>NC_058082.1:410958297-411558297 GCF_014858855.1 Bufo gargarizans | reverse complement strand
AGCCCTCATCTCTGCAGAGTTTGACAAACAGACATCTCAGTTTCCTACTTTTCCCATCATCCTCCCACCTCCTGAACACCCCATCCTGCCACCCCCAATATTGTGCCCACTGTGTTCCCAAATACTATACTGCGAAAACAGTCCTCCTTAAAATACTAGTATCGCACAGATGGTGCCTCCTTCAATATCTAGTGGATCACAGTGCCCTAAAAAATGACTTCGCCCAGCAAATAGTGTCCCTGACACTAACAGATTAAACATAATGTTCCTAAAAAAAATGCTAAACTGTTACTGTGCCAGGGTGTGCTCCACAATAATAGTGCTCCGCAAAGTCCCACCAATAAAAAATATTTTCTCCCAGAGCACATAGAGTTAACAGTGTCCCCAATAGTAATAATGCCCCCACTGTGCCCATACTAGTAATCATGTTCCCATTGCCCCAGTAGTAATAATTCTTATGATGTGTGCCAGTAGAAAAATACCCCCTAATGTCTGCCTGTTCAAAAATACCCCTTATAATGTTTGTCAGTACCAAAATACCCCCTTATAATGTGTACCATACAAATAATACCCATATAATGTGCATCAGTACAAAAACTACCCCCTTATAATGTGTGTCAGCGCAATTGCCCTTGTTTGCCAGTACAAAAAATACCCCCTTACCTTTTAGATCACACTCCCACATTACACCTTAGATCAAACCCCCATATCAGATCATCAGACCTCCATATTAGATGCTCAGATGACAACACCCCCATCAGACCTTCATGTCAGACCCCCATATCAGAAGGCAGATCAGACCCCAGTTTCAGACCTCAGATCAAACCTTCATTAGATCATCAGATAAGATCCCCATTGCATCTGCATGTGAATCCCCCAATATCAGACCTCAGATCAGACCACTTATAATGTGTGCCAGTACCAAAATACTCCCTTATAAGTAATGTGTACCGGTACAAAAAAAATGTGATGTGCATTACTATAAAACTACCCCCTCATAATGTGTCAGTGCAAATACCCCCTTAGAATGTGTGACAATCCTTTTTATTGTATGCCAGTACAGAAAATACCCCCTTACCTTTTAGATCAGACCACCATATCACACCTCAGATCTGATCCCCATATCATATCCTCAGACCTCCATATCAGATCCTCAGACTCCTATATTAGATCCTCAGGTGAGACCCCCATATCAGAACTCAGATCAAACCCCAGTTTTCAGACCTCAGATCAGACCCCCTTTAGACCTCCCTGTTAGACCCCCAGTATCAGACCTTAGATCAGCCCCCCATTAGACCTCTATGTGAGACCCCCATATCAGACCTCAGATTAGGACTCCAGTTCAGACCCCCCCATATCAGACCTCTTTGTAAGATCCCCAGATCAGACCTCCTTTAGACCTCCATGTCAGACCCCCCTCCACATATCAGACCTCAAATTAGACCCCCCAAGTATCAGACCTCCAATCAGACCCCCCAAGTATCAGATCTAAAATCAGACCCTCAAGTATCAGATCTAAAATCAGCCCCCCCAAAGTATTAGACCTTAAATCAGACCCCCCCCCCAACCCACCCCAAGTATCAGACCTCAAATCAGACATTCAAAGAATCAGACTTCAAATCAGACCCCCCCAAGTATCGGACCTCAAATCAGATCCCCCAAGTATCAGACCTCAAATCAGATCCCCCAAGTATCAGACCTCAAATCAGACCCCCCAAGTATCAGACCTCAAATCAGACCCCCCAAGTATCAGACCTCAAATCAGACCCCCCAAGTATCAGACCTCAAATCAGAACCCCAAGTATAAGACCTGAAATCACACCCCCAAGTGTCAGAACTCAAATCAGACCCACCAAGTACCAGACCTAAGATCAGACCCAAGTATAAGATCTGAAATCATACCCTTCAATTATCAGACCTCAAATCAGACCCCCAAGTACCAGACCTCACTTCAGAACCCCGCAAGTATCAGACCTTAGATCAGAGACCCCCAAGTATCAGACCTCAGATCAGACACCCCAAGTATCACACCTCAGATCAGATGTTAAAATAAATACAGTATGTTAATTTACCACTCCTGCTCGGCTGCTTCTCTCTGGTTCCGACTCTCTCCTCATCCGGTCTTCTCTGGACCGCACTGTACTGTCACCTGACCGCCTGTGCGCACACGACATCCTGACACTGTACCAGTCAGGACACAGCAGCACAAACCCGGAGTAGACCATGAAGGAGAGGTGAGTACACTTTACTCCCCCTGTCTACTACAGACTAGTGAGACTAGTATTCGCACTGCATCTTATAAAGTAAAAAATACAGCGCCACTGGCAAGGCTTAGGGACCAAGTCGCAACTGCGACCACTGCAACCCTTATAGCTAAGCCACTGTATTCCAATATGTTACTTTTTGGCTTGCTTGTAGCACTAGTACCCTCTAAGTAGTAAATATCAAAAATGAAAAATACAGTTATAATATATAATTTTTGTTCTATGTGTTACAGACAGATAATGTACTAACCTTTGTTACCATTTGTAGCAGTTGCAGGGACAACAGAGGACTGGACCATGGTTGCTTCACCAGTCTGATTATTGTCAGCAGTTATAAAGTGATGCCATGTTGTGTTTTCTGCACAAAAATTGTGTTTATCAGTCCACAAAATCTAACAGTCCTGGTAATCCTGATCAGTACAATAATAACAAACCTTGTTCAGCTCTAGATTTAGATGTTTCAGGATTCAGGACAGTGTGATTGGGGTGTAATGTGGGTGCTAGGTTCTCCAGGTCACTAAGTCTGGGGGTGACATTTTGCTGAGTTTCTGCAAGGAATAAAGTCAATAAAAATAAATGTATGTTTAAGAGAGTGCATTGCTGTATTGTGAGAATATACACAGTAATAAAATAATAGTAATATTTATAATTATTGTGGCATTTCCCATGACTTCTGTGTAAGGCTAGTTTCAAACTAGCGCCAAAATGTTCCAGCAGGTTGTTTCATCAGAGGAACAGCCTTCCAGAGCTCATTGTATCTGGGAAAGCTGTAAACTACAAGAGCCCGTTAACTATAATGGGATCTGGCCTGTTAGCGGCATTAGTGCCTGTCTTCAGCTGGACAAAAAGTGCTGCTTTCAATGGTATTTGTCTGGCCGAATCTTGGCACTAATGGCGGAAACAGGCGGGATCCCTGCCAGGTCCCATTGTAGTCAATGGTGATGCTGCGGCAGTTTCCAGCTATGTGATGAACTCAAGCAGGCTGTTCCTCTGAACATTTTAGTTCTAGTATGAAACTACACACTATCACTGAAAGCAACCACCTAAAACTTAACTTTTATTCAAGATTCTTTAACATCAAGACAAGTCCCAAATAGGACTAATATACACAAAATGCAGCTACAGAAGAAGCTATAATAACCTGGACAGTCAGCCAGTAAATAGGGATTACAACGGGACAACACGTCTATATGCCTAATGTCTGTCCCTGTTTAACCCTACAGAGATATACTCAGCCCAGAGATACACCTGGATGGTAGGGGTACTCTGTCCAAGTACCTTGGCTAGCCTGTCCTTACAAGGCCCTAACTTAGATCTAATACACAATACATGATTAAAAATCCCATTAATTTGATACACAATACTTGGTTCACAGTACCAACGCATTTCCTCTTATGATAATTAAGGTTCGTCAGGGGACAATTGATATCAAACACTGATAGTTAAATATCAAATCAAGTATATCAAAATGCACAAAGGGAAAAAGGAAAAGAAGAAAAAAGAGAAAAACTGGAGCACCCCAAAACGGCACTGGTCTGTGCGAGAGTATGATAAACTATGCAAAATATGTCAAAGATACAGATATAAACCATATGCAGTGCCGACCTCTATAGGAAATTCAATAAAAAAACACTAGTATAGTACTTATCTGATGAATCCAGTCGACATTGCTCACACACAGACCGATGGTGCACAGTTGGAGGGGCTCCAGGGAGCAAACAGATACAGATACAGGAGCTGTATCTGTGAAGCCTAAGTATACATATTTTTGGAGCCACTGATTACTAAATAAACCAAGAACAAAAAGGGGTGAGATTTATAATCTCCCTTGTGCCAGAAAAGTGGTTTTAAAAAGTCACAAGCTGTGTGTTTCAGAATTTTTAAATGTGTCTTTTGGAAAAAAAAAAAGTCCAAAGGTTAACTTTTTATGCTAACCAAAAGGTGGTTTGGGAAGGGTGGCAAAGGGGCATGGCCAACAGCCAAGACAAATTTATCTTCATATACACCAGTTTTTTGGTGCAAATGAAGCCAGAAATCTACAGCAACTCTGAACTGTTTTAGATTTCTGTTTCGGCACATGGACTGCTGGAGGATATGCCTATTTTATGACAAAGCCTATGCCTTGTCATAAATATGGTGTATCTTCAGGCAGGGCAGGAGATATCAAGAACGGGGCAGAAAGCACATGTCTTAATAAATCTCCCCCTGTACTGTAGATCAAGCATGGCCAACCTGCGGCTCTCCAGCTGTTGTAAAACTACAACTCCCACCATGCCCTGCTGTAGGCTGATAGCTGTAGACTGTCCGGGCATGATTGGAGTTGTAGTTTTGCAACAGCTGGAGAGCCTCAGATTGGCCATCCCTGCTATAGATCTTTGGGTAGATACAGATGACCTTCATATCAGTAAAACACCCAACCCTGCAACATAGATTTCGCAATTCTTGCTATATCCCATCCCTTTTCCCTATTTTCACCTTCCTTTTCCGTACCACTCATTCCTTTATTTCCCCTCATATTTGTTTTTGTTATCATTGTACCTACCGTATCAGTATGGTATGACAGAATTTATAGTAATGCAATTGTTTTCACCAAAAACAGATAGACCAGGATTATAATGTTCATGGCCTATCCTTAGGATAGACCATCAATATCAGATCTGCAGGAATCTGACACCCCACACCCCAGCCAATCAGATGTTTCAGAGTAGCTCTGATGCTGGAACTGTGCCCATTGTGTAGTTGGTGGAGTTGGTAACTTTCCCAACAAAGTGAATGGAGCCTCACTGCAGTTACAAGCACCGTACACTTTATAATGGAGGAAGCAATGAAACAGCTGATCAGCAGGGATACGGGATGTCGGATTCCTGCTGATCATATAAAGATGAACTAGCCTGAGGATGGACCATCAATATAAAAATCCCTGACTACCCCTTTAAGTATGCAAGTGCATTAGCTTAAATCTGTATTTCTATTTGGTTGTTCTAGCAGCTCACAAAACAACAGTTTATTAAGATTATTTTATATTGCAGACAGCTCAAGTCTGATATAATGTATATTACTGTATTTGACACTATGTACTCCATGTAATTGGCACTGCCTAGCATGTAGAGTAAGATGTAGATTAACAGGCCCAATGACCACTGTATAATGAATCCTCTGGTGACCCTGACTGACCATGTCTCTAATCTGAGATGGTGCAGGAGCTAGGGGGAAAACTTAGTACTTTTGAGTTAGGGCAAGGTTCTTCTACTCCTCAGGACTCCAGACCGCATTTTGAGCCCCAGATTAAGCTCCCAGAACCCTTTTCTGGAGACCGGAAGAACTTTCTCTCTTTTAAGGAGAGTTGCAGACTTTGGCCCCGAGAGTAAACGCATGGGCATTATCATTTCCCGGCTACAGGGTGATCGCCAGGACTGGGCGTTCTCTTTATCTGCTGGCGCCAGTTGTTTAACTTCTGTGGAGGGGTTCTTTCAGGCCCTGGGTCCCCTCTATGATGAACCAGACAGGGCTCTGGTAGCCGAGACGGCTCTAAAGGCACTGGTTCAGGGCAATCTACCTGCGGAGGATTATTGCACCCAATTCAGAAGGTGGTGTGTCCCCTTAGGATGGAACGAACCAGACCTGAAGAGTCAATTCATGTCAGGTCTGTCTGATAATTTAAAGGATCTTCTGGTCAGTTATCAACTTCCAGAGACCTTAGAGGAGATGATGACCCTTGTTGTCCGACTTGACCTACGGGTTAGAGAGAGACGACAGGAACGACAGTTCTCTTCCCAGATGGTGGTCCAGCCAGAGGCCTATCCCAGAGACAACACTGAGGTCTCCACCGAGGAACCCATACAGGTAGGCATGACCCCAGGAAATCTTCGCTGCAGACGTGGAGAATGCTTTTACTGTGGAGATCGTGACCATTGGATCAACCAGTGTCCTAAGAAGGTCCTCTCTGTCAAGTCTCCTAAGGCAAGGCAACCTAAAGACCAGGTACACCCTGATTTTTCCAAATGTAAGCTTTTGGTACCCATTATGATTTTTATGGGGGTAGATAAATGGCCGGATAAGGCCTTTATTGATTATGGCTCAGCGGCCAGCTTTATTGACTCTGAGTACGCTGTAAGATTGGGTATTCCAATGTTTGCTTTACCAACTCCTATCCATGTCATGGCTATTGATGCTACTCCTCTTATTGGTGGTACGGTGAGCTCATGTACCTCAGAGATTTCTCTAACGTGGGTGTGTGCCACTCAGAGAGATGTTCCCTTTTAGTCCTGGAGAACCTACCGGTTGAGGTGGTACAAGGGTTGCCTTGGCTCCGACTACTTAACCCCACTATAGATTGGTCCAAGGGGGAGTTGGTGAGATGGGGGCCTAAGTCTGATACTTTACCCACTGTTGTTAGGGAATATTCTGATGTATTCTCATCACCAACCCCAGAGGTTCTACACCCCCATAGACTTTATGATTGTACTATAGAGCTAGTAGAGGGGGCCAAGTTTCCTAAGGGGCGAATTTATAATCTTTCTAAGCCCGAACGCAAGGCCATGGAAGATTATATTAAGGAGAGCCTTGGTAAAAGGCATATTAGACCTTCTGTCTCTCCTATGGGGGCGGGGTTTTTCTTTGTTAAGAAAAAAGATGGTGGTCTTAGACCATGTATCGATTACCGGAGATTAAATAAAATCACAGTCCAGAATAGATACTCCCTCCCATTTATTCTGGATTTATTTAACCAGGTTCTGGGGACAACCTGGTTTTCCAAGATTGACCTGAAAGGGGCAAACAATCTAATCCGATTAAAGGAGGGAGACAAATGGAAGACATCGTTCATTACTCCGGCAGGACACTTTGAATATCAGGTGATACCTTTTGGACTCAGCAATGCCCCAGCTGTGTTCTAAAACTTTATGAATGACATTCTTAGGGAGTTACATTTATTATTGTCTATCTTGACGACATTTTGATATTCTCTCCTGACTTCGAATCCCATGTGTCTCATGTTAAACAAGTATTAGAGGTGTTGAGGGAGAATCAGCTATCCGCTAAGCAAGAGAAATGTGTCTTTGGTGTACAGGAGATTCTGTTTCAAGGGCATGTTCTGACTCCTCACGCCTTCAAGATGGATCTTGGTAAGTTACTAGCAATTAAGGAATGGGTAAGACCTTCATCCTTAAAGGCCTTACAATGGTTCTTAGGTTTCGCCAATTACTATCGTAAATTTATTATGAATTTATCTGTAATTGCTAAACCATTGACCGACCTTACTAAGAAAGGGGCGGATTTGGAGAATCGGTTTACTAAGGCCATTTCTTCATTTGAAAAATTAAAAAAGACATTCAGTAGTGCTCCTATTCTGATCCAGCCTGATCAGGAGTGACCTTTTATTGTGGAGGTGGATGCGTCCGAGGACGGCGCAGGAGCAGTCCTTTCACAAGGTCCTGCTAGCCTCACTAACCTGAGACCGTGTGCCTTATTCTACAGGAAATTCTCTCCCACAGAGAGAAACTACGACATAGGGAACAGGGAACTGCTGGCCATTAAATGGGCATTTGAGGAGTGGAGGCATTTTCTGGAGAGGGCAAGGCATTGTGTAACTGTTGTCACTCACCATAAAAACCTTATGTTTCTCGAGTCTGCTAAGAGGTTGAATCCCAGTCAAGCCAGATGGGCTCTGTTTTTTACTCGTTTAGATTTTTCCATTACATTCAGGCCGGGAAGTAAAAATGTGAAGGCAGACTCTTTATCTCGGAGCTTCCATGCTTTTCAACCTACTGAGGTACCACCTGAATCCATCCTACCAGCAAAAATCTTCATAGCAGCTTTAACCCAGGATATCCCAGCTCGCATTAGGTCTGAACAACATCTGGCACTGGTATCCACCTCAACAGATAAATTGTTTGTTCCCATACAATTTCGTCTCCAGCTGTTGGGTGAGTGTCACGATTCTGCCTTTTGTAGACATCCGGGTGTTGAGGGCACTAAGGATCTGGTTTCCTGATCTTATTGGTGGCCCACTATAACTAGTGATGTCAAGTCCTACGTGTCAGCCTGTGAGGTTTGTGCCAGGTCCAAGACACCTAGGACTTTCCCTGCTGGTAACCTACGACACCTACCCATTCCCAGTAGACCCTGGTCCCATATCTCTATGGACTTTATAACTAACCTACCACCGGCGGAGGGTAAGACTGTGGTTTGGGTAGTGGTCAATAGGTTTAGCAAGATCGTCCATTTCATTCCCCTGTCTAAACTCCCGAATGCCAAAACCCTGGCGTCTATTTTTGTGAAAGAAATTGTTTAATTGCATATTATCCCGGAAAATATTGTTTCTGACAGGGGTGTGCAGTTTGTGTCCAAATTCTGGAGGGCCTTTTGTCAAAAATGTCAAATTTCATTGTCTTTCTCCTCTGCCTACCACCCTGAGAGTAATGGGCAGACTGAACACCTTAATTAGTCTTTGGAACAATTCTTGAGGTTGTATGTTGCTGATGACCAGCAATTATGAGTTAAATTTCTTCCATTGGCTGAATTTGCTTTGAATAAACATGTCAATTCTTCTGCTGGGGTTTCACCTTTCTTTTGTAACAATGGTTTTCATCCCCGTTTTCATTGTGCGTCATCGGTCTCCTCCTCTAACCCTGAGGCGGATAGGCTCTCCTCTGAACTGTGCACAGTTTGGGCCCGGGTTCAATCGAACTTAGAAAAGTTCTCAGAAACTCAAGGCCAATAGGAGATGTTCAAGGGGGGTGAATTTTCAGGTTGGGGATAAGGTATGGTTGTCCTTCAAGAATCTCTCTCTTAAGGTAGATTCTAAAAAGTTTGCTCCTTGTTTTATTGGACCATATAAGGTCACGGAGGTGATTAACCCGGTATCATTTAGGTTGGAGCTGCCCGAGTCATTCCACATTCATAACGTGTTCCATAAATCTTTACTTAAAAAATATTTTGAACCTGTAGTACCATCGAAAGCCTCGTCTCTGCCGGTTCTTGTTATTGATGCTGTCGAGTATGTGGTGTCTAAAATAGTGGATGTCAGGAAGGTGCGCAATTCCTTGCAGTACCTGATTTACTGGAAGGGGTATGGACCTGAAGAGAGATCTTGGGTACCTGCCAGGGAGGTTCATGCTCCTAGACTTCTTCAAAAATTTCATTTAGAACACCCTGAAAGGGCATCGTCTGAAGTCTTGGGTCCGGTGGCCCCTCGTAAAAGGTGGAATACTGTAACGGGGTGCCGAAGGCGCAGTCAGTCTCCCATCAGCCGCAGACCTGCTGCTTAGCTTCGGAAGCGAGGATCTGTGTTTGACCTCGTTCCCAGAGTGGCTTTGCTAGCTGGGAGGCTCCCTGCTACTAGGTCTGCATTGAGCGCCGAGCTGATCACTCGGTGCTCGACTGGTCGGTCTGTCGGTCATGTGACACTGGCCACGTCACATGACCCTCACTCCCCACTATAAATACAGGCAGCCTGCTGGCCACAGGTTGCCTTTTAATTTAGGTTCCTGGCGTTTGTTGGATACCTGTATTCTTACCTGATCCTGTTCCCTGATGATCCTTTGCCTGCTCCTCCTGTACTGCGCATCCCTCCTGGCATTTTGACCTCGGCTTCCACCTGACTATTCTTTGCAGACTCCTTTGGTACTTTTCGACTCTCCTGGTATTTATGACTCCGGCTTCTCCTGACCATTCTTTGCTTATCCCTCTGTACTGCGTTGTCCTCTTAGTTTTGACCCGGTCCGTTCACTATCCGTTATTTGTCTTGTCTGTCCTTCCCGCACGTATCCTAAGTTAGGGACTGCTATCCAGTTGTCCCCTGTCATCAGGACTTGTGAGGCAAGTAGGCAGGGCCAGGGGTGAGGGTGGAGCGCAGTGGTCACTATCCTCCCCCCTGTGTGTGTGTGTACGTGACCGTTACAGAGTAAATTGCAGTGTTTTTAATATAAAATAAAAGTTTCAATTGAAAAAAGAAAAATGCTCCCTTTCCCCAGATTTTATAATAAAATATTGAGAAAAAAAAGAAAGTACACACATATTAGGTATCACCACGTCTGTAACGACCAGCTCTATAGATATATCACATGATCCACCCCGTCCAATAAACACTATAAAAAATAAAAACTGTTAAAAAAGAAATTTTTGTCACCTTACATCACAAAAAGTGCAACACCAAGCAATCAAAAAGGCATATATCCCACAACATGATACCAATTAAACCATCACCTCATTCCGCAAAAAATGAGCCCCTACATAAGGAAATCGATCAAAAAATAAAATACCTATAGCTCTCAGAATATGAGACACTAAAACATAATTTTTTTTGTTTCAAATATGCTAATATTGTGTTAAAGTGAAATAAAAAAAGTATACATATTAAGTATCGTCGCATCCGTAACAACGAGCTCTATAAAAATATCACATGACCCAACCCCTCAGATGAAAACCTTAAAAAATAAAAACTATAAAAAAATGCCATTTTTGTACCCTTACATCGCAAAAATTACAACACCAAGCGATCAAAAGGGCATATGCTCCCCCAAAAAATACCAATAAGACCGACACATCATCCCACAAAAAATTAGATTCTGCCTAAGACAATCGGTCAAAAAATAAAAAAGCTATCACTCTCAGACAATAGAGACACTAAAATATGAGTTTTTTTTTTTGCTTCAAAACTGCTATTATTGTGCTAAAGTGAAATACATTTTAAAAAGTAGACATATTAGGCATTTCCGCATCCGTAACAACCTGCTCTATAAAAATACCACATGACATAATCCCTCAGGTGATGTCATGGTCTTACCTTCTTACTGTTCTCCTTCGTTTGACATGTGCTGGCGGCCATCTTGGTTTCTGGGTTTCTTGTAGCCTCCCACCCTGCGGCTTCTCCTTCCCACTGGGAGGAGCTGGATGCCTAGCTCATATATATAGGAGGTCTGTGGCTTCAGTTCCTTGCTTGGTCCTCCTGTGTTCACATGCTTCTAAGACAGCTGCTGCTTCTGGTTCCTGATCCTGGCCTCGTCTGACTACCCCGTTGGTTCCTGATCCTGGCTTCGTCTGACTACCCTGCTGGTTCCTGATCCAGGCTTCGTCTGACTACCCTTCTGGTTCCTGACCTCTGTCTACGCAAGACCCTGCTTCGGTTTAGCCATCCGTTTGGACTTTTGCTTACAGCTTGGTTTTCAATAAAGCCTTCTTATTTCCACTTATCTCTTGTTGTACGTCTGGTTCATGGTTCCATGACATTAGGACCAAGCCATGAATTCTGACGGTACAGGGCCATCCTCGCTACCTACGCTGGTTGCCAGACTTGATCAGCAGGATCACCTGTTGGGTCGGTTCGCTGTGGCGTTGCAAACCCTGCTTGAACGCACGGCTCATCTTGCTTCCGTTGCCGATGGGTCGCTCCTGGGCCCGCTCCTACTGCCGCTCCGGTTGTTGCGCCAGAGTCTACCCCGACACCTGTTGCTGCGCCTGCTGTGTTTCGGGGTATGACCGGTTCTGCCCCCCTTCCACAGCGCTTTGGGGGAGAGCCAACTCAGTGCCGAGGTTTCCTTAACCAGGTGGGCATTTATTTCGAGTTGCTGCCACATGCCTTTCCTACTGAGAGATCAAAGGTGGGCTTCTTGATCTCGCTGCTCTCGGACAAGGCCTTGGCCTGGGCCAGCCCTTTATGGGAGAACAACAATCCGGTGGTTGCCGAGTTTTCCGGTTTTGTTGCTTCTCTTCGGAAGGTATTCGATGTGCCGGCTCGTGCTGCCTCTGCTGCGAAGCTCCTTATGTCCATCAGACAGGGTTCACGATCCGTAGCTGAATACGCCATTGAGTTTCGTACCCTGGCAGCAGAGGTGGGCTGGAATAATGAGGCTCTGGTCGCTGCTTTCTCTCATGGTCTCTCGGATGCCTTGAAGGATGAGGTTGCAGCTAAGGACCTACCAGTGGAGCTCGAGTCTCTTATTTCTTTCCTGATTTTGATTGACACCAGACTCAGGGAGAGACCTTCCTTTAAGGAGAGCCTGCGGAGGTCTTCTAACAGATTGGCGCCTACGTTTGCTGTCCCACCCGTGCCTCCCTCTCCTCCCACGCCTCCTGGGGATGACTTGTCTGGGGGTGAACCCATGCAGCTGGGGTTTGCTCGCCTGTCCGAGGGGGAGAGGGTACTCCGGAGACGCGAGGGCCGATGCATGTACTGTGGTCTCGGTGGGCATTTTCGGTTGGCATGTCCGAACCGTCCGGGAAACGCTCGCACCTGAGATCCTGTCGGGGGCAGATCTTGGGTGGAGTCTCCTCGTCCCCGGTTTCCCGTGTTGACAAACCACTGATCACTGTTGTCCTCTCCTGGGTCGGGGGCTCGGTGACGACCCAGGCGTTGGTGGACTCTGGTGCTGGTGGTTTGTTCATTGATAGTGTGTTCGCTGCCGCCAATTCCATTCCTCTGCAGCCTCGAGGTTCCCCACTGGCTCTTGAGGCGATAGACGGCAGACCCCTTCTGCCGCTACACGTGACTCATGAGACCCTTCCAGTGGGGATAGCCATTGGTGCCGTTCACAGAGAGTCGGTCTGTCTCCAGGTGATTTCGTCTCCACACTACTCGGTGGTCTTGGGGTACCCCTGGCTCCAGAAGCATAATCCGACTTTCGATTGGAGATCGGCCGAGATCCTCTCGTGGTCACCGCAGTGTGGGGTGTGTAGTTGCATCCATGGGCCTGTCAAGTTGCTGTGTACTTCCTCGGACTCTCTGTTGCCTCCTGAATACGAAGAGTACCGGGATGTATTCGATAAGGTGCGCGCGGTTGCCCTACCTCCGCACCGCCCATACGATTGTGCCATAGAGTTACAATCTGGTGCCGTTCCTCCTCGTGGCAAAGTCTATCCACTGTCGGTAGCGGAGAATGAGGCCATGGAGGAGTACGTGAGGGAGGCGCTTTCACGCGGACACATTCGCAAATCCTCGTCCCCGGCAGGGGCTGGATTTTTCTTTGTGAAAAAGAAGGGCGGTGAGTTGAGGCCTTGCATCGATTACAGGGGTCTCAATCGCATCACTATCAAGAACGCTTACCCGATACCCTTGATTTCCGAGCTGTTCGATCGCCTCAAAGGGGCCACGGTCTTTACCAAACTCGACCTGAGGGCGGCATATAACCTGGTAAGGATCAAGGCGGGCGATGAGTGGAAGACCGCGTTTAACACCAGGACCGGTCATTATGAATCCTTGGTTATGCCCTTTGGGTTGTGCAATGCACCCGCAGTCTTCCAGGAATTCATCAACGATGTTTTCCGTGACCTGTTGCAGCAGTGTGTGGTGGTCTATTTGGATGACATCTTGGTATATTCTGAATCCATAGAGGCCCACATTATGGATGTCAGACGAGTGTTGCAACGGTTACGAGAGAACAGGCTGTTCGGTAAGCTTGAGAAATGCGAATTTCACCGATCCCAGGTAACCTTCTTAGGTTACATCATTTCCGCTGAGGGGTTCTCCATGGATCCTGAGAAGGTTTCGGCTGTCTTACAGTGGCCCCAGCCCAGTGGTCTCCGTGCCCTGCAGCGCTTTTTGGGCTTCGCCAATTATTATCGGAAGTTCATCAGGGACTTTTCTATGCTAGCCAAGCCTCTCACGGATCTGACCAGGAAGGGCAGTAATTTCCAGGTCTGGCCGCTCAAGGCCATCCGAGCTTTTGAGGCTCTAAAGTCCGCCTTTGTGTCGGCTCCGATTCTGTCGCATCCCAACCCTGGGTTGCCCTTTGTCCTCGAGGTGGACGCGTCTGAGACGGGAGTAGGCGCCCTTCTGTCTCAGCGTAGAACACCAGAGGGTCCTCTGCTTCCTTGTGGGTTTTACTCCCGGAAACTGTCTTCCGCGGAGTGCAACTATCAGATTGGTGACAGGGAGTTATTGGCCATCGTGCAGGCCCTTAAAGAATGGAGGCACTTGCTCGAGGGTTCGGTGGTTCCGGTTCTCATCCTGACGGACCACAAGAATCTGACCTACCTTTCTGAGGCCAAGAGATTGACACCACGTCAGGCCAGATGGGCTCTGTTCTTGTCACGTTTTAATTACGTGGTCTCCTAACTACCCGGTTCCAAGAACATCAGAGCGGATGCCTTATCACGGCAGTACTCCGAGCTGTCCGGGGAGGAGTCGATTCCGACTTCGGTCATACCTCCGAATCAGATCCTGGCCGCCATTCGCACCAGCCTGACCTCTCCCCTGGGTGAGCAGATTTTGGCGGCTCAATCTGGTGCTCCCTCTGGGAGACCCAACGGCAGGTGTTTTGTGCCTGAGGAGTTGCGCACTCGGTTGTTGCGAACCTACCATAACTCCAAGGCCGCGGGGCATCCTGGAAAGAATCAGCTGTCCTGGGCTGTTTCACGTCTGTTCTGGTGGCCTTCTCTACGTTCCGACATCGCCGCATATGTAGCGGCATGCTCCGTTTGTTCCCAGAGTAAGTCCCCTCGGCACCTTCCGTTGGGCCTTTTGCAACCCATAGCCACCGGGGAGCGCCCATGGTCACACCTGGGGATGGATTTCATTGTGGACCTCCCTGCATCCCGAGGCCATACGGTCATTCTCATGATTGTGGATCGGTTTTCCAAAATGTGCCACTGTGTTCCTCTCAAGAAGTTACCCTCTGCACAAGAGTTGGCCACGATTTTCGCCAGGGAGGTCTTCCGGTTGCACGGTTTGCCCAAGGAGATTGTGTCGGATCGGGGGAGTCAGTTTGTGTCCAGGTTCTGGCGCGCCTTTTGCTCCCAGTTGGGGATTCATCTCTCTTTCTCCTCGGCCTACCACCCTCAGTCCAATAGGGCCGCAGAACGATCCAATCAGGCCTTGGAGCAATTCCTTCGTTGCTATGTCTCCGATCACCAAGACAATTGGGTTGACCTCCTGCCTTGGGCTGAGTTTGCCAGGAACACGGCGGTGAACTCTTCCTCTGGGACGTCTCCCTTCATGGCCAATTATGGGTTCCAACCTGCCGTGTTACCGGAGGTATTCTCTCCCCAGGATATTCCGGCTGTGGAGGATCACCTTTCCGTCCTACGTGCTTCTTGGGTACAGATCCAGAGGTCCCTTGAGGTCTCTGCGCAGCGCCAGAGACTCCAGGCTGATCGCAGACGAGCGCCCGCTCCTTCCTACCAGGTCGGAGACCGTGTATGGTTGTCCACCCGCAACCTCAACCTTCGAGTGCCCACTCCCAAGCTGGCACCTCGCTTTGTTGGTCCCTTCTGAGTGCTTCGCAGGGTAAACCCGGTAGCCTATGCCCTTGCGCTTCCTCCTGGCATGCGGATCTCCAACGTGTTTCATGTCTCCCTGTTGAAGCCATTGGTGTGTAATCGTTTCACTTCCTCGGTTCCTCGGCCCCGTCCGGTCCAAGTGGGCAATCGTGAGGAATATGAGGTGAGCAATATCCTGGACTCACGCCTGGTCCGCGGTCGGTTGCAGTTTTTGGTCCATTGGCGTGGTTATGGTCCAGAGGAGCATTCCTGGGTTCCCTCCGCAGATGTCCATGCTCCTGCTTTGCTCCGAGCCTTCCACGCACGCTTCCCTCAGAAACCGTTCCTTACTCCGCGGAGGAGGGGCCCTTGAGGGGGAGGTACTGTCATGGTCTTACCTTCTTACTGTTCTCCTTCGTTTGACATGTGCTGGCGGCCATCTTGGTTTCTGGGTTTCTTGTAGCCTCCCACCCTGCGGCTTCTCCTTCCCACTGGGAGGAGCTGGATGCCTAGCTCATATATATAGGAGGTCTGTGGCTTCAGTTCCTTGCTTGGTCCTCCTGTGTTCACATGCTTCTAAGACGGCTGCTGCTTCTGGTTCCTGATCCTGGCCTCGTCTGACTACCCCGTTGGTTCCTGATCCTGGCTTCGTCTGACTACCCTGCTGGTTCCTGATCCAGGCTTCGTCTGACTACCCTTCTGGTTCCTGACCTCTGTCTACGCAAGACCCTGCTTCGGTTTAGCCATCCGTTTGGACTTTTGCTTACAGCTTGGTTTTCAATAAAGCCTTCTTATTTCCACTTATCTCTTGTTGTACGTCTGGTTCATGGTTCCATGACAGGTGAACACCTTAAAAAAAAATATATAAAAACTGTGCCAAAAAGTCATTTTTTCTCACCTTACGTCACAAAAATTGCAACACCAAGCGATCAAAAAGGCGAACGCCCCCAAAAATAGTACTAATTAAACTGTCACCTTATCCCACAAAATAGGAGACCCTACCAAAGGCAATTGGTTAAAAAACAAAAAAGCTATGGCTCTCAGACTATGAATACACTAAAACATAATTTTTTTTGTAAAACTTAAATAAAGTATATATATTAGGTACTTCCATATCCGTAAAGATCTGCTCTATAAAAATATCACATGAACTAACCCCTCAGGTGAACGCTGGAAAAATAAATAAATAAAAACGGTGTCAAAATAACAATTTTTTTGGTCACCTTGCCACATAAAGTGTATTAATGAATGATCAAAAAAATCATATGTACCCAAAAATGGTAGCAATAAAAATGTCAACTCTTCCTGCAATAAATGAGCCTCTGCACAACACAATCGGCAGAAAAATAAAAAAAATATGGCTTTCAGAAAAAAATGCTTTATTATGTAAAACTGAAACAAACAAACAAAGAACACATATTTGATATCATTGCACCCGTAACAACCTGCTCTATAAAATAGCACATGTCAGATGAATGTTGTAAAAAAAAAAAACAACGTGCCAAATAGGTCAATTTTGGGTTACCTTGCCTCACAAAAAACGTAATATAGAGCAATTAAAAATCATATGTACCCCAAAATAGTACAAATAAAGCTGGCACCTTATCCCCTAGTTTCCAAAATGGGGTCACTTTTTGGGAGTTTCTACTGTAAGGGTGGATCAAAGGGGCTTAAAATGGGACATGGCATCTAAAAACCAGTCCAGCAAAATCTGCCTTCCAAAAACCATAGGGCATTCCTTTTTCTTCTGTGCCCTGCCGTGTGCCCTTACATCAGTTTACGACCACATGTGGGGTGTTTCTGTACACCGCAGAATCAGGGTAATAAATATTTAGTTGTTTTTTTTTTGCTGTTAACCCTCAATGTGTTAAAGAAAAAAATTGATTAAAATGGAAAATCTACAAAAAATTGAAATTTTGAAATTTCATCTCCATTTTCCTTTAATTCTTGTGGAACACCTAAAGGGCTAACAAAGTTTGTACAATCAGTTTTGAGTAGCTTGAGGGGTGTAGCTTCTACAATGGGGTCATTTGTTTACACGCAGTTACAAAAGAATTCAGATCCAGGTGCTGGTTTAAAAACCTGTTGAATATTTTTGGTGGGACAGTTTTTTATTTATTTTTTATTTTTTATTTTATTTAGGCACAAGTGACATTTCTATGCTGCCCTCCCCATTTTCCAGAAGAGGGGACAGAGTGAGGGTAGGGAGGGGGCAGGGCCAATGGACCTGGCACATTTATCTTCTTTTACACCAGTCTTCTGGCATAAAAGAAGACTGAAATCTACGTCAGACAGGAGCTGGATCTTTTTGGTTGCACAAACTGCTGGAGGATGTGCCTAATTTAAATTAAGGCCCACTCTAGGCAGGGCATGGGATATCATAGGCTGGCGTAAAACAATGGTCTACTATAAATACCACCCATTGACTTTATCTATATTGTTATTTTGTCTTTATAAGTGTTGGTTTTGCCATGAAACTAGGCATAATAGCTCATACCTGCCAACCCAGAGACTTAGTGACCGGAAAAGATGCCTTAGATGCAGCCTGTGGGGGTGGGTACTGTTTTCCACTGAAGAGACACTGCAGTGTATAGAGACTTAGAGGCACATTTATTAAGACCAGCATAAAACAGGCATAGAAGACTTCCGGTTCCGGCGCCATCATGACTGGCAGCGTGTAGTGAGAGCTCCAGTACCTAACACCCTAACAGAAGATATCCCCATCAGGGAGGGACACTGATCCCCACAAAATTGCAGCTAGCAATCGCACCATTACGTATGGAAAAGTATTTAACTGCCATGGGGGCCAAAAGCAAAATGAAAAGCACCGGAAAGCCAGGAAAGGCTATGTCGCAAGAGCCCGCACCAGCAATGGCCGATGAGCAGTGTCCGCCAAGCTTTCTGCACCCAGACTCACCAAAGGCGTCATAAGGAGAAGAACAAGAGGAGAACTCACAGGTCGACTACATTCGCCTGGCAAAAGAGGTAGCGACAAGGATCCTAACAGATTTACAAGAATCACTGACCTCCACTGTGGCGCAATCCTTCTTACAGCTGCAGACAGAGGTCACGCAGCATGCACACAGGCTTGACACGGTGGAAGCTACCATTAGTCAGATGGAAATGAACCTGGCTAACATGCAAGCGAAACTACAACAAGCTGAAAGTGTAGTGAGGAAGCTGTGAAACAAAGTAGACGATCTTGAGAACAGATCCAGGCGGAGCAATCTGCGCATTGTGGGGATTCCAGAGGCGATTCCATTCCATGAACAGAGATCTATATGTGAGCTGGAGTTACCCGAAGCCTTGGGTCTCACGGGTCCCCTTAAGGTGGAAAGAGCTCACCGAGTTGTGCCTGATCTTAGAGAGGGAAAGAACACACAGCAGCTTGACTTTTCTGAAAAGGCGAATATCCTCCGTGCATACAGGGCCACTAAAGAAGCGGTAAAGATAAGAGGTTGTAAAGTTTTGATTTTCAATGATTTCTCTGCGGATGTGATGAAGAGGCGTAAAGCGTTCGCTCCAATCTGCACAGAGTTGTATAACAGGAGAGTAAAATTCGCATTACTCTATCCTGCAACATTAAAGGTGATCCAGCCAGACGGCTCATTGTAGATATACCACAACCCGGAGAATGCAGCCCATCAATTAGACGACAGAGAAATACAGACGGGGAGCCGCCGAAATTCCCAGCAAAGCTTGTCGAGGTCTGAGGGACCCAATTCGCAACTATGGTCGACGCCACGCGTAGAGCTGCCTAAGGAAAAGCACATGAGAGAAAGAAATGGAAGATGAACATTAAACAGATAAGTGCACTGAGGAACTCAAACGTTTAAATGTGTAACTACATGCCACCATATATAGATACAATTGTCTGAGAACACTGGGGCAAGTCCACAAAATATTTGTATTGTTAAGCATAATCTGGGCTTTCCGAAGATAGAGAAATGCCGAGGGTGGGAGAGGGGGTAGTGCTATAACATGTTGATTTTGATTATTGCCATTATGTTGCTTGCCATGATGGAAAAAAGTGAAGTCCATCAATATTATGTCCTAGAGCCACGATACAAACGCTGGGAAGTCTTTGTTAATGGTTATACTTATGTTACTGTTTTTATATCCTATAAGGGTGTTAAGGTTAAGGTATCCTCTCTCAGGCAGATACACAAGACAAAGTACAACTCTAAGCAGGGAATAATACTATGAAATTTGAAGGGGCTGAGATCTCCTAATAAGAGGTTAATGGTGTTACGCCACCTGCAAAGGCTGAAGGTTGATATTGCACTGCTCCAGGAGACGCATTTAACACAACAGGACATATGCAGAATGCAGAGGCTATGGGTGGCAGAGGTGCATGGGTCACCAGCATTAGGCTCAAAGTTGGGGGGTTATAACCTTACTGAGGAAAAAGCTGCCGTACACGGTAAAGCTGGAGGAATCGGATAATGAGCAAAAGATCCACCACATGATCATCTGCTCTCCCGCAGATGAGCTTAGTATTTACAACATATATGGGCCAAATTATTTGAGTGGTCCTTTCTTCCAGAGATTGACGCAGCAGATTTCATCTGACCCGGTATGCAATCAAATTATAGCAGGGTATATGAATCTGGCGGCGGGGTCACTGGAAGACAGGTCAAAAAACAGAACCACAGATGGGAGCCAGAGAAGGCTTGTACGAACATGCATTGAGCCAATTTATGGATGTCATAGATATTTGGAGATCCTTTAATCCTGAGGGGAGAGAATATACCCATTTCTCACATGCACATTCATCATGTTCTAGGATAGACTACATATTGACATCCCCCTCAATAGCAGCTAGAAGTTTGTCAACCGCAATTGAAGAACTAGTAATATCAGACCATGCACCGGTGACAATAAATATTCAGGGACAGATACCTAGAGGATCAGACTACATATGGAGGTTCCCCTCCTAATTAGTGAAAGATGATCGATTCTGCTCAAAACTTACAGAATGGTGGAGGGAATATCTAGAAAACCACACTGAAACTGCATGCCCACGGTTATTGTGGGAAGCAAGGAAAGCAGTGATTAGAGGTAAAATACTGACTTACATGTCTTTTATGAAAAAGCAGACTAATACACAAATAGTCAAGCATAGCCAGGCACTAAGACAGTCATATACAGACTTTATCTCTATGCCGACCATGGCAAAAAAAAAATGTGGCAAGAGGATAAATGCTAATATGAAATCTGGCTACAGAAAAGAGTCCTTTTATAGGTCTCAGAAATAGGCCCAGCTATATAGGTATGGCAACAAAGCTGGTAAATTATTAGGGAGGTTAGCACGCGCCCCTTTTGTCACCACAACAATCCTGACTTTAAAATCGAAAGACGGGATAGCACACCATGATCCAAAGAAAATAAATTATATACTTTTGGAATACTACAGGCAATTATATACGAATGACACTAATCAGAAACAGGAGGGCAGGACATGGTTACGAACTTTATCACTACTCATATTATTAGAGTGAGAGCTTAAAGATCTAAACGCCCCTTTTATTATTAAAGAAGTTCAGTCGACAATATAAAATCTGGCATCCGGGCCAGATGGATTCACATGGGAATTTTTTTAAATCCTTAATGACGAAATCTCACCTTTTTTAACACAGCTATATGGTAAATTCATGACAGATTTAGAGATGTCCGCCCACTCAAATACAGCATACATAAAAGTACTCCCCAAAACAGGAAAAGATCTCACACCGCCATCGTCTTATCGACCAATCTCACTTATAAATGTGGACACTAAGATCCAATCTAAAATTTTAGCTGATAGATTGGCTAGGATACTGCCCAGACTGATCTCAAAACACCAGGTGGGATTTATACAAGGGAGAGAAGCAGTATATAATATAAGAAAAGTCATGTCGATCTTTGATCATATAAAGAATCACCCAATCTTATACAATCACCCAGCCATATTAACAATAGATGCAGAAAAGGCCTTTGACAATGTCAAATGGAATTGGCTGCATGAGGTGTTGGACACAATGGGTTTCTTGGGAGCCTTTAAAACATATCTGAGCACTCTATACAACAACCCACATGAAAGGGTGTATACACCAATTTTTTTTATCCCCTTCTTTCCCCCTACAAAAAGGTACTAGATAAGGCTGTCCTCTATCACCAATACTATTCAATCTGGCCTTGGAACCCTTATCTAGGAGCATCACATTAACTGGGAAAATCCGAGGTATACAGATAGGAAAGGAAGAAGTTAGTGATGTCTTGTTTTTCTTGGCACATCCTCAAAAAGATCTACAACATGTATTTGACTTGTCACACTTTGAGAACCTGGCTGGTTTTTAAGTAAATCAAAGCAATTGTGAGTTACTAGACCTGATACCCAATCAGTCACAAAGTGTCTGGAAAGGGTCAAAAATAACACTTTTAAGTAAAATGTCTATAAAATACCTTGGTTTACATATAGGCCGATCACCGGAGACCATATATACTCTAAACTTTTCTCCAATAATCTCGTCAATAGTGAGGGACCTCAATAAATGGCATAATTTACCCTTAGCTATACTATGTAGATGCTACCTGAGAGGCATTGATAATTTGCAAAAGAGTTTGCTTCTCACCGAGCAAGCACTCTTTGGGGTAGATGAGGGGGAGGGTGACAGAGAGGAGGCTGAGGAAAGTGAGGTAGCTAGCTGGGTAACAGTTAGAAAGCGGGGTAGAGGGAAGAGTGCCAGGGAGGCTAGCCCTGATCTGACACACCCCAACAAGTTTGCACGTTTGGCAGATGAGGGGGATGTCAGTCCGGGGACGGCACTGCTGCAGCCGGACACTTCCTCTGCCAGTCAGGGGAATGTCAGCTCCAGTAAGCAGGGAACCAGGAGAGCAGGGCAGGCCAGACAGGTGCTGGTAGTGGGCGACTCCATTATTAGGGGAACAGATAGGGAAATCTGTCACAAAGACCGTGATCGCAGAACAGTGTGCTGTCTTCCTGGCGCTAGAGTTCGACACATTGCGGATCGGGTTGACAGATTACTGGGAGGGGCTGGAGAAGATCCAGCGGTCATGGTCCATATCGGAACCAATGACAAAGTTAGAGGTAGGTGGAGAGTCCTTAAAAATGATTTCAGGGATTTAGGTCAAAAGCTGAGGGCAAGGACCTCAAAGGTAGTATTTTCTGAAATACTGCCTGTACCACGAGCCACACAAGAAAGGCAACGGGAGATTATGGAGATTAACAAGTGGCTCAAGAACTGGTGTAGGAAGGAGGGGTTTGGGTTCCTGGAGAACTGGGCCGATTTTTCTATCGGCTACAGGCTCTATCGTAGGGACGGGCTGCACCTCAATGGGGAAGGGGCAGCTGTGCTGGGGAGAAAGATGGCTAGAAGGTTGGAGGAGTGTTTAAACTAGGGACTGGGGGGGAGGGTAATTACGTTATAGGACGGGAAGATAGTGCAGATAGAGACCGGGGGCAAAGTAATGGGACTGGGGGAGGAATGGAAGGAGGGACTAGAACAGTTCAGAAGGAAAGGTGTAGGGTAAAAAATATACATAAACCTCTCAAATGTATGTATACTAATGCCAGAAGCCTGACTAATAAAACTGGTGAACTGGAATTAGTGATGTGTGAGGAGAACTATGACATAGTGGGAATAACTGAGACATGGCTGGATGATAGCTATGACTGGGCGGTTAATGTACAAGGTTACAGTCTGTTTAGAAAGGATCGTCAAAACCGGAGAGGGGGAGGGGTCTGCCTCTATGTAAAGTCCGGTCTAAAGCCCACACTCCGCGAAGATATAAGTGAGGGACATGAACATGTGGAGTCACTGTGGGTAGAGATACATGGAGCTAAAAACAACAATAAATTACTAATAGGAGTTTACTATAAACCACCTAATATACCAGAGTCCACAGAAAATCTATTACTAAACGAGATAGACGAGGCGGCAAATCATAATGAGGTGGTTATTATGGGGGACTTCAACTACCCAGATATAGACTGGGAAACTGAAACTTGTATATCTCATAAAGGAAACAGGTTCTTGGCAATAACCAAAGACAATTACCTCTCCCAACTGGTTCAGGACCCGACTAGAGGGACGGCCATACTGGACTTAGTATTAACCAATAGGCCGGACAGAACAACAGACGTGCAGGTTGGGGGACACCTAGGAAATAGTGACCACAAAGTAATAACCTTCCAATTATCATTCAAAAGAGCGTTTCTACAGGGAGGAACAAAAATACCAAACTTCAAAAAAGCTAAATTTAGCCAACTAAGAGAGGCCATAGGCCAAACTAACTGGGACAAAGTCCTCAAAAATAAAAATACAGCCACAAAATGGGATATCTTTAAAAACATCCTAAAATCTCATTGTGAGAGGTACATACCGTATGGTAATAAAAGGTTAAGGAATAAAAAGAAACCAATGTGGATAAATAGAACTGTAACGAAAGCAATAAATGACAAAAAGAAAGCATATCATTCACTGAAACAGGAGGGGAGCACGGAAGCACTGAAAAACTATAAGGAAAAAAATAGAACATGTAAAAAACAAATAAAAGCGGCCAAACTAGAGACCGAGAGATTAATTGCCAAAGAGAGTAAAACTAACCCTAAAATGTTCTTCAATTATATAAATGTTAAAAAGTATAAATCTGAAGGTGACGGCCCTTTAAAGAGTAATGAGGGGGAAGTCGCAGAGAGCGATGAGGAGAAAGCAAAGCTGTTAAATATTTTTTTCTCCAATGTATTCACTGAGGAAAATAAATTGTCAGATGACATGCAGAATGCAAAAATAAATTCCCCATTAAAAGTGTCCTGTCTGACCCAGGAAGAAGTACATCAGCGACTTAAAAAGATTAAAATAGACAAATCGCCAGGACCGGATGACATACACCCCCGTATCCTAAAGGAATTAAGTAATGTCATAGCCAGACCCTTATTTCTGATATTTGCAGACTCTATACTGACAGGGAATGTCCCACAGGATTGGCACATGGCATATGTGGTGCCAATATTCAAAAAGGGGCCAAAAACAGACCCTGGAAACTATAGGCCGGTAAGTTTAACATCTGTTGTGGGTAAACTGTTTGAAGGTTTTCTGAGAGATGCTATATTAGAGCATCTCAACAGAAATAAGCAAATAACGCCATATCAGCATGGCTTCGTGAGGGATCGGTCATGTCAGACTAATTTAATCAGTTTCTATGAGGAGGTTCTAGACTTGACAGCGGCGAATCAATGGATGTCGTATATCTGGACTTCTCCAAAGCATTTGACACTGTACCACATAAAAGGTTAGTATATAAAATGAGAATGCTCGGACTGGGAGAAAACATCTGTATGTGGGTAAGTAACTGGCTCAGTGATAGAAAACAGAGGGTGGTTATTAACGGTACACACTCAGATTGGGTCACTGTCACTAGTGGGGTACCTCAGGGGTCAGTATTGGGCCCTATTCTCTTCAATATATTTATTAATGATCTTGTAGAAGGCTTGCATAGTAAAGTATCAATTTTCGCAGATGACACTAAACTGTGTAAAGTAATTTACACTGATGAGGACAGTATACTACTACAGAGGGATCTGGATAGACTGGAGGCTTGGGCAGATAAGTGGCAGATGGGGTTTAACACTGATAAATGTAAAGTTATGCACATGGGAAGGAAAAATGCAAGTCAACCGTACATACTAAATGGTAAAACACTCGGTAACACTGACATGGAAAAGGATCTAGGAATTTTAATAAACAGCAAACTAAGCTGCAAAAACCAGTGTCAGGCAGCTGCTGCCAAGGCCAACAAGATAATGGGTTGCATCAGAAGGGGCATAGATTCCCGTGATAAGAACATAGTCCTACCACTTTACAAATCGCTAGTCAGACCACACATGGAGTACTGTGTACAGTTCTGGGCTCCTGTAAACAAGGCAGACATAGCAGAGCTGGAGAAGGTCCAGAGGAGGGCAACTAAAGTAATAACTGGAATGGGGCAACTACAGTACCCTGAAAGATTATCAAAATTAGGGTTATTCACTTTAGAAAAAAGACGACTGAGGGGAGATCTAATTAATATGTATAAATATATCAGGGGTCAGTACAGAGATCTATCCCATCAGCTATTTATCCCCAGGACTGTGACTGTGACGAGGGGACATCCTCTGCGTCTGGAGAAAAGAAGGTTTGTACACAAACATAGAAAAGGATTCTTTACGGTAAGAGCAGTGAGAATATGGAACTCTCTGCCTGAGGAGGTGGTGATGGTGAGTACAATAAAGGAATTCAAGAGGGCCCTGGACGTATTTCTGGAGCTTAATAATATTACAGGCTATAGCTACTAGAGAGGGGTCTTCCTCTGGATCAACTTGCATGGGATAACAGGCCGAACTGGATGGACAAATGTCTTTTTTCGGCCTTATGTACTATGTTACTATGTTACTATGTTACCTGATAAGAAAGATTTCCGTCCCAAAACTGCTCTACCCACTTCAGACTATCCCGCTAATTCTGAAGCACAAAGATATATCTCTATTGGAAAAGGAATTTAATAAGTTCATATGGAGATTAAAACGGTGCAGGATATCCTTATACAAGCTCAAGCTCCCCAAGGATAAAGGCGGAGTAGCTTTTCCAAGAAAATATAATCTAGTAGACACATCCTTTCTAGCATTCTACCAAATAACTAGTGCGCTAAAGAAAAGGCTAAGAAAATACTCCACTGAAATTATGACAAACGATTTTGACACATTGTTATCTTCTTCTCAGACTAAACAGACCTTATCCAACATATATACCAATGCAGACTTTAAAATATTTAAAGGATGGAGATCTGATTTTATAAATGAAAGCGCTAATGATATGATATTGAGAGGATGGAAAACAGTCAGGAGGGTAATCATGAATGAAACTTGGAGAGAAACCCAATTCCGGATCATGCACAAGGCGATTTATGGATTCCGGAAAAACAAAAAAACTAGATCAAAACGTATTAACAACTTGCCCTAAGTGCAAACTAGAGGATACTGACCTCTTCCATGGAATATGGAGTTGCCAGGCTTCCAGAAATTTCTGGACCCAGCTCAAAACTTTTCTCAAACAGAAATTGTCTACTGAGTTCCCATTATCACCAGAGATGATACTTTTTCAGGCAGTGGAGAATGAGGAATATTATCCAGAAATAATCCATTTGTTTGTTTGGGCTGCAAAAAGGAGTCTACTAAGAAAATGGCTCGACCCACAATGCCCAAGTATACCAGAAGTGGTAGAACAGGTCAAGCATTGTATGCTGCTAGAGGTGGTTGAGACGGAAAAGAAACAAGAAAAACAATCAACATCTTTTTTCAAAAAATGCAGAGCCTTTATTGGTGGATTCCTGGATGAGCCGGAAATAAACAAACTAATTTATCCCTTTAGAGATTCAACCTGGTAACTCAAAGAAGACATTGCAGGCACTCTAGGTAGGCTGAAATACACCATCACAGAAAACAAAACTTGACAGGCTAAACCTACAGAAGCTTAGTCGAACAGGTACACTAAATTATTTTGAGGTCTATAGTGGTGAACCACCTGAGAGGGGAAGGGGGGAGGGGCTAAGGGAGGGAGAGTTAATATGATGTTGAGTCATGTTATTGCTTTCTTTTGTTCTGAAATAATATTGTGAAATCAAATGTCAAAATTTTAATGTACTGTAACTACTGTACATGGAAAAGCCGAATAAACATTTTGTTAAAAAATAATAATAATATTAGACTTGCCTGCTAGCCCATCCCCTTCCCCGCCTGTGCCATGTCCACTTTTTCAGACTTGGGGTGAGTGGGAAAAAGTCTGCGCCAGAAATAAGCCTTATATAGGTGTATTTCTGGATAGTAAATGACCCCCTTACTATTCAGACAAAGCACCCTAGGAAGAATGTGCTCAAATAACCTCATGCCAATCAGAGACATACTTTGCATACATTTTCTCTTGCAGCACTACCTGAGCACCAAAAATAATTGTGAAACTGCTGAACATACTCTACCAACCTTGGCCGCTGTCTGTAGTCAAGATGGGTGTAAACGGTAAGTATACTTTATTACTAATCCGCCACCTGCTGGATGTTCTGGTGTAGAGCTCTTCAGTGGTTTCTGAACAGAATGTATATATGTATTACTGTTTGTTCGATATTTCAGCTATTGATATTTCATATCACCAACCTTGCTCTATTGTAGTAGAATGTGTAAGATGTTTGTCTCTACTTGTGGGAAGGAATGAGCTGATATATTCCACTATGCTACCAGTGGCTTGATTGTAGCTTGTAGTACTAGTACTCTCTGAGTAGTAAATGTCAAAAATGAAAAAAAATTGATATGATATAATCACAATGTATTATCTGCTCTATATCATAAAGTTACAGAGAGCCAACTTACTAACCTTGGGTGCCATTTGTAGAAGCTGCAGGGACAGCAGATGACAGGACAATGGTTGATCCAACAGTCTGATTATTGTCAGCAGTTATAAAATGAAGCCATGTTGTGTTTTCTGCACAAAAATCTCAGTTTATCAGTACACAAAATCTAACATTCTTGGTAATCCTGATCAGAACAATAATAACAAACCTTGTTCTGCTCTAGATTTAGATGTTTCAGGATTCAGGATAGTGTGACCGCACTGTACTGTCACCTGACTGCCTGTGCACACTCAACGTCCTGACACTGTACCAGTCAGGACACAGCAGCACAAACCCGGAGTAGACCATGAAGGAGAGGTGAGTACACTTTACTCCCCCTGTCTACTACAGACTAGTGAGACAAGTATTCACACTGCATCTTATAAAGTGAAAACTACAGCACCACTGGCAAGGCTTAGGGACCAAGTCGGAACTGCGACCACTGCAACCCTTATAGCTAAGCCACTGTATTCCAATATGTAACTTTTTGGCTTGCTTGTAGCACTAGTACCCTCTAAGTAGTAAATATTAAAATATGAAAAATACAGATATGATATATATTATTTGTTCTATGTGTTACAGAAAGATAATGTACTAACCTTTTTTACCATTTGTAGCAGTTGCAGAGACAACAGAGGACTGGACAATGGTTGCTCCACCAGTCTGATTATTGTCAGTAGTTATAAAGTGACGCCATGTTGTGTTTTCTGCACAAAAATTCTATTTATCAGTACACAAAATCTAACAGTCCTGGTAATCCTGATCAGTACAATAATAACAAACCTTGTTCAGCTCTAGATTTAGATGTTTCAGGATTCATGATAGTGTGTTTGGGTTGTAATGTGGATGGTAGGTTCTCCTGGTCACTAGGTCTGGGGGTGATATTTTGCAGAATTTCTGCACAGAACAAAAACATATCAATAAAACTAAATGTATGTTTAGGAGATGCATTGCAGCATCATCCACAAGTTCTTGATGGTAGCCTCAAAAAGTTCAATCAGACTTTTTAGTCAGTGCTTTTGCATAACAAGATGTTTTCTCTATTGTCGCTCGTCTATTTTTCAAAACTGAGTGTCTCATAGCAGGAAATCGGCTCTTTCTGGGTAACTTTAATAGAGCTGAGCAAAGCAAATGTGCTTAGCTGCCTGAGAGGCCAAGCTCACAGCAAATAATGGAAGACAGGAGAATTTTCAACA
Organism: Bufo gargarizans; assembly: GCF_014858855.1. Taxonomy (NCBI): domain Eukaryota; kingdom Metazoa; phylum Chordata; class Amphibia; order Anura; family Bufonidae; genus Bufo; species Bufo gargarizans. Next base: position 411,529,223 of record NC_058082.1, on the reverse strand, counting down.
ATGTTTGAAGACAAAAAGACAACTCTCAGCAATTTTTTTAAGACAATTTTTTTTTAAGTCCTATACAAAATATGTGGGGTCAGATAATTGTTGCAAATGGCAAAAATGAAAAATACACATATGCTATCACAATGCAAATGGGTGAGTTTGAATATTGGTATTAGTTTTTAATACTTTGGTCTGGACACAGTTATTACTATTTATTCCCGGCACTATTTGTAGCCATGTTGTTTACAGGGTACTATCCCAGTGGATGTAGTCCAGACCATACTTATGATATATACACATTTCCATTTTCAACCCCATTTGCAAATTATGTGATCTCTGGAGGATGTTTTTTCTGCCACCTGTATTTGCATCATGTGATTTGTAATCCTTTTTTTTTAAATATTATTTGTATACACAATAAAGCTATATTATATTTTATGGGTAAGGTTTTGGGTGGTTTTTTGTAGGTTGTTTGCAGTTTTTGATCTGGTACCTGGTTACCATAACAGATGTGGATAGTGCTCAAGCACAGTGTACTGTACACCCGTGACTTAGGTGTTTTGAGTGCTTGGCCTGTTTGGTCTTTTTTTGCTTATCACCAGCTATTGCTTGCTTTGTATGATAACTAGTGTTGAGAAAATCAAAGTCAAAATAATTGAGTTCGATCCGAATTTCAGGAAAAATTGATTTGGGGCGAAGCAAAATTTCAATTTTCCCTGAAATGACAGTAAAAACAAAAAAATTACATACTCTTGTCATCCATTTGCATGTGAAGAGGCCATGACAGCCAGCTTGATTGAAGATACTATGATACATATGACGTCACCACACCAGTATGCTGGCCAGGCTTGGTGACATCATCATGTCACCTTGCGAGATTTTGCATGTTGTCTTCAATCAAGATGGCCGCAACAGCCTGTTCGTGAGCAAATGGATAAGGTGATTTTTTTTTTTTTTTACCCTGATTAACCCCTGAAAGGCCTAAATGGTAGCAATGAATGCAGTATCTGAGGGGTGCAATGATGGGGGGTGTCTCGATTGCCATTCCCCATCATTGCACCCACTACATACAAAGAAATGTGCTTTGTTACAAAGTAATTCATCCTGAATGAAATTTCTTTGTGAAATCTGACGAAGCAGTGAATCGAATTATTCATAACTTCGCTCCTCTCTAATGATAATGTTACATAAAAGTTACTAACATTGGATACTATATGTAGCAGTTGCAGGGACAGCAATGGATGCTCGACCAGTCTGATTATTGTCAGCAGTCATAAAGTGATGCCATGTTTGTTTGTTTTTGCAGAAAAAAATCAGTTTATCAGTACACAAAATCTAACAGTCCTGGTAATCCTGTCAGCTGGGGCTTAGCTATAGGGGGTGCAGAGGTAGCAGTCACTACTGGGCCCAGGAGCCTGAGGGGGCCCAAAGACCCTTGTGCAACATAAGAAGACACCAGTATTATAGAAAGTGCATGCTGTTCAAGTTACACCTCTGGCTGGAGGAAAAGTGGTAATGTCGAGAATTTGTACAGGGGGGTGCCGTTTCAATGTTTGCCTTAGGCAGCACGAAGGCAATGTGCTTCCCTGCCCCTGGCCATAAAGCACTGAAGGAAGGGGGGCCCAAGCTGAACTCTTGCACCGGGGCCCATGATCCTTTAGCTACGCCCCTGCCTGTCAGTACAATAATAACTAGAAATGAGTGAATCGAAGTTGACAAAGTGGAATTCGATACGAATTTCAGGAAAAATTTGATTCGTCCTGAAGTCGATTTTCCTATCGCTTCGTAGTAACGAATCACATTTTATCTAAAATGGCAAGTGTTACAAAGTGAAAGTAAGAAGCTCGGGAACGAGTGAGCACCGACAATGCCATGCAGACAGCCAATCATCAGATAGCCAGCTCCTGTGATGTCACAGCCCTATAAAAAGCCTCCTCATGCCATTTTACTGTGAACTTAGTGCAGGGAGAGATGTTACAGGCACTAGGGACAGTGATTAGGAAAGACTTAAAAAAAAAACTATTGAACAGTTAAGGGAAAGATTATTCATAGTGTAGGGAAAGGATAGGGAGGCATTATCCACACAGTAGGGAGAGAGCAGGGACCAATAGAGTGTAAAGCCAGTGTGATATTTCTGCACTAATTGGGGTTACCAAAAGTGATCACTACTACAGATTTTAGGTTGTTTTAAACAGTAATTGCAGTGATCCTAGCATCTGTTATTAGGTTGAATGTGCTCTCTGATACAACCAGTTTTAGGGTGTTTTTATTTTAAATATATAAAAGTAGGTCCATTCATCCTTGCTTTTGGGGTGAATTTGCAGCCTGAAGCAAGCAGTTTTAGGGTTTGTTTATACGTCCATTCATCCTTGCTTTTGGGGTAAATTTATGGCCTGATACAGCCAGTTTTGGGGTGTGTATTTTAAATATATAAAAGTACTTCCATTCATACTTGGTTTTGGGCTGAATTTGCAGCCTAATACAAACAGTTTTGAGGTGTGTTTATTTCATATATAAAAGCAATTCCATTCATCCGTGCTTGTGGGGTAAAATTGCAATTTGAAACAACCAGTTTTGGGGTGTATTTAGTTGATATATACAGACGTGGACAAAATTGTTGGTACCCTTTGGTCAATGAAAGAAAAAGTCACAATGGTCACAGAAATAACTTTAATCTGACAAAAGTAATAATAAATTAAAATTCTATAAATGTTAACCAATGAAAGTCAGACATTGTTTTTCAACCATGCTTCAACAGAATTATGTAAAAAAATAAACTCATGAAACAGGCATGGACAAAAATGATGGTACCCCTAGAAAACACAGAACATAATGTGACCAAAGGGACATGTTAATTCAAGGTGTGTCCACTAATTAGCATCACAGGTGTCTACAACCTTGTAATCAGCCATTGGGCCTATATATATGGCTCCAGGTAATCACTGTGTTGTTTGGTGATATGGTGTGTACCACACTCGACATGGACCAGAGGAAGCAAAGGAAAGAGCTGTCTCAAGAGATCAGAAAGAAAATTATAGACAAGCATGTTAAAGGTAAAGGCTATAAGACCATCTCCAAGCAACTAGATGTTCCTGTGAGTACAGTTGCACATATTATTCATAAGTTTAAGATCCATGGGACTGTAGCCAACCTCCCTGGACGTGGCCGCAGGAGGAAAATTGATGACAAATCTAAGAGACGGATAATCCGAATGGTAACAAAAGAGCCTAGAAAGACTTCTAAAGAGATTCAAGGTGAACTTCATGCTCAAGGAACATCAGTGTCAGATCGCACCATCCGTCGTTGTTTGAGCCAAAGTGGACTACATGGGAGACGACCAAGGAGGACACCATTGTTGAAAACGAATCATAAAAAAGCAAGACTGGAATATGCCAAACTACATGTTGACAAGCCACAAAGCTTCTGGGAGAATGTCCTGTGGACAGATGAGACAAAAATCGAAGTTTTTGCCAAGGCACATCAGCTGTATGTTCACAGACGAAAAAATGAAGCATATCAAGAAAAGAACACTGTCCCTACTGTGAAACATGGAGGAGGCTCTGTTATGTTCTGGGGCTGCTTTGCTGCGTCTGGCACAGGGTGTCTTGAATCTGTGCAGGGTACAATGAAATCTCAAGACTATCAAGGAATTCTAGAGAGAAATGTACTAGCCAGTGTCAGAAAGCTTGGTCTCAGTCGCAGGTCATGGGTCTTGCAACAGGACAATGACCCAAAACACACCGCTAAAAACACCCAAGAATGGCTAAGAGGAAAAAATTGGACTATTCTAAAGTGGCCTTCTATGAGCCCTGACCTCAATCCTATTGAGCATCTTTGGAAGGAGCTGAAACATGCAGTCTGGAAAAGGCACCCTTCAAACCGGACACAACTGGAGCAGTTTGCTCATGAGGAGTGGGCCAAAATACCTGCTGAGAGGTGCAGATGTCTCATTGACAGTTACAGGAAGCGTTTGATTGCAGTGATTGCCTCAAAAGGTTGCGCAACAAAATATTAAGTTAGGGGTACCATCATTTTTGTCCATGCCTGTTTCATGAGTTTATTTTTTTACATAATTCTGTTGAAGCATGGTTGAAAAACAATGTCTGACTTTCATTGGTTAACATTTATAGAATTTTAATTTATTATTACTTTTGTCAGATTAAAGTTATTTCTGTGACCATTGTGACTTTTTCTTTCATTGACCAAAGGGTACCAACAATTTTGTCCACGTCTGTAACTACTTCCATTTACCCTTGCTTCTGTACAGAAAGTGTGCTTTGACGGAAACAGTTTTTGGGTGTATTTATTTCATATATATATATATATATATATATATATAACTACTTCCATTCGTCCTTGCTTCTGGGGTGAAATTGCAGTCTGATAGCATTGCTCTTTTACCCTTGCAGTTTTTTTTATTTATTTACAGTATGTCGGACAGACATGTGACAGGCCCTTCTAAGCGAAAGGGCAGTGGCCAAAATGTTTCTGGAGCATGCAGAAGTAGCAGCAGAAGAAGGGGGGTGGCAGCAGCAGTCTCAGTGACAGGCTTGAGCTGCCAGTGTCATCTAGCAGTCGTGTCTTGACCTGCAACCCAGCTGTCCTTAAATGATTTACTCGGTCTTCTCCTTCATGTCAAGTGACATTAGACAGCCCCAGCCAGGAGTCGGTGGGTTCCTTTGACACGACCCTTAGTTGGCATGGCCCAGGAAGAAACTCTGATCCACTACCTTTCCTTAACCTGCCTCTGTCATTTTCTGTTCCCTCAGCCCGAGAAGTATTTTATATGCCGTCGGCTTGGCTCCATTTTTCAGCGAGGACGAGCTACTGTACTAGAGGACAGTCAGCAGCTACTGCCCAGCCAAGATCTGGAGGAGAGATCTGCTGCTTCCTCTGGTAGATGGGCAAGTAGTCATGATGACAGTTGCGTGGGAGCTGATGTTGCGAGCGGTCAGGCATGTGGCCCTGAGACTGGTGAGGGCGACATCAGTGACGTGCAGACAGTAGTGGACGATGATGTGGTCAGTCGCACACAGGAGCTGGGTGAAGAGGGGGCTTCATCATCATCAGGAGAAGAGGGTGGCAGCTTACCATCAGGCAGCGGTTGAGCCAGCAGGGTGGTAGCGTGGCCGTGAGTAAGCAGGGTGGCAAAAGTGGGAGGTCGGGAGCCAAACATGCCTGGGTAGACCTCCCGCTATGCAGGAGCCTACTTGTCCATAAAGAAATAGCGGTGCAGGGGTTCACTGAGGCAGCGGTAGCAGGCATTCAAAACGGAGTGGTGGGGGGAAAATGCCATACTCAGCGTTGTGACAATTTTTCATCAAGCCATTGGAGGACGTCAGCATGGCCATTTGCAGAATCTGTGGGCAGAGGGTGAAGAGTGGCAAGGGTTCCAATGTTGGCAACAAGCCCTGCATCAACACATGCAGTGTCACCATAAAGTGGCCTGGGAAAACCGTGGTGCTAATGTCGTAGTACAGCCTGAGGCAGCAACCGCTGCATCACCCAGTGGTCCGCACCCCTTTTCCTGCAGTCAAGGCTCCACCAACTCAGTAAAAGGGAGCTGTGTTTCCTTCCTATCATCTCCTGGTCCAGATGCTCCAGCTCCTCTTCCTCCTACTCCTTGTCAGTCATTTCGTCAGCAATCGATCACAGAAGTGATTGCAAATAGACAACAGTATGAGTGCACTTATCCAACAGCGCAAAAAATGAACGTGCTCCTGTCAAGTTGCTGGCACTACAGTCCCTCCCTTTCGATATGGTGGACTCTGCACCTTTCAGAGAACCGGTGGCTTGTTCTTGGCCAAAGTGGAATGTCTGTCATGGCGTGTTGTGGGAGGGGAACTCAACACTAATCACAAAATGGAGGGAGAATGTACCAGCCCTGCAAATTAGGGAAAGGTCACCACCTAATAAATCCCAACCCGAGCTCTGACTGCTAACAGAATGAACAGACCCCGATGGTAGGACTGTTCATCCACAGGAACCATAGCCTGGCTCACCCTAGAAGGCCCTGAAGATAGTGATAGGGCCACAAACGACCTGGTCCTTCCCAGCTGAAGTAACAGGAGTCTGCCTCTGGTCTGATACCAAGATACAGGGAAATAAACACAATACAAAAAGGAAAGGCACTTAAATGGAAAGCAGGAACTCAGCCGAGATTCAGACACTAAACGATCCACTGGCACTCTGTATGTGTGGTGATATGGGGTAAATACAATGAATAATATAATGAAAGGTGATCACAATTTAATTCATAAATGTAATATAATACAATAAAATGCACAATACAATAAAAGCATATATAAACGCTGAAAATTAGTAGACAGCAGCACTGGCATGTAATGGTTCCTTTGTTAATTCATGATATAAAGTTAGTATCTTATAAGCAAGCAAACTTGACTGGATAAAGTGGTTGTCCTTTCAATCACAATATATAAAGTACAAAAGAACGCATGCAGGTGTAAGGTCCAATAATTGTGTAGCTTGTACGAAGAATTCAGCACAAATATAACTCCTAAATAGCGATGAGTGGCAGTCACTGAGATATAATACTCCAAGGCAAGAGAGTTGTGTCAGATCTTACCTTGAGCCGGCTGGAGTAAAGAACACAGTTACTCACGTATATGATGCGAATGATCCCGCATTTGAAAGTAGGCGCCGGAACAGTACGGTCTATGGCGTGTTGTAATAGACGCCGGAGCAGTGTAGTCTATGGCGTGCTGTGGTGGACGCCGGAACAGTGCGGTCTATAGCGTGTTGCTGGCTTGGCCGTCTGTATCGCAGAGTGTGCTGCGTCCCACGTGGTCCGTGACGTACCTCCGGTCCGGGACTTCAACAAGGTATCGCGAGACCTAGTGTGCGGCAATCAGAGTAGCAAGAGCTGTGCTCGGCGAGATCTGAATAGAGTTTTTCACTGGAGCGCTCCAGTTATTATAATGAATTGTTCTCAGATTCTTATTTCATCTGAGTATTTGAAGAAGGCCTTGATTCTAATGGAAGTATATCAGCTGGTTACGCCAGACGCGTTTCGGGGACCTCTTCCCCTTCCTCAGTGGCAGCTGATCTCCCAAAGTTTGGAATGAGTTTATATAGACTGCGTAGAGAGACATAAGAGGTGGTTTGGATTCTCGATTCCAGTTTTTTGTTCATTGTTCCATTTATCATAGGTACTGGCAAAAAGCGGTTTTGGATTCCCAATTTCAATGTTCCATTTGTCATAGGTGCTGTTCTGTGCAATATTGATGCAATATTTTAAAAACATTGTTTGGTTAAGACTTAGTTGGATGCTTGTTAATAAAATACATTAGATAAATATAATGAATAAATGCTGCAATAATTATTTTAAAACAAAAATAAAGATGAATATGTGAACAGATAAAAACTGACCAATTCATCCAATTGTTGTATTTAATATGTAAATAAATAAAAACATATAAAAATATATATATGCAAATTGATAAAAAAGGTATAAATAATTAAGATATATATATATATATATATATATATATATATAAGACATATATATATATAAAAGAGAAATGAATAAAAACGTATAATAGTGATACATATTGCTTGATGTCATTAAATAATAGCAGGATTACAATATTCGGACATATTTATAGAAGAGATGGATGAGATGGTAGAAGGGATGTGTGTCCGGCTCGGAGGGAGAGACTCAGTGCTGATAGACAGCCTGACATGAGGCTCACCGTCAGAAAACGGACACACAACCCGTGTCTATAAAAAGCCGAAAATTTCTAAGTCGGCATTCAGACCCATTGGGATAAGACTTCCAAAATGAAATATCAAACGTGATTCAGCCCTAGACATTCTATCTATATGCTTCCCTCCCCGCCAGTGTGTATCAATCTTTTGTAGTGCCATAAAAAACATACCTGTTAGGTCTTTATTGTGGACTTCTTTAAAATGTTTGGATAGTGAGTGTTTTATGTATCCATTAGAGTTGAGCGAACACCTGGATGTTCGGGTTCGAGAAGTTCGGCCGAACATCCCGGAAATGTTCGGGTTCGGGATCCGAACCCGATCCGAACTTCGTCCCGAACCCGAACCCCATTGAAGTCAATGGGGACCCGAACTTTTCGGCACTAAAACGGCTGTAAAACAGCCCAGGAAAGGGCTAGAGGGCTGCAAAAGGCAGCAACATGTAGGTAAATCCCCTGCAAACAAATGTGGATAGGGAAATTAATTAAAATAAAAATTAAATAAATAAAAATTAACCAAAATCAATTGGAGAGAGGTTCCATAGCAGAGAATCTGGCTTCCCGTCACCCACCACTGGAACAGTCCATTCTCAGATATTTAGGCCCCGGCACCCAGGCAGAGGAGAGAGGTCCCGTAACAGACAATCTGGCTTCATGTCAGCAGAGAATCAGTCTTCATGTCATAGCAGAGAATCAGGCTTCACGTCACCCACCACTGTAAGAGTCCATTTTCATAAATTTAGGCCCAGCACCCAGGCAGAGGAGAGAGGTCCCGTAACAGACAATCTGGCTTCATGTCAGCAGAGAATCAGTCTTCATATCATAGCAGAGAATCTGGCTTCCCGTTACCCACCACTGGAACAGTCCATTCTCAGATATTTAGGCCCCGGCACCCAGGCAGAGGAGAGAGGTCCCGTAACAGACAATCTGGCTTCATGTCAGCAGAGAATCAGTCTTCATATCATAGCAGAGAATCAGGCTTCACGTCAGCCACCACTGCAACAGTCCATTGTCATAAATTCAGGCCCAGCACCCAGGCAGAGGAGAGAGGTCCCGTAACAGACAATCTGGCTTCATGTCAGCAGAGAATCAGTCTGCATGTCATAGCAGAGAATGAGGCTTCACGTCACCCACCACTGCAACAGTCCATTTTCATAAATTTAGGCCCAGCACCCAGGCAGAGGAGAGAGGTCCCGTAACAGAGGATCTGGCTTCATGTCACCAGAGAATCAGTCTGCATGTCATAGCAGAGAATCAGGCTTCACGTCACCCACCACTGCAACAGTCCATTTTCATAAATTTAGGCCCAGCACCCAGGCAGAGGAGAGAGGTCCCGTAACAGAGGATCTGGCTTCATGTCACCAGAGAATCAGTCTGCATGTCATAGCAGAGAATCAGGCTTCACGTCAGCCACCACTGCAACAATCCATTGGCATATATTTAGGCCTAGCACACAGGCAGAGGAGAGAGGTCCCGTAACAGACAATCTGGCTTCATGTCAGCAGAGAATCAGTCTTCATATCATAGCAGAGAATCAGGCTTCACGTCAGCCACCAATGCAACAGTCCATTGTCAGATATTTAGGCCCAGCACCCAGGCAGAGGAGAGAGGTCCCGTAACAGAGGATCTGGCTTCATGTCAGCAGAGAATCAGTCTTCATGTCATAGCAGAGAATCAGGCTTCACGTCACCCACCACTGTAAGAGTCCATTTTCATAAATTTAGGCCCAGCACCCAGGCAGAGGAGAGAGGTCCCGTAACAGACGATCTGGCTTCATGTCAGCAGAGAATCAGTCTGCATGTCATAGCAGAGAATGAGGCTTCACGTCACCCACCACTGCAACAGTCCATTTTCATAAATTTAGGCCCAGCACCCAGGCAGAGGAGAGAGGTCCCGTAACAGAGGATCTGGCTTCATGTCACCAGAGAATCAGTCTGCATGTCATAGCAGAGAATCAGGCTTCACGTCACCCACCACTGCAACAGTCCATTTTCATAAATTTAGGCCCAGCACCCAGGCAGAGGAGAGAGGTCCCGTAACAGAGGATCTGGCTTCATGTCACCAGAGAATCAGTCTGCATGTCATAGCAGAGAATCAGGCTTCACGTCAGCCACCACTGCAACAATCCATTGGCATATATTTAGGCCTAGCACACAGGCAGAGGAGAGAGGTCCCGTAACAGACAATCTGGCTTCATGTCAGCAGAGAATCAGTCTTCATATCATAGCAGAGAATCAGGCTTCACGTCAGCCACCAATGCAACAGTCCATTGTCAGATATTTAGGCCCAGCACCCAGGCAGAGGAGAGAGGTCCCGTAACAGACAATCTGGCTTCATGTCAGCAGAGAATCAGTCTGCATGTCATAGCAGAGAATGAGGCTTCACGTCACCCACCACTGCAACAGTCCATTTTCATAAATTTAGGCCCAGCACCCAGGCAGAGGAGAGAGGTCCCGTAACAGAGGATCTGGCTTCATGTCAGCAGAGAATCAGTCTGCATGTCATAGCAGAGAATCAGGCTTCACGTCAGCCACCACTGCAACAGTCCATTGTCATAAATTCAGGCCCAGCACCCAGGCAGAGGAGAGAGGTCCCGTAACAGACAATCTGGCTTCATGTCACCAGAGAATCAGTCTGCATGTCATAGCAGAGAATGAGGCTTCACGTCAGCCACCACTGCAACAATCCATTGGCATATATTTAGGCCTAGCACACAGGCAGAGGAGAGGTTCATTCAACTTTGGGTAGCCTTGCAATATAATGGTAAAATGAAAATAAAAATAGGATTGAATGAGGAAGTGCCCTGGAGTCCAATAATATATGGTTATGGGGAGGTAGTTAATGTCTAATCTGGACAAGGGACGGACAGGTCCTGTGGGATCCATGCCTGGTTCATTTTTATGAACGTCAGCTTGTCCACATTGGCTGTAGACAGGCGGCTGCGTTTGTCTGTAATGACGCCCCCTGCCGTGCTGAATACACGTTCAGACAAAACGCTGGCTGCCGGGCAGGCCAGCACCTCCAAGGCATAAAAGGCTAGCTCTGGCCACGTGGACAATTTAGAGACCCAGAAGTTGAATGGGGCCGAACCATCAGTCAGTACGTGGAGGGGTGTGCACACGTACTGTTCCACCATGTTAGTGAAATGTTGCCTCCTGCTAACACGTTGCGTATCAGGTGGTGGTGCAGTTAGCTGTGGCGTGTTGACAAAAGTTTTCCACATCTCTGCCATGCTAACCCTGCCCTCAGAGGAGCTGGCCGTGACACAGCTGCCTTGGCGACCTCTTGCTCCTCCTCTGCCTTGGCCTTGGGCTTCCACTTGTTCCCCTGTGACATTTGGGAATGCTCTCAGTAGCGCGTCTACCAACGTGCGCTTGTACTCGCGCATCTTCCTATCACGCTCCAGTGCAGGAAGTAAGGTGGGCACATTGTCTTTGTAGCGTGGATCCAGCAGGGTGGCAACCCAGTAGTCCGCACAGGTTAAAATGTGGGCAACTCTGCTGTCGTTGCGCAGGCACTGCAGCATGTAGTCGCTCATGTGTGCCAGGCTGCCCAGGGGTAAGGACAAGCTGTCCTCTGTGGGAGGCGTATCGTCATCGTCCTGCCTTTCCCCCCAGCCACGCACCAGTGATGGACCCGAGCTGCGTTGGGTGCCACCCCGCTGTGACCATGCTTCATCCTCATCCTCCTCCACCTCCTCCTCATCCTCGTCCTCCTCGTCCTCCAGTAGTGGGCCCTGGCTGGCCACATTTGTACCTGGCCTCTGCTGTTGCCAAAAACCTCCCTCTGAGTCACTTCGAAGAGACTGGCCTGAAAGTGCTAAAAATGACCCCTCTTCCTCCTCCTCCTCCTCCTCCTGGGCCACCTCCTCTTCCATCATCGCCCTAAGTGTTTTCTCAAGGAGACATAGAAGTGGTATTGTAACGCTGATAACGGTGTCATCGCCACTGGCCATGTTGGTGGAGTACTCGAAACAGCGCAACAGGGCACACAGGTCTCGCATGGAGGCCCAGTCATTGGTGGTGAAGTGGTGCTGTTCTGTAGTGCGACTGACCCGTGCGTGCTGCAGCTGAAACTCCACTATGGCCTGCTGCTGCTCGCACAGTCTGTCCAGCATGTGCAAGGTGGAGTTCCACCTGGTGGGCACGTCGCATATGAGGCGGTGAGCGGGAAGGCCGAAGTTACGCTGTAGCGCAGACAGGCGAGCAGCAGCAGGATGTGAACGCCGGAAGCGCGAACAGACGGCCCGCACTTTATGCAGCAGCTCTGACATGTCGGGGTAGTTGTGAATGAACTTCTGCACCACCAAATTCAGCACATGCGCCAAGCAAGGGATGTGCGTCAAATTGGCTAGTCCCAGAGCTGCAACGAGATTTCGCCCATTATCACACACCACCAGGCCGGGCTTGAGGCTCACCGGCAGCAACCACTCGTCGGTCTGTTGTTCAATACCCCGCCACAACTCCTGTGCGGTGTGGGGCCTGTCCCCCAAACATATGAGTTTCAGAATGGCCTGCTGACGTTTACCCCGGGCTGTGCTGAAGTTGGTGGTGAAGGTGTGTGGCTGACTGGATGAGCAGGTGGAAGAAGAGGAGGAGGAAGCCGAGAAGGAGGAGGTGGCAACAGGAGGCAAAGAATGTTGCCCTGCGATCCTTGGCGGCGGAAGGACGTGCGCCAAACAGCTCTCCGCCTGGGGCCCAGCTGCCACTACATTTACCCAGTGTGCAGTTAGGGAGATATAGCGTCCCTGGCCGTGCTTACTGGTCCACGTATCTGTGGTTAGGTGGACCTTGCTACAGATGGCGTTGCGCAGTGCACACTTGATTTTATCGGATACTTGGTTGTGCAGGGAAGGCACGGCTCTCTTGGAGAAGTAGTGCCGGCTGGGAACAACATACTGTGGGACAGCAAGCGACATGAGCTGTTTGAAGCTGTCTGTGTCCACCAGCCTAAATGACAGCATTTCATAGGCCAGTAGTTTAGAAATGCTGGCATTCAGGGCCAGGGATCGAGGGTGGCTAGGTGGGAATTTACGCTTTCTATCAAATGTTTGTGAGATGGAGAGCTGAACGCTGGCGTGTGACATGGTTGAGACGCTTGGTGACGGAGGTGGTGGTGGTGGTGTTGGTGGTACATCCCCTGTTTGCTGGGCGGCAGGTGCCAACGTTCCTCCAGAGGCGGAGGAAGAGGCCGAGGCGGCAGCAGCAGAATAGGCCGAGGCGGCAGCAGCAGAAGAGGTAGCAGGGGGAGCCTGAGTGACTTCCTTGGTTTTAAGGTGTTTACTCCACTGCAGTTCATGCTTTGCATGCAGGTGCCTGGTCATGCAGGTTGTGCTCAGGTTCAGAACGTTAATGCCTCGCTTCAGGCTCTGATGGCACAGCGTGCAAACCACTCGGGTCTTGTCGTCAGCACATTGTTTGAAGAAGTGCCATGCCAGGGAACTCCTTGAAGCTGCCTTTGGGGTGCTCGGTCCCAGATGGCGGCGGTCAGTAGCAGGCGGAGTCTCTTGGCGGCGGGTGTTCTGCTTTTGCCCACTGCTCCCTCTTTTGCTACGCTGTTGGCTCGGTCTCACCACTGCCTCTTCCTCCGAACTGTGAAAGTCAGTGGCACGACCTTCATTCCATGTGGGGTCTAGGACCTCATCGTCCCCTGCATCGTCTTCCACCCAGTCTTGATCCCTGACCTCCTGTTCAGTCTGCACACTGCAGAAAGACGCAGCAGTTGGTACCTGTGTTTCGTCATCATCAGAGACATGCTGAGGTGGTATTCCCATGTCCTCATCATCAGGAAACATAAGTGGTTGTGCGTCAGTGCATTCTATGTCTTTCACCGCTGGGGAAGGGCTAGGTGGATGCCCTTGGGAAACCCTGCCAGCGGAGTCTTCAAACAGCATAAGAGACTGCTGCATAACTTGAGGCTGAGACAGTTTCCCTGGTATGCATGGGGGTGATGTGACAGACTGATGGGGTTGGTTTTCAGGCGCCATCTGTGCGCTTTCTGCAGAAGACTGGGTGGGAGATAATGTGAACGTGCTGGATCCACTGTCGGCCACCCAATTGACTAATGCCTGTACCTGCTCAGGCCTTACCATCCTTAGAACGGCATTGGGCCCCACCATATATCGCTGTAAATTCTGGCGGCTACTGGGACCTGAGGTAGTTGGTACACTAGGACGTGTGGATGTGGCAGAACGGCCACGTCCTCTCCCAGCACCAGAGGGTCCACTAACACCACCACGACCATGTCCACGTCCGCGTCCCTTACTAGATGTTTTTCTCATTGTTATGGTTCACCACAACAACAAATATATTATTTGGCCCAATGTATTGTATTCAAATTCAGCGGGATATAAATTTGAGGCCTAGTATTTAGGCGCTGGGTGACCGGTATGGATTTAGTGACAGAATTAGACTTGGAAATGCACAGAAGCGTGTGTGTGAAGTTATTCTGAATGACCCTATGTGCACCTTGAATATTATATACCCTTTTTGGGATAGATTTCAAATAGCTCTGATATAGCAGGAACCACTAAATTATGAAATTGCTAAATTGGGAATTGTATTTCAACCCAGAACAAAAAATGTGCTTTGACGGACACTAAATATCTTGCCCAGCAACAACAGTACAGCGGTAACGAGAGATTTAGCAGGATATAAATTTGAGGCCTAGTATTTAGGCGCTGGGTGACAGGTATGGGTTTAGTGACAGAATTAGACTTGGAAATACACAGTAGAGGGTGTGTGTGAAGTTATTCTGAATGACCCTATGTGCACCTTGAATATTATATACCCTTTTTGGGATAGATTTCAAATAGCTCTGATATAGCAGGAACCACTAAATTATGAAATTGCTAAATTGGGAATTGTATTTCAACCCAGAACAAAAAATGTGCTTTGACGGACACTAAATATCTTTCCAAGCAACAACAGTACAGCGGTAACGAGAGATTTAGCAGGATATAAATTTGAGGCCTAGTATTTAGGCGCTGGGTGACAGGTATGGGTTTAGTGACAGAATTAGACTTGGAAATACACAGTAGCGGGTGTGTGTGAAGTTATTCTGAATGACCCAATGTGCACCTTGAATATTATATACCCTTTTAGGGATAGATTTCAAATAGCTCTGATATAGCAGAAACCACTAAATTATGAAATTGCTAAATTGGGAATTGTATTTCAACCCAGAACAAAAAATGTGCTTTGACGGACACTAAATAACTTTCCCAGCTACAACAGGACAGCGGTAACGAGAGATTTAGCAGGATATAAATTTGAGGCCTAGTATTTAGGCGCTGGGTGACAGGTATGGGTTTAGTGACAGAATTAGACTTGGAAATACACAGTAGCGGGTGTGTGTGAAGTTATTCTGAATGACCCAATGTGCACCTTGAATATTATATACCCTTTTAGGGATAGATTTCAAATAGCTCTGATATAGCAGAAACCACTAAATTATGAAATTGCTAAATTGGGAATTGTACTTCAACCCAGAACAAAAAATGTGCTTTGACGGACACTAAATAACTTTCCCAGCTACAACAGGACAGCGGTAACGAGAGATTTAGCAGGATATAAATTTGAGGCCTAGTATTTAGGCGCTGGGTGACAGGTATGGGTTTAGTGACAGAATTAGACTTGGAAATACACAGTAGCGGGTGTGTGTGAAGTTATTCTGAATGACCCTATGTGCACCTTCAATATGATCTACCCTTTTAGGGATAGATTTCAAATAGCTCTGATATAGCAGAAACCACTAAATTATGAAATTGCTAAATTGGGAATTGTATTTCAACCCAGAACAAAAAATGTGCTTTGACGGACACTAAATAACTTTCCCAGCTACAACAGGACAGCGGTAACGAGAGATTTAGCAGGATATAAATTTGAGGCCTAGTATTTAGGCGCTGGGTGACAGGTATGGGTTTAGTGACAGAATTAGACTTGGAAATACACAGTAGCGGGTGTGTGTGAAGTTATTCTGAATGACCCAATGTGCACCTTGAATATTATATACCCTTTTAGGGATAGATTTCAAATAGCTCTGATATAGCAGAAACCACTAAATTATGAAATTGCTAAATTGGGAATTGTACTTCAACCCAGAACAAAAAATGTGCTTTGACGGACACTAAATAACTTTCCCAGCTACAACAGGACAGCGGTAACGAGAGATTTAGCAGGATATAAATTTGAGGCCTAGTATTTAGGCGCTGGGTGACAGGTATGGGTTTAGTGACAGAATTAGACTTGAAAATACACAGTAGCGGGTGTGTGTGAAGTTATTCTGAATGACCCAATGTGCACCTTGAATATTATATACCCTTTTAGGGATAGATTTCAAATAGCTCTGATATAGCAGAAACCACTAAATTATGAAATTGCTAAATTGGGAATTGTACTTCAACCCAGAACAAAAAATGTGCTTTGACGGACACTAAATAACTTTCCCAGCTACAACAGGACAGCGGTAACGAGAGATTTAGCGGGATATAAATTTGAGGCCTAGTATTTAGGCGCTGGGTGACCGGTATGGATTTAGTGACAGAATTAGACTGGGATATGGCCAAAAAATAACCACACTATTGCTGGTTAAATGCACTTGGTGACGGGCGCAGCTTGCCCCTGATGTAGTATATGGCCAAAAAATGAACAGACTATTGCTGGTTAAATGCACTTGGTGTCACAGCTTGACCAACCACACTACTGAGGGTTAAATGCACTTGGTGACGGGCGCAGCTTGCCCCTGATGTAGTATATGGCCAAAAAATAAACAGACTATTGCTGGTTAAATGCACTTGGTGTGACAGCTTCACCCTGATGTAGGCTTTAGCCAGAAAACAACCACACCATTGAGGGTTAAATGCACTTGGTGACAGGCGCAGCTTGCCCCTGATTTTGTATATGGCCAAAAAATGAACAGACTATTGCTGGTTAAATGCACTTGGTGTGACAGCTTCACCCTGATGTAGGCTTTAGCCAAAAAACAACCACACCATTGAGGGTTAAATGCACTTGGTGACAGGCGCAGCTTGCCCCTGATTTTGTATATGGCCAAAAAATGAACAGACTATTGCTGGTTAAATGCACTTGGTGTGACAGCTTCACCCTGATGTAGGCTTTAGCCAAAAAACAACCACACCATTGAGGGTTAAATGCACTTGGTGACAGGCGCAGCTTGCCCCTGATTTTGTATATGGCCAAAAAATGAACAGACTATTGCTGGTTAAATGCACTTGGTGTGACAGCTTCACCCTGATGTAGGCTTTAGCCAAAAAACAACCACACCATTGAGGGTTAAATGCACTTGGTGACAGGCGCAGCTTGCCCCTGATTTTGTATATGGCCAAAAAATGAACAGACTATTGCTGGTTAAATGCACTTGGTGTGACAGCTTCACCCTGATGTAGGCTTTAGCCAAAAAACAACCACACCATTGAGGGTTAAATGCACTTGGTCGCAGCTTGTGCTGGCGCACCACAAGACACAAAATGGCCGCCGATCACCCCAGAAAAATGTGACTGACAAACGGTCTGGGCAGCCTAAAAACAGTGAGCAATTGAGGATCAGCAGCTCAATGATCCACAGCTGCAGATCGATCAGTTAATCAAGTCCTTTGGAGGAGTTAATCTGCCTAATCTCGCCCTACTGTCGCAGCCGCAACCTCTCCCTACGCTAATCAGAGCAGAGTGACGGGCGGCGCTATGTGACTCCAGCTTAAATAGAGGCTGGGTCACATGGTGCTCTGGCCAATCACAGCCATGCCAATAGTAGGCATGGCTGTGATGGCCTCTTGGGGCAAGTAGTATGACGCTTGTTGATTGGCTGCTTTGCAGCCTTTCAAAAAGCGCCAAGAAAGCGTCACAAAAGCGCCAAGAAAGCGACGAACACCGAACCCGAACCCGGACTTTTACGAAAATGTCCAGGTTCGGGTCCGTGTCACGGACACCCCAAAATTCGGTACGAACCCGAAATATACAGTTCGAGTTCGCTCATCCCTAGTATCCATTTCACGGGGACCGCCATGGGCACCAGGTTTGCCCCCAGTTATGCTAATTTGTTTTTGGCCCATTGGGAAGAAACGTTCATTGATCCCAACATAGGGGGCAACCTGGTGCTCTGGCGCAGATATATTGACGACGTCATCCTAATCTGGAGAGGCAATGAGACTAGTTTATGTTCCTTTATCTCTGAGATAAACAAAAATGGTTATAATCTAACTTTTACAGCAAATATGAACCAGTTAGAAACGGAATTCCTTGACTTAAATATAATGAAAAATGAAAATAGATATATATGCCGGACGTTTCAGAAAAAGACAGCCAAAAATGGGTATATTTCATATTCGAGCTGCCATTTGCCCCATTGGCTGACGAATGTCCCTTTTGGACAATAAATTCACAGACAAAAGATACCCTGCACATATCCTAGAAACAGCGTTACAGAAGGTAAACGAAATACCAAGAGAAACCTTTTTTTAGAAAAGACCCCGAGAATCCAGATAACCGTACAACAAACAAAATTATAGATAACAAAACTGACTTTAGGATTATATTACCTTTTTCTACTCAATTTAAAAAAATTGATCGTATTATCAACAAATATTGGCACCTATTGACACAGGATAAAATAATTGGTTCACTTCTACCATTAAAACCAAAAATTACATATACACGAGCACAAAATTTAGGCTTAAAAATCGCACCTTCAGTTAAATATAATCCTAAGAAAACCACTCTAACTGGAAATTGGATGAGTCTCAAAGGATTCTACAGATGCGGGAAATGTCAAGGATGCAAAACAACTAAATTTGCAAGAAAAACCACTGACATAAATTCATCACAAAATACCTTCTCCCTAACGGTAAAAAGCTTTCTCACTTGCAATTCCTCCAGTGTAATCTATCTTATCCAATGTCCGTGTGGAAAACAATACATTGGTAGGACAAAACGATGCCTAAAAACAAGGATAAGTGAACATCTGCGTAACATCAGAAATGGATACATAAAACACTCACTATTCAAACATTTTAAAGAAGTCCACAATAAAGACCCAACAGGTATGTTTTTTATGGCACTACAAAAGATTGATACACACTGGCGGGGAGGGAAGCATATAGATAGAATGTCTAGGGCTGAATCACGTTTGATATTTCATTTTGGAAGTCTTATCCCAATAGGTCTGAATGCCGACTTAGAAATTTTCGGCTTTTTATAGACACGGGTTGTGTGTCCGTTTTCTGACGGTGAGCCTCATGTCAGGCTGTCTATCAGCACTGAGTCTCTCCCTCCGAGCCGGACACACATCCCTTCTACCATCTCATCCATCTCTTCTATAAATATGTCCGAATATTGTAATCCTGCTATTATTTAATGACATCAAGCAATATGTATCACTATTATAAGTTTTTATTCATTTCTCTTTTATATATATATATATATATATATATGTCATATATATATATATATATATGTCATATATATATATATATATATATATATAGATATATATATCTTAATTATTTATACCTTTTTTATCAATTCGCATATATATATTTTTATATGTTCTTATTTATTTACATATTAAATACAACAATTGGATGAATTGGTCAGTTTTTATCTGTTCACATATTCATCTTTATTTTTGTTTTAAAATAATTATTGCAGCATTTATTCATTATATTTATCTAATGTATTTTATTAACAAGCATCCAACTAAGTCTTAACCAAACAATGTTTTTAAAATATTGCATCAATATTGCACAGAACAGCACCTATGACAAATGGAACATTGAAATTGGGAATCCAAAACCGCTTTTTGCCAGTACCTATGATAAATGGAACAATGAACAAAAAACTGGAATCGAGAATCCAAACCACCTCTTATGTCTCTCTACGCAGTCTATATAAACTCATTCCAAACTTTGGGAGATCAGCTGCCACTGAGGAAGGGGAAGAGGTCCCCGAAACGCGTCTGGCGTAACCAGCTGATATACTCCCATTAGAATCAAGGCCTTCTTCAAATACTCAGATGAAATAAGAATCTGAGAACAATTCATTATAATAACTGGAGCGCTCCAGTGAAAAACTCTATTCAGATCTCGCCGAGCACAGCTCTTGCTACTCTGATTGCCGCACACTAGGTCTCGCGATACCTTGTTGAAGTCCCGGACCGGAGGTACGTCACGGACCACGTGGGACGCAGCACACTCTGCGATACAGACGGCCAAGCCAGCAACACGCTATAGACCGCACTGTTCCGGCGTCCACCACAGCACGCCATAGACTACACTGCTCCGGCGTCTATTACAACACGCCATAGACCGTACTGTTCCAGCGCCTACTTTCAAATGCGGGATCATTCGCATCATATACGTGAGTAACTGTGTTCTTTACTCCAGCCGGCTCAAGGTAAGATCTGACACAACTCTCTTGCCTTGGAGTATTATATCTCAGTGACTGCCACTCATCGCTATTTAGGAGTTATATTTGTGCTGAATTCTTCGTACAAGCTACACAATTATTGGACCTTACACCTGCATGCGTTCTTTTGTACTTTATATATTGTGATTGAAAGGACAACCACTTTATCCAGTCAAGTTTGCTTGCTTATAAGATACTAACTTTATATCATGAATTAACAAAGGAACCATTACATGCCAGTGCTGCTATCTACTAATTTTCAGCGTTTATATATGCTTTTATTGTATTGTGCATTTTATTGTATTATATTACATTTATGAATTAAATTGTGATCACCTTTCATTATATTATTCATTGTATTTACCCCATATCACCACACATACAGAGTGCCAGTCCAATTTAATTTATCCATTTTCCAATCTTTACCTGTATGGGTGATACAGTTTTTCTGGCCTAGAGCACCTGGTCCCGTTTTGCATAAGAGTGAGCTATTCCTTCAACACTTTCCTTCAACTAAACGATCCACAACCAGAATGAGCTATCAACCGCAAGGAGTAGTAATGGTCACATGATCTACACCTGAAAAGGAGGTGTGGACATCCCAACAACACATAGACAAAGTGAAAGCAAAAGAAGCTGCAGATCACTGACGTGCAGCCAGTCTTTCAGATCTTCTACCACCTGTCACAGGTGTGACAGTGTTCCAAACCGTCATTACTTCTGCAAAAGGCAGTACCAGCCTGCACACATATGTTGAACAGAAGGTGGGCCAGTCCTTGAGCCTGACAGTTTTCACAGCAGCGCCGACATGTTAAACTGTAACTATGGCCAAGGACAATATGTGTTCTTAATGGCCCACTGGGTAAATGTGGTTTATGCCCAGCCACACCAGCAATTTGGCCAGATGATGGCACTGCCGCCTCCATGCTCTCAAGCTGTGGGACCTGCGCCAATGTCCTCTGCTGCCTCCTCATCCTCCACCTTGTCCACTGTGTTGACTCCTCATGCCGTTGCCACCCTCACCACTCTGTGACTGGGCCACTGTGTTGATTCCTCATGCTGTTGCCACCCTCACCACTCTGTGACTGGGCCACTGTGTTGACTCCTCATGCTGTTGCACTCTATGACGGGGCCGCTATTGTCCCTGTTTGGCCTTATGATCTGTCAGAAGTAAGGAAAAATTAGAAACACAACAGATCCTGTCTTTGGAGCAGCTGTAAGTCCTGTATGACATGGTACCGATTTTTCCTCAGGATTGGATCATGATTTGGAAGTCAAAAGCAGGAGTGGGTACAAAACACAGAAGATATGCAAATATTCCATTCATGTGTCATCTCTGTTTTGGATCCACTCATGTTTGTTTGTTTTGGCCTTAGCAATACTGATGGATTACTGACCAAAGGCTGACCATGTGTAGGAGGATTCTCAAAAGACAGGATCCGTTTTTTGGGAGTTTTTCTTATGACGGATAAGAAGAAGAGCAAAATAAACAGTGACGTCAACACAAACTTACTGCTGACACCTTCTCCGCTCTGTCAGGGGGGACACTACTTGCAGCATACAATGTCAATCAGCTGCTTCTAAGGCTACCAGGATCTTGTCATGCATTAAACGAGGCATGGACTCGCGGGGCAGGGATGAAATACTACCACTTTTCAAAGTGTTGGTGCGGCCTTGTCTGGAATATGCAGTTCAGTTCTGGGCACTAGTCTATAGAAAGGATGCTTTGGGAGTGGAAAAAGTACAGAGGAGATCGACTAAACTGATAAGGGGCATGGACGGTCTTAGTTATGAGTCTTGAGAAGAGACATCTAAGGGGGGACATGATTAACCTATACAAATATATAAATGGGCCATACAAAAACATACGGGGAAAAACTGTTGCAAAAGACAAAGGAGCACTGCCTCCGAGTGAAAAAAAGTTCAGTCTCCAGAAGCGTCAAAGCTTCTTTACTGTAAGAACTGTTAATCTGTGGAATAGACTTTCTCATGACGTGTTCACAGAAGGAACAGTGGACAGTTTAAAAAAGTTTTTAGATGAATTCTTAAATGACAATGCTTAAGAAAACATGTAGAAATCTTAGTCTTACTTCCTTCTGGGATTCACGTCCGCACCAATCCCTTGTTTGAACTTGATGGACTTATGTCTTTTTTTTAACAGTATTAACTATGTAACTATGTACTTGTCTCAGAGTGTAACAGAATTGGTTCTGTGGAAATCTATGTGAAATCAGCTGACCAGGGGTGTCGTTAGGTCAAAACATTCAGGACTGGAGTACTGGCCGCAATAGAAGTCACAGCGCTCTCCGCTCTGACTCTCCTGCGCTACTCTACACCGTACCCTGCCACTCACAGGAGTATACATTTATAAACTGTAATCTGTATTCTGCAGTAACTTTAAATCAGCGCTCATCTCTTTACTATCTTACACTCAGCTCCAGTAATAGGCAGTGCGGGAGGCGCTCACTCACTGAAATCATGCGCCTGCTCCTCCCACTAGGCGGCACAAGCGAGTGACGTCAGTGAGTGAACGCTGCCGCCCGCACTGCCTGTAGCTGACTGTTAAGTAGTAAAGAGATGAGCGCTGATTTAAAGTTAAAGTTACTGCAGGATACGGATTACAGTTTATAAATGCATACTCCTGTGAGCAGCGGGGAGGGGGATCTGTGGATGGCACTGTTATGGATGATCTGTGGGGTTGCCCAAACAGCTAGGCCCTTCACTGTAGTTAGACCCTAGAAACGCCCCAGCAGCTGATCACGGTGTAAAAGGAGTGCGCTCTTTCACTCTGTAGTAGAATTTTGGGCCACTGCACGGTTCCTTATACCTGACACTAACCTTAAGGGTCCATTCAGGCGTCCGTACTGTTTTGCGGTCCACATATTGCAGACCGCAAAATGCTGACGCCGCACATTGCCGACACTAAATAGAGGATTCATATTCGTGTCTGCAGCTGCAGCTGGAGTTCGGGGCTGCGGACCGGTAATGCGGATGCGGACAACACACTGTGTGCTGTCCGCATCTTTTCCGGCTCCATTGAAAATGAATGGGTACGGATCCATTCCGCAACGTTGCGGAACCGATTCCGATCATTCATGCGGACATGTGAATGGAGCCTAATCTATAAAGCTGAGTTCACACTTGAGTTATTTGGTCAGTTTTGGCCCCATGAAGTGTGCAGTGATTCTAAAAGCGACGCCTGTCATCTGCGTATCATACTGACTCACAGTACTGTTTCACTAGCACAGCAGACTCCCTATGCGTGTTTCTGCAATGCACAGTGTTCTGCAATGCACAGCTACTATACAAGCTGTTTTTTTAACGCGATTCATCACAAATAAATTTGGATCGAAACTAATCATTTTGGGAAATTCGCTTATATCTGACAATATCCGACCTTGTTCAGCTCTAGATTTAGATGTTCAAAGATTAAGAGCAGTGTGAATGGATGGTAACGTGGATGGTAGGTTCTCTGGGTCACTAGGTCTGGGGTTGACATTAAGGCGAGAATAAATTATCTGCACAGAATAAAGTAAATAACAACATACCGGCATCTGAGAGTATGTTTTGCAGTGTTGTCAAAATATACACAGTAAAAGGATTGCATTAGGGCTGGGCATTTAATCGATAAAAAAATTTAATCAACCATCTGCACGATTAACCGACGGCTATGTTGTTTTTTTTTTTCCTTATCCCCTTAGTGAGCAACTTTTTATGGCGGTCACTTAGGGGCCTTAGGCTGTGCTGCCACCTCATCATGGAGTGGAGAGCAGGGGCTCAGCTCTCACAAATCCGATCACGGAGTGCCGATGTGTGTATAGGTAGGCTGGGACCCGGTGTAGGCCCCAAGCCTGCCTTGAGTGTTCTCTGGCAGGCTCGTGTAGTGCGGGTAATTACATCACGCTTGTAACGACCAGAACTACACAAATATTATGTAAATTTTACCCTACGGTGAATGCCATAAAAATAAAAAATAGTTGCTAATTTATTCTTAGTCGCCACCGAAAAAACCTATTAACTGATCAAAAAGTGTCCTGTACCCAAAAATGATACCAATAAAAACTACAAGTCATCCTGCAAAAATCAAGCCTGCACACAACTTTATAGAAATAAAAAAGTTATGGGTCTTGGAATGCGGTGATGCAGAAAGATTTCAGGGAAAATTCGATTTGCCATGAAGCCAAATTTCCTCATGCTTTGTGGTAACAAATAAATTTTTCCTGAAATGGCGTAAAAAAAATATATATATACATACCTCATCCATTTGAGCGCGAAGAGGCTGCTACAGCCATTGTAATTAAAAATCCCATGTGAAATCTTGTGCCTGGTGACGTATGACATCACCACATCGGCCAGCGCGATGACGTCATCACACACCGTGTAAGATTTTGCGCAGGATCTTCAATCAAGATGACCGCGCTGGCCTCTTTGCGCTCAAATGGATAAGATGAATTTTTTATTTTTTTGTTTAACCCCTGAAAGGCTACCATATTTACATCAGATGCTGCGCTCAGCGATGAACGCAGCATCTGAGTGGTTCAATGATGGGGGTAGTGTAATCGCTGTTCCCCGTCATTGCACCCACTACTGAATTTCTTTGTGAAATCTAAGTTTTCATAACTTCGCTAAACACTAATTACAGCTACTGTATACCACTCAATTTTTTATCATTGTGTATCACCCCAATTTTCATCACATAATTCACAATCACAGACAAATCTTTTACAGTATTAATCCTAGAAGCAGAAGGAAGCAGCAGTTTGTGGGTGCTATCACTCCAGGACTCAAAAAGCAATGCATTGGCCTTATGTTCTAAGAAAAAAAAAATTAGGCAGCACCCAAGATTCCATGGTTAAAAAATATGAGATTCCTTTTATTTACCCATGCAAAGTCTGTTGAATATGGCCTCTTTCAAGGTTTGAGAAAAAAAAGGAAAGTGAACAACTGAAATCCATGGCTTTCTCTGCCTATGGCACCAAAACACCTTGTCCCGGGCCTGCTCATTGGTACAGCTTTAGAGGACAGGTGGTCCCAGGAAGTGATGAATATGCGCTTGACCTTCAATGGTCCGTGGACATCTGCCTATGTCTTCACAACATACAACATCAGGACGTAGTGCAGCGCTGGCAAACATCCTCTTTTGTGAAAATCAAAATATGGTCACCCTAGCTTATCTCTGTGGCTCCCTTGTCTTGCCATATAAACGCATCTCAGCTGTCATGTAGGTTGACCCAGTAAACCATAAAACACACTTATGGACCTTGTCCATAGATACTGTTTCAGGTATTATTGGATAAAGCTTTGTTAGACAAAAACTGCAGTTTGGATATCTTCTCTATTGGCTGTGCCAGTGCAATCAATTTTTTCAGAAGGCTTTATGGTCTACAAGCTTGATTAGGGGCAGGGGCGTAACTACCATAGTGACAGACCATGCGACTGCTATGGGGCTCGGGGCAAAAGGGGGCCCAGTTGGGATCATCCCCTATTCTACTGGGGTGAAAACTTGGTCAGGACTCTACCCTCTAAAGGAACAACTTTTAGCAAATGAGACAGTGGAAAAGTATGGTCCAAGGGTCATTGAAAGGGGTTTAGTCTGAAACCCTTGTGTACTGTGTGGGGGGCCAGGTTTGATCCAAGGGCCATGGGGCAATAATGTGTTGCTATTGACCTGAGAAGTTGAACTTAACTGTTGTGGTAAAATGTGTGACACTGCAGGATAAGGAACCATAAGGCTTTTTAAGATTTATATTCTCCTCATGTAATTGGGTGAGGTAGACCTTTCTGCAATATAAGCCAACATCGCCTCCATTAATGGACATCTGTTTGCATAACATATGTGTCATCACAGACAAATCAAGTGACGTTAAATAAAATGCCTTACTGAAGACATGAGCTATTATTTATTGCTTGTGAGTGAAATGCAATTCTGGTAAGATCATCTTGAGAGGTAGGTGCTTTATTAGAAGCTTTTTTGAATGCTACATTTTTCCGCCCACCTCTGCTGATGTTAGAAGAGAAGCAGACTCCACAGCAATAGTTGGCCACAAATGTCAGACTGTATTGATCATCAGGCATATGAGAAATAGGAGAGCTCAATAGTGATGAGCGTCAGGGGTCATATTCAAATTCATTATATTTTGCAAATATTTTGTAGAATATTCAAGGAATATTTGCAAATACAAATATTCGTTATATTCTACATTCTCTTTTTTTACTTGAAAATCGGCACGGTAATGATCGCGTAATATGCGAATATTGTGCGATCAATACAGGAGTGTGCTAAAAATGAATATATAGCACTATAGAATATAGTGCTATATATTCGTTTTTGGAATATTCGTCATTTTATTCCATCTGAAGTCATGACTCATGAATCATTACTTCAGATGGAAAAAAATTATGACTATTCTAAAAAACAAATATATAGCACTATATTCAATATAGTGATACATATTCGTATTTTAGAATAGTCATCATTTTTTTAAATCTGAAGTGAACACTGTTCACTTCAGATGGAAAAAAATGACGAATATTGAATATAGTGCTATATATTTGTTTTTTAGAATATTCGTCATTTTTTTCCATCTAAAGTCATGATTTCTCCCTGCTTAAGTTGCTTGTGGGCCAATGACTGGGCCAAGGAATCATATGTTCAGATGGAAAAAAATTACAAATATTCGATATAACGAATATATAGCACTATATTCTAAATATTTGTGAATATTCGAAGTGGCGATATTCGAGATAAAAATTAGCTTTTTGAATATTCGTGCTCAACATTAGAGCTCAATAAAGAGGAACATTTCGATTGACTGGTGCCGTGCACTCTCATCCTCTTGCATTGCTGACCAAGCCTCAGTTTGATCTCAACTACTGCCTGTACCAATGGAACCTTAATGGGGTTTGCTGGGAGATTTACCATGATTACCTATCCTCTGGATGGGTCATCAGCATCTGATCAGTGGGGGTCCGACACCTGGGACCCCTGCCGATCAGCTGTTTGAGAAGGCAGCAGTGCTCCCAGTCGCACCACAGCCTTCTCCAGCTTTCCCTAGGCTGTGTGAAATCACGTTCATCTGTCACATGACCTAGGCATAGCTCAGCCATTGAAATGAATGGGTCTGAGCTGCTATACCAAGCACTGCCACTATACAATGTACGGCACTGTGCTTGGTTTGCTGAGAGAAGGCCAAAGCACTACAGTGAGCAGCAGTGCCTTTTCAAGAAGCTGACTAGAGGGGGTCCTGGGTGCCTGACCCCACTGATCAGATACTGATGACCAATGCAGAGGATAGGTCATCAGTGTAAAACTCCCAGAAAACTTCTTTAAACTTTTAGCAATCATCCCTGCCATAAAAAAAGTTACCATTCATACCCTCCTCCCCAGTGGTTCTTGATGTACACCATTATTTGTCTGCAACTTAAAAAAAAAAAAAAGAGTGTCCTGATCCTTCATACATTTTGACTAAGTGGGGGACCTCCTCTAACAAACTATACCTGGTTGTCAGATAAGGGGTTAATAATGATCTGCCACCGGCAAAACACTATACAGCATGGGGATGAGCGATGGCATGGTGATCTCTCTTCCCCATACTGCAGAGGAGATCACTGCATGTAATCGCAGCGGTCTCCTCCGCTAGCGAGCAGGCGATTGCCAGAAGGGAACGCTTCCTTCCTGACGATTATGTGCCACATGGGGCACTGTTTTACAAACTTAAGCTGATGATATTTCAGATTTGTACATTTAATTATCACTAACCTTGCTCAGTGGGAGAAGAAGTAAGAACCATATTTCTGTTTGTAGGCAGAAGTGAACTTGTATCTTTCACTATGTTAGTAGTGGCATGATTCTTGCTTGCAGTACTGATACTGTCTTCACGTTAGAAATGAAAAATGCAGATTAGCTATAAAACACTAGGCACAATTTGCTGAAAATGTCACAGACATCTAACCTACTCACTTTGGACATGATTTGTAGCATATGCAGATGTTATTTGGAGAATAGATGTTCCACCAATCTGATTTAGCCGTGTTGTGTTGTAAAAACCTTGTTTAGCTCTAGATTTAGACATTTCAGTATTCAGGACAGTGTGATTGAGGTTTAATGTAGATGTCAAGTTCTCAACACTAGTAGGTCTGAAGATAACATTCATGTGAGTTTCTACATAGAACAGAAAAAAATCTATAAAAACTGTATAGTAACTGATATTGCAGCACTGTTAGGACATATGCAGTAAGAAGCCTTTATATTATAATTTCTACAATGTGGTTTATGGTTATTATCTTTGTGTTTGACCATGTCTGTAGTAGTCTACGTATTTAAAGAAAATAGCTTCATGTAGTAAAGACAGACTAAAAATAATCTATGCCACTTGTCTAAATGCTGATAGGCTCTCACTTGTTTCTATTTTTCTAACAATTTTTGTTCCCATGCTGAGCTTCCAATTAATGGGGTCGTCTTGGACTTTCCAGGTTCACCAAAACATCAAAATTTCACTCTGGTCCCTGTTGCTGGCTCTTTGCACTCCAGTGCAACCATCCCATTGCATCTATACTTATTTAACATCAGATAGCGTTGTCTCAGGGCACTTCAACACGTGACCACAGTGATCATCGCCGAGACCTACAGCTATTGAATACAAACTATTTTAGTAGTTCCAGATTTACTAAAATATACAAAGTGCACAAGGAGATGACCCAAAGGGTAAGGTTAGTAGAAGTCTCTGGGCAAAGCGCTTCCCAACTCTGAAACCCAGAGCACAGCTAACCTCTACCACAGTCACATACACAAGAGGTGGCCAGAGGCCTTGCATATGTCTGGCTTTCTCCAATGCAGTCTATGGGACTCTCAAAAATAGCCATTGCAATGTTTACTTTTTCTATATTCCCCTGTCTGCAACTAGCAGTACAAAAACTGGATCAGAAGAACCAGCCATTCATTAGACTCTGGAACAGTGAAATTACACTTTACTATTTGACTAAATCAAGCAGAAAAGGAGAAAACATCCTGAATGATGCAACTGTGAGGTTTGGTACAGAAGTATGTTCAGACCTTTAGTTCTGGGAAAGGGATCTTAAAACAACATAATGCAAGGACATTCTTGAAAATAATTAACTCATGTAATCCAACCAGAGACCAAAGAAAAGAAGAAGTGAGCCATTCAGATCAGTCCATTTTTCCTTTTAAATGAGTTTGTGATTGTACTGACTAGCTAATTTGCATATATATCCCCATGGAGCATTACCTGAAAGTCAGTTTCTCTTCACCCGCTGGGTATCTTCAGCAAGGACTAGTACCTTCTGAGCTCTGTCCTACATTAGTAGATGATGTCAGCTCATTTTTCCTAAACGGCTTTACTCTAGTCTATGGTCTGTCAGGTATACTACTGAACAATTATACTGCCTTGCACACCTGATAACCTGAATTATAACTTGGCTTAGGCTTCAGAATATATAACTTTCCCAAAAGTTAATGTTTTTAGATATTTAATTAAGCTCATATATACCCACCTGGTATGCTGGTTGTAGTCAGTAAAACTGCAGAGGAAAAAGTTTCTCCACTGGTAATCTGTTTAATGGAAACCTTTGAGTATAGTGCTGTAGTGGTCTCTGCAAAGAGAAAAGCTTTGTAGATTTGTATTGAACTTGAATCTAGCTATACATTTATGATTGTTTTATGAGTAATGATGAGCGAAAATGCGATTCGACTGTTTCGCTGAAGTTCACAAAGAAATTAGATTCATTCCAAATTACTTTTTTACGATTCGCATTCCATTGTATGTAGTGGGTGAAATGATGGGGAACGGTGATTGCGCCGCCCCCCCGTCATTGAACCCCTCAGATGTTGCTTTCAACACTGATTGCAGCATCTGACAGTCACATTGAGGCCTTTCAGGGGTTAATCAGGGGTTAAAAAAAAAATAAAAAATACATACACACCTCATACATTTGCTCGCGGAGAGGCCGTTGCGGCCATCTTGATTGAAGTAAAATGCGTCTTATAGGACCGCGCGATTGTTAGCAATTTACAAGATAGCCACTACAAATCAAAACCATCCACTTCTGCGCATATAGGTTAAATATTAGTTTCCACAGATGACCTCCTCCTCCACTCGATCCTGTGGAATGTCAAAAATCCCACCGATAGTGAAGTATTGTTATCATTAATCCCATGCACTCCTGGTGTTATACTCACAAGCGCACATGGATATACAAGCACATCAGACAAATACCATCATTGCGAGCTCCTCTTGTTCTTTTTCTCCCATAGGCAATTCTACTGAAAATTTGCTCTGCTAGTGAAGCACTGTCGCCAATGTGTATGTAAACATATAGGCCCCTGACGAGGCTCGGAGCGAAACCCGGGTCGGGCGTCAGCACAAGGCTGCTGTGTTTTATCTCTTTTAATGTGCCTGTACCACCACTGACGTTTGAGAGTATAATAAAAAACCTGTTTACATACACAGTGGCGACAGTGCTTCACTATCAGAGCAAATTTTCTGTAGAATTGGCTATGGGAGAAAAAGAACAAGAGGAGCTCGCAGTGATGGAATTCGTCTGATGTGCTTGTATATCAACGTGCGCCTGTGAGTATAACACCAGGCGTGCATGGGATTAATGATTGGTGATGAGCGGCAGGGGTCATATTTGAATTCGCAATATTTCGCAAATATTTTTTAGAATATTTGTTGAATATTCGCAAATTCAAATATTTGTGTAATATGCAAATATTACGCAATCAATACAGCAGTGGGTCAAAAACGAATATATAGCACTATAGAATATAGTGCTATAAATTAGTTTTTTAGAAATTCCAAATTTTTTTCCATCTGAAGTTATGATTCCTCCCTGCTTAATTTGCTTGTCAACACTATTAATGATAACAATACTTCACTATCGGTGTGATAGTGGAGGAGGAGGTCATCTTTGGAAACTAATATTTTACCTATTTGCGCAGAAGTGGATGGTTTTGATTTGGAGTGGCTATCTTGCAAATTGCTAACAATCACGTGGTTCTATGAGACACATTGAACTAAGTGTGAATTAAGCCCACATCACCATTGGGACCTGCTGCGGCAAATTATCCAGGCAATGTATTGGAGGACTTTTATTTTTGATTTTGATTGAAGTAAACATGACAAATCTCTTGCTCGCTGATGTGTGATGTCGTCACATTGGCCGGGCGCGGTGACATCATGAGGTCGCTCTGCCCAGCCAGCGTGATGACGTGGCACCTAACATGAGATTTAGTGCGTTTTATTCAATCAAGATGGCCGCAACGGGCTCTCCGAGACCAAATGGATGAGGCGAGTATGTATTTTTTCTTTGTTTTTGCTGCCATTTCAGGGAAAAAAAATTGCTATCATGAAGCGCAAGGAAATTTGGCTTTGTGACAAAAAAAATTCCTGAAATTTGGATCAAAGTCCACTTTGTTAATTTTGATTTGCTCAACACTATTTATGACATTGAAACATAACTGACAAGGGTCACATATGTATCTTTGCATGAACACTGTATGAATACAATATATCTAAATAAAGTGTACCTCTCACCCATCATGTATACAAGAGGAGAAAAGAGATAGTTATATCAAGATATGATATCAAAAACAAGTTATCAGTCATATAGAGAAATCACCCTTCACAAAGACATCAGTATTTTGTAAAACAAAAGATAAAATTAAGCCACATCCTTAAAGAGTTGAGAAACCTGAAGTCACAATATACCATGAATACCAGAGGTTCAGCATTCCAGCGATAAGATGAGGTGGAGAGATGACTCGTCCCACGTTCCCCTCATTGTAATAATAATAATGGTTATCTTTATTTATATAGCACCAACATATTCCGCAGAGCTTTACAATCAGGGGGTTCATGTACAAATAGAGTCATAAATCACATAGTAACAACAAACAAGTCTACAATTAAAACACGAGGAGTGAGAGCCCTGCTTGTAAGAGCTTACAATCTATGAGGTGTTAGGGGTGACACAAAAGGTAAAAAGTGTTTGTTTTGTACAATGGTTCAGCCATATTCAATATTTAAATAGGGGAGTATATATGAAGCTGTATGAGCTGATATTTGCAGTGCATTTGACTGTATGAGGTGTGGATGTTTGATCAGGTTCAGAAGAATGATGATGAAGCAGCTGTGAATAAGGAAGAGTTAGATCAGAGTATGTGATAGGCCAACCTAAAAAAATATATCTGTTTTTACGGAGTGCCGATAAATGTGGAAGTTGTTAATTAACCTAATTACTTGGGGTAGAGCATTCCAGAGAACTGGTGCAGCTCGGAAGAGAGGTTAGGATTAAGGTGGATGTTAGTCATAAATGATTGGCAGCATGGAGATCACGGGTACTGTGGTAGACAGAAATGAGGAAGGAGATGTAGGTGGTTCAGCACTGTGAATAGCTTTATCTGGAATTCTGTACTGCAAGGGGGGGGGGGGGGTTGATTGGAGTAGCAGTTAGATTGATGAGCCTGGCTGCTGCATTAAGGAGAGAATGGAGAGGGGAATGTCTGGTGAGGAAACAAATTAGTAATGAGTTACAGTAATCTAGACAAGAATGGATCAGGGCAACAATCAGAGTTTTTTTTTGCTTCCACAGTAAGAAAGAGACGAATTTTAGAGATGTTTTTGAAGTGCGGATGGTATGAGTGGGAAAGCAATGAACAAATGCATACCTCCCAAGTGTCCCTCTTTTTGACCTAAGTCACTCTTTGATCCTTAAATGTCCCTCTTTTTGACCTAGGGAATTAATGCATAAATGTGCATTAATAAATTTAGTTAAATTGCTCGTTACTGAACTATCTGTATGGTTTCTACCTGTAGAAACCATACAGATAGTTCAGTAACGAGCATAGAAGGGGTTAATCAGCCGGCATCTGCTTGTACAGCGATACCGGCGGATACAGCAGGGGCCCGAATACCAGGAACTGCCGGGCCCCTGCAGTGAACGGTTGCGCACCGCTCCGCTGCCCGCCCGTTCACCATGACGTAATAGGGAACGCACCTGCCGCCATGATGTACTATTACTTCATATGTTGGGAAGGGGTTAAAATATCTATAATCTGATGATTTATGAGCTAATATTTAAATGGATATTAAAGCACAAGAAAGTGTCCCAGGGGCTCCCCATGCTATAAAAAAAATAAAGGAACTTATACTCACCTAAACGATCCCCAGCTGCTGCAGTTGTGGTGGAGTCAGTAGTTATGTTTTGAGCAGAGTTAGAGGCGTTGCCTAGTATGAAAAAAACTGCGGTGATGCTCAACGCACATATTGTCCCTCTTAGCGATTTTCAAAAGTTGGAAGGTATGAGAATGAGTAGTGTCAAACATAACACCAAGACTACGGGTGTGCTGACTATACGTTATGTAAGAGCCACACACTGAGAAGGCGATATCAAGTTTAGGCAGGTTAGTAGATGGTGAAAACACAAGTAGTTTGTTTTTTGAGAGATTCAGTTTCAGATAGAGAGTGGACATGATGTTAGAGACAGCAGACAGTTACTGGTGCTCTCTATTACGGCAGGGGTGATGTCACAGGATGCCGTCTATAGTGTTTTGTCAGCATAGAGGTGGTACTGAAAACCAAATCTACTAATAGTCTGTCCAATAGGGGCTGTGTATAGAAAAAATTTGCAGAGGACCTGGGACTGAACCCTGGGTAATCCCAACAGCAAGAGGGAGAGGAGAAGACATAGAATCAGCAAATGACACACTGAAAGAGCAGCCATAGAGATAGAAAGAAAACTAAGACAGAGCACTGTACTTAAAGCGATTATGCCACTTCAGCAAGTGGCATTTTTCATATAGACAACGTTAATACAAGGCACCTACTAATGTATTGTTATTATCCATATTGCCCCCTTTGCTGGCTTGATTAATATTTCCATCACTTTATACACTGCTCGTTTCCATGGTTATGACCACCCTGCAATCCATCAGCGGTGGTCGTGCTTGCACACTATAGGAAAACCCGTCGGCCTTTGTGGTGGCTGCAACTGGGGGATCACATATAGGCTGGTGCTTCTTTCTGTAGTGTGCAAGCATGGCCACTGCTGATGGATTGCAGGGTGGTCGTAAACCATGGAAATCAACAGTGTATAATGTGATAAAAAATGAATCCAGCCAATAAAGGAGGCAATATGCACAATCACAATACTGCTATTTGCTGACACAACCCCTTTAAGGCCAATAGACTGGGGCATACTGAGTAGGAGATGGTGATCTATAGTTTCAAATGCTCCGCAGAGATTCAGAAGAATGAGCAGAGAGTAGTTACTGTTGCATTTAGCTGTCAGAAGGTCATTTGTCAATTTGGTGATGGTTTGTATTTTATGGTATGGACCTCCACAAGCATTATGGTGAGACCTTCACTGTGCTAGACCCACAGGGATGTTTGCTGTTTTGACCACCATAGAGTTTCTTAGCAGATATATTTTGCTAAGAACCTCTAAATGCATGTAAGATGAGGTATTAGTTTGAATATATAGCTCATACACAGTAAATTAGTTTGAAGAATGCTGCGATGCCTGACATTTCCTTTAATTGTGACTGTGAGCCTGCAGGATGTAATGATTTATTCTGTGATTGCACCATGGATGTTACCATTAATGCTTTCCATACCATAGACAGAATACATGTAGTCTACACAGACCCTCCCTGCTGGCCAGTCAATGGCTTTATCAGTGACATTTGTAGGCATGGCATGTGACCACTGCCACACTGAGGCCACTGATTGCCAGCAACAGTGACAAGTATGTACACGGCACATCACACTTCC
The DNA here is from genome assembly GCF_014858855.1 of Bufo gargarizans. NCBI lineage: Eukaryota > Metazoa > Chordata > Amphibia > Anura > Bufonidae > Bufo > Bufo gargarizans. The sequence goes on along the minus strand of NC_058082.1, from coordinate 411,494,304 downwards.
AATCCAGCGAGGACTGGAAGTGAAAAAAGAGGGGGATTCACGCTGGCACCAGAGCTTCAAGATAGGTGACTCTTTCTTTTCTAATTTCTGCACTTTGATGGTCATATTAAAAGTGTTCTGTGTCTTGGAGAACTACTTTAATGCCAATATCCAGGGCCGTCTTTAATATTGATTGGACCCTGGGCAAAAATTTACTTGGGTCCCCTGGATCCCGCCTTCCCACACCTTAGCAGGCAATCACGCCTCCACCACAACACACACACACAAAATCCACACATCTGGTAGAGTACAGTGAATGACTGTAAATACTTCCAGTTCTGAAGACTCCAGCGGCTCAGGATCAGTGCTCTGGGCAGCTGGGCGCAGGCTGGAAGTGGGCACCGCTCTGCAGGAAGGAGACCAGGGCTCGGCTCACCCTAGTGTTACAGTGCACCCCAGCACCCCACAGTATGCAGTATAGCACCCTATAGTATACAGCACCACACAGTATGCAGTATAGCACCCTATAGTATACAGCACCACACAGTATGCAGTTTAGCACCCCACACTATACAGTACCCCACAGTATATAGTAGTGCAGTATAGCAGCCCACAGTATACAGAACCTCACGGTATACAACACCTCACTGTATACAGCACCCCAAACTATACACGATACAGCCCCCCACACTATACAGTACAGCAGTATAGCACTCCCCCCCCCCACTATACAGGCCCCCCCCACACTATACAGGCCCCCCCACACTATACAGCCCACCACACAATACACAGGCCACCCCCCCAGTATACAGGCCAACACACAATATACAGCCCATTACACAATATACAGCCCACCACACAATATACAGCCCATTACACAATATATAGCCCACCACACAATATACAGCCCACCACACAATATACAGCTCACCACACAGTATACAGCACCCCACTATACAGTAGTTTACAGTATATTAACATAACAGCCCCTGTCACCTTTTTCTGATGTAATCTTTACACAAAAAAGCTCCACAGTTAACTTCTGGAACACTCTGTAGAACCTGTGATGACCTCATAGCCATGTGACCAGTAATTGCTAGGTTACTGGTCACATGGTGATGATGTCATTAAGGTCCTAGAGCAAAACTCATTAAGGTCGTAGAATTAAGATCATTAACACAGTACGATCATGATGCCTGTGTAGCCGACAGCCTGACACCCGGGGCAGTAGCTAGCAGGGCTCAAGAGGCAGCTGCCTTGGGCCCCCCAGGAGCAACTGGGCCCAGGGCAGCTGCCCCTTTTGCCCCTTGGTAAAGACGGCCCTGCCAATATCCTTGGTGGTAGCAGTAGTAAACTGGTATATGGTAGTGAAGGCATTAATAGTAATTTCCATGGTGGTCTACAGCAGTAAAGCGCTTCATCTGTCTGGGTCTAGAAGAATAAATGGTCTCACACCATACTGCTCTCCACCTCATCATCTTCTCTCTGGAATACTGAACCTAGATACTTATTGTATTTTGTGACTTTAAGTTTCTTAACTTCTAAGGATGTGGCCTAATTCAATCTCCATATTACTGATTACTCCTTCATGATCAATATCATATCTTGATATAAATACCTCTTTTCACATTATATACAGTATATATGTGGGTAACAGGTAACAGGTTCTGATGGGAGTGTTAGAACCCATGCAGAAAATGTCAGATGGCTTTGTTCTTATTCCTAATAATCCAAAATGCATCTCAAATAAAAAATGGACAGTAACTTTGCAAGTAGAAATGTTTGTTAACAATAGAAAATAATGAATAATTTTATTGGTACTCTTCATAAAACATGGGAAAAATAGAGTTGCCCTAAATGGGACACCACTCGTTTTCCACCACAAAAAGAGCTATTGCTTAGGTGAGCAGCTACTCAATAGGTATTTGTAAGCATGAAAATATATTGAAAGAGATTACACAGCCTCTAGTAAAGCAGAGTTTTTTTTGCAAAGATGAGGTTTGTTCTGCCCAGCAGGGTTAGAAAATTATTCTAGTTCATTCTGCCAGGGTCAGGGTATTTCTGAAGTTTAGTGCGGTTATAGCACTATCTAGCAGTGTTAAGTTGTATTACACTTTGTTTTTCCTGTTACAATACTACTGCATTGTGGGTGGTGCACTGCATTGTGGGAGTGCAAAGTGTCACGGTGTGGTTCACGGCTGTGGGTGATTCCGTGCAGGCTGTTTGCATTTGGCTGCATGCTGGCTGTGGTATCTAGTGTGAACCTGCCCGTGTACGTGTGTACCCTTTTGACTGTATCTGTAGTCAGAGGCGTAGCTAAAGGCTCATGGGCCCTGGTGCAAGAGTTCAGCTTGGGCCCCCCTTCTCTCAGTGCTTTGTGGCCAGGGGCAGGGGAGAACATACTTGGTGCTGCCTGAGGCAAAAATTAAAACGACCCCCACCCCCCCCACCATGCCAAATTCTTGATCTAACCCCTTCCCTCCTGCCAGAGGTGTAACTTGACCAGCATGCACATTCTATAATACTAGTGTCTTCTTATGTGGCACCAGGGTCTTTGGGCCCCCTCCGGCTCCTGGGCCTGGTAGCGACTGCTACCTCTGCACCCCCTATAGCTATGCCCCTGTCTGTAGTTCTGTATAATGTATCCTGGTTGCCATGGGCAATGCCCAGTTCTGTATCCATGTATCCTGGTTGCCAAGGGCAATGTCCGGTTCTGTTCCTGTGTGTCTCGGCTGTCTGAGCTCCAGTGGTGATGGGGTGCAAATTTTCTTTAGGCAGGGAAGATAATTATTCCTGAGACATAAACTCTCCATATCCATTTTCAGTGATATAACTTTAGCCTCAATTAGAAATCATTTGTTTGTTTGTTTTTTGTCTACAACTCCTATTCAGACCTATAATAACAGACTACAATGAAACTCTGTGTAGTCTGATCCTGCAGTCTTATTGTCATGCATTTGTTATCTACTTCTGGCTCACCTAGCAAATCTAGATGAATAAGAATTAGGAAAGGTATATGATTGCAGGCAGGGGAGGGATTGGAACTTAAAATTATCCAGTAAAAAAAGAAAAGTAGCCTTCTTGTTGTAGGTGGGCCATCACAAGTAGGCGAAGTTAACAGAACCAAATACCACAGTGCAGTACAAAATACCACCCCAGAAGCTGTTCCTCTGTGCTGACCATTAATAGCTGCCATGTTCTGTCCTCCTCCTTCAGTTGTCTCTAATTAAGACATGGTATGCATCAGGGGGATTAGTAGGTGAGGCCAAGGCAGCAAGCTAGCCCTACCTTCAGCATGCTGCCTGGATTTCCCCTGATAATGACCCCTATCGTGCCCCCAGTAGTATGCTGCCCAAATGGCCAAGGACAGAAGAAAAAAGATACCCGAGTCCCTTTCAAAATTGACGTACTCAGTATAGGTCACACTCTTCCAGCCTGAGGACTAAGGTGCCTGTGTCACTATGCCATTTGCAGGGTCAGATTACATAGAGTTTATGGTCTGTGTTACCATAGAGACATACAGATCTGCATAGAAGCTGAAGACACATCAAGACACATCTTCATTTAAAATGATTAGCTTAGCAAAGTTGCATCATTTGCCATTTCAGATATATTAGAACAGTACAAAATTATTGCAAATACCCTTTTTCCTTAAGGCCTCTTGCACACGAACGTTGTGCATCCGTTCCATGCATTGGGGACCTCAATTTGCATTCCTCAATGCATGGGCAACGTCTGTGCGGCGGCCGGGACGGATCGAGACCCATTCAACTTGAATGGGTCCGTGATCCGTCCGAACCGCAAAAAAATAGAACAAGTTCTATTTTTTTCCGGTGCGGAGGCACGGACAGAAACACCACGGAAGCACTCTGTAGTGCTTCCATGGGGTTCCGATCCCTGCTTCCGTTCCGCATCTCCATGATTGTGGACCCATTCAAGTGAATTGGTCGGCATCCGCGATACGGAGCGCACACGGGCCAGTGCCTATGTATTGTGGACCCACAGTATGCGGGCCACAATATGGCCATGGGCACACAATGTTCGTGTGCAAGAGGCCTTCATTCACATTTGCATTGGAGGATCCATTATGAGGCTCCATCACAGATTATGTCAAAAAATGCTGGACACCATATCGGAAACCTGACAGACAACTTTATAATCAATAGGGTTGCTCGGGTAGCGTTTGTATGCGTCATATAACAGATCCAGTGCCACCATTATTTTCTTTGTTCTGCTCCTGTGACAGAACAGAAGAACATATATAACAGTGCAGGTGGGAACTGAGTCTAACTTTGACAAGTCAGTTCATCATTTAATTCTCCAAATGATTATATCATGCATTATCCATAGCTAAAATATTTATTTTCTACAATAATTACCCTCCATTTGGCCCTCACTGGAATACACTTCACTCATAATACCACCCACAGAGCAGTTAAAGCTCCTTCCTATACAGTAGTATATATGACCAGAAATGAATCCATTTATCTCCTATTGAGACCTTACTGTAAATGTATCCAGTTAATCAGCACAGCCTTACCAATAATATAGACCTCCACCGATGATGTTTCCACACGCTGTCCATCAGTGATGATACACCAATAGTATCCAGTATCTCCCAAATCTAACTGAGTTAGTATAACAGTAGACATTTTGGTAGTGTTATTCAATGAAATTCTGTTCTGAAAACCTTTCTGGATAAATCCATCAGAGTCTACTAACCGCAAGCAGCCAGTCTCATTCCATCGGCACCAATATATCAGCAAAATAGACTTAAAAGATGTTGGGACCCAGCATTGTGCCACAAACTCTCCCCCAGGAGATCTGGTGAATGACTTTGAAATCTGGTACTGTATTTTATTTTTAGCTGAAATTCAAGGAATATAAGTAAAATTAAATTAAGTATTTTCTAATTTAATTATAAAGACATTTGAGCCTTGTACAGATATTTTTCTATGTATCTAATACTTAGCACATTAAATAGCTTTTAAATGCAGTATTCTCATCTTCCCATCCCATCACACTTACAATTTAAGATATGAATGTGAATATCCGTCCAATTGGATCCATCATCAAATTTTCCAGTCCCACATCGGTAAAACCCAAAGTCATCCATTTTAATGTTATTGACAAGAATTTTGAAATCAGTCGTGTTGAAAACCTCCTGTATCAATACCCTTCCCCAGAAGTTTTGATGAACATATCCAGAACTGTTTACCATAATGTCACAGGATGGAACATCCATTTTACTCATTTTGCACCAGTACTTCCACCCAGTATGAGGCTTCTGAGGAACTGGACAGTTAATGGTAATTGAACCTTTGTGATTTGCAATAATAACTTCAGAAGTGTAGGGAATTTTATTTCCTGTAAGAGTTGTATAAGTATGTGTTTATTTGCATTCATCCATTATTCTGTAGGAACATGAAGTCTTAAGGTGTAATTGTTATTTTGGCTTAAAAAGTCTTCTTATTAAAGCTCTAGCTGAGTATTACTAAGAAGAGTCTATCTTCAGTAATCAGTTCTACTGAGCAGTGAAGACGCCTGTGTGTAACAAGTTACATAGGCACCGTGATGAGCAGTGATAATTAAAGCACATGTATATTACATAGTCAGGGGCTGGAGTATTGACAAGGCTGGAAGCCCTACACAGGTATCTTCAGCGCTCAGTAAAATGCTGAAGACTGAAAACAGACTCCTTAGCAATGCTTTTAGAGATTTGTTAAGAAGCTTTTTACACCCTGTTTTCTAGTACAAAAAATATCTTTCACTAATAACGTATAGTACAAAAATGTTTAACATCTGTGTACCAACACATAACAATAAATAAAAATGACACTTACACTTTTCATATATATTCATATTCAATTCATATATAACAATATAGAATCTTTTGCCGAATCCAAAAAGAACATTCATTTTTAAAGCAAACACGGTACAAATTGAGGCATTAAAAATATTACTAATGTACGGTAATTAAAGAGGTTCTCCAGGAATGATTTAAAATGGCTGCCTGCAACCTGTCCTAGAATTTGAGCAGGACTGGTTGCCTTCACTTGCAGAGCTGCTTATGAGGATGAGGAGGAAATGCATCACTACACACTACGTTTGCCTATACTACATATTGGTGATTTTTCCAGGTTCCTCAGCCATGATGGCATATCATAGCCAGGACCACATTATCACTATCTATTGTAGAGCAGGGTAGTTAGGCCCCACCCCCTTAGCCCCCTAAACAGCTCAGCTAGTGGTGGCAATCAGTCCTGCTCACATTCTAGGACAGTTTGCTGGCAGGCCGTTTTAAATAATTCCCGGAGAACCCCTTTTCATCGCTTGTCACATGGTTATATATTACATTTCTTTGCTACATCTTGAAAAACAAAAGTAAAAAAAAATAAACACCACATACATACCTTGTTCCTAGCAGCAGCAGGACATCGGCTGCTCTGCTCTGTGGAGTAGGCGGAACCTAGGATGACTGCCTCCCCTCCCCCGCTCAGACAAGAGGTGTAGAGAGTCGGCAGCGGGGAGGAATGATGAAGCAGGGAGCAGATGCTGGCTCTCTGCTTCATCATTACAAGCAACTGCCTCTGCTTCCTATGGAAGCAGAGACAGCTGTCAGAAAGGGGGACATAGCTCCCTCTTACCAGGACAGCAGACAGCCACTTAAATACGGGACTGTCCCACCGGATCCGGGACGGTTGGGAGGTATACCCAGTCATTGTCTGCCATCTTGTTCCTGGCAGCTTCTCTCAACAGTCACTGGGAGGTCATGTGCTGTCACCGTGCAGCCAAAACAGATCAGCTGCTCTCCCAAGGGCTCATAGAAGACTCCTTTGCATGGCCACATAGTCTCTATGTCTTACTTTCTCTTTTCAGAAGTTGTGCCTGTTTACTTTTTCCCTGTCGAGCCTTTCTTGCCCCATTGATCACAACATTGGGACTATGTTGAGCCTATTATAGCTACAAAGCTCTCAGCAGGCCCCTCTGCACATAGATGCAGTCTACACACTGCTACTGCCTTCTTTTTCTAATAAGTCTTCATACTAGTCCGCTGTCTACTGCCATCTGCTGTTCAGACACATGCATAATATATTCAGGAGATACACCAAACACAGGGTGACAGCACAGGAGCATTAACCAGGGCCAGACATACTTAAAATCAGCCTTGGCATTTTTAGGCACACAGGCCCATCAAGGCTATATGCACACACTGGACACATATAACCCACCCCACTGGCACACTGGAGACATACAACCCATCCCACTGACACACTGGACACATACAACCCACCCCACTTACACACTGGACACAGACAACCCACCCCACTGACACACTGGACACATACAACCCACACCACTTACACACTGGACACAGACAACCCACCCCATTGACACACTGGACACATACAACCCACCCCACTGACACACTGGACACATACAACCCACCCTATTTACACACTGGACACATATAACCCACCCCACTGACACTCTGGACACATACAACCAACCCCACTGACACACTGGACACATACAACCAACCCCACTGACACACTGGACACATACAACCCACCCCACTTACACACTGGACACAGACAACCCACCCCACTGACACACTGGACACATACAACCCACCCCACTGACACACTGGACACATACAACACACCACACTGACACACTGGACACATACAACCCACCCCACTGACACACTGGACACATACAACCCACCTCACTTACACACTGGACACATACAACACACCCCACTGACACTCTGGACACATACAACCCACCCCACTGACACACTGGACACATACAACTCACCCGACTGACACTCTGGACACATACAACCAACCCCACTGACACACTGGACACATACAACCCACCCCACTGACACACTGGACACATACAACCCACCTCACTTACACACTGGACACAAACAACTCACCCCACTGACACACTGGACACATACAACCCACCCCACTGACACACTGGACACATACAACCCACCTCACTTACACACTGGACACATACAACACACCCCACTGACACTCTGGACACATACAACCCACCCCACTGACACACTGGACACATACAACTCACCCGACTGACACTCTGGACACATACAACCAACCCCACTGACACACTGGACACATACAACCCACCCCACTGACACACTGGACACATACAACCCACCCCACTGACACACTAGACACATACAACCCACCCCACTGACACTTTGGACACATACAACCCACCCCACTGACACACTGGACACATACAACTCACCCAACTGACACACTGGGCACATACAACCCACCCCACTGACACACTGGACACATACAACTCACCCCACTGACACACTGGACACATACAACACACCCCACTGACACACTGGACACATACAACTCACCCCACTGACACACTAGACACATACAACCCACCCCACTGACACTTTGGACACATACAACCCACCCCACTGACACACTGGACACATACAACCCACCCCACTGACACACTGGACACATACAACCCACCCCACTGACACACTGGACACATACAACACACCCCACTGACACACTGGACACATACAACTCACACCATTGACACACTAGATGCGGACCCATTCTTTTTCATGTTGCCACAAAAGAGGCAGACAACACACCATGGTCTGCCTGCATCCATATTTCTGTTCCCACAAAAAAAGATAGCACACTAGAGGCCTAAAAATTAAAATAGAGCATAGAACATATACCTGTTACCCACTCACAACATGCAGTATCCCCTCACAACACACAGGATCCACTCACAACACACAGGATCCACTCACAACACACAGTATCCACTCACAACACACAGGATCCACTCAACACACAGGATCCACTAACAACACACAGGATCCACTCACAACACACAGGATCCACTCACAACACACAGGATCCATTCACAACACACATGATCCACTCGCAACACACAGGATCCACTCACAACACACAAGATCCACTCACAACATACAGTATCCACTCACAACACACAGGATCCACTCACAACACACAGGATCCACTCACAACACACAGGATCCACTCACAACACACAGGATCCACTCACAACATACAGTATCCACTCACAACACACAGGATCCACTCACAACATACAGTATCCACTCACAACACACAGGATCCACTAACAACACACAGGATCCACTCACAACACACAGGATCCACTCACAACACACAGGATCCATTCACAACACACATGATCCACTCGCAACACACAGGATCCACTCACAACACACAAGATCCACTCACAACACCCAGGATCCACTCACAACACACAGGATCCACTCACAACACACAGGATCCACTCACAGCACACAGGAGCCACTTACCCGTACCACACAAAATACAAAGGACCCTCTTTATAGTTCACAGGACATTTTCTACCTCCCTCCTTATCTACATGATTGCCACACTGACACACGCAGAGCACTCTCAGCACTACTTACTTCCACAGAGGATTCTCTTCAGCTAACAGCCTACTTCATTTTTCTCCTTTTCTTTTTCCTCTCTTCCAGAGAAGAACTTAAAGGGGTTTCTCATCATAAACAATAGGTGCATATTGCTTGGATATGCCCCCATTGTCTTAGGGGTCATAGGCTCAACGAGTCCAATCATGTAATTTTTATCCTCATACTTGCTTGTATTCTGATGCTGTACTCCCACAAACCAGCGGTAAAATACATTGAGAGGACGCTCATGCTCACGCACCTAGTGGAGAGGACTCAAGTAGGTGTCCCCTCAGTGCATTTAACATCTGGCTTTTTGGGGCAGTGCAATGCAAGTAGGAAGGTAAAAATAGCGTAATCAGACTCAGCAGCACTTACACTATACACTGCTTGATCTAGCTTGGGGGATGTTTTCAAACTGACAAATTCCATTTAATGTCAAACAGTTATACAGTCTTTTACTAAAATAAACATTTACAATTTAAAACAACTTATTCTATGGTTAAAAAACTGTATGCTGATTGAAAGAAATGCAGTGTAGTAAAAAAACTAAAAAAAAACTTGATATATTCTTCTAAGGCCTCATGCACACGACCGTTTTTTTTTTACGGTCCGCAAAAACGGGGCCTGAAGGTCTGTGATCCGTGACCGTTTTTTCATCCGTGGGTCTTCCTTGTTTTTTGGAGGATCCACGGACATAAAAACTGAAAAAAAAATCTAAGTCAAGTTTGCCATTGAAATGATAGGAAAAAACGGACACGGATCACGGACACAGATGACAATCTTGTGTGCATCCGTGATTTTTCACGGACCCATTGACTTGAATGGGTCCGTGAACCGTTGTCGTGAAAAAAATAGGACAGATCATATTTTTTTCACGGCCAGGAAACACGGATCACGGATGCGGCTGCCAAACGGTGCATTTTCCAATTTTTCCACGGAACCATTGAAAGTCAATGGGTCCGCGAAAAAAAACGGAAAACGGCACAACGGCCACAGATGCACACAACGGTCGTGTGCATGAGGCCTTATACTAATAAAATGTGCTACATTCATAAACATTAAATGAGAATAGAATAGCAATTACCTTCAGAAACTGTAACATTAACGGCATAAAAAAAGCGATCGTTATGATTTCCGATTCCACAGCGATATATTCCACTGTCCTTTTGTTGTAGATGTGTCATATTTATCTTGAAATTGTCTCTGTGATTCTGAAGATAAGTCCGGTTGATGTAGTTTTGTGCAATATAATTATTAGTTGAAATGATAGTTATACATTGTTTTTTGATCACTTTGCACCAAAACTTTCTGCCATGGATGTTAGCAGATATGGGATTGTAGTGGCAAGATACCATCACAGAACCTCCTATTGCTCCTGTTACTTCACTTGGTCCAAAAAGATAGCCTGATACAGCTGTATAATAGAATTATGTTGGCACTTCACAAACTTTGCATAAAATTAATCATACAAGAAAACATAAGAAATTTTGCGATATGTGTTGTACGGAAAAATGCCTTTTCTCCACTTATCAGCTTTCCCCTTTTTCCAAACTAACATTTTTTCTGAATTATGTGATAAATACAACTTGAGAGCCGAAGACGGACTAACAGCTCACTGAAGGATCAGGTTGCAATCTCCCATAGTAGTCTATGGAGAGTGGAAGAGGAGGACTGAGAGTGAGAAACAAGCAGAGAGACTCAGTAGCAGATAATAGTACACCAAGTGCTTTAGTTACATCAATACAGTACTTTTCTATAATGTCCTATATCATCTTCTGGGTGAGTGAGCAAGTGTGTGAGAGAGGTAGGGAATGGAGTCTCCTGTTTTCTCCATGTGCATTCTATGGGAAACATCATAGCAACTAGTCTCCACTAGAGATTAGCAAATCGATTCATTAGAATCAAAAATCAACCCAACTGTTATCAAACATTTGTCAGGTGAGACATTTAAAGCACTTTCAATTCAGGTAAAATAGTTTTGTACCCAATTTCTTGGCCAAATTGGGCGAATTTGATCAATTTTTTTTTTAGAAAATGTGCTGATCTCTAGTCTCCACCAATAAGGAAGAAAAAAGAATTAAAAATGGAGGCTGTAGAAGGGAAACTGCTAAAAATGCAGAGTATACGTCATTTAATGGTTAAATATAGTGTTACCCTTCATGTGGACCCACATGACAGCTTATTCTGAAAACCGTCATGGAACACCAGGTACTCTTTAAACAAAATGTTATAAATATATGCACTATGCAAATATATGTAATTGTTGAAAATAAAAACATGTACACACAGAAGGGCAAAAGGAGCAAATGTTGGATCCCACTGCCAAGCTTGGAATAGGGTCCCACTCTACCATGACCATCTTCAACAAATGTGAACTTAACACATGAAATGCATATGATTATTTTGACCTTCTGTCACCTCAGTCTGTACCAATGGTCATTATTTAAATTTTCTGCTTCCCCTTTCACTGGCCCCTTCCATGGTCCGCATGGATCACTAACTGCACCTCATCTCTGAGTGTAGGTGGCCAGCCCTTTGACTGCTGAGCCCTAAAACAGCTGCGCTATGTATATACCAAGGATATATCAAGTAACTATTGTATACCATACTAATATTTAGCTGAGCATATATACAATATAGTCCAGATTACAGCATTATTACTATTATTAGATTCAATGGATTATGCTATTTAGCAGTGCTTACCTTGTATAAGAAAAAGCAAAATAAGCATTGTCATGGTTTCCAAAGAACACAGATCACTAATGATGAATGCAGTATTGTTGATGTTTGATACACTTTCCAATCTTTGCAGAATAAAAATGAAGAAGTAGAAGCAGTGCACGACAAAGTATTGGCTTGTCCACAGATTTTAGCTTTGTATGCTAACAATAGAAAAATGCCTGCATGACAGAAAGTCAGTAAATATAGCGTAATAGCATCTTAATTGTCTGAATGTATGCTTTATGTCCATCTTTTGGATGGTCAGTCCCTGGTTTAAACTTCAATTGCTATTTTGACCTCTTCCTCTTTCTTTTCAATTTGTTCCTTTTTTGATCTACAGTAGTTTCTATTGTTGTCTGTATATAACTGACATATGCAATATTAAACCAGTTCTATGAAGTATCATTTTTATCATTTCTCTATGTAAAACTGTTTTTTGCTTGTGAATGAGACTACACTATAAAGAATAGCTAGTGGTAGCAGTTGACATTATAAGTATATGACATAACTTGCATGTCATTGAAGTTATTTGTCACCACTCCTGACATACTAAAAAAAAAAGTTTAAATAGAACAGAACCAAACTATTGTGAAGAGTGTGGAGGTACACATGCCAAAGTGGGATGATCCTCCTTCCACTAGTCAATCAATGAGCAGAAGAGGCAATGGCACATATAGTATCATCATATTGACCCAACAAAATAAAGGAAAATGCAATGTGTTGACCACTTACAAAGGCTGGGTCTTAGACATGGAGACTGACACTATTTAAATAGTATCAATTCAATCAACCAGTAGAATGTAAGAAAGTACACAAAATTGCAACATTGTGACAACACTGACTCCTGACATCAGCTTTAGTAAGTAATAAATCCCCCATATTATAAGAATTCTGGAACATATTTTAAGTGTTGTGTTATTCCTGCTAGAAATTTCTGAATTGACAACCTTGTGTTACCTACAGAATCTCATATCAGTGGGGGTGATAACTAGATATTGTCATTTCCTGACTAGCAAAATAATGTCCCTGAAGGTTAAATAGGGTTTTCTCACTAAATACACCAATAGTATATCTAGAGGATTGAGAGAACTTTGACCCCCTAATCCAAAAGTGAGGAGGTCATCTCATCCAGGTAGAGATTGATTGAGAGATGGCTGTGCATGTTTGTGGCTCTCCCTATTAAAGTCTATAGGAGTCACAGAAACATTCGGCATATTGTAGCAGAGATCCATAATTTAGACAAAGTCAGAATAAACACCAACAATAGTTTATCAAGACCCTCTGCTACGAGACATCCCATTCCTCATGCGGGATGGATGAAGAAGGGGATGTATCCTGCCAATGGTTTGTGTGATCGAAGGTCTTGGTAAATGATCTTCAGTGTTTATATTGATCATGATTGTATAAATTATGGATCAATAAATGGAAGAATTTCAGTATCAAACTAAAAATTGTGAGCAGTTTGATCCATGAATGAAGCCATCATATTTCTGCTTTGTGAACTGTTGTGAAGCGTGGTGAGCTCTAAAGAAGACATGAATGTGGATTAATGAAAAATATATTGATCAAGCTGCATGATCACATGTTTGTATAGAAACAGTTGAGCACTGGCGGCTGTTTCTGTATCTCTCTTAGATTGCTCAGCAATTAAAAGTCTATACCAGTGGTAGACTTAAATGGTGGAGCAGCCACCTCACCTGGCAGATTATTTCTAAGGTGTTCTATAGATTTGCCATACACGCTATAAAAGCAGAGCTGCTGTTAGGAAACAAAATCCCCAGTGACCATTGAGATGTTTAAGAATAGTGTCCCATCAGTTTGCAATACTTACACTCAGAGACTTCTGTTTAATAAAAAATCTTGAGGTATTATAGCACCCCTGTTATAACTGGGACAAATGCAGACCTCTCGGTGAAGCTGAGTGGGTATGTGGCTTGTTCCAGTACCACTGCCTCTTCATTTTAACAATAGCAGAGACCTAAGCTTACAGACCTTCAACTACAATTCAGTAACAATTCAGTAAAAAAAGTGAAGATGCAAATATAGATAGATATAGATTTAGTAGAGTTAACACACATACTTTACTAGACATGTTAACTAAACTAGTTGTGTTAAGCCGTCACCTTCAATTGCTCGGAATATCACGATGAGTTAAGAAATTTGAGTTAAAAGTTTAAGTTTTAATCTACATCCGTAGATAGATAGATAGATAGATAGATAGAACAAATATATTATAAACATCAATACACAAAGTTATTTCAAAATTGCATTAAACTTTTGTAAAATAACCAGTATAAAAATTGTTGAAATTACCATACCGATCGGTAGCTTTAGCCAGTGATGTATACCACACAGCCCGATGAAGCCACAATCAATATAATGCTGTGCTAAGTTATCCTATGTTGACACAGGAATTTTTCAGACAGTAATGACAGGCTGGAACTTTGGGGAGACAAAACATCTTTCAACTTCCCATTTATATCATGTGATTTTAAAGAAAGTTCCTATTACTTGGTCAGTACTTCTCCTTACCATTATACTCTCTCATAGTTTTTGAACCACCATGTCTGATTGCCTAAATTTTCATCAATAAATAATTCCAGAGGAGATTTTTTTTTTCTAAATATATACATTGTGATTATTTATACTTTTAGTAAATAGGTCTAAAGTAAATGAACTATAGTTTTGCCTTCACCATGTATTATGCTCTATATTATATATACAGCCTGTAGATGTTGAGTGGAATGTTCATCTTCATGGAGAAGTTGTAACAGGCATTGGGACCCACAGTACCAACTAACCAGTTTGGCTTTGCGCTATCTCTAAGGGCCTTATCCTGGCATTCCCCTGGCTTAACTATACAGGGATCTGGTCTCTGCTGCAGGGGAGCCACCAGGGTACTTCTTGAGATAGGCCAGGTGTAGTTGGCGGCTTAACCACAGGGGTCAGAGACACCAGTGTGAACACTGAGTGGGTCAGGTAATATTCTCAGTCAGGAGACAGACTGAGGTCAGGGCTGGCAGAGTTCAGACATATCCAGGAAACAATTTCGTGGTCAGGGCAGATGGCAATGGGTCAATATGAGAAACTCGCTAAAATCAGGGCAGGTAGCAGAGAATCAGTTAATGGGCAAAAGTTTGATACACGGGCAGTCTGACAGAATGATGTACCTTTGCTGGTTAATTAGAAACTATTAATTAAAATGTAAGGCACCCTTCCACTAGGAAAGGTATCTTATAAACCCAGGGTCAGCCAGTCAAAGGCTAGGGAAAAAATTAACGGGCACATGCTGGCTCTTTAAGAGGCAGAGAGCGAGCACCTTCATGTCCTAAGAAACAGGCCAGGAGACCTAGCAGAGAAGCGCAGGCCACAGCCTGCAGTAGAATCTCCAGTCAGGGGAAGAAGGAGCAAGGTAGCGGCAGCCATCTGAATGAGTAGCGTGGCGCCCGTGCCTGCAAGAAGGAGCAGGGTAGCAGTGGGCATGCAATGCCAGTGCAACAGAAGCCCAATCTGGACAACACTGTTTTAGACAGAATCCATCACTTCTCAAATCTAGAAATTATCTGTTATCGCAGGAGTAAGTTGTGTGTGTAATCATGACAGAAAAATGCATTTAAAGACAAAACTTAGTAAATGCAATGATAACATGACCAGTATTAAATGCTTATTCATTGGCGGGAGTGCTTTTGTCAGACCCTCACCTTAATAAAAACATTTCCATGCAGTTGATCTAGTGTCCTCTTAACATAAATGTACATGTTTTACTCACTTCGTCCTGGGATTTGCAGCGCTAGAGGGAACAATACTTAACAGGGATTGTACCTTATAATTTTGAATTAGTCAGTGGAGAGTCTAGCTCTGCTACAGTGAAGACCTACATGTGAAAGTTCCTCAAAGCTAGGCCTGAGCTCAAAATAATCTTTGCGATGATCTACAGCCAACAAAGCCATTTTATCCAAAGTGCTTCAGAGAGAAGGAAGATCAGAAGGTCCAGAATCTACAAGGCTGTGCTTTGGAGTCGGACAGCAAGGTATTGTGCACGTTTATGGCAGAGAGAGACTTTGCTGCTGTGACAGGCAACATTGCTAATGCAACCTTCCACACTTTGACACAGTTTGGCTGTATCCTAAATCTGTACACCTCAGCCTGGGAATTATAGGGACATTTAGAGAGAACCTGCATGTCTAAGGCTCTGAAGAGAGACAGAAGGAAGCAGAACTACAGTGTCCTTCTTTGCTGCTATCCATACGTTACTGATGACAGGAATTGCACTGTGAACTACTTTTGGAACTGTGTCTTATTACTGTTGGATGTACAACTACTCCTATTCTGCACTTTAGTATAGAAAGACATATTTATTGGTACCAACTGGTCCTATTACTGACTTTATTACCATCCATTGGTCACTGTATCCATACTCCTGCCTTGCACCCTGCCAAACACCAAGGGCACCCCAACTACCACCAGGCAATGATGCTGGAATGGCAGGACTGCAGACAGGCGAGTGGGTTTTTTCAATGGGATACATCTTCCAATCACTGGGGTTGGTAACTCCTAAGCCTTACAACTCATTTAGGATCCTTCTGATAAATGTCACGGACGTACTGAGACATATGGACGTCCCTGCGACAGTGAGTGGCAGGTGATCTTTGAGACTGGCAACACGTGGTTTGATTTGACATGTTTACCTTGTGGATCAATAGGCGTCTGTGTTGTTTCTGGTACTGGCCACACCCTTAACCTCCAGGTGTTGCTATTGTGGTCATTTAACGTTCCCTATTTGTAGTTGTTTCTCCCACAATGTTGTCCGGTTTATAGCTTCAGTTGGAGCTGTGGATAGCTGCTGTGTGGATCTCAGGTGAGTTCCTGGTGCTACCATAGCTTCTTGGAAGTTAAGTGTTACCTTTCCCTTTGTATTTTGGCTTTTCTGTGTGTTGCATTTCCCTGTTGTTTTGTATTAGGCCTTAGGGAGACTCACGTTCATACTTCCTTTTGGAGGAACAGGATGTCTCATTCTTGTCATTAATACCAGGGTCCTTTAGGGTTAGATAAGACTTTAGGTATTTCTGTGTATGAACTCACCTATATCTGGTGTCTGTTCATACTGGTAGTCAGTCAGGGCTTTGATTAGGGTTCTTACTAGGAGGTGTCCATCTTTCCTCCCTAGTTTTCAAGCCTTATTTCCTTTCCCCTTTCTCTCCTATGTTCACTGTACACAATAAATTTGCCTATTTACTTTTATGACTACGGCAACAGGTATCAAATAGATCTTTACTAGAGATGAGCGAATCGAATCCCACAAAGTGGAATTCGATCCGAATTTCAGGGTGAATTTGATTCGCCTAGAAGTCGAATTTCCTCATGCTTCGTGTCAGCGACTTGATTTAACCTAAAATAGTATAAAAAAACAAAAAAATCAAACTTACCTTCTCCATTTGCTTGCGACGGGCCGCCAGCCTCCATCTTGCTTGAAGATCTCGGCCGAAATCCTGTGCGGCGCGAGATTACATCATCACGCCAGCTGGCGTGATGACGACATTGTCATTGTTAATTTTACACTCAAATGCCGCGATCATGTATGAATGCAGCATCTTAGGGGTACAATGACGGGGGTGGCGCTATCACAGCTCCCTGTCAAATGCTCTTCATGACAAAGGAATTCGTCACAAAGTGAATTTTTTCGTGAAATTTGCTGAATCAGCCAAATCTAACTTTTAAGAAATTCGCTCATCTCTAATCTTTACGTGTTCTGAAAGATGCAGATTTTGTATTTCAGAATCAAAACAGAAATTACTTCTTACTTCCCAATACAAAAAACAAAATATTGAACATTTTGTGGCAAAATGTTCACAATTATATATATTTTGGTGTATTTGGTATATATTTTGGCACATGACATTTTGTTTAACCACCTCCCGACCGCCTAACGCGCCGATGCGTCCGGGAGGTGGTTGATTTGTTCCTCCTGGACGCATCGGCGCGTCATCTCGCGATACCCCAGATTTCCTGTGAACGCGCGCACGCAGGCGCGCGCGCTCACAGGAACAGAAGGTAAGCGAGTGGATCTCCAGCCTGCCAGCGGCGATCGTTCGCTAGCAGGCTGGAGATGTCATTTTTTTTTAACCCCTAAAGGTATATTAGACGCTGTTTTGATAACAGCGTCTAATATACCTACTACCTGGTCCTCTGGTGGTCCCTTTTGTTAGGATCGACCACCAGAGGACACAGGTAGGTCAGTAAAGTCGCACCAAACACTACACTACACCCCCCGTCACTTATTAACCCCTTATAAACCCCTGATCACCCCATATAAACTCCCTGATCACCCCCCTGTCATTGATCACCCCCCTGTCATTGATCACCCCCCTGTCATGCTCCGTTCAGACGTCCGTATTATTTTTACGGATCCACAGATACATGGATCGGATCCGCAAAACACATACGGACGTCTGAATGGAGCCTTACAGGGGGGTGATCAATGACAGGCGGGTGATCACCCATATAGATTCCCTGATCACCCCCTGTCATTGATCACCCCCCTGCAAGGCTCCATTCAGACGTCCGTATGATTTTTACGGATCCATGGATACATGGATCGGATCCGCAAAACACATGCGGACGTCTGAATGGAGCCTTACAGGGGGGTGATCAATGACAGGCGGGTGATCACCCATATAGATTCCCTGATCACCCCCTGTCATTGATCACCCCCCTGTCATTGATCACCCCCCTGCAAGGCTCCATTCAGACGTCCGTATGATTTTTACGGATACATGGATCGGATCCGCAAAACACATGCGGACGTCTGAATGGAGCCTTACAGGGGGGTGATCATCCCATATACACTCCCTGATCACCCCCTGTCATTGATCACATACCCTGTAAGGCTCCATTCAGACGTCCGCATGTGTTTTGCGGATCCGATCCATGTATCCATGGATCCGTAAAAATTATACGGACGTCTGAATGGAGCCTTACCAGGGGGGTGATCGATGACAGGGGGTGATCACCCATATACACTCCCTGATCACCCCCTGTCATTGATCACCCCCCTGTAAGGCTCCATTCAGACGTCCGCATGTGTTTTGCGGATCCGATCCATGTATCCATGGATCCGTAAAAATCATACGGACGTCTGAATGGAGCCTTACCAGAGGGGTGATCAATGACAGGGGGTGATCACCCATATACACTCCCTGATCACCCCCTGTCATTGATCACCCCCCTGTAAGGCTCCATTCAGACGTCCGCATGTGTTTTGCGGATCTGATCCATGTATCCATGGATCCGTAAAAATCATACGGACGTCTGAATGGAGCCTTATTAGGGGGGTGATCAATGACAGGGGGTGATCACCCATATACACTCCCTGATCACCCCCTGTCATTGATCACCCCCCTGTAAGGCTCCATTCAGACGTCCGCATGTGTTTTGCAGATCCGATCCATGTATCCATGGATCCGTAAAAATCATACGGACGTCTGAATGGAGCCTTACCAGGGGGGTGATCAATGATAGGGGGTGATCACCCATATACACTCCCTGATCACCCCCTGTCATTGATCACCCCCCTGTAAGGCTCCATTCAGACGTCCGCATGTGTTTTGCGGATCCGATCCATGTATCCATGGATCCGTAAAAATCATACGGACGTCTGAATGGAGCCTTACCAGGGGGGTGATCAATGACAGGGGGTGATCACCCATATACACTCCCTGATCACCCCCTGTCATTGATCACCCCCCTGTAAGGCTCCATTCAGACGTCCGCATGTGTTTTGCGGATCCGATCCATGTATCCATGGATCCGTAAAAATCATACGGACGTCTGAATGGAGCCTTACCAGGGGGATGATCAATGATGGAGGTGATCAGGGAGTCTATATGGGTGATCACCCCCCCTGTCATTGATCACCCCCCCTGTCATTGATCACCCCCCTTGTAAGGCTCCATTCAGACATTTTTTTGGCCCAAGTTATCGGAAATATATATTTTTGTTTGTTTTTTCTTACAAAGTCTCATATTCCACTAACTTGTGTCAAAAAATAAAATCTCACATGAACTCACCATACCCCTCACGGAATCCAAATGCGTAAACATTTTTAGACATTTATATTCCAGACTTCTTCTCACGCTTTAGGGCCCCTAAAAAGCCAGGGCAGTATAAATACCCCACATGTGACCCCATTTCGGAAAGAAGACACCCCAAGGTATTCGCTGAGGGGCATATTGAGTCCATGAAAGATTGAAATTTTTGTCCTAAGTTAGCGGAAAGTGAGACTTTGTGAGAAAAAAACAAAAAAAAAATCAATTTCCGCTAACTTATGCAAAAAAATAATAATTCTATGAACTCGCCAGGCCCCTCATTGAATACCTCGGGGTGTCTTCTTTCCAAAGTGGGGTCACATGTGGGGTATTTATACTGCCCTGGCTTTTTAGGGGCCCTAAAGCGTAGGAAGAACTCTGGGATCCAAATGTCTAAAAATGCCCACCTAAAAGGAATTTGGGCACCTTTGCGCATCTAGGCTGCAAAAAAGTGTCACACATCTGGAATCGTCGTACTCAGGAGAAGTTGGGGAATGTGTTTTGGGGTGTCATTTTACATATACCCATGCTGGGTGAGAGAAATATCTTGGTCAAATGCCAACTTTGTATAAAAAAATGGGAAAAGTTGTATTTTGCCAAGATATTTCTCTCACCCAGCATGGGTATATGTAAAATGACACCCCAAAACACATTCCCCAACTTCTCCTGAGTACGGCGATACCACATGTGTGACACTTTTTTGCAGCCAAGGTGGGCAAAGGGGCACATATTCCAAAGTGCACCTTTCGGATTTCGCAGGCCATTTTTTACACATTTTGATTGCAAAACTACCCCACAAGTGACCCCATTTTGGAAAGAAGACACCCCAAGGTATTTTGTCAGGGGCATGGCGATTTCCTAGATTTTTTTATTTTTTGTCGCAAGTTAGTGGAATATGAGACTTTGTAAGAAAAAAATAAAATAAAATAAAAATCATCATTTTCCGCTAACTTGTGACAAAAAATTAAAAGTTCTATGAACTCACTATGCCCATCAGCGAATACCTTAGGGTGCCTACTTTCCGAAATGGGGTCATTTGTGGGGTTTTTCTACTGTCTGGGCATTGTAGAACCTCAGGAAACATGAAAGGTGCTCAGAAAGTCAGAGCTGCTTCAAAAAGCGGAAATTCACATTTTTGTACCATAGTTTGTAAACGCTATAACTTTTACCCAAACCATTTTTTTTTTTGCCCAAACATTTTTTTTTTTCAAAGACATGTAGAACAATAAATTTAGCGAAAAATTTATATATGGATGTCGGTTTTTTTGCAAAATTTTTCAGCTGAAAGTGAAAAATGTCATTTTTTTGCAAAAAAATCGTTACATTTCGATTAATAACAAAAAAAGTAAAAATGTCAGCAGCAATGAAATACCACCAAATGAAAGCTCTATTAGTGAGAAGAAAAGGAGGTAAAATTCATTTGGGTGGTAAGTTGCATGACCGAGCGATAAACGGTGAAAGTAGTGTAGTGCAGAAGTGTAAAAAGTGGCCTGGTCATGAAGGGGGTTTTAGCTAGCGGGGCTGAAGTGGTTAATGTGGTTGGCCACTTTCTGGCTACTATTGACAAATGTGTTTATAAGGGCTCTTTCACACTTGCGTTGTCCGGATCCGGCGTGTACTCCACTTGCCGGAATTACACGCCGGATCCGGAAAAACGCAAGTGTACTGAAAGCATTTGAAGACGGATCCGTCTTCAAAATGCGTTCAGTGTTACTATGGCAGCCAGGACGCTATTAAAGTCCTGGTTGCCATAGTAGGAGCGGGGAGCGGGGGAGCGGTATACTTACAGTCCGCGCGGCTCCCGGGGCGCTCCAGAGTGACGTCCATGCGCTTGGGGCGCCCTGGCATCACTCTGGAGCGCCCCGGGAGCCGCACGGACGGTAAGTATGCTGCTCCCCCGCTCCCCGCTACACTTTACCATGGCTGCCAGCGTCTCGGCAGCCATGGTAACCACTCTAAAAAAGCTAAACGTCGGATCCGGCAATGCGCCGAAACGACTTTTAGCTTAAGGCCGGATCCGGATTAATGCCTTTCAATGGGCATTCATTCCGGATCCGGCCTTGCGGCAAGTCTTCAGGATTTTTGGCCGGAGCAAAAAGCGCAGCATGCTGCGTTATTTTCTCCGGCCAAAAAACGTTCCGTTCCGGAACTGAAGACATCCTGATGCATCCTGAACGGATTTCACTCCATTCAGAATGCATTAGGATAAAACTGATCAGGATTCTTCCGGCATAGAGCCCCGACGACGGAACTCTATGCTGGAAGACAATAACGCAGGTGTGAAAGAGCCCTAAGATGACTATATAGTTCTTACTAATATAGCCTTTGTAAAAATTCTGTGACTTTTTGTATATTTTATGACATATGCACTCTTGTTTGCCTAATTTTTTGTGCTGTCCACAGGGGGGTCTGGTCCATAAAATGGCTGCTAATGGAGGGTCATGTGACCACTGTGTAATCTGTAGTGAAGTAAGGAACCACACTCAATCAGAATGTCTCTGGTGCCAATCAAGGGCTGTTTAGCCACTATCCAAGTAATGAAGTATTGAGGCACTCAGGTTGAGGTTTTGCAATTAAAGGATAGCTTTATTTTACATACCATGTGTGCGGCTACATTAAATCTATATAGTTTTGTTTCGTTGAACTATTCATATATGCATATGTTGTCATATGCTCCCATCTAGTGGCCGTTTTTGGTTATGCACTTTGGTCAAGCTCAGTGCCATCCGCCATCTTGTGAAAGCACATGGTCGCACAAGCTTACTGCACTTCAAGTGAATGTTCAAAACTGTTTCTCTAAGTTGCACTGTGTTACCTCCCCTGTTTAAGCTGTTGTTTGTCTTCTTAAAGAGACAGTACCATTTTATGCTGTTCGTCTTCTTAAAGAGACAGTAACTTTTTTTGCAAAACTGTAAAAAATGTCTAGACAAGGCTCTTTTATGGCTGAACCAACGCAGATACATCACGCCTCTGAAATGGCAGACGTACAGGTAGCAGATTCTACAGATATTACCGAACAGAGTGTAAGACCCAAACGTACAATAAAACCAACACAGGAACTCAGAGAAAACTATGAAGCCACTAGAGATGACTTCTCCAATAATCTGTCAGACCTCTGGGACAGAACCTCACATTGTATGTCAGTTTTGTCACACTAATGATCAACCAGCTGAAATAACAAACTCTATAAATCACCTATTTGCTGTGTATGTACGCTACCAGCAGCTGTCTGCAAAATGCGTAGCCTTTTTACAGGAATCTAATATAGAGGATTCTTCAGCACAACTGACCAGGACTGATACACTGAACCAACAAAGGGATCTCGCAGTGCAAAATGCTAAGCTTAAGGCAGAACTGTGCATTACTCAACTGCAGGAGACCAGATCTCACAGATCCACCACAACCAAGCGCACTGCACTTTCTTCCAGATCCTCTTGTTCCAGAAGATCAATATTAAGCAATAAAAAGCACAAAACTCCTTTAGCAGTAAGCAAATAGAGATAGAAGCTCATCAAGCCAAGACAGAAGCTCAAATGGCAGCTCAACAAGCCAAGATAGAAGCTCTTCAAGCAGAGGCAGATTCACAAATAAAGATTCTGCAAATGGAAGGGGAGGAAGCAGCTTCCAAGCAATGGGACAAAGTACTAATTCAGACTGCCTTATCCCAGTAGAACTGGAAGATTCAGCTGATCGCACCAGTGAATACGTTCTAAAGCATAACATCTGCAAAGATACAGTTATCTCCTGTACCTCCTACTAACAATACTGTTCTGACTCCCAACGCAGAGACCTCTCAGCTCTATTTGCCTGGGTCTCTTCAAGTCTATGACGCAAGTACATCTATGCAGCAAACCGGATCAACTCATTTAAACAACAAGGTGACTTTCAGTGATAAGCCGCAGCTCAAACCAAGGCCAGCACAAGCCTTAGAGACTACACCACAACTAAACGCTCATGCAACATCATTTTACCCTGGTAAACCTCACCCTACATCATCAGAGAACTTTTACACCCAAGGGGTTCCACGAGTTACTTTGACACCAAGGAGTGAGAGACCAGACATGAATGACTTTGCCAGATAGATGGTACGCCGTGAGCTCATTAACACCAACCTCTCAAGGTTTGATGACTGTCCAGAGAGCTACAGGGTTTGGAGATCAACCTTCAAGGCTACTATTGCCGATCTCAACCTTAGTGCTAAGGATTGAACTGGATTTGCTCATAAAATGTCTGGGACCAGAATCTGCAGGTCGTGTTTAAAGTACATGTTGATCACACAGATGCAGGTCTTATTGCTGCATGGGCAAGACTTGAGTAAGCTTATGGTAGCTCTGAAGCCATAGAAAGCTCTCTATTCAAGAGACTGCAAAACTTCCCAAAAATAGGGAACAAAGACTACCGCAAGCTCCAAGATCTAAGTGACCTCCTCATGGAGCTAGAGTTGGCAAAGACTGACCCACGTATACCTGGACTAAGCTTCCTGGACACCGCTTATAGTGTCAACCCAGTGGTGTCTAAACTGCCATACGGCCTACAAGAGAAATGGGCACAACAGGGCTCAAGATACAAATTAGACAATAATGTATCCTTTCCTCCTTTCCCATACTTCTGCAGGTTCATCAGTGATCAAGCCTGTATGAGAAACGATCCCAGCTTCAGCTCCAGTGAACCCAACCTGCCTGCTTCATCCTCACCATCATCAAGGTATGATATTACAGCAGTTAAACGTAGAGACTTAAATAGAGCAATATCTGTTAAAAGGACAGACATCTCACCCTCCACAACCTCAGCTACTGATCAAGGCATTGTGGATGACAGAGATAAAGACCCTAATTGTCAGTGTCCTATTTGCAAGAAGTCTCACCCTCTTAAGAAATGTTGTGGGCTTAGGGCAAAGACTTTACAAGAGCGCAGGGAGATTCTCCGGAAACTTGGCATATGCTACGGGTGCTGTGCTTCTTATAGCCATTCTGCTAAAGACTGTAAAGTTGTCATCAAGTGCACAAAATGCGGTAGCGACAGACATGTTGTCTCCACTTCCAGACAACCCACAGCAGCTTCCTACCTCCACTCCTGTCTCAAATCATGGCGGGGAGCAACAAGGTCATGCTCCAACCAAAGATAATGACTCTTCTTCATGTACAGAAGTCTGTGGAGAAGGCAAGGACCACAAATGCGGTGCCAAGATATGCCTAGTCAAGATATACCTAAGGGATCATCCTGAGAAATCTGCTAGGATGTATGCCATAATAGATGAGCAGAGCAACAAATCCCTGGTTAAGCCTAAATTCTTTGAGATCTTTGGCATAGAGGGTCATGCAACACCATATACTCTCAGAACCTGTTCTGGTTGTGTAGAGACCTTCGGCAGAAGGGTTGATGGATTCATAGTCTCTCATATCAACGAGGGAGAGGGCATACCCCTACCAACGTTAGTTGAGTGCGACCAGATACCAGACGAAAGGGAAGAGATTCCCACTCCAGAAGCTGCATATTAACATCCTCATTTAAGGCACCTTGTAGATGAGATTCCTGCAATGGACAAGAATGCTGAAATCTTAGTCCTGTTAGGAAAGGACATTCTCAGAGTACATAAAGCGATAGGCCTGACAAAGCCCCTTATGCACAAAGACTTGACCTACACTGGGTAATAGTGGGCAATGTATGTTTGGACAGGATGTGTACCCCATCTGAGATCCAATCCTTAAAGACTTATGTGTTGGAAAACAGACGTGCATCCCACTTTAAACAGTGCTTTCACCATTCTGAAGTAAAGGAGAAGCTTCTTGACATCATCCAAGTACCTGATGTTACTCCTGTCCTTTGTGATGACAACCTAGGTACTACAGTGTTTTGTACTACAAGTGAGGACAACAAAATAGCCTTGTCAGTTGAAGACAGAGAATTCATCAAAATAATGGATAAGGAATTCTTTCAGGATGAGTCTAACAGTTGGGTTGCACCAATACCTCTTCGTGCTACAAGGGCCAAACTCCCAGCCAATCGTGAACAGGCTTTTTCCAGATTCAACTCTCTTCAACGAATACTAAACTGAACAGGCCTGGAATGAAGGACCATTTTATCGCCTTTATGAAAAGGATCTTTGACAATGATCACGTCGAACCAGCGCCACCACTTCAAAGACACAATGAGTGCTGGTATCTGCCTTTCTTTGGAGTGTATCATCCACGTAAGCCAAAACAAATCAGGATAGTATTTGATAGTATTTGCCAAACATCAAGGTGTATCCCTAAATTATGTTGTTCTCACTGGCCTGAATCTAACCAACAACCTTGTGGGCGTACTTATGAGATTTAGAAGAGAACCAGTTGCCATAACTGCTGATATTGAACAGATGTTTCATTGCTTCATTGTACGTGAAGACCATAGGAACTTTCTAACATGGACGATGAGATTATTGAATACCGCATGAAAGTACGTGTTTTCAGAAATAGTCCCTCACCCGCTGTTTCAACATACGGTGTATGAAGGACTGCCATTGATGGAGAAAAGGAGTATGGTGCAGATGCTCGACACTTCGTTGAGAGACACTTTTATGTTGATGATGGACTTAAGTCTTTACCCACAGACGAAGAAGCTATAGACCTGCTCCAAAGGACACAAGGTATGCTTTCTGTGGCCAACCTCAGACTACACAAAATTGCCTCAAATACTGTTGCTGTTATGAAAGCCTTTCAACCTGGCGATCATGCCACAGGGTTTAAAGACTTAAATCTGGGAATGGACATGCCACCTATACAGAGAAGTCTGGGCTTATGGTGGGACTTATTAAAGGACTCTTTCAGCTTTCAAGTCAGCTCTACAGACAAGCCATTTACCAAGCATGGTGTTCTGTCAGTGGCAAACAGCCTATATGATCCAATGGGATTTGTGGCTCCCATCACCATACAAGGTAAAGCCTTACTTAGACAGCTCTCAGAGTCTATTAAAGATTGGGATGCTCCACTGCCATCTGACAAGCTTTCAAAGTGGGAGTCCTGAAAGCAATCTCTACACGCCTTAGATGGAGTCCATATACCACACTGCTACACCTCAGCTTCCCTTGCTACGAGCCAGAGAAAAGAGCTTCACATCTCCTCAGACGCATCTACTGAGGCCATTGCGGCTGTTGCCTACCTCAAGGTGAGAGACTCTTCTAATCAAACCCACATAGGGTTTCCGTTTGGGAAAGCTAAGTTAGCACCTAATCCTGACCACACAATTCCTAAGCTTGAACTTTGTGGGACTGTGCTAGCTGTAGAAATCGCAGATTTCATATTACGCGAGCTAGACATTCAGATAGATGACACCAAATTCTACACAGACAGTAAGGTTGTTCTGGGCTACATATACAACCAGACTAAACGTTTCTATGTCTACGTCAGCAACCGTGTAGAAAGAATCAGGAAATCATCTAAACCTGAACAATGGCATTATGTCCCATCTGAAATTAATCCTGCAGATCACGCTACAAGGCCAGTGTCTGCAAGTGTATTTGCCAATTCTTCCTGGTTAACAGGTCCTGAATTCCTGCGGGATCACACAGAAGAGACCACAGCTGACATCTTCGGTCTTCTAGAACCTGACAAGGATCCAGAGATTCGTCCTGAAATTACAACCCTCGTCACCAGAACTGTGCTTTCACACAAAGCCCACGGATGTTCAATGTCAAGGTTGGCACGCGTGTCAAAAGCCTATTTCTGCAAAGGACATTGCTAAAAGTGAAATGATCATAATGTGCAGTGTACAACAGGATGTCTTTGACTCTGAAATGAAATGTATCCATGACAAGAGGGACATTGCAAAAAACAGTCCAATTGCTAACCTGAACCCATTCGTTGACAATTATGACATGTTAAGAGTTGGTGCACGTTTAAACAAGGCTGAATTGCGAGAACAAGAACAAAATCCTCTCATAATACCTGCTCGTCACCATATCATCACTCTACTCATACGGCACTACCATAAAAGGGTTAAGCACCAAGGTAGACACTTCACTGAAGGTGCCATAAGAGAAGCTGGCCTTTGGATCATAGTTGCGAGACAAGGGACTGTAAAGACTTTCATCAGGCCTATCACGTAACTTGTTGCTCTTACCCTTTGGAGAATGAACTTATTGCCAAGGCTGCGGAATCTTACCTGAAACTTCAAGCAAGAAGTGTTTGAACTTTAATTGATTCACTTGAAGCCTTAAATGTTTGTTGTTGCATTATATGCCTGTTCTCTTCTCTTATGTTTTTCAGGTCCTCGGACATCAAGCAAATACCATTGTTTATTTGCAATTATATAACTACCGTTATGTTTATATAGCGACATTTTCAATGCCAGGCGGGGAGTGTGCTGCTATGCAGTTAAAGCTATATAGTTTTGTTTCGTTGAACTATTCATATATTCATATGTTGTCAAAGTGGCCATTTTTTGGTTATGCACTTTGTTTTCTGCTTATCTGTCATTCATTTCCTTGCTCCACCCCTTCTTCTGTGTACCTCACTTCCTGTGTCTTCATTCTGCTTCTGGGATTCAACAGGTACACTTGTATTTCATGCTAGCTTGCTAAAGCATCATCTTTTGACCACCTACAACACCGCACAACTACAAAATCCATCTGTTTCTGCTGTATCTGGGCTACAGAATAAAGCAACTTTCTTGGATAAACTCGGTGTTGGTGAGTTCAAGCTATCTGATAAGGATTGTCTGCAATGATTATCTGCTTATACAGGCCAGGCATAGAGGTCTCAGTAGGGATAAGTCGCTATTACAACAATCTGAGTCAGAATAATCTGCATCATCCAGTTGCCCAAAGGTATAACTCAATTACAGAATATTTCTGCCTGACGTTTCGGTCACAATGGACCTTCATCAGCGGTCACATTATCTGAAATAGTATAAAATAATTATTTTGAGTGGGTTGTCATCAGATGGCAGAACTTAAAGGTAAGTATCAAAAATATCATGTAACAATAGAGAATCTACAAGCAAAAGGCATAATTCAATTGTAAAATTCATAGCAGCAAAGTAAAATAGTGTCCAGAGCCTGGTAAGTTCATATATATGAAAATCACGGGACCTATAAAACATGATTGCATAAACATTATGACAAAGACATCATTATTCAAATATAAGAGCACTGCGTAAAGTGGGGACCTGGGGATAGCTAGAAGCATGATAGATCTGGTAAACATAATTGTGTAAAAATCTATGTCAAACATGATTATTCCAAACATGATAATTCAATCTGTGCCAAATATGAAAAACACACTGGAAGTAGCTTGAGTCGCAGATTCAACAAAGGTACCTTGTATGCATAATTAAATAGGCATTGGAATACGACATAAGGACATGGCCACAAGGAAACTTGATAAATTCCCATATTTGGCTGGAGTAGTATGGAGACAAAGCTCTATATAGTATCTATGGAAGAAACAATAAAGACAGTTATCTACCTGTGATGTGGGTAAAAGGATTCCTAGGGTGCTATATGCGTGGTTACCGGCGGTATTTGCCCCTTCCCGGAGAACATCGCTTGTTCGCATTCGCCGCGGCGGGCGAAAATATTTGATGTTCGGTACGCCCCCTATACAAGCAAACTTTGACCGTGTATCTCACAGTCAGCAGACACATTCCAGCCAATCAGCAGCATACCCTCCCTCCCAGACCCTCCCACCGCCTATCAAAAAGCAAGGACAGGATCCATCTTGGAAGCTGCAGTGTTAGTGGTAGAGCAGGGACAGTGCAGCTGCTGCTGATTCAATAGGGAAATCGTTAGCTAGGCCAGTGTTCAGTGTCCACTCCAGTCCTGAAAGACTCACCTGATCTGCTGTAAGGACAGTGTCCTGACAGCACCCCAAAAAGCCCTTTTTTCTTAGTGTGCCCACTACTGCCAGTGCCCAGTGCCACCACTCATATCTGGTGTCACAGTAGCTTGCATTTAAAACAGTAAAACACTTTTTTCACTGTAATATAATTGCACTGGCCACCTGGGAGTCCAAGATGCATCCAGACATCCTCCCCAATCTGTTCCCAAACCATTTCAGTGGTGTTTTCATCAATTTCTGACCTTTTCCTGTGAACCAGACACCCTCCCCTCTTCAGAGCAGGGGGTGCCTGGTTTAATGCTCGGGTTCTACAATTCCCTTTCATTGTGCTCGGGTGTTCTACTCGAGCACCAGAGCACCCGAGCACTTTGGTGCTCGGTCAACACTACAAACTATCATACACCTTTAAAACAGGACTATAAGTTTCAACAGTACAAATGTATAACTGAGCTATAGGTATTCAACCTATAGCTCAGTTATACATTTGTACTGTACTGTGGCGGCAGCAGGGAGCGCACGGTGTCATAGCAATCAATGACGCCGTGCGCTCCTGCCCTCAGCAGGAATCCAGCCCTTGGTTTCATGGACCGCTCATGGCCGTGAAACACGGCCGTTTGTATTCGGCCATATACTGTATATATTGTAGTCTATAGAGGTAAAATGGTTGCATAGTTCTAAAAGTAATGGTGTTACATGCTGTTTTGGCACCCAAAACAAGGCAGGCTAAGTCTTTCTACCTCAAAGGGGTTGTCGGTAAATAAATAGCTTTTCAGTGATGCACGCAACCCGACTCTGTTATGGAAAGAATCATATTTTCCTGCCCCAGTCCTCCACGTTGGCTCCTGCATGTCCATCTTTCAGTCCATACCTTGCTGACTTCCTCCTGAGCATGGTCACCTGCACTGCTTAAGCCAGCCACCTTTATAGACTACAATGTATACAGTATATAGCTCATCTCTTTAAAAGGCTTAAAGGGTTTCTACCACTTCGGTGTCACTTATTTAGCTGTCAGACACTAGCGATCCGCTAGTGTCTGCTCTGGCCAACCATCCTAATATAATTGCTTTTGGGGCAGCCGTTTTGATAAAAAAAACTACTTTTATTAATATGCTAATGAGCCTCTAGGTGCTATGGGGGCGTCATTAGCACCTAGAGGCTCCGTCTACCTTCAGAAACTGCCGCCGCCGAGCGCGTCCCTCCAGCCCGCCCATCGCCTCCTGAATGCGATCCTCCTTGTGAGCGTATGTATTCTGCGCATGCGCAGTGAATGTCTGACCGCTTCCTTGCTCAGACATCTCCACTGCGCCTGCGCGATGACGCCATAGTGCTCCGAGGAACAGGCACAGTGGAGATGTCTGAGCAGGGAAGCTGTCAGACATTCACTGCGCATGCGCCGAATACAGGCGCTCACAAGGAGGATCGCATTCAGGAGGAGATGGGCGGGCTGGAGGGGCGCGCTGGGCGGCGGCAGTTTCTGAAGGTAGACGGAGCCTCTAGGTGCTAATGACGCCCCCATAGCACCTAGAGGCTCATTAGCATATTAATAAAAGTAGTTTTTTTATCAAAACGGCTGCCCCAAAAGCAATTATATTAGGATGGTTGGGCAGAGCAGACACTAGCGGATCGCTAGTGTCTGACAGCTAAATATGTGAAACCGAAGTGGTAGAAACCCTTTAATATAGTTAATCTGAAAGAAAATGCTACTAGCACAGACCTAGATTAGAATTTTTTAGAGATCTGTTCTTTAAAATGTAGTTCCAACAGCTAATTTTCTACCTAAAAATGGCTTGGCATTAAAAAGTGAACATTAACCCACTAGAAAGTCGAAGAGGCTATTGCATAGTGCATTATACAGTGGCATGCAAAAACCATGGTCAAAATTACTTTTTACTGTGAACAGTTAAGCAAGTTGAAGATGAAATGATCTCCAAAAGGCATACAATTAAAGATGTTTCAACATTTTAAGCAATATCATTGTATTGTTTTGGTTTTGTACCATTTTAGAGTGAAGAAAAGGAAAGGAAGTACCTTGCAAAAGTAAGGGAATCCAAGGAGATTTGAGTGCTCAGTAGTGTTAATCACGAATATTCTAATTGCAAATTTTTATCGCGAATATCGGCACTTCGAGAATTCATGAAGATGTAGAATATGGTGCTATATACAGTACAGACCAAAAGTTTGAACACACCTTCTCATTCAAAGAGTTTTCTTTATTTCCATGACTATGAAAATTGTAGATTCACACTGAAGGCATCAAAACTAGGAATTAACACGTGGAATTATATACATAACAAGAAACTGTGAAACAACTGAAAATATGTCATATTCTAGGTTCTTCAAAGTAGCTACCTTTTGCTTTGATTACTGCTTTGCACACTCTTGGCATTCTCTTGATGAGCTTCAAGAGGTAGTCACCTGAAATGGTTTTCGCTTCACAGGTGTGCCCTGTCAGGTTTAATAAGTGGGATTTCTTGCCATATAAATGGGGTTGGGACCATCAGTTGCATTGTGGAGAAGTCAGGTGGATACACAGCTGATAGTCCTACTGAATAGACTGTTAGAATTTGTATTATGGCAAGAAAAAAGCAGCTAAGTAAAGAAAAACGAGTGGCCATCAGTCAGTCCAAAAAATTGGGAAAACTTTGAAAGCGTCCCCAAGTGCAGTCACAAAAACCATCAAGCGCAACAAAGAAACTGGCTCACATGCGGACCGCCCCAGGAAAGGAAGACCAAGAGTCACCTCTGCTGCAGAGGATAAGTTCATCCGAGTCACCAGCCTCAGAAATCGCAGGTTAACAGCAGCTCAGATTAGAGACCAGGTCAATGCCACACAGAGTTCCAGCAGCAGACACATCTCTAGAACAACTGTTAAGAGGAGACTGTGTGAATCAGGCCTTCATGGTAGAATATCTGCTAGGAAACCACTGCTAAGGACAGGCAACAAGCAGAAGAGACTTGTTTGGGCTAAAGAACACAAGGAATGGACATTAGACCAGTGGAAATCTGTGGTTTGGTCTGATGAGTCCAAATTTGAGATCTTTAGTTCCAACCACCGTGTCTTTGTGCGACGCAGAAAAGGTGAACGGATGGACTCTACATGCCTGGTTCCCACCGTGAAGCATGGAGAAGGAGGTGTGATGGTGTGGGGGTGCTTTGCTGGTGACACTGTTGGGAATTTATTCAAAATTGAAGGCATACTGAACCAGCATGGCTACCACAGCATCTTGCAGCGGCATGCTATTCCATCCGGTTTGCGTTTAGTTGGACCATAATTTTTTTTTCAACAGGACAATGACCCCAAACACACCTCCAGGCTGTTTAAGGGCTATTTGACCATGAAGGAGAGTGATGGGGTGCTGCGCCAGATGACCTGGCCTCCACAGTTACCGGACCTGAACCCAATCGAGATGGTTTGGGGTGAGCTGGACCACAGAGTGAAGGCCAAAGGGCCAACAAGCGCTAAGCATCTCTGGGAACTCCTTCAAGACTATTGGAAGACCATTTCTTAAAGTAATGATGGCTACTCGTTTTTCTTTACTTAGCTGCTTTTTTTCTTGCCATAATACAAATTCTAACAGTCTATTCAGTAGGACTATCAGCTGTGTATCCACCTGACTTCTCCACAATGCAACTGATGGTCCCAACCCCATTTATATGGCAAGAAATCCCACTTATTAAACCTGACAGGGCACACCTCTGAAGCGAAAACCATTTCAGGTGACTACCTCTTGAAGCTTATCAAGAGAATGCCAAGAGTGTGCAAAGCAGTAATCAAAGCAAAAGGTGGCTACTTTGAAGAACCTAGAATATGACATATTTTCAGTTGTTTCACAATTTTTTGTTATGTATATAATTCCACATGTGTTAATTCATAGTTTTGATGCCTTCTGTGTGAATCTACAATTTTATAGTCATGAAAATAAAGAAAACTCTTTGAATGAGAAGGTGTGTCTAAACTTTTGGTCTGTACTGTATATTCATAATCGCGAATATTCTAGATTTTTTTTAAAGTAACCTCCCTTCTTGCTTGTGGGCGAATGAGAAGGCTGTAATATCTTTGTCAGAGCTTAGCAACCAATAGGAAAGTTGCCTACCCCTTACTATGTAAGAAACTCACCAGCAACCATTTTTGCAGTTCTGAGAGAGAGAGAGCAGTGACATTGTTGTGCTCTGTGCTTTTATCTGGATCCAATTCCTTATCCAATTATATTAGATAGTTAGCTCATATATATAATATAGATAGTTAGTGGGAGATAGTCAGTGTAGGTTAGATAGTGATATAGTGTAGCTGGTTCCAGTGCAGGGTGCTAGGTAGTGTGATAGGAATTACTGTTTCTCTGCTGTCCATACATACATGCTACAGACATAGTGCTGTGATGTCACAACAACACTTAGTGCACCAATCAGTAATATCTACTCAGACCTGATAAAATGCAAAGTTGCATGTATTGTGCAAAAAATATGCACATCATTAGTGCCAATTTGCGCAATCAGGAAAATATTGACTGGAGAGCATGAATTCTAGAATTCGTAAAATTATTGCGAATGTTGTGCGAAAAATTTCCAAAATATCGCGAAAACGAATATTGCCTTTGCCGCTCATCACTAGTGCTCAGATAACTTTGTCCATAGTCTCAGACCTTAAATAGCCTGTTTGGGTCAGCTCACCTGCAGGCCCTCGCATATAATATTTTAGAGGGTCAGTTAACCTGCAGGCCCTCGCATATAATGTTTTACAGGGTCAGCTCACCAGCAGGCCCTCACCTACAATCTTTTACAGGGTCAGCTCACCTACAGGCCCTCACCTACAATGTTTTTCAGGGTCAGCTCACCTGCAGGCCCTGACATTAAATTTTTTAGAGGGTCAGCTCACCTGCAGGCCCTTGCATATAATTTTTTAGAGGGTCAGCTCACCTGCAGGTCCTCACCTACAATCTTGCATAGGGTCAGCTCACCTGCAGACCCTTGTTTATAATGTTTTACAGGATCAGCTCACCTACAGGCCCTCGCATATAATGCTTTACAGGGTCAGCTCACCTACAGGCCCTCATCTACAATCTTTTACAGAGTCATGTCACCTACAGGCCCTCACCTACAAACTTTTATAGGGTCAGCTTACCTGCAGACCCTCGCATAAATTACCTCAGCTTACCTGTAGGCAGTCTCATATAATGTTTTATAGGGTCAGCTCACCTGTAGGCCCTGGCATATAATTTTCCAGAGGGTCAACTCACCAGCAGTCCCTCACCTACAATCTTTTACAGGGTCAGCTCACCTACAGGCCCTCACCTACAATCTTTTACAGGGTCAGCTCACCTGCAGACCATCGCATATAATGTTTTACATGGTCATCTCACCTGCAGGCCCTCACATATATTGTTTTACAGGGTCAGCTCACCTGTATGCCCTCGCATATAATTTTTTAGAGGGTCAACTCACCAGAAGTACCTCACCTACAATCTTCTACAGGGTCAGCTCACCTGAAGGACTTCACCTACAATCTTTAAGAGGGTCAGCTCACAAGCAAGCCCTCACCTACAATGTTTTACAGGGTCAGCTCACCTGTAGGCCCTCACATATATTTTTTTAGAGGGTCAGCTCACCAGCAGTCCTTCACCTACAATCTTTTACAGGGTCAGCTCACCTACAGGCCCTCACCTACTATCTTTTAAAGGGTCAGCTCACCTGCAGACCCTCACATATAATGTTTTACATGGTCATCTCACCTGCAGGCTCTCACATATAATGTTTTAAAGGGTCAGCTCTCCTGAAGGCCCTCACCTACAATCTTTTACAGGATCATCTCAGCTCTAGGCCCTGGCATATAATCTTTTAGAGGGTCAGCTCACCAACAGGCCTTCACCTACAATGTTTTACAGGGTCAGCTCACCAGCAGGCCCTCACATATAATGTTTTTACAGGGTAAGCTCACTAGCAGGCCCTCACCTACAAGCACCCGAGCATTCTGAGGTGTTCGACCTGAGCACTTTGGTGCTTGATCAACACTACTGATGACCTATTCTTTGGATAGGTCATCAGTACTGTAGCACTGCACAGTCCCTTTAAGCAGATAAAGTTTTATACCATATTGATCTAAGTAACGTTTAGTCAATTCAAATTTAAAGGGGTTGAGATTTTGTGGTGTACTACTTTGTGATTACTACTACTACTACTACTTTTGATTGTAGTAACTTCTAGTAAGTTATTGACTTTTTGGTTTCAACATCAGAAGTGTAATTCAAATTCATAGGTCTCTATATCAAAGCTTGTGACAGTCTCCCTCTACTGACCTCCCAAATAAAATTCCAGGTTTATTGCTGAAGTTCATCCGAATGTCCTCTATGAGTTCAGTAGAGAGGAATTGTCACAAGCTTTGATATAGAGACCTATGAATTTGAATTGCACTTCTGAAGTTAAAACCAAAAAGTCAATAATGTACTACAAGTTACTACAATCAATAAGGTAAATATTAGCAGAAAAGGCAAGGAAACTAATGGTATAGTAGATCACAAAGTAGTACACCGTGTAGTAGTAGTAATAGTAGTAGTCACAAATTAGTACTTTATAATATCTTGAGAGCACATGTAGCAAGCATATAATACAACCTCCTGTAGAATAGTGTGAAGCTCCTGTAAGGGGTTTTATCAGATATTTCTAATTTATTTTATTCCTGATTAATACATGAACAAATTTAGCTGTTTTTAAACAAAGAAACTTTTCAACCTCTTTAGTTCCTGTTGGTTTCCAAATTGATGGGATTTTCCTTTTAGTAATAATGGAAGCATTCAGAAAATTTGACTTTTCTCACAGTTCCCTGTTGTTTTTATTGACACATACTTCTCTAAAATGTGTAGAATTCCTTAGAATAAACTATATATAGTCAAAGTTCTAATAAGCAACTTATTTGACTTCAGCTAACGTTACAAGGGGCTGTCCAATAGTTTAC
This sequence comes from Bufo gargarizans, assembly GCF_014858855.1. NCBI lineage: Eukaryota > Metazoa > Chordata > Amphibia > Anura > Bufonidae > Bufo > Bufo gargarizans. The sequence goes on along the minus strand of NC_058082.1, from coordinate 411,457,254 downwards.
AAAATGTATTTTCTGCTGGAAATGTTATAAAATATAAGACAAACATTATTCACTAGTTAAATCCCCCTCCGTTACAGTGGTCTCTACTTATTTTCCTGGATATACGTCATACAACCACAATCATGAGCTCCAGCTGTAATATGTCTTACATACTAGCATCGCTGCTGAGGGGAGTGATTGGCTGCAGCGGTCACATGGATGTATAGCACATCATTGTTTCACAAAAAAAAAAAAAAACAGGCTGGAGCTCTGGGCGGTTTTACCAGTGATTGATGACATTTTTATTTTATATTTTTATAACATTTTCTGCTCTGTCTGTGACTGTTAATTTTGCCAAGCAGGGTGCAGATATTAAAATAAAAAATATAAATAAATATATTAAACAACTATAACTAGACATTAATCCTGTTACAATAACAGGTGCTAGAACAGTAGTGCATAAACATTAGTAGGAACAATCAATATTAAATGACAAGGGAACTTGAACACATTGGCTGAGACTGCTAGCGCTGACTGGTGGCTGTGGATTGTGGTTGAGACTGCTGGCACTGAGTGCTGGCTGTGGCTGAGAATGCTGGCAGTGACTGGTGGCTGTGGCTGGCGGCTGAGACTGGTGGCTGTGGCTGAGACTGTTGGCACTGACTGCTGGCTGAAAGTGCTGGCTGCAGCTGGTGACTGAGACTGCTGGCACTGACTGCTGGCTGTGGATGAGAGTGCTTGCTGCAGCTGGTGGCTGAGACTGCTGGCACTGAGTGCTGGCTATGGCTGAGACTGCGGCTGGGGGCTGAGACTGCTGGCACTGAGTACTGTCTGTGGCTCAGACTGCTGGCTGAGACGGCTGGCACTGACTGGTGGCTGTTTCTGAGACTGCTGACTGCAGCTTGTGGCTAAGACTGCTCGCACTGGGTGCTGGCTGTAGCTGAGAATGCTGGCACTGACTGGTGGCTGAGACTGGTGGCTGTGGCTGGTAGCCGAGACTTCTGGCTGTGGCTGAGAGATCTGGCTGGGGCTGGTGGCTGAGACTTCTGGCAGTGAATGCTGGCTGTGGCTGAGACGGCTGGTACTGAGTGCTGGCTGTATCTGAGAATGCTGGCACTGACTAGTGGCTGAGACTGGACTGCTGGCTTTGGCTGATAGTGTTGGCTGCAGCAGGTGGCTGAGACTGCTGGCTGTGACTGATTGCTGCGGCTGGTGGCTGAGGCAGCTGGCACTGACTGGTGGCTGTGGCTGAGACTGCTGACTGTGGCTTGAGGATGAGACTGCTGGCTATAGATGAGAATGCTGGCACTGTCTGGTGGCTGAGACTGGAGGCTGTGGCTGAGACTGCTGGCACTGACTGGTGGCTGAGACTAGTGGCTGTGGCTGATGGCCGAGACTGTTGGCTGTGGCTGAGAGTGCTGGAATTGTGAATGGTGGCTGTGGCTGGTGGCACTGACTGATGGCTGAGATGACTGGCACTGTGAATGGTGGCTGAGATGGCTGGCACTTATTGGTGGTGCTGAGACTGCAGCTATGGCTGAGACTGCTGACTGCAGCTGGTAGCTAAGACTGCTGGCACTGACTGGTGGCTGTGGCTGAGACTGCTGGCTGTGGCTTGTGGCTAAGACTGCTGACACTGAGTTCTGGCTGCAGCTGAGAATTCTGGCACTGACTGGTGGCTGTGGATGGTGGCCAAGACTGTTTGCTGTGGCTGAGACTGCTGGCACTCTGACTGGTAGCTGTGGCTGGTGGCAATGACTGATGGCCAAGATGGCTGGCACTGACTGGTGGCTGAGACTGCTGGCACTGTGACTGGTGGCTGTGGATGGTGGCACTGACTGATGGCTGAGATGGCTGGCACTGACTGGTGGCTGATACTGCTGGCATTGTTACTAGTTGCTGTGGCTGGTGGCGCTGACTGATGGCTGAATAGGCTGGCACTGACTGGTGGTGCTAAGACCACTGGCAGCAACTGGTGGCTAAAACTGCTGGCAGCAGCTGCTGTGTGTGTCTGACAGTACTGGAATTTTTGCAACTCTGTGATGGACATCATCGGTGTGCTGGTGGCACTAACTGATGGCTGAGATGGCTGGCACTGACAATGGTTGAGACTGCTGGCACTGTGACTGGTGGCTGTGGCTGGTGGCACTGAGTGCTGGCTAAAGCTGATACTGCGGCTGGTGGCTGAGACTGCTGGCACTGAGTGATGGTTGTGGCTGTGATTGCTTGCTGCGACTGGTGGCTGGCACTGACTGGTGGCTGTGGCTGAGACTGCTGACTGCGGCTTGTGGATGAGACTGCTGGCTATAGCTGAGACAGCTGGCACTGACTGGTGGCTTAGACTGCTGGCACTGTGGCTGGTGGCACTGACTGATGGCTGAGATGACTGGCACTGTGACTGGTGGCTGAGACGACTGGCACTGACTGGTGGTGCTGAGATTGCGACTGTGGCTGAGACTGCGGCTGGTGGCTGAGACGACTGGCACTGACTGGTGGTGCTGAGATTGCGACTGTGGCTGAGACTGTGGCTGGTAGCTGAGACTGCTGGCACTGACTGGTGGCTGTGGCTGAGACTGCTGGCTTGTGGCTGAGACTGCTGACACTGAGTACTGGCTGCAGCTGAGAATGCTGGCACTGACTGGTGGCTGAGACTGGTGGCTGTGGCTGATGGCCAAGACTGGTGGCTGTGGCTGATGGCCAAGACTGTTGGCTGTGGCTGAAACTGCTGGCACTGTGACTGGTAGCTGTGGCTGGTGGCACTGACTGATGGCCTAGACGGCTGGCACTGACTGGTGGTTGAGACTGCTGGCACTGTGACTGGTGGCTGTGACTGGTGGCACTGACTGATGGCTGAGACGGCTGGCACTGACTGGTGGCTGAGACTGCTGGCAATGTTACTGGTGGCTGGTGGTGCTGACTGATGGCTGAGATGACTGGCACTGTGACTGGTTGCTGAGATGGCTGGCACTGACTGGTGGTGCTGATACTGCAGCTGTGGCTGAGACTGCTGACTGTGGCTGTGAGCTAAGACTGCTGGCACTGACTGTTGGCTGTGGCTGAGACTGCTGGCTGTGGTTTGTGGCTAAGACTGCTGACACTGAGTTCCGGCTGCAGCTGGGAATGCTGGCACTGACTGGTGGCTGGTGGCCAAGACTGTTGGCTGTGGCTGAGACTGCTGGCATTGTGACTGGTAGTTGTGGCTGGTGGCACTGACTGATGGCCAAGACGGCTGGCACTGACTGGTGGATGAGACTGCTGGCACTGTCACTGGTGGCTGTGGATGGTGGCACTGACTGATGGCTGAGACTGCTGGCACTGACTGGTGGCTGAGACTGCTGGCACTGACTGGTGGCTGAGACTGCTGGCACTGACTGGTGGCTGAGACTGCTGGCACTGTGACTGGTAGCTGTGGATGGTGGCACTGACTGATGGCTGAGACGGCTGGCACTGACTGGTGGCTGATACTGCTGGCACTGTTACTAGTCACTGTGGCTGGTGGCGCTGACTGATGGCTGAGAAGGCTGGCACTGACTGGTGGTGCTGAGACCACTGGCAGAAACTGGTAGCTAAAACTGCTGGCAGCAGCTGCTGTGTGTGTCTGACAGTACTGGAATTTGGTGGCACTAACTGATGGCTGGCACAGACTAATGGCTGAGACTGCTGGCACTGTGACTGGTGGCTGTGGCTGGTGGCACTGAGTGCTGGCTAAGGCTGAGACTGAGGCTGGTGGCTGAGACTGCTGGCACTGAGTGATGGCTGTGGCTGTGACTGTTTGCTGCGACTGGTGACGGAGGCGGCTGGCACTGACTGGTGACTGTGGCTGAGACTGCTGATTGCGGCTTGTGGATGAGACTGCTGATGGCACTGACTGATGGTTGAGACGACTGGCACTGACTGGTGGCTGAGACTGATGGCACTGTGACTGGTGGCTGAGATGGCTGGCACTGACTGGTAGTGCTGAGACTGCAGCTGTGGCTGAGACTGCTGATTGCAGCTGGTGGCTGAGACTGCTGGCACTGACTGGTGGCTGTGGCTGAGACTGCTGGCTGTGGCTTGTGGTTGAGACTGTGCAGTGGCCAGGTAGGGGTGGATAATATTCTGTATTAGTCGTGATACCAATTGCAGCGTGTGCAGGTTACTATCTTAGGGCCCTTCCAAGGTGTTATAACGCACGTCCCAGATTAGGAATGCCATAGTGAAGTTAGAGTGAGAATGTGGTGTAATGGCCTATAATGTCTCTGTAGTGTTATGGTAGTTGTGTTACGGTGTCTCCTACCTGGGTACGGCCAGACTCCTGGCTCACTTGCAATACATTTGAGTGTGGTGATAGTAGGAGTAATAGATAAACTTTGCAGAATAAATGATGTCCAGACCTTTAGATGAAGTTCAAACGTTGCTTTACTTGAAATAACTTGCATCCAAACAGTATACAGCTTTGGTCTCTTGGTCCCAGCAGGTTTTAGCAATGATTGGCAGGAATGAGTACTTCTGCTTTAAATGTGGAGCTTGCAGGATAAACATCAGCTTGGTAGCTCTGTAACTGTGGCAGGATTAGCTTCTGCACTTATCTGTAACTTCTGCTATGTGGGGACAGACTAGCTGAGGAGGAATTGGCTTCTCCTAGGAACTGGACTTCTCTCACAGATGGATTCTTAGGGAATGCTTTTTTTCCTGGATCTCTGGAGTTTGGCTGTAGTTTCTGCTCTCTTCATCCAGCAGAGCTGAAGGTGCTCTAGCTGGGATATATATGGACATGTCTCAGCCAAGACTATGTCCTTGCTGTCCTGCCTAAGAACGGGTTCTCCTTGACACTATTACACAGCCTTCCCCTAGCAGGGGTGGCTCACACACTCTCACTAACTTCCTTCTCCACACATACTGCAGGAAGTGGGTCCAGCCCACCTTTCCACAGAGGGGGAGCTAAGATGTAATAAACCATTCCAGCTCATATACACTAAACTGTAACTTGTACCTGTCCATGAGTTGCTGCCACCTACTGGTAACCAGGCTAATTACATGAACAATTACATTTAACATAGATTTATATGACATGAGAAAAATTATATCTGATGACAGTATAAAGGCTCCTAGGAGATAGTAGCGGGGTAGAGGAGTGTAGTAACGCAACTCTTGGGTGTTACAACTGCTGACACAGAGTGTTGGCTGCAGCTGAGAATGCTGGCACTGACTGGTGGCCGAGACTGGCGGCTATGGCTGAGACTGCTGGCACTGACTTGTGGCTTTGACTGCTGGCACTGACTGGTGGCTGTGGCTGGTGACCAAGACTGTTGGCTGTGGCTGAGACTGCTGGCACTGTGACTGGTGGCTGTGACTGGTGGCACTGACTGATGGCTAAGACGGCTGGCACTGACTGGTGGATGAGACTGCTGGCACTGTTACTGGTGGCTGTGGCTGATGGCTGAGATGGCTGGCACTGACTGGTGGTGCTGAGACCACTGGCAGCAACTGGTGGCCAATACTGCTGGCAGCAGCTGCTGTGTGTGTTTGACAGTACTGGAATTTGTGCGACTCTGTGATGGACTTAATGGCGGCACTCTGACTGAGAGAGCACACCATAGGAGATGGTGATTGGCCGGGCACTCAGGTGTAGGCGCTATGGGCAGAGTGTGGGGCGGCTGTGATAGGACGGTGCGCCGGTGTGGGCAGTGTGGGCAGCTTGTGGTGCGCCATGTGTTGACTGGCCGGCACGCTGCGCCGCGCATGTGCACTTCAATAATTGGTACACACGCACGGACACCAGCCCTGAGCACGCACACAGGGCTTTTATTAGTATAGATAAATATAATAAATACATATCAAATATTCTGTTGTGAGATATCTATACTTTCTCAGTCTATGTCTGGCCATCCAGTGGTTATGATGCAAATTGCAGCCTGCCAAGGATTTTAATAGCAGGATGCTGTATTGTATTTGTTACATGAGATATTGACATCATTCACCAAATCTGAGCAAAGGTTAGGTTACAAGGCAATCTCACACTGATAGAACTTCACCAATGGTGTCCAGTGGATTTAAGATTTTAAAGGTAGTATCTCAGTTTTAACCACAAAATATTGTGACCATTGGTCACCTTGAGTGTGGTATTTCAGCAGTATTCAGTTTTTGCAGCATGTTTCTGAGCTTAATCGACTTAAGGACCTCCGCCGTACATGTACGGCGGAGGTCCGGTCCCCAAACATGGCGCACGTTCGCACGTGCAGTGGGCACCTTAGCCGCAGGGTCTCTGCTATTTTAAATAGCAGAGATCAATGGCACATGTATGTGATCAGTCATAAGGCTGATCGCATACATTTTATCCTTCAGATGCCGTGACCACGACATCTGATCAGTCCGAAACAGGAAGTCGCACGTCCAGTAACAGCGTTCCCCGGCTGAGATTGGGGAACCTGTTATATTGTGCTAATTGATCGAAGCCTCAAGTAGGCTTCAGAGTCAATTAGATGAATATACCAATACAGGCCACTAGGTGGCAGCCTTGTATTGATATAGTGCAAATGAAGACTTCAATGATGGCTATTTAGCCATCAATGAACACTATGGGTAATCTAATGATTGTCAGTTATTGTCACCCAAGTAAAAAAAAGTTTTTACAAAAAAAAAAAACTAAATGTTCAAATCACCCCACTTTCCTTAAAATAAAAATACTTAACCAATAAAAAAATAAACATCATGAGCATCACTGCGTGCGAAAATGCCCATACTATTAAAATGTAACAATACTAATGGCATACGGCAAATGGCGTAACGGGAAAAAAATAAGCCAATTTGCCATTTTTTGTCACTTCAACTACCCAATATTTTTTTTAATAAAAAGTGATCAAAAAGTGGCACACACTTCAAATTGGTATCACTGAAAAGAACAGATTGCAAAAATGAGCCCTCACACAGCCCCATACACATACCTTCAAAAAAGTTATAGGCGGTCAGAATATGGTTATAAAAAAATGTATTTGTTTTCCTCAAAGGTTTAACAAAAATGTCAGTATTAAAACGTAAGAAAAATTATACAAGTGTGGTATCATTGGGACCGTACTAACCTGGAGAATGAAGATAACAGGTCAATTGTACCATATAGTGTACAGTGTGCATTTTTTCCCAATTCTACACCATTTGGATTTTTTTTTCCCGCTTCCTACTACATGGTATACAACTGTAAATGGTGCCATTAGAAAGTACAGCTTGTCCCACAAAAAATAAGCCCTTATAAGGCTACCTGACTGTGAAAGGAAAAATAAAAAATTTAGGACTATGGGAAGGCAGGGAGTGAAAAACTAAAACGCAAAAAAAGGAAAATACCAGGGTCCTGAAAGGGTAAAGGGTGGGCACAACTGTAAATTTTGCAATCTTTGCATAGAATCTATTTTTACTAACAGGTACATATTTACCCCTTCCTGAACAAACCAAGTAAATATACACTACGTGCAGAATTATTAGGCAAATGAGTATTTTGACCACATCATCCTCTTTATGCATGTTGTCTTACTCCAAGCTGTATAGGCTCGAAAGCCTACTACCAATTAAGCATATTAGGTGATGTGCATCTCTGTAATGAGAAGGGGTGTGGTCTAATGACATCAACACCCTATATCAGGTGTGCATAATTATTAGGCAACTTCCTTTCCTTTGGCAAAATGGGTCAAAAGAAGGACTTGACAGGCTCAGAAAAGTCAAAAATAGTGAGATATCTTGCAGAGGGATGCAGCACTCTTAAAATTGCAAAGCTTCTGAAGCGTGATCATCGAACAATCAAGCGTTTCATTCAAAATAGTCAACAGGGTCGCAAGAAGCGTGTGGAAAAACCAAGGCGCAAAATAACTGCCCATGAACTGAGAAAAGTCGAGCGTGCAGCTGCCAAGATGCCACTTGCCACCAGTTTGGCCATATTTCAGAGCTGCAACATCACTGGAGTGCCCAAAAGCACAAGGTGTGCAATACTCAGAGACATGGCCAAGGTAAGAAAGGCTGAAAGACGACCACCACTGAACAAGACACACAAGCTGAAACGTCAAGACTGGGCCAAGAAATATCTCAAGACTGATTTTTCTAAGGTTTTATGGACTGATGAAATGAGAGTGAGTCTTGATGGGCCAGATGGATGGGCCCGTGGCTGGATTGGTAAAGGGCAGAGAGCTCCAGTCCAACTCAGACGCCAGCAAGGTGGAGGTGGAGTACTGGTTTGGGCTGGTATCATCAAAGATGAGCTTGTGGGGCCTTTTTGGGTTGAGGATGGAGTCAAGCTCAACTCCCAGTCCTACTGCCAGTTTCTGGAAGACACCTTCTTCAAGCAGTGGTACAGGAAGAAGTCTGCAAGGTAAGAAAAACATGATTTTCATGCAGGACAATGCTCCATCACACGCGTCCAAGTACTCCACAACGTGGCTGGCAAGAAAGGGAATGAAAGAAGAAAATCTAATGACATGGCCTTCTTGTTCACCTGATCTGAACCCCATTGAGAACCTGTGGTCCATCATCAAATGTGAGATTTACAAGGAGGGAAAACAGTACACCTCTCTGAACAGTGTCTGGGAGGCTGTGGTTGCTGCTGCACGCAATGTTGATGGTGAACAGATCAAAACACTGACAGAATCCATGGATGGTAGGCTTTTGAGTGTCCTTGCAAAGAAAGGTGGCTATATTGGTCACTGATTTGTTTTTGTTTTGTTTTTGAATGTCAGAAATGTATATTTGTGAATGTTGAGATGTTATATTGGTTTCACTGGTAAAAATAAATAATTGAAATGGGTATATATTAGTTTTTTGTTAAGTTGCCTAATAATTATGTACAGTAATAGTCACCTGCACACACAGATATCCCCCTAAAATAGCTAAAACTAAAAACAAACTAAAAACTACTTCCAAAAATATTCAGCTTTGATATTAATGAGTTTTTTGGGTTCATTGAGAACATGGTTGTTGTTCAATAATAAAATTAATCCTCAAAAATACAACTTGCCTAATAATTCTGCACTCCCTGTACAGTGTGTTTAAAAAGTCTTCAGACCCTCTCACGTTTTTTGCATTTTGTTGAGGCATTGTGCTATAATAAAGAAAAAATCTGGCTTATCCCCATCAATCTGCACTTAATACCCCATAATGAGAAAGTAAAAACACAATTTTATACATAAAAAAAAGGAAAAACTAAAATTTTGCATGGATGTATGTATTCAGACCCTTTACTATGACACTTGAAATGTAGCTGTGAGGGCCTCCGATTTCTCTTGATCTTCTTTGAGATGTTTCTACACCTTGATTGGAGTCCACCTTTGGTAAATTTAGTTGATTGGACATGATTTGGAACGACACATCCCTGTCTATATAAGGTTTCACAGCTGACAATTAGAGATGAACAAAGTACTCCAAAATGCACAAAGTGCATTTCTTTGTAAATAGGAAATTCCGATCGAACTCCGCTTCATGAACTTCGCAGAGTGCTCTATGTGGTGCTGCATAGATCTATGTGTATTGTGAGCATAAAAACTATTAATACTATTAAGACTGAGCATCTTTGAGTAACACTATCCATTTTTTACAATCTCATTTAGAATCCATAGTCTTTGAGTCAGGATCAGCAGCCACACAAGGGGGAAAAAGAAACACCATCCTTTCCAGTCTCCGGACTAAACACTTTCTTGCAATGGCTGGCGTGGATCCAATTAGGCTTTCCTTTGAGCTTCACTGATGTGCTTGGAATTGACCATCAAACCGGGGCTTGAGGACTTTTCTAACGTGTCTCTTTATCACCACCCAATCTCCAGGCTCAAGCAAAGCAGAGGTAGCGAAATGCGTGTCAACGTGTTTTCTGGCCACGCTGGTCTCTTTACCCCCAATCATGTCTGCAGGTGGGTTTTTGTGGGTGGGAGATTTTTTTGTCAATATGTGATTGAGGTAGTCTCTTTTTACATTATATTTAGAGGGTTTAGTGGACCTCCTCCTCTTTTGGATATTTAATTATTTGTGCACTACTATTATCTAGGAGTGTGATTATATTCAACTTCTTTGCTCTGCCCCACCAACCTCCCCCCGTAGTTTTCCCTTGATTTGACATGTTTTACATCTTTTTTGGGTGCATTGATTCGGTACAGCCATATAATTTTTTCTGATGTTTTGTCCCATTTTTATGTCTTTTTATCATGTATTAGATTATCTATTCAATAAATTGATGATATATTCATATATTTCTTTGGGCATGGTGTCTTTATGCTCCTCTGTGGAGCATTTTTTGTAGGTTTAGTTCCAGTGAGTGGACACACCCACATAATAACTTTTTATGAGGCTTGTGTCTTTCAAGTGAGTGGGTTGCCGGTACTTTATCAGGATCTGGAAGTGAAGCAAAAACTTGAGAATGTATTTTAGTTAAATGCTTGTGCAAACTGATCACATAATCTTTCAGACAACCATGTTGCATCTGGAGCTGCTGTGGGAAATACAGTCCTGTCTTAGAGGCTGACCCAAAGAGGACCTCATAGGGACTAAGGCCGGTCTCACAGTTAGGGGTATACCTTACTGAAAAGAGGGCTACCAGCAGGAACTCTGCAGAGGAGGGCTGCTGGGGGGCAAATCCAAGCTAGTGGCCCATTTTCATTTTACAGACTTTTCTTTTCCTTTATACAGGAACACATTGCATTTACTGCCCCCCAATGTGGCACATGTAGAATGCTGTGCCGATTCTTTTGCCTGGCCATTTCTATTTTTTTTACCCCCGCCCATTATTAAAAGCCCCTCCTACATATAATAGGCCATTCCCAACAAACACTGTACAGGTGAAATTCTATTGTTGAGGCCTGTCTCTACACATCATACGGAGAGGGCAGGACCTGTCCTGGCTGCACTGCCTACTTTACATTATACAATAAACAACAGCAGGCTACAGCCAGGAAGCTCCTCCACTCTCCTCCCTCCCCAGATCCTGCTCAAGGCCTATGGTTCCCACCCACCATCTGCCACCCGCCAATGGCCTGCTGCCCCCTTTGTCCGTCCTCACCCAGCTTTAAAACCTCCTTCTGCAAATGGTAGGGGGAGGAGCCGGAGCATCTTCTCTCCTACATAGCACCACATACCTCTTACATCCAGTGATGTCACCTTTGTTGTAGACGTTCTCGTTCTTTATCTTCTCCATTCAGACCAGACCGCCAGGATGATTTTTTAGCCATCTCCCTTCTCTGCAGAGAATGACAAACAGACATTAGTTTCCCACATTCCCATAATCTTCACATCTTCTAAACACCATTTTCTGCCACCCCCAATACTATACTGCAGAAACAGTCCCCTAAAATGGGCAAGAAATAAATGCCCCCAGAATGCCACCCCAAAAAAATGGGGCTGTAAGAAATGCCAGATGCCCCCATAGTGCCAGCTCCCCCCGCAAAGAAAAAAACAAAACACTAATACTTACCTCCATCAGCAGTGATGTGATGCAGGCTTCTTCTGGCCTGTGTCCTTGCTGTGTACTGCCCGGCTCAGGTGGCGCCATGATAATTACGTTATCGCACCGCCTGATCCGGACTCTGATAGGCCGCAGGCTTTAGTGCCTATAGCCTATCAGAAGAACAGGGAAGGGAGACGCCTCTGTTACGCTGTCCTGAGGACGGAGATACAGATGAATATGGAGATGAGCGCATCCACAATGGAAGTGCTCATCTCCTACTGCCCCCCCACCGCCGCCGTCAACTAGAACCAAGGGGAATAAAAAAAAAAATTATTATTATTATAGACGGCCCAGCAGCCATTTTTAACATGCTTTAGGGCGGCCTGGGGGGCAATTGCCTCCCTTCCCCCCATCCCAGCCCTCCCCTGCTTACCAGTCTCTGCCATGGCTTTTGAATATTTAACTTTAGTGTCCTGTTCAGTTTTTCTACCCTACCGCTGCTTTGTGGATGGTACGAAGCATGTAAGGCCGGTTCTACACCCAAAGCCTTTTATCATCTCCTGCATCACTTCACCTGTGAAGTGAGTATCACTGTCACTTTCAATGGTCTCAGGTATCGCATACCTACATACAACTTCGGACATAATCTTTTTTGCTGTGGTCTAGGCTGTGGCCTTAGCTACTGGGTATGCTTCTGACCACCCTGAAACAAGTCATCACACCAATTGTGGCAGGCGCAGCACTATGAAGTGCCTTTTGCGCTGTGGCATTAGAAGAATTTTGATATCTCTGACTTTTAGTCTAACCAGACTGTCTATTACTCTATGTAATTCCTCTAGCGCCGTTCTATAAAAACAGTAGGTTTAAAGAGCACACCAAATGTTTGAAATAACTTCTTTATTAACTTCAACTTTTCTTCATATATAACACTGCCGCCTCCGCAGCAGATAGTCCATGTACATATAAAACGTGTTAAAAAGATATCACAAAATGTCGGTATGCATAAGATGGTGGTTTAACTGTTCAATCTTGTCATTCAACATAAAATTGTGGATATATTTCTCTCTTTAGTATCTGTACTCTCACTTTAAGTTATTTAAGCACTTTATGATCTCTCTGAGAGGTATATCTGAGGTCTAACTAACTGTTCACTTTAAGTATGCAGTTAGCAGTGACTATTTGCAGATTGGTTGAGTATGATCTGGTATGGTTGTATGCAATTTGTATTGCAATATGGAATCTGAATGCTTGCAATGGTATGATTGCAATTGTAGCTTGCAATTTGAAACTTGCAATTTAATTTGTATGCAATTGTATGCCTCAGTATGCTTGCAATTTGGTGGAACTGTAAGTAAACACATATATAACTGGTTCAGTATACAGTTCTAATCACAATACTAACAGCATGAACATTATATAACTGTTTTAAATACCTATATTGGCCTCTTGTTCCCATAAAACTCAGCTCTCAGTGGAGTGAATGTTTCTTCAGCTCCTGTCTCTGGTGAATAATGATTCTAGCAGCAGTTGGGGGAATTGCCAGACAGGCTGTGTGTGAGGCTGGCTGTGATTGGTAAAAATTCTTGCTGTGTGAGAAGCTGGCTGTGATTGGTCTAGACTTCTGCCCAGCAACAACAGATTAACACTATACATTCTGTCGTTTCTGCTGTGTCACTGCTTACTTAATATTGCAAAATGAATCCTAAAGGCATATTATATTTTTCTGCTTCTGTGAACATAAAATATAACAGTTATATGACATCCAAAACATGATGTCACAGCAAATAACTCTGCTTTTGTCTTTAACACATAAACATAGGAACTGTATTAAGGTTATTGGCAGGTTTAGCTGTATACACATATAAGACTATACTAGCAACCTAGGACAGGTCTTAGCTGCCCAGCTACATTGCTTGCTTGCTTTCAAAACACCTCCGGTCAGCCAGGTCATACTGTTCCTCCTAGGAAAAACAGGACCACGACCCACATGGTGAAGTAATGCAGTAGAGGATGAAATGCACACACTTTATTATACTCACAGAGGAGACTGATAAAATCACATGTAACAGCCTAACTGGACTCTTCCGGGTTTCTACATTTTCTTCCATGAACACCCTTAACCCCTCAGGGGCCAGGCTCATTTTTACCTTAAGGACCACGCCAAGTTTTGCAAATCTGACTAGTGTCACTTTATGTGGTGATAACTTTAAAACAAAACACTTTGACTTATCCAGGACATCCTGAGATTATAATTTTTTTGTCACATATTGTACTTCATGACACTGGTAAAATGGAGTCCAAAAAATAATTTTTATTTATAACAAAAAACTAATTTGCCAAAAATTTTGAAAAATTTGCAAATTTCCAAGTTTCAATTTCTCTACTTCTATAATACATAGCAATACCTACACAAATAGTTACTACTTTGCATTCCCCATATGTCTACTTCATGTTTGGATTATTTTGGGAATGACATTTTTTTTTAATTTTCAAAAACTCACTTTTTAAGGACCAGTTCAGGTCTGAAGTCACTTTGTGAGGCTTACATAATAAAAACCACCCCAAAATTCTAGAAACTACACCCCTCAAGGTATTCAAAACTGATTTTACAAACTTTGTTAACCCTTTAGGTGTTCCACAAGAATTAATGGAAAATAGAGATAACATTTCAAAATTTCACTTTTTTGGCAGATTTTCCATTTTAATCATTTTTTTCCAGTTACAAAGCAAGGGTTAACAGCCAAACAGTACTCAATATTTATGACTCTGATTCTGTAGTTTACAAAAACACCCCATATTTCATCGTAAACTGCTGTACGGGCACACGGCAGGGCGCAGAAGGAAAGAAATGCCATACAGTTTTTGGAAGGCAGATTTTGCTTGACTGGTTTTTTGACACCATGTCCCATTTGAAGCACCCCTAGAGTAGAAACTCCCAAAACGTGACCCCATTTTACAAACTACACCCCTCAAGGTATTCAAAACCGATTTTACAAACTTTGTTAACCATTTAGGTGTTCCACAAGAATTAATGGAAAATAGAGATACAATTTCAATATTTCATTTTTATGACAGATTTTCCATTTTCAATTTTTTTTTCCAGTTACAAAGCATGGGTTAACAGCCAAACAAAACTCAATATTTATGGCTCTGATTCTGTAGTTTACAGAAACACCCCATATGTGGTCGTAAACTGCTGTACGGGCACACAGCAGGGCGCAGAAGGAAAGGAATGGCATAAGGTTTTTGTAAGACAGATTTTGCTGGACTCGCTTTTTGACACCATGTCCAATTTGAAGCCCCCCTGATGCACCCCTAGAGTAGAAACTTTAAAAAAGTGACCCCATTTTAGAAACTACGGGATAGGGTGGCAGTTTTGTTGTTACTTTTTTAGGGTACATATGATTTTTGGTTGCTCTATATCACACTTTTTGTGAGGCAAACTAACAAAAAATAGCTGTTTTGGCAGTGGTTTTATTTTTTGTAATTTACAACATTCATCTGACAGGTTAGATTATGTGGTATTTTTGTAGAGCAGGATGTCAAGGACGAGACAATATGTCTACTCTTTTTTCCCCCTATTTTTTACAAATTTGTTTTTAACTTTATTTAGGGGAAATTACTTATTTTGCCTTCCATGCCATAGGGTCCCCATTACAGCAGCACAGGGACCCGCCTGCCACAACGACCCGTAAATGCTGCAAACCGCAGGTCTGAGGTCACAGGACCCCCCCCCCCCCCAGCACATTGTCCCAGGGTGCCTACTGATTGTTTTCGGCAGTGATCGGAACTACACATGACGTACCGGTACGTCATGTGTCCTTAAGTACCGGGAAATCATGCCGTACCGGTACGTCATATGTCCCCAAGAGGTTAAATACCCCATCATGCCATGCAAAATATACCGTATGTTGTATTAAAATTCCACATAAAACATTAAAACACAAGTAACATATTCATGTTAATACAAGTAGTAAACAAAACATCAATATAAATCTATAAAACCTTTAAAATCAAAGCAATCCAATCTTCTAACATGATAATCTGCATAATGATACCCACAGTCATATGGTGCAGTGGACCAATAGATACTTGTATCATAGCAGCACACTACAATCGACTTTTTTGCAAAAAAAAACTCCTTTTGTTAAAAAGAAAAAAATGTTTTTGCATCTCCGCTTCCCAAGACCCATAACTTTTTTATTTATCTTTCTATGGGGCTGTGTGAGGGCTTTATTTTTGCAGGACAACTTGTATTTTAAATTAGTATAATTTTTGAGTAAATTACACTTTTTGATCGCTTGTTGTTACATTTTGTTTGGTGGCAACTAAGAATAAATTTGCAAATTTTTTTTTTATTTTTTTTTTTATGTAATAATTTTTTTTAATGTTTTTTTTGTTTCATTTCGGAAGTCGTGAAAGATCTGTTGTCACTTTAATCCCTAAATACATTATGCCTCTAGGTGGCCAAGCAAAGGGAAAAGAGGCCTTAAGAGCAGGGGTCAGGTCGCTTGGCAAAGTGACATCTAGGGCCTCTGACTTGGACATATTAATCTTAAAATTGGACCAAGCACCAAATTTAGATATCCCCCGCAATAAAGATGGCAAAGAGATAAGTGGGTTGGTTATGTAAAGAAGGAGGTCGTCAGCAAACGCCGCGCACTTATACTCCTGTGATCCTATCTTTATTCCCGTTATGTCTGGGTTGGCACGTATGGAGGCCAGCAGGTGTTCCATGACTAGGACGAATAGCAAGGGGGACAATGGACAGCCCTGTCGTGTTTTTTATTTATCTTTCTATGGAGCTGTGTGAGGGCTTTATTTTTGCAGGACAACTTGTATTTTTAATTAGTATAATTTTTGAGTAAATTACACTTTTTGATCGCTTGGTGTTACATTTTGTTTGGTGGCAACTAAGAATAAATTTGCAAATTTTTTTTTTTCATTTTTTTTCAATGTAATAATTTTTTTAAATGTTTTTTTTGTTTCATTTCGGTTTTATTGAAGTTTTTCGGTACAACCAAAATAGAGACAGGCGCATATTCAAACAGTGTGAACAGTTCAAGCATGATGTCCACAAAATTGTAGTGGGAATACATACTCGTCATTACACCGTGCAAATCATGAAAGAGTATGAATCAGACACATCTAGATGGATTTGTAAATTATAACAACAAATAGACAAACAAGACATTGGACAAGGGAACAGGGGGAAGGAAAGGAGGCGGGGAGGGTACATTCTCTGCTGAAACAGTTAAATTTGCGCATCACGGAATGCGGCTGAAGAGCGAAAGGTTTCCCAGGGGCCCCATATCATCACAGATCGTGCGATGTCTACAGGCGTAACACTAATGAGGTCTTCCAGCCTCTGGTACAAAGCAATTTCATCAAACCACTCCTCAGGTGAGGGGGGGGGGGAGGCAGATTTCCAGTGCCTAGGGATCACTGCCTTTGCTGCCTGAACCATGTACTTTAGGAGGGACTTCTTGTATGCCGGAACATTTAGGACACTGTCGAACAGTAAGAGGGCTTCCGGGGAATTTTGGATGGGGACACCAGTGACTTCCTTGATTATTCTGTGAACGAAGTCCCAGAAAGGTCGTAAGCCACTGCAGTTCCACCATACGTGGATCATTGTGCCTTCCTCTTTAAGGCATCTCCAACAACGTTCCGACACCGTCGGGAACCATTTGTGGAGTAATGCCGGTACTCTGTACCATCTGGAAATAATTTTGTAACTCGTTTTCTGAGCTTTGGCTGAAACCGTAGATTTGTGCGCTAGAAGGAAGCACCTGTTCCACTGGGCTGGGGCATAATGATTCCCCAGATCTCGCTCCCAGGCTTGACAATAAGGAGGAAGGCATGAGGATCGCTGGTGTATCAGTAGCTTGTATACCGAGGATATGGGGTGTAGGGTCACTGAGGGAGAAACACACATCCGCTCAAAGTCAGTGAGCTTCCTGGCCAGAGTGTCGGTTCTGTTTAGAGAGGTATAAAAGTGTTGGAGCTGCAGGTATTCAAAGGAATTACGGGTTAGTGGAGCCTCTAGAATCTGGGACAAGGGTTTAAGTGTGGGACCAGAGATAACCTGGCAGAATCTGATCGGTCGGGTTCTTGTACCTTGAAGAAAGTGTTTGGGTGAGTGCCCTGGAGGGAATCTAGGGTGATCAGTGATTGGTACCAGGGGGCCTTTAGGATCAATCAGCGAGGTTGGGCGACCAATGGATGCTAAAGTTGTGAAGGTATGATGGGCAGAGAAGGACAATTGCGACAACGCTGGGCGCGGAGAGCCTACTAGCCATGGGAGGATTGATACCGAACACGATGAGGTGTCATTTTCAATTTGTACCCACGACTTGGAAGTATCAGTACGCGTCAGGTCCAACAGTCGGGCATAGGCTGCAGAGTGATAATATAGTCGACAATCAGGGAGACCCACTCCTCCTGTTTCCTTGGTGCGAGTCATTATTTCCCATTTAATCCGTGGTCGGCCAGGGGCCCATACAAATTGCGTGAAGCATCTACGGAGTTGGGACCAAAAAGTAGACAGGATGTGTAGGGGAATAGTCTGCAAAAGGTACAGTAGCTTTGGCAAGAGGGTCATCTTTATTATACTAATCCTACCAAACCAAGAGAAGTCTCGCTTACGCCATCCGTCTAAGTCTTTTTGGAACTGTAGGAGGAGGGGCGCAAAGTTCAATTTATGAAGTCGTGAAAGATCTGCTGTCACTTTAATCCCTAAATACATTATGCCTCTATGTGGCCAAGCAAAGGGAAAAGAGGCCTTAAGAGCAGGGGTCAGGTCGCTTGGCAAAGTGACATCTAGGGCCTCTGACTTGGACATATTAATCTTAAAATTGGACCAAGCACCAAATTTAGAAATCCCCCGCAATAAGGATGGCAAAGAGATAAGTGGGGTGGTTATGTAAAGAAGGAGGTCGTCAGCAAACGCCGCGCACTTATACTCCTGTGATCCTATCTTTATTCCCGTTATGTCTGGGTTGGCACGTATGGAGGCCAGCAGGTGTTCCATGACTAGGACGAATAGCAAGGGGGACAATGGACAGCCCTGTCGTGTCCCATTATGGATTGGAAAGGAAGGGGAGAGGGTACCATTTACCTTGACTCTAGCGGTGGGATGTTGGTACAGTGTCAGGATCCTGGACAGGAATATCGGGCCCAAGCCTATATGTAAGAGAGTCTCATGGATGGCGCGCCAAGATATCCGATCAAAGGCCTTTTCTGCATCAAGGGAAAGCACCATCAGGGGGACCTTTTTAGATTTAGCATAGTGGATGATGTCCAGGGTTTTCAGAGTGTTGTCCCGGGCTTCCCTCCCCGGCACAAATCCTACCTGATCAGCGCAAACCAGCGAAGGCAGATAAGAGTTTAGCCTATTCGCCATTAATTTGGCGAAGATCTTAAGATCAACGTTTAAAAGAGAGATAGGACGATAGCTGGCACACAAGTGCGGGTCCTTTCCTGGTTTTCGGGATAGCCGTAATATGCACCTCCATGGTCTGCGCCGGGAAAGGGAGCCCAGGAGACACTCCATTGAAGACCTGAAGCATAATAGGGGAGTGATTGGAAGAGAAGGCCTTATAGAACCTAGCCGTAAACCCATCAGGACTCAGGCTCTTGCCACCCGGGAGCGACTTGAGTACCGTGTGGCGTTCAGTCTCTGTGAATGGGGCCTCCAAAGTGGCCGAGTCAAGTGCAGAGAGCTTGGGAAGTAGAAGAGGTGAGGCAGGAGACCCGCCCTCCACTTGAGGGGTAGATTGTAAAGCTTTGAATAGAAGGAGTGAAAAGTAGCCCCGATATCAGTAGTTGTGTGAACCATACGATCCTGGGAGTTTTTGATAGCGGGAATGTGAGAGGCCGCCAGTCTTCCCCTTAGGGCCCTTGCCAACATACATCCACTTTTGTTCCCGTATTCATAGAATTTACTCCTGCAAATTTGAACCATGCGTTTATAGGATACGTCTAAAAGGCATCTGGCCTCCATACGTGCATTCTGGAGATCGTGAAGGGTTTGCAGGGTAAGTGCTCGTTTGTGGGCAAGTTCCAGGGAAGTGACTTTTTGTAAAGCGAGCTTAAGTGAGTGGGCTTTCTCCTTCTTGAGACGGGAGCCATGCTTAATGAGCACACCTCGAAGAACGCACTTCAAGGCCTCCCATTGGATCGGTAATGGGGTGGTATCCTCCTTGTGATCTGACAAGAAGTTAGTTATACTGCTAGTGAGGTCAGCAGCGCACCCCGCATCAAGAAGGAGACTTTCGTTTAATCGCCATGTCCACTCCTGCTTAGTGAGGAAAGGCAATTTCAGGGAACAGTATATGGGCGCGTGGTCGGACCAAATGATACTCCCTATTTGTGTGGAGTCAAGCCAGGACAGGGCTGATTGCTGAATAAGGATATGGTCAATACGACTGTATGAACCATGGGGGGCAGAGTAGAAAATGTAATCCTTATCAGCTGGGTGTTGGATCCGCCAGGCGTCTCGCAGCTGCAATTGGAGCAGTGCCCGCTTAACTTTTTTAATGGTGGAATATGTGAGAGAAGCACGCCCAGTCGAATTGTCAAGAGTCGGGTCAAGCGTCATATTAAGGTCACCACACAAGAAAACAGTCCCCCGGAGCAGCGGTATGATGTTATTAATAAGGTTTACAATAAAGGGGGCTTGATTTTGATTGGGGGTATATACGTTAAGGAAAGCTAGTTCTCGGCCTCCAATAAGCAATGTGAGGGCCAGATACCTCGCATCTGGGTCGGCAGTACACCCCAGCACTTGATGGGGTAGTGACTTGTGGATTGCTATGGCGACTCCTTTAGTCTTATTCACCGCATTATTTGCAAAGTGCCAGGTTGTGTAGTGTCGATGTCGTATGTTCGGGGTGCTCCCTTCCTTAAAGTGCGTTTCTTGGAAACAAACAACATGTACCTTTTGGCGATGGAAGTGGTGGAGTACCTGGGCTCTTTTTTCTGGAGTGTTGAGACCCTTTGCATTGAATGATGAAATCTTCAGTGACCCCATTACTGTGGGGGAAGGGAGGAGAAACACAAGGGAGGAACGGGAAAACGACCGACAAAAAACAAAGAGAAAAAACAGTTAGAAGTAAACAAACAGGAAGAAAACCCTGAAAAGGGAAGGTAGAGAGGTTTTAGGCGACCCTAAGGTCCAAAGAGGCTGTCGCTTGGGGCAAGCACCCCAAGGGAAAGTCCCTACTTATTTGGGGGAGAAAGTGTCAGCCAGACAAGAGCTGACCCCCCACAACACCGGTGGATGCATATAGTAACTTATAAGCACCAGCAAGTTAAGAGCGTAAAGACACATAAAGAGGATGGGCAAACACTATGAGCCAGTAAGCAACATTCAACAAGCTAAAGCTTCGGTGGACCAGGTCAAGGAGGAAGTCCCTCAGGTAACAAGGCGAGGTGGGGATCTGCGGCTAGAGTAGCTTAGTCCCTTCTGGCGTCGTCCTCTTGAGGTCGAGGTAACAGATCTGGATGCCTTTTCGGCAGGCGGTGGACGCTGTCGTCCCGTCGACTCAGAGGCAGGTGGGAGAAGAGAAGGCCAAGGCCCCAGATCAACCGGCGGTAAGTCCAGCTGCTGCAGAAAATGGGGAAGATCTGTAGAGTCTCGCAGGGTGACAACTTGGTCCTTGGGACCCGCAAGTAGTGCAAAAGGAAAGCCCCAACGATAGGGGATACTGCGCTCTTTGAGGAGGTGCAAAAGCGGACGCAAAGCAGTGCGCTGGGCTAGGGTATAGCGGGATAAGTCCTGTAGCAAGATAAAGGGGACGCCGTCATAGGACAGAGACGGCATCTCTGTGTGATTGACTCAGGGAGGACTCTGATCCGAATGTTGTTGCGACGGCTCCTATTTTCGACGTCGTCCAGATGATATTGCAAGGCGTGTAATTGCGCATCCTGAGATTGTAGTTTATCTTTCAATACATCTGCAGACAGGGAATCATGCTCCTGCTGGACAGTGTCCACCTTTGTATCAATCAAGGCCATCTCAGAGCGCACTTATGTGAATTCTCTCTTACATTCCTGTAAAATGTTAGCTGCAAAACTAGAGAGATCTGCCTTGGTGGGCAGCGAGCGCATCAGGTTACGCAAGTCTTCTATGGTAGGTGGCCGAGAGTCTTCATCAGATAGAGGAGCATGAGACACAGATCTCTGGGGCAATGGTGGTGAGCCCCAAGAGGCCGGCACTGCAGGGGCGACCAGGGTCCGTGCGCCTGATGAAGCAGTGCCATCACAGCGTGGGTGGGACCTGTCCCAAGACGAGCCTGTGGACCAGCGTGGGGAGTTCGCTAGGGACGGCTCAGGAGACCGAGGTGAGGGAGGCTCCCGCAGCGTGCACGGGGGAGAGGCCACAGCCTGTGGTGATTTTGGGACTGTTTTAGTAGCCATTCCAGGCTGCCCCCAGTGAGAAGTGTCCCCTTGTGATAGAGAATGTCCCATGAAGCTGGCAGGGGCGCCCGACCAGGGGGACCCAGTGGGAGATCCCACCCCTGGGGGCAGTAAGGCTGCAGGGTGGGTGAGGGTTCCATGACCCCGGGCGGCAGGGTGAGGGGCTGATTGAGGAGCCCTCTGTAGTGGGGGAACTCCTCCTCACTGACCTGAATCGCCGGGTAGCAGGGAGACATCGTGGCGACTGTCAGGCCTCCTCCCTGGGCTGGAGATGGGGGATCCGTGTGCGGTCCCGGTTCTTCTTCTTCTGCCGGGGCATGAGACGCCTGGGCCTGGTAGGGGCTGCTACTCAACGACGGCACAGATGCGGACCCGGCTCTCCGCCGATCGGCAAGTGCTCCCCAGATCCATGCTCCGCTGATACTGTTGTGAGCGGGGTTTTATCAGGGCCGGCGGCGCCATCTTGAAAGCGCTCGGTGCGCTCAGGCATGTCGGGGCCCGGCGTTGCAGGCTGCCTGGCAAAAAGCCTGGGTATGTCCCCCTGTGAGGATGTCAGGGGGGCCACAGAGCGAGTCCTGGTCTTTTTGGAGATTTTGCCCATCATTAAAGGGTCGCTGGCGGTGGATTAACTCCGGTGCTGTGGAGGAGCTCGCAACACACACGTCCTCACTCCTGCATAGCTGGCCACGCCCCCCCCTAAAAGTTTTTTTACCATTTAATAGTGCCACAAGGGGACTATAACAGACAGTGTTTTGATTGCTTCTAAAATGCAATGCACTATTCCTATAGTGCATTGCATTTTAAAGGGGTTGTCCGGGTTCAGAGCTGAATATTTTCACCCAGGCAGCCCCCCTGACAAAAGCATTGGAGCATGAAATGAATCACACAGGGCAAAGGCATTTTCAGGAGATCCGGTGACGTACTGGGCTCTACATGGGGCTGCCAGGCGGAGGCTTCAGCCTAGCAGTGAGCCTGGTGATGTCACCGGCACTGATGGGCTGGCTTTAGCACTGCCCTAGCCTGAAAAATGGCTAGCGCAGCGCCAAAGCCGGCCCATCAGAGCCAGTGACGTCACCGAACACACTGCTGGGCAGAAGCTTCCACCCAGCAGCGTATTATTGTAAATAAAAAAGCCCTTGCCCTGCACGATCCAGTGCAGGTCAAGGGAGCACATCAGAGCATGACATGCTCCAATGCTAACATCAGGGGGGCTTCCTACATGAGACCCCTGCCAGCCTTCACACACATCGGCACCCCGCAATCGCATTTGGCCCTCCCCACTACACGGGAGAGCCTAAGGCCCCTTAGTGACCGCTGTAAAAACATCTATGGGTGGTCACTAAGGGTTTAAACTAAACATGACCTTAGATCGAAATCAACATAGAGCCCCTTAGGATGCAACATATCTAATAGATCTACTAGACCTCACGCTGATTAATAAATTGAAAGCTAATATTAAAGATAGGGCATATAAGGGTTGTTTTAAACCGAATGGAGGAATTTGCAGTAAGGGACAGTTCACATGGTGTGGATTCTGTACAGGGTGTAAAAAATGCAGCTCATTCTCCAGGAAAATTAGGACTTCTAATGTTATTTCAAGGGTTAGCTAGAAGGATTTTAATGTATTGGTCAATTTTAGTTGTGAAAATATGGGGGTTGTATATGGTAACGAGCGAATCGAAGTATCCGAATGGAAGTTGAATTTCCTTACACTTCATGGCAATGAATCTATTTTCCCAGAAATGGCGGTAAAAAAAATACTCACCTCATCCATTTGCGTGCAAAGAGGCCATCGCAGCCATCTCGATTGCAGAAACCAAGCAAAATCCCATGCTGGGTGACATGTGCGTCACTGCGCCTGGCCAGCTTGATGATGTCATCACATCACCGGGCTGTCATCACGGGGTGAATTCAATCAAGATAGCCTTTCCACGATCAAATGTATAAGGTATGTTTTTAGTTTTTTTAACTGGATTAGCCCCTGTAACTAAACCTTTACAATTTTAAATATGATGTCCCTAATGCCCTAATAAAACTATTTCTAATGTACTTTATTAATCAATTTTTAATTTTTGTTACTCTTTTATGTCCATTCATTGTACGCTTAAAACTCAGTTATCATGATTAGCTGAGCGGAGCAGGCTCCTGCTTCTGCCTGCTCCACTAAACTAAGAGAACTGCATGTCAGCTCTTAGCTTAGTGGAGCAGGCAGAAGCAGGAGTCTGCTCCGCTCAGATAATCCTGGCATAGTACATGGGTACAGGGTACCCATGTACTAAGCCAGGAGTTAGTAATCCTCCGGGGAACACGGGCAGGAGCGCATATTGCTACTCATTGCTACTCGTACTCACACCGCTGCTGCTTTCCACTCATAAATTTCACACTCCATACTCCGTACACCGCTGAGCTGTTAGCGGTGTCCAGAGAACAGATTTTTATGCGCACAGTGAATTGTGCGCTTTAGGGATGTAAAAGAGTAAGGAAAATACCAAATTGTTTAATAAAGTACATTAGAAAAAGTTTTACTAGGGCATTAGGGACATCATAATTAAAAATTCTATAAAGGTTTAGTTACTCTTTATTTTAATCTCAGATACCGCAATCAGTTATTAACGCAGCATCTAAGGGGTTCAATAATGGGGGGGGGGCTGCACAACTGCACCTTCCCGTCAGTGTGCCCGCTACATATAAAGGAATGCACTTTGTGACAAAGTAATTTGTCCATAATAAAATTTCTTTGTTAAATTTGGCAAAGCGTCAGAATTAAATTTTTCAGAACTTCGCTCATCTCTTGTGGCCTCCAGTATGTAGGAAGAACTCTACACAAAATTAAAAGCAGTATTCAGGAACACATACAGTATATGGTTTCAGAACTTTTTATACTATAAGAAAATAAGAAAACTAAAATGATGATGACTACGATTACTACTTACAAGATTTGTCACTAACCACTAGAGGGAGCTGGACTACCAAGAAAAGATGATAGTGCATAGAAAGAATAATTTTAGGCTTTTCTATGTTCTTCCACTTTTGCACTACAACACTTGAAAAAAAATATATATGTTTTTGTGTTGTCTTATTATATTTTAGATGAATTAGCATTTTCATTGGTATAATTTAGGGACACAAACAACTTTTTGAACAATTTTTATTCTGTTCTTATGGAAGTTGGTTGAACAAATTTCTTGAATTGTTTTTCATTTTCTACGGCATTCACCATGTTAATTAAATAATTTGATAATTTAATAGTTCAGGTCATTAGGGAAACAGCAATACCAATTGAGTACTACCAATCATGCCATGGTCAATCAGTGATGTTGGTCACTCTGAAAAGCCTCTTAGGTGCTGCAGTCACTATTGACTATGGCATCTAAAGCCTGTTTCACACTCGTGGTAAAGAGATCCAACAGGCTGTTCCGACAGGGAAAAACCTGCCGGATCTCTGCTTTCTGGCATTGCCGGAAGCATCCGCCTCACCATCCGGCCCCATTCACTATGATAGGGACTGGAGGAGATCCGGCCGCAACCAGGCAAATATGATGAGAAATGGCCAGCTAAATGCCGCTGCATGCAGAGTGTCAGGTAGCATCCGGAGTGCCAGATCCAGATATCTCCAGCAGTCTGCTCCCCTGCATGAACAGCCTGCTGGAGATATAAACGCAAGTGTAAAACTTGCCTAAGCAGTTAAAAGGCCTAGATAAGAGTTAGTAACAGCAGGACAGCCATGGTGATTGAGATCGCCTTGCCGTACATGTCATACACATTGACGGCATTCTATGATGTACATAGAAGGAGTCAAACTGTAAATTGTACTGTAACTGTAAAATCTGTGTGCACCAATAATATCATTGGATTGTTTTAAAGTCCTTTTTTTCTATACTGTATTAGTCTTAACATTTTTTTTTTATACAAGACTGATGGAAATAACTTTCCTTTCTCAACACATTGTATGTAGAAACTCCTTATTTTGTGGCATATATCATCTATAGAATCTTATGGGGAAAAAAACTTTTGCTTGTTGGAACCAAGCGTTCAAACATTATGATTGCCCCTATGTATACACTCAAAAATGTTAATGTCAGAAAACGCAGTGGCTTGTTCTGTACAAGAGACCAAAAATGATGCCTTAATGGGAGCAGATGCCTACCTATATTAATACACACACCTGTTAATTGTCAGAATAAATAGTTGTTATGAACAAGCCTTTAAAAATTATCTCTTATTTTTTGGAACAGCAACAGTACAGTGTGGTTAATTGTCAGAAGAAACAGCCTTGAAATATTCTCCTTTATTTTTGGAAGCAGCAGCAGAACAGTGTAGATGTGGAAAAGGTAAGATAAGGTCTAAGGTGTGTTGGAGTAATAGTGGCATGTGGCAGCAATAGTAGTGTCAGCAGTAGCAGCACAAGATGGAACAAAAAAAGATAGTAAATGTGTCTGCAGCTGTGTAGGGGTAATATGAGTATTAGTTGTGGAAACTGGGTAGGGGCAAAGTAGCGGCATTAGACGGAGTAGCAGCTGCAGCGGTGGTGGAAACAACAGCCATACAAGCAGGCAATGGCAGTGGCATAAGGGGGCCAGGGATAAATAGCCACCATCAGTAATGGTAGATCTATTAATTAGCCTCAACCACAAGTGTGTAAAAAATCCTCACAGATCTATGCCTCATTCATGATTACAAATGTGATGTTTTGTAAATTTGTGGAAAATAATTCTAGACAAAAGCTGCAGGAAGTTGCGTACACAGTGTATCCTGGTAATACAACATTTTGCTTTGATAGTGAGGGTCTAAAAGCATAGCTATCCAGTAATCATTAGATTGCTGGATGTTAATGATATGCCTGTCAGTAAGTAAGCAAGCAAGCATACAGCAAAAGTGCCTGAAGACCCAGTTCTTTCCGGCTCCTTCACCTTCGCTTGTACAGATGCTCCAGCATATGCAAGGTCAAGAAGTGCAATGCAGATGCTTCTGTTGCTACAAGTCCTGGAGGGAGTTCCTTGCAACATAAGAAAGGCTGAAATGGGAGGACGGTCTCTTGGACATGGCCAGCACCTTCTAAAATGCACAATGCTTTTTCTAAAAGCATTGCATTGCTAAATTTATCCCATATGCCATGCAGGGAGCATGAGCTATCGTGTTCCTGCGAATATTGCTGACCACCTTGCCCAGTTTGAGTTGGCAGGGGGACAGCCAGACAAGCACTGCTATGTTTGCTGCTTGATGCACTTTAGAAAACTCACAGTATGTTTATGACTATACTCACCCTGGTGATATACAGATGTAGCAGGGGTAACACACACACTCTTAACTCAAATTTCTTAACTGATCGCATTATCTTGAAACAAAAGCCATTGAAAAGCAATTGCTTAACGCATTTAGTTGCATCTAGTTTAGATAACATGTCTCATAAAGCATGTGTGTTAACCCTGCTACATCCGTATTGCTGTCAACAACAATACAGTGTGTCAATCTAAAGAAGCTAGCCTGGGAGCTTGGCTGCAGAGCGAGACGCACATGTCTGTGTGAGCTCTGCTGCTGGCCACGCTTACACAAGCTTTTTCAGACGCAGCTGGCATCCAGAAATGGGCAAAGTCGGGAGAGATAGAGCCAGAGACACTCCTAGCACACGTGGGAATCCCTCCACCCACAGAGAAATGGAGAAATTCCTAAGAAGAGGAGTCGGGCCGACTAGAGCGGAATCCAAGATGGCGCCGGAGAAAGAAGCCTCCGAACAAGGAGATCAGACGGACGCCTCAGCCGACTCAGATGGAGGAAGAGACAGCGAATCGAGCACCAGACGCCCCAGGGATAACCTCCCAGTCTCCAGAGACTTTATCACTAAAGCACTAGGGGCCGCCTTAGCTCCGCTGAAGCAGGACCTGCAAGATATTAAAGCAGACCTGAAACAGGTTGGTGACAGGGTGGAAGCCCTTGAGGCGGGGTGGGAAGGAACTACTGCTTTTAACACGGCGGTGACACATAGCTTTGACCATGCCCAAGCCCACATTAATCAACTTTATAATCTGATGGAAGATCAGGAAAATCGTGGGCGCAGAAACAATCTGCGTATAAAAGGAGTTCCGGAGACTCTGCCCTCAGACGCCATCATGGCATCAATGGTGGAACTTTTTCAAAAGATTCTAGGCCCGGAAGCCACAGATGATTTCACTATGGACAGGGCCCACAGAGCGCTGCGACCCCCTCCTAAACCTCAAGAGGCACCAAGGGACATTATATGTCGCTTAACAAGCTTCAGTACCAAAGAAAAGCTGTTAAAGGTGGCAAGAGATAAGCACCCGATCGCCTGTTTTGGATCCACAATTACCTTATTCCAGGATCTATCGCCCATGACCCTGCAGAAAAGACGAGCCCTGAAGCCGCTCTTGGAAATCCTACAGAATAGGAAAATTATATACCGCTGGCTTCATCCGTTTGGACTGTTGATTAACACTCCAGGACGCAAAGTTGTCATTAGATCCCCTGCTGATCTTACCCAGATCTACAATATCCTAGAGACAGAGCCATTAGATATCCAGGACTGGACCACTGTGAAAAATCTCACAGATCTCCCTGCCGTTCCGATGCTGACTACCTGGACTCCTGCTTCATCTTCTAGATCCCAGAGGCATAAGAAGAACCTACCCAAGATGACGCCCAAGCGACTGACATTACACCCAGATTGAGTCAAGAGGTTTACTTTTGTTGCTGAGTCATATATTTAATAGTGTGATGCGGATAGAGTGGGGTTGTTCATAAATTTAATCTGTGTAAACTGATGTTATGGACAGTCTGTTACCTGTTATTCAGGCTAAAACATACCAGAGATTCTTTGATAAATGCAATAAGGAATCGGGAAGTTCACTGAAGTTGTACTCTCTCCTCCCCTGTTCCCCCCCCCCCCCTCCTTGTTAGCAGTAGGCCTTACTGTCTAGAAGATACATTATAGAGAGGAGGGGTGGTAGGTGTAGATGTGGGCAGGGGGTATACCCATTGTTATTGTTTTAGGGATTACCTGATTTATCAGGTCTCTATACACCTGACGACATGTGGTTATTATAATATTGCCAGTTGAAATATTAGGAAGTTTTACTTGCTTGTGTATGCGAAATGGCCGTGTTTTCGGTCCAATTCTCCTCCCCCTAAACTCCTTGTAAGAGGAGATTCTGTTATTATGATGGTTATCTTTATACTGTCTACCATATACGTTACATGTCAAGAGATCTATTTTGATTCATGTAATAATGATCTATTCTTTATTCTTTTTGATTTGCATTTTCTACTTATCCCTCCTCCCTCCCTTTCCCCAACTCCTTCCCTGCAGCGGGCGTTCCAGTACTTTTCTCCTATAGGTTTCATTGGCTTTTCACTGGACCTTCAAGAAGTCATGAAATGGCTACCATAAAGGTCTGTTCCTTCAATGCTAGAGGGTTAAATTCACCAGCTAAAAGAAGCCAGGTAATTCAACTTATGCGCAAGCAGAAGGTGAGCATCCTGATGTTACAAGAGACACATTTTAAGAAGGACCATGTGCCGCGGATGAGCCATCTTACTTATAATAGGTGGTACCACGGTACATGGCCCTCCTCAGCCTCAAAAGGGGTCTCAATTGCTTTACACAAGAATTTTCCTCTGACAGTGAGCTCCACTCTGGATGATCCAGAGGGCAGATTTCTTTTTATTAAAGGGACAATAGGGAATAATACTTACACACTCTGTAATTTATATGCTCCTAACACTGCACAAACTAAATGGATATGTACCACCCTAAATCTAATAAGAGATTTTATGGAAGGTATTCTAATAATTGGGGGAGACTTAAATATTACGCTATACCCGCTTATAGATTCATCGACGGGAATATCATCCACCTCACAAATAGCTTTAAAAAGAGTTCAGTCAGCTATACACTCATTGGGATTGGTGGACGTGTGGAGGACATTAAATTCTACTGTTAAAGACTACTCTCATTACTCAGTGGCCCACAGATCATATCAGAGGCTTGACTATTTGTTTGCCCCTACTTATAAACTGACTTCTTGCACTAACGCCTCGATAGGCACTGTTATTATCGGACCATGCTCCAATATATCTGGAGATGACCTTTGAATCTTTACCCAAACCTATGTCTAACTGGAGACTTAATGAGACATTACTAGACTCACCGGAACATATCCGTAAAGCCACAGAAAAGTTGGAAGAATATTTCCAGCTAAACGAGACTCCAGATATAGCACAAGGAATGATATGGGAAGCACACAAGGCTGTGATAAGAAGTCACTTTATTAGCTTGGGCTCTTTCCTTAAAAGGAAAAGAGAAGAGCAGGTGGTTTCCCTGGTAAAGAAGATACAAGCTTTGGAAACTTCTCATAAAAGGACTAGATTAGAGATAGACCTGAATGAATTAGATCTAACACGTTCATCCCTCAAAAATATCCTGAACCAAAAGACAGCGAGGCTTTTTCTCTCTGCGCGATTTAAATACTATGCGCATGGAGACAAAGCTTCAAAGTTTTTGCTTGCGCAGATTAAAAAGAGGAAAGCCAAGTCATTTATTCAGAGAATTCGCACAACTACATCCTCACTAGCTAGAAACACAGCAGATATAGCAATGAGATTCAAGGAATTTTATGAGGAACTATATAATCTACGCACAAAAGACACCCCTCAAGATAGAGACCAGAGATCAAAAAAGATAGATGATTGGTTAGCGACTCTAAAGCTTCCTGTCTTGGGAGACCAACAAATAACCTCTCTAATAAGACCCGTTACAGTACAGGAATTAATAGAGGTGGTTAAATCTTCCCCAATGCATAAAAGTCCAGGCCCTGATGGCCTACCAATGATATATTACCGTAAATTTCAGGGAGTCCTACTTCCCCAATTTTTGAAACTGTGTAATGACACATTTAAAGGGACCCCTCTGCCAGACCAGATGTTGATGGCTCACATCACCATTATCCCTAAAGAGGGAAAAGATGAAACGAGCTGTGCAAGCTATAGACCTATATCTTTACTAAACAATGACTTAAAAATGTTCGCTAAAATCCTGGCGCTCAGGCTTAAACCGCTATTGCCAAACCTTATTAACAGTGAACAGGTTGGATTCGTTGCGGAGAGAGAGGGTAGGATGAACACTACCCGTCTTCTCAACATTATTCATCACGCACATAGCCGATCTGTTCCATTAGTATTTCTGGGGACAGACGCCGAAAAAGCGTTCGACCATATAGACTGGCTGTTTATGAGGAAAGCCTTGACGAAGTTTAATATTCCTTTGGACCATGTCAACGCGGTTATGGCTATGTATTCCAAACCATCAGCCAGGGTGGTGGTCAATGGTACACTCTCTCCCCCTCTGCGAATTTCTAATGGGACAAGACAGGGCTGCCCATTGTCGCCTTTATTATTTGTTTTGACAGTTGAATGCCTATTCCAAGCTATAAGACAGGACGACAGAGTACGGGGTGTGGAGCTACAAGGGGTTCACCATCAATTAGCGGCATTCGCTGATGACCTTTTGGTATTAATTACAAATCCGAACGAAGCGTTCTCAGCTATACAGTCACTCTTTGAACTTTTCGGTGATCTGTCTAACTTTTTGATTAATCCCACAAAGTCTCAAGTTTTGAATGTGACATTGGACACCCGAACTCAGAAGGACTTGGAGCTCCACACCCCGTATCAATGGTCAAACTCCAGTATTAAGTTTCTAGGTATTAAACTTACGTCGGACCCTATTCGACTGTATATTGAGAACTACACTGGTTTATCTGATGAAATCAGGCATACATTGGATTCATGGGAAATACCCTTCACTTCATGGTTTGGCAGACGCTCACTACTCAAAACTATTGTATTGCCAAAAGTATTGTACTTCCTCCAAACCCTCCCCATTCCACTTCCCTGATCCTTTTTCACAAAGTTAGAAGCAATCCTCTCTAAATTTTTGTGGAATAAGAAGAGACCTAGACTCACGAAACAATACACCTCTATACCTATCAAGCAGGGTGGAATGGGTGTGCCGGATTTCCATGGCTATTATTTAGCGGTACATGGAATGAGATGCCTAGAATGGTTGCGTTACAAAGGGGACAGGCTCGACATTCAATCAGAATTTGCCATAAGCCAAGTTGCTATTCGACCATTGCTTCTACATGGTAAATCTGTACTTGAATTAGGTATCGCAAACCCCATTACTAAGAATTCAATACATTTATGGAAACAAAAATTGTGTCCTCATTATCTGACGGCCAAAGTTTCCCCTCTGCTACAATTAAGGGATATACTATATGATGCATCTCCACAATTCATTCACACTCTGCCTGATAAGGTGAAAGCTTTGACCATACCAGTTGTGGATCTATTAGATGCCTGGGGTACGTTAAAAAATGACTGGGATAGGGAGAATGATATTTCCCCTCTGTCCTTTCTGCATAGACTGCATGTAAGGGAGTACCTGAGACCATTGTCCCCAATACATAGGACAGAACCAACTAAGTTTGAGAAAATTGCCCTTCAAAAACAAGAACCGATTAAAAAGATCTCCACTCTGTATTCTATAATACTCACCTTTTCAAGCTTGGAGGTCAACCCATACCTAAAGAAATGGGAAACAGATCTAAATCTAGATGGGAAGGAAAGGTCGCTTACCAGATGTCTATCTATGACCCCAAGGATCTCCACTTGTGTAAGACTGCAGGAAAATTATTTCAAAATTCTCACTAGATGGTATTATACACCAGAAATCCTACATAAAATGTACCCTGATGTCAGTGAACAATGCTGGAGATGTAATAAAGAACGTGGCACCTTCTTTCATATTTGGTGGAAGTGTGATATAATTGGAGGTTACTGGTCACAGATATGTTCAACAATAACTGAGATATGTAAGTGTTTGGTCCAACCATCTCCGCAAATCTGCTTACTCAATCTACTGGATGGATTAAAGTGCTGTGGTTCGACCAAACGTCTCATCTCACATCTCTTGGCTGCAGCACGAATTTTAATTGCTGTCAAATGGCGGGATACCTCCCCTCCTCCAATAAATACTTGGGTAAATAGATGCGATGATATTTACAGAATGGAACAAATAGCTGGTTGGGAAAACAGATCCACTCACGTGTTCCAAAAAGTGTGGAGTCCTTGGGTGACTTACAGAGGATTTCAATCCTTGTAAACTACTGTTACTCTAACTTATGTCCTTGAGACTCAATGGATCTATGATCCCCTTATGTGAGGGGGCTGGAACGTGCGCTGCAACATCCAATCCCCCCCCCTCTCTCTCTCCTACCCCCCCCCCTCTTTCCCTCGTTATATGATTTAATTTTTCTGTTATTCTAATGTTATTATATTTCCTCTTATCTTGTTCTATACTATTAGCAAGATATGTGCTGTCTTATAATGCATGAGATGTCATTTTTGCTATCATTGTTCCTTACAAAGTAGGACAAAAGAAACCTTTACTATTGTAAACGAATATGTGAAATACTTATGTGTTTATGAGACTACTTTGAACAATAAAAATTGTTTGAATATAAAGAAGCTAGCCTATTGCTTGGGAGATATATTAAAACATATCCTCTATTAGTTAATGTTAACACAAAAGCCCCATTCAAAGTAAACAAGAAAATAAAATACATGTTGTTACCAAACACCAATAGAGTAGGTGAGTGAGTGCAGTCGTCGTCACTAGCCTACTGCAAGTGCCACTGATCGGCAAGGGTCCCAGGTGTGAAACTGCTATATTAAAGGCAATCTTGTCCCCACTAAAATGCAGCATAATCTGCAGGAGGAACTGAAGAGACTGATATATAGTTTTGTAAACAAATATTAAGCAAAACTTGTCATTTATTCATTAAAAAAATCCTTTTATTTCTAAGCTTTGAAGTGAAGGACGTGTTCCTATCAGTCATAGAGGAAGGCTGTCAAAAACTGATAGGACCACCTCCTTGACTTCAGAGCCCAGAATGAGCAGGAATTTAAATGCATAAATTTTAAGTCTTGCTGAAACTTTTTTACACAGAACTATGTATTAATCTGCGTAGCTCCTCCTGCTCTATAACATTCTGCAGGATTTTTGATGCTGGAGGTGCTGGCAATAAGCCTTTAAAACACTATAGAAATGTGAGGTTTTACAAAAATAAAGGCTGGCTGACTGTTCATTCATAGAAAAAAAAAATATGTTATTGCAGGATATTATTGATTGCAGAATTTGCAGTGCAACTCAGTAGAGATGGCCTTGCGGTTCGCTGGGCGGTCGTTTCGCGGCTAACTTTGCTCGTTCGCGGTTCGCGAAACGGGCGAACATATGGAGATGTCCGCCGGCGCCATATTCTTTTACATTGTGAAAAACTTTGACCCATGACACATCCATCAGGTGGTACAGGACAGCCAATTGAGACTTTTCAGCACATGGACATACCCCCTACCTTATAAATAAACCTGATCTGGCCACTATTTTACATTCTGTTTTTGCCAGTGTAGGGAGAGGTTTCTGTGTGGAGCAGGGACAGACTGTTAGGGACACCAAACGCTAGCTAATAGGGCCACAAAAGTCCTTTTAAGGACTGGTATAGGTGTGCTATCAATAGGTGTGACTTACTGAGGGGTGTAATATACTTATAATATACTTTCTAACATAGAAAGGCGTTGGGTAGGTGAGGGACACTGGGATGGGTGGCTAGCGCTATACTCTGGGCACAATATATTGTATGAGATTGTTTGCTATCTTCTTTTTCCAGAATTTAGATATGTCCTAGGCTCACTACATGTGCAGGATAGGCTTCTCCTATTTTTGTATGGTGTTTTATTTCACAACCATCTCTTGAGGATATGCACATTGCACTTTTTTGCCCAGTAAACTCGATTGTGTATTTGTGATCATGCTATAGTGTTTACAGGGTGATATAATATGTGCAGATTTCATCACGAAGCCTGTGTGAACATTCCCTTAGGTCCCTTTCACACAAGCGAGTATTCCGCACGGATGCAATGCCTGATGTGAACGAATTGCGCCCGCACTGAATCCGGACCCATTCATTTCAATGGGGCTGTGCACATGAGCGTTGTTTTTCATGCGCTCACTTGTACGTCACGTGAGAATCGCAGCATGTTCTATATTCAGGGATTTTCACGCAACGCTGGCCCCATAGAAGTGAATGGGGCTGCGTCAAAAGCGCATAACATCCGGGTGCTATGTGTTGCGTTGCGTTTTTAATGCAAGCCACTTAGCAACGCAGAATGGATTTTAGACAGGAAGTTGAGGCAGGAGTTTGCTGCAGACCAATTGAAAAAGCCATGCTAAAGACACCACGGGCTATGGATGTTGAGAGGCTCCATGTCCTCATGCAGGAGAGGCACTGCATTTGGGATATGCAGAGTGGGGACTACCACGATCGTTACAAAAAAAAAGATGCAGCCTGGGTGGAAATAACCCAGGAACTATTTGCCACCATCTGAGAGAAAACCAAAGGGCGAAGTTGCCAGAATTTGGGTAAGTAGCCAATATATATACAGTGGGGCAAAAAAGTATTTAGTCAGCCAACAATTGTGCAAGTTCTCCCACTTAAAAAGATGAGAGAGGCCTGTAACTTTCATCATAGGTACACTTCAACTATGAGAGACAGAATAGAAACCTAGAAACATAGAATGTGTCGGCAGATAAAAACCCTTTGGCCCATCTAGTCTGCCCAATATACTGAATACCATGAATAGCCCTTGGCCCTATTTTATATGAAGGATGGCCTTATGCCTTTCCCATGCATGCTTAAACTCCTTCACTGTATTTGCAGCTACCACTTCCGCAGGAAGGTTATTCCATGCATCCACTACTCTCTCAGTAAAGTAATACTTCCTGATATTACTTTTAAACCTTTGCCCCTCTAAATTAAAACTATGTCCTCTTGTAGCAGTTTTTCTTTTTTTAAATATTCTCTCCTCTTTTACCTTGTTGATTCCCTTTATGTATTTAAAAGTTTCTATCATATCCCCTCTGTCTCATCTTTCTTCCAAGCTATACATGTTAAGGTCCTTTAATCTTTCCTGGTAAGTTTTATCCTGCAATCCATGTACCAGTTTAGTAGCTCTTCTCTGAACTCTCTCCAAAGTATCAATATCCTTCTGGAGATATGGTCTCCAGTACTGAGCACAATGCTCCAAATGAGGTCTCACCAGTGCTCTGTAGAGCGGCATGAGCACCCCCCTCTTTCTACTGGTAATTCCTCTCCCTATACACCCAAGCATTCTGCTAGCATTTCCTGCTGCTCTATGACATTGTCTGCCTACCTTTAAGTCTTCTGAAATAATGATCCCTAAATCCCTTTCCTCAGATACTGAGGTTAGGACTGTATAACTTATTTTATATTCTGCTCTTGGGTTTTTATGCCCCAGGTGCATTATCTTGCACTTATCAACATTAAATTTTAGTTGCCAGATTTTTTGACCGTTCCTCTAGTTTTCCTAAATCCTTTTGCATTTGGTGTATCCCTCCAGGAATATCAACCCTGTTACAAATCTTTGTGTCATCAGCAAAAAGACACACCTTACCATCGACGCCTTCTGCAATTTTGCTGATAAAGATATTAAACAATATGGGTCCCAGAACAGATCCCTCCAGTACCCCACTGGTAATCAGACCATGGTCTGAATATACTCCATTGACTACAACCCTCTGTTGTCTGTCCCTCAGCCACTGCTTAATCCATTCAACAATATGGGAGTCCAAGCCCAAAGACTGCAATTTATTGATGAGCCTTCTATGTGGGACAGTATCAAAAGCCTTACTAAAGTCCAGAAAAGCGATGTCTACTGCACCTCCGCCATCTATTATTTTAGTCACCCAATCAAAAAAATCAATAAGATTAGTTTGACATGATCTCCCTGAAGTAAACCCATGCTGTTTTTCATCTTTCAATCCATGGGATTTTAGATGTTCCACAATCATCTCCTTAAGTATGGTTTCCATTAATTTCCCCACTATTGATGTCAGGCTTACTGGTCTATAGTTGCCCGATTCCTCCCTACTACCTTTCTTGTGAATGGGCACAACATTTGCCAATTTCCAATCTTCTGGGACGACTCCTGTTACCAGTGATTGGTTAAATAAATCTGTTAACGGTTTTGCTAGTTCGCCGCTGAGCTCTTTTGATAGCTTTGGGTGTATCCCATCAGGCCCCTGTGACTTATTTGTATGAATTTTAGACAGCTGACTTAGAATCTCTTCCTCTGTAAAGACACATGCATCAAAAGATTCATTAGTCTTCTTTCCTAACTGAGGTAATTTTCCTTCATTTTCCTTTGTAAAAACTGAACAGTAGTATTCATTGAGGCAGTCAGCTAGTTATTTATCTTCTTCCATATACCTTCCTTCTTTTGTTTTTAATTTAGCAATTCCTTGTTTTAGTTTCCTTTTTTCATTTATGTATCTGAAGAATGTCTTATTGCTTTTTTTCACTGACTGAGTTAATTTCTCTTCTGCCTGTGCTTTAGAAGCTCTTATAACTTGTTTGGCCTCTCTCTGCCTAATCTTAGAAATTTGTCTGTCATCCTCGTTTGTTTTTTTTTATAATTACTAAATGCTATCTTTTTGTTTTTTATGATTTGGCCACTTCTGCTGAGTACCACAGTGGTCTCTTCCTTTTTTTGCTTTTACTGACAAGACTAATGCAATTTTCTGTTGCCTTCAATAGTACCACTTTAAGTAGTCCCATTTCTCCTGGACTCCATTGTGGGGGGAAAGAATACAGGAAATCGCATTGCAGGATTTCTAATTAATTAATTGGTAAATTCCTCGGTAAAATAAGCCAGATTTCTAGCTCTCACAGACCGGTAACTTCTTCTTTAAGAGGCTCATCTGTCCTCCACGCGTTACCTGTATTAATGGCACCTGTTTGAACTTGTTATCAGTATAAAAGACACCTGTCCACAACCTCAAACAGTCACAATCCAAACTCTACTATGGCCAAGACCAAAGATCTGTCGAAGGACACCAGAAACAAAAGTGTAGACCTGCACCAGGCTGGGAATACTTAATCTTCAATAGGCAAGCAGCGTGCTAACAAATCAACTGTGGGAGCAATTATTAGAAAATGGCAGACATACAAGACCACTGATAATCTCCCTCGATCTGGGGCTCCACACAAGATCTCACCCTGTGGGGTCAAAATGATTACAAGAAAGGTGAGCAAAAATCCCAGAACCACATGGGGGGACCTAGTGAATGACCTGCAGCGAGCTGTGACCAAAGTAACAAAGGCTACAATCAGTAACACACTACGCCGCCAGGGACTCAAATCCTGCAGTGCCAGACGTGTCCCCCTGCTTAAGCCAGTACATGTTCAGGCCTGTCTGAAGTTTGCTAGAGAGCATTTGGATGATCCAGAAGAGGATTGGGAGAATGTCATATGGTCAGATGAAACCAAAGTAGAACTTTTTGGTAAAAACTCAACTTGTCGTGTTTAGAGGAGAAAGAATGCTGAGTTGCATCCAAAGAACACCATACCTACTGTAAAACATGGGGGTGGAAACATCATGCTTTGGGGCTGTTTTTCTGCAAAGGGACCAGGGCGACTGATCCGTGTAAAGGAAAGACTGAATGGGGCCATGTATCGTGAGATTTTGAGTGAAAACCTTCTTCCATCAGCAAGGGCATTAAAGATGAAATGTGGCTGGGTCTTTCAGCATGACAATGATCCCAAACACACCGCCCGGGCAACGAAGGAGTGGCTTCGTAAAAAGCATTTCAAGGTCCTGGAGTGGCCTAGCCAGTCTTCAGATCTCAACCCCATAGAAAACCTTTGGAGGGAGTTGAAAGTCTGTGTTGCCCTTGCTCTAGAAGAGATCTGCATGGAGGAATAGACTAAAATGCCAGCAACAGTGTGTGAAAACCTTGTGAAGACTTACAGAAAACATTTGACCTCTGTCATTGCCAACAAAGGGAATATAACAAAGTATTGAGATTAACTTTTGTTTTTGACCAAATGCTTATTTTCCACCATCATTTGCAAATAAATTCTTTAAAAATCAGACAATGTGATTTTCTGGATTTTTTTCTTCTCATTATGTCTCTCATAGTTGAGGCATACCTATGATAACAATTACAGGCCTCTCTCATCTTTTTAAGTGGGAGAACCTGCACAATTGGTGGCTGACTAAATACTTTTTTGCCCCACTGTACATGTGTGATCCTTGCTGTCCTCCCTAGTGATAGTTTATCCTCCCTAGCATAGCACATGTGATAGTTTATTCTCTAGAGCATAACACATGTGATACGTTATCCTCCATAGCATAGCACAAGTAATAGTTTATCTTCCATAGCATAACACATGCGATAGTTTATCCTCCATAGCATAGCACATGTGATACGTTATCCTCCATAGCATAGCACGTGTGAGAGTTTATACTCCATAGCATAGTACATGTGATACATTATCCTCCATAGCATAGCACATGTGATACGTTATCCTCCATAGCATAGCACATATTATAGTTTATCCTCCATAGCATAGTACATGTGATACGTTATTATCTGTTAGATTTTATATTTAGGTAAATTTTCCTTTCTTGTCTTTTTATTACAAGTCGATGAGGTAAAGAATCGTTGGCGGAGCTGGAGGGATAAGTTCCGCAAACAAATGCACCACCAGGGGCGGAGAGGTTTTGGGCCCCCAAAGAAAAGGCCATATACAGTGTATGTTTAGGGAACAACTCATGTTCCTCTGTGAGGTCATGGAGCTGCGTCCGTAAGTTAATTCTACACAATGACCACTACATGTTTATCCATACACACTGAATGTAGACTATGTAGGTAATGTGATTGTTAAAAAAGGAATTCATGTTGAAAAGGCATATTTGCCAATAACAACCATTCAAATAACTCCTTTCATGAGCAAAAGTAGGTGACCAACATGACAAGTGGATTTGGATTTTTTTTCTATGGGCAGCTATGACACTTCTAATTTCCCCAATGTAGCTAAATGACCCCATATGTAATATGTTGGGTAGTTCATGTAGTACTATGTGCAATAAGTAATTTGATGATTATAGTAATAAGTGACATGAATAGTTATAAAACAAAATACTGTTTATCTAGTAATGTACTATTTTTGTTCTATTTTTTAAGAACGGAGGACAACCTACAGGAGAAAGGGGGTGAGTCGTCTCCGCAGCAATCAAGTACCTGTGAGGAAGACACTCCCTCTGGGCTAGCGAAGGCGGAGACTGCACCAGGACCCAGCACGGCACCATCCAGGCCACCACCTGCCCCCCCCCCCCTTTGGCTCTACCCAGCCGGGCCAGAAGACGAGCAATGCCTCCTGCTGAATCTCTCATAAACACTCAGGTTCTTGATTATTTATCGAGAGCCCGGCAGTAGGATGAGTTTGACCATTATGCCCGTAGTCTGGCCTCTTATTTGCAGCGGCTGCCTCTAGAATGGATTCTGAGAACCAAATTGTCTCTCGGAATCGTTCTGAATGCAGCCACTCCCCCCAACGACCCTACTGAAATTTTTGGGGCACTGGAAAACTGGCGCCTCCATGAGAACATGTTTGGCCCCCACCAAAAGCCAATTTCCCAGGGCTCACAGCCTCCACCACCACCTCCTCCACAATTCTACCCTCTGAGGGGTCATTATGGGCCACCTATTATCATGTGGAGTCCTCATATGGGCAGCCTGTACCCACCTTTTCACAAGCTGCCCCATCACAGTACTCGGGCTCCCCTTCCAAACCAGCCTACCCTGGCCTGCAGTTTCAGGGCGCACCCTCGCCACCTGGGCGTTTTTTTAATTTAGTTTGTTTTCAAAACCTTAGTACAATAAAAAGTCGATGTGACAAATACGTTTATTTTATAATAAACAGAGTTTTATTTAGCCGATTTATATTGTTACTTCTCTTTATTATATACATTGCATATTTATATTTATAAAGAAAATATATATTTATTGAGGCTCACCCAGCCTAATTCGTGCAGTGGTGCTACAAGAACTGAATTGACCCGCCTAGTGAACAAGAGAAAAAATATTTAAATATAATATAGTCCGAGCATTCACATAGGGGCATATAAAAAGAATATCATTAGTATGAAAAAAACATTTAATAAATATCAGAATACAATACAATATAAAAACTGAAAACAAAAATAAAACTCAGATAATAAGACTCCAGTTAAGGGGGCTTGGTTGGAAATATACTCTATATAAAGCGCTTGTGCTTGAGAGTGTATTTCCTAAGAGGATAAAACGTCCTGAAGACGATGAATAAAGTCAATACAACTTCAAACAGGCTGATGCATATGAAACACCATGGATGTGCACAAATTGACTCTGAAAAAATCTGTCAGTCAGAAAGAACCACAGCAATAGTTAAATCCAAACAAAGTTTGGTAAATGTGGTGTGGTAATGGTAACACACACACCGAGGCATCCCATGGCTGTGCGAGGCCGACACCACTTGTAACCTGTCCCGAGGTCTTCAGATGGAAAAACCATCCTCACAGTAAGTAATGCGTCCTGCTGTTACGGGCCCAAACGAAAGCCACACCAAACGAAGGTAGTGAATGCTGGCTTGTCACGTGATGTGTTGTCAGGAAGTTCTGGCTGGTCATGATGATCCTGATATCCTCAATCGAATATGGAGGAAGTAAATCCAATGAAACAACCATTCAATGGTGTATATAAATAGCACAAAGTTCTGATTCATCCAGAGAATCTCAAAATGACATGTCAGGATGGGTCTCTTATAACCAAACGCGTTGCGGAGTATACAACTGCCCCTTTCCTGAGTGGTGACCCAAATGGTGATCCTTCCCTGTTTATATAGCCAATCTCGGTCAAACATAAAATGTGGATACAACCCGGAATTAAATACACTATAATAGAGTGCTTGCTGGCAGTTCTGCTTCCAGTAGTCCACATCAGGCTTTAGGGAGGCCTGCGTGCAGCTCTCAGCCCTCCATTATGGCACAAAGCCTCAGATCCCAAAAACAGACACATCACGTGACAAGCCAGCATTCCCTACCTTTGTTTGGTGTGGCTTTCGTTTGGGCCAGTAACAGGAGGACTCATTACTTACTGTGAGGACGGTATTTCCATATGAAGACCTCGGGACAGGTAACAAGTAGAGTTGAGCAGACACCTGGGGTTCGGGTTCGACGGGTTTGGCAGAACTTCACAAAAAAGTTAAAGCTCGGGACCCGAACTTGAACCTGAACCCAAACCCCATTAAAGTCAATGGGGACCCAAACTTTTGAGCACTAAAATGG
This sequence comes from Bufo gargarizans, assembly GCF_014858855.1. Taxonomy (NCBI): domain Eukaryota; kingdom Metazoa; phylum Chordata; class Amphibia; order Anura; family Bufonidae; genus Bufo; species Bufo gargarizans. The sequence goes on along the minus strand of NC_058082.1, from coordinate 411,415,208 downwards.
CTGTATAAATGTCATGGCAAGGGCTAGATGGCTGCAAATGGCAACAAAATGTGGTTAAGAGCATGGCAAGTGCTCTGCAAACAAATGTCGACAGGGAAATGACTTTAAATAACATGAAATATGTAAAAATAGAAAATAATAACCTTGATCTAGAAGAACGAGGTCCATATGGAGTAGAAGGTTGAGGAGGCAGTGGATGTGGCAGTGTAGGTGGAAGCGGCGGTGGAGGAGGAGGAGGTAGCCTACACTGCTTTTTGGTTTTAAATTTATTTTTATTTTAGGGTACACCCCAAAACATTTGGAAATATATCCTGTGATAACCCCCTCCAGTCGTGCTAAACACACATTCAGACAATTCACTAGCTGCAGGGCAGGCCAGAACCTCCAAGGCATAAAGGGCAAGATCAGGACATGTGCCCAATTTGGAGACCCAGAAGTTGAAGGGGGCAGACCCATCATTAAATACATGTAGGCGTGTGCACACATACTGCTCCACCATGTCGCACGTCCCCGTGATGTCCACAATCCAATTGGATATCTTCTCTATCAACTTTCGATGTTCTTTTATGCGCCTACCATGGTGATCACGGGTAGCGGGGAATCAGGGTTCCAGGCCGGAGAGGGAGCCTAAGAAAGGGATACCACATCCAAGGGAGGTCAATGGATGAAATTAAATGTAATTGAGCAGAAATGTGGGACAAAGTATTGAAGCTTCCAAGTTAAGGAGGGGGCACGCAGCAATTACCCACTCCCGACTCCCATCCTTAAAGGGGACCACTTCTCTCATCCTTATAGTGGCAAGAAGTATAAGATCAATGGCTAAACCAATGTGGATTTAAATACACAAATCCAAGGTCTAATCAATGCAGATGATTTTGCTACACATATTGACAAAATTGCGCAACACATGCAACGCCACAAATGTGAAACCGAGAGAATAAAACATGATAAGTGGCACAGGGACCTTGAGGATTACCAGTTGGGAAAAGTATACAACTGGCGCAATCGACAACCTCAGAATAGACCGAGAAGGAGACGCAATCGGCGCTTCTATTATGGACATTTTGTTTTTTCCACATGGTTGTTTCTTTATACACGTCAATTGACCATACATATGGTCTAAATGTCGTCGATGTGGCCCTGGCCGACATGGGACACTCACTGGGGGTGTGCCAGTTTGTACTCCGCCTCTTGGGGGTGGTCCTAAAGGAGGAACTACTTTCTCTTTGGGGACACCTTCTATCAGCAGAGGCGAGGTGTGGCCATGGGGTCCAATGTGGCCCCCACCTACGCCAACATCTTCATGGCCGAGGTGGAGGACAGACTGGTATACCAATCCCAGTATTTTGGGAGGGTCCTGTGTTGGTGGAGCTACATTGACGACATTGTTATGATCTGGACCGGTACAACTGAGGAGTTGGATGATTTTCACCTACACCAGTGTCAGGCAGCTGCTGCCAAGGCCAATAAGATAATGGGTTGCATCAAAAGGGGCATAGATGCCCGTGATGAGAACATAGTCCTACCACTTTACAAATCGCTAGTCAGACCACACATGGAGTACTGTGTACAGTTCTGGGCTCCAGTGAACAAAGCAGACATAGCAGAGCTGGAGAGGGTCCAGAGGAGGGCAACTAAAGTAATAACTGGAATAGGGCAACTACAGTACGCTGAAAGATTATCAAAATTAGGGTTATTCACTTTAGAAAAAAGATGACTGAGAGGAGATCTAATTAATATGTATAAATATATCAGGGGACAGTACAGAGATCTATCCCATCATCTATTCATTCCCAGGACTGTGACTGTGACGAGGGGACATCCTCTGAGTCTGGAGGAAAGAAGGTTTGTAAACAAACATAGAAAAGGATTCTTTACGGTAAGAGCAGTGAGACTATGGAACTCTCTGCCTGAGGAGGTGGTGATGGTGAGTACAATAAAGGAATTCAAGAGGGGCCTGGATGTATTTCTGGAGCGTAATAATATTACAGGCTATAGCTACTAGAGAGGGGTCGTTGATCCAGGGAGTTATTCTGATTGCCTGATTGGAGTCGGGAAGGAATTTTTTATTCCCCTAAAGTGAGAAAAATTGGCTTCTACCTCACACTTTTTTTTTGCCTTCCTCTGGATCAACTTGCAGGATGACAGGCCGAACTGGATGGACAAATGTCTTTTTTCGGCCTTATGTACTATGTTACTACTACTATGTTACTATGTTACCTGAATGCAGGTGTACCTGGGTTACAGTTCACAGTCACATCCTCTGAAAGTGAACTTCACTTCTTGGATGTGCATGTCTATGTAGTGGGGGGTGAAATTAAAACAAACCTCCATCAGAAGCCCACTGATAGAAATACCCTTCTCACACATGACAGTTACCACTCACGTCGGATGTAGGACTCCCTACCTTGGAGCCAACTATTAAGAGTCAGAAGGATTGTATCCGATGACCTCAACTTTACACAAAGGGTGGATGCCATGTGTGACAGATTCACTGAACGGGGTTACCCCAGGAAACTCCTAGACAAAACATAAAAGAGGGTGTCATTGATTGACAGAGATTCTGTTCTCCACAAATCATCGAAAGCCAAGGTCATGGGTAGAGTCCCTTTTGTATCTGTGTATGGTCAGGACAGTGGAGACATTACCCATGTCCTTAGAAAGGAGTGGCACATATTACAAAGAGGTTTGCCAGACATTGAAGAATTTAGGATCCCGCCAATGATGGCCTACAAGAGGAACTCTAAATTGCGTGACAGGCTGGTAAAGACGGACGTTGGTAGTCCAGGCTTGGATACACAAAGGCTTTTGGCCTCACGTAGAAATTATACTTTTTATTGTTTGTCCTGTTGCAATTGCGGTAACATCCTTAAAAGGGACCACTTCTCTCATCCTTATAGTGGCAAGAAGTATAAGATCAATGGCTACTATACATGTAGATCCCGAGATGTTGTTTACGTCATACAATGTCCTTGTAGTCTCATCTATGTTGGTGAGACTACGATGGAGATTCGTGAACGGATCAACAAACATAAAAGTACAATTCGCAAGGCAAACTTGGACAAACCAGTGGCCAAACACTTTGTGGAGGCAGGACACTCTGTCAATCAATTGCGCTTTAGGGTGATAGACAGTGTGGGCGGTTTACATAGGGGTGGAGACAAGGACGCTGTGCTAAGAAAAAAATAACTAAAATGGATATATACCCTAAGGTCCTTGCAACCTTTTGGACTCAATCTTGAGTTCAATGTTGCAGGGATCAGATAGGCCTTCATCCGTCACAAGTATTTATACATATGTTTTTACATTGGATATTTATGTGCACCCCCTGGTTAAATCACTGTATTGATTGAGGTATATCTATGTAATGATCCCCATGCCCGATTAGTGTGGGGCATCTTTGATATAGGATTAATGTGCCAATCATTATTACAGCTTATAATATTTGATCATCCCTCCTCATGATAGTGGGCAAGTGCTTAGTATACTTTCTGGTCCCGTTCGTGAAGATATGTAATATTCCGTGACAGTTTGCGACAGCATCACAGCGTGGCTATTAACAACATATACACAAACAGCGGTCATGTGATTGAGATTGTCGGTCACGTGACCTGCACGCCGGCTATGACGGCGCCGGTGCGGGCGTCTCTCATTGGCTGGTGACGCCGCTGGTCTAAGCCCGCGAGATTTGATTAGCCTTCGCACTGTCGCGGACAATTCACGTATATGGACATGCGTAGTCACTCGACAGGCACGCCGAGGCCTGCACAGCCGTGATGATGGGAAGCCTATACAGGTGAGCCAGAGAGGCGTACACACATTAAGTAGGAACTGCTGTGTGACTCCATCACTATTTGCTTTGAATAGATTCCCTCCACCGATTCTTTTTTTGATTGGGTGAATAACATTGTGGGAGTGCATGTTTTTAACTATTTATATGTGGGTATTATCACTTGTATTGTATGCTTGACAAAGGCTAGATGTAGCCGAAACTTTGCATTTTATTGTACACCGTGCCATGTAGTTTTGAATAAAGAGGTAATTGTTTGGAGATGCTGCTGTAGCCTATGCTTTCTACTGCCTTCAACTTGACCGCCCTGGATCCAGGGTCTTTAGCTCAGCTGTTGCATTCCTACAATTTAAGCTCTGGAAAGCCGATTTGAGTGCTGCTCCTGCCATTCGTTTTTTGATAAATAACAATACAAGACTCTTAGATGCTCTGTTATTAGAATGATTAATAAAAAATTATAGGGACTGTCACTGTGGTATTTTGGATTTGGAAACGTTAGCCAGGAGAGGCCCTGCTGCAGCTTTGTTGTCTCTAGATAACTTCTGCCTGATCGCACGTCCCTGTGACGTCCACGATCCATTTGGATATCTTCTCTATCAACTTTCAATGTTTTTTTCTGAGCCTACCATGTTGATCACGGTTATCGGCGAATCAGGGTTCCACGCCGGAGAGGGAGCATGAGAAAGGGAGACCTCATCCAAGGAAGGTCAATGACTGTAATGGGATGAAGCAGAAATGTGGGACAAATTATTAAAGCAGAAGTATCGAATGAAAGGGCCAATTAAAGACGAATTTTAGAAATTGAAGTCGCTGTCATCTATGCAGAGCAGGGGGTTTTCATTGCCAGAAATGGGTTAATGTCACCCACCAATGGAACAGATTATTTTTTTAAATGTCGGTCCCTGTCACCTATGCAGAGCAGGGGTTTATTCACGGAAAAAATTGTAAAATGTCAACCCAAGAATGTAACAGAAAAATTGGTGAAATTTATTAACCTGTCTACTAGGTAGAGCAGGGGTCTATCACAGCCAAAAATTGTTGAATGTCACCCAAAAATGTAACAGAAAAATTAGTGAAATTTATTAAGCTGTCAACTAGGCAGGGCCGGGGTATATCACAGCCAAAAATTGGTGAATTTCACCCGAAAATGTAACAGACAAATTAGCGAATGTTTTTTTACCTGTCTACTAGGTATAGCAGTGGTATATAACACCCAAAAATTGCTGAATTTCACCCAAAAATGTAACAGACAAATTAGTGATTTTTTTTAACCTGTCTACTAGATAGAGCAGTGGTATATCACACCCAAAAATTGGTTAATGTCACCCGAAAATTTAACAGACAAATTAGTGAAATTAAAAATAAAATAAAATATGTACAAATAAAAAACTAGATTTAGGAGGTGAAGGTCCATATGGAGTAGGAGTTTGAGGAGGCAGTGGACGTAGCAGTGTAGGTGGAAGCAGCAGTGGAGGAGGACGAGGTAGCCAACACTGGTTTTTGGTTTTATTTTATTTATTTAAAAATATATATATTTATTAGGGTAAACCCCAAAAGAGTAGGAAATATCAAAAATACAACAATGAGCAATTGTGCTGTAGTATAACAATGGCTGGGTAAGGCCGGTATACAAGTCTATTCTGCACAAGGTACAGACTAGCCCTGTGGACAAGCGGCTGCGCTTGTCTGTGAAAACGCCCCCTGCCGTGCTAAACACACGTTCAGATAATGCACTGGCTGCAGGCAGGCCAGCACCTCCAAGGCGTAAGGGGCAAGCTCAGGCCATGTGCCCAATTTGGAGACCCAGAAGTTGAAGGGGGCAGAACCGTCATTCAGTACGTGTAGGCGTGTGCACACATACTACTCGACCATGTTGGTGAAATGCTGCCTCCTGCTAAGACGTTCCATATCAGCTGGTGGTGCTGACAAAGCTTTTCCACATTTCGGCCATGCTAACCCTGACTTCTGAGGTACTGGAATTGGCTCAGCAGCGTTGGCAACCTCTTCCTCCTCCTCTGCCTTCACCTTGTGCTTCCACTGTGCCCCCGCTGTCAGGTGGGAATGCCACCAGCAGTGCGTCTACCAGCGTGTGCTTGTACTCGCGCATCTTACAATCACGCTCCAGTGAGGGAATTAAGGACCATATGTTGTCCTTGTAATGGGTATCCAGCAGCGTGGCCACCCAGTAATCAGCACAAGTTAGAATGTGGGCAACTCGGCGGTCGTTGTGGAGACACTGCAGCATGTAATCACTCATGTGTGCCAGGCTGCCCAGAGGCAACGAAAAACTGTCCTCTGTGGAAGGTGTATCATCTTTGTCCACTGTATCCCCCCAGCCACGCACCAGTGATGGCCAAGAGCTGATGAGGAGCCGGTAAAGGATGAGGAAGGGGAGGAGGAGGAGGAAGCAACAGGAGGCAAACTGAAGCGCCCTGCAATCCTCGGTGGTGGAAGGACATGCGCCAAACTGCTATCCGCCTCAGGCCCAGCTGCCACTGCATTTACCCAGTGTGCTGTTATGGAGATATAACATCCCTGACCATGCTTACTGGTCCACGTATCCGTAGTGAGGTGCACCTTGCCACAGATGGTGTTGCGCAAAGCACACCTGATTTTGTCCCTCACTTGGTTGTGCAGGGAAGGGATGGCACGCCTGGAAAAGTAGTGGCGGCTGGGCACTATGTACTGTGGGACAGCCACCACCATAAGGCTTTTAAAACTCTCAGTCTCCACCAGACGGAAAGGCAGCATTTCAAAGGCCAGTAATTTTGAAATGCTGGCATTCAGGGCCAGGGATCGCGAGTGGGTAGGGGGTACTCCCTCTTCCGCTCCAGTGTTTGGGAGATGGAGAGCTGAACGCTTCCGTGGGACATTGTGGAGATGCTTGGTGACCCAGATGGTGGTGTTGCTGGCAGATCCTCTGTTTGCAGGGTGGCAGGTGGCACTGTCACTCCAGAGGTGGATCAAGAGGCCGAGACTGCAGCAAAAGAGGAAGCAAGAGGAGCCAGAGACCTTTATTGGTTTCTGAGGTGTCTACTCCACTGAAGCTCGTGCTTTGCACTTTGATGCCTGGTTATGCAGGTTGTGCTCAGGTTGAGAATGTTTATGCCTCGTTTCAGGCTCTGATTGCACAGCGTGCAAACCACTTGTGTCTTGTCGTCAGCACATTGTCTGAAGAACTGCCACGCCAGTGGACTCCTTGAAGCTGGCTTTGGTGTGCTCGGTCCCTTGCTGCGGTGGGCAGTAGCAGGTGTACTGTCTAGGGGACGGACACTGCATTTTTGCACCCTGCTCCCTCTTCTGTTGTGCTGGTGGCTCTGTGCGACCACCGCATCTTCCTCCAAACTACACAGGTCACTCGCATGATCTTGATTCCATGTGGGGTCGAGGACCTCATTGTCCTCCACATCATCTTCCACCCAGTCTTCACCCCTGCCTTCCTTCTAGGTCTGCACACTTTCGAAAGCCCCAGCAGTTGGCACCTGTGTTTCGTCCTCATCCGAGACATGCTGCGATGGTCCTCCCATGTACTCATCTTGAAACATAAGTTGTTGGGCATTGGTGCACTCAATCTCTTCCACTTTTGGGGCAGGGCTAGGTGGATGGCCCTGGGAAACCCTGCTAACAGAGTCAGCAAAAAGCAGAAGAGACTGCTGCATGACTTTGGGTTTAGACTGCTTGGCTGATTTGCAAGGGGGTGAGGTGAAAGACTGATGGACATCGACTGCAGGTGCCAACTCTGATATTTCAGCAGGAGACTGGGTGGGAGACAATGTGAAGGAACTGGAGGCACTGTCAGCAACCGAGTCCACTATCGCCTGTACTTGTTCTGGCCTCAACATTCGTAGAGCCGCATTAGGCCCGACCAAATACTGCTGAAGGTTCTGTCGTCTACTCGCACCTGATGAAAGTGTTTCACTTGAGCGTGTAGCTGGCACAGATCGACCACGTCCTGTCCCTGCAACAGGAGGTCCATCAGCAGCACCACGACCGGGGCTATGTCCCTTATTCTACTCATATTTCTCAAATTTAGGATCTTGCCCAAAATGGGTGTTTTTCTTTATAACAGAATAGAACAACAGTATCTAACGCGTTCATCTCACAATGACAGATGCAGCAAAGGCTGCAAAATAAAAAAAATTGCCCTAAATTGGTGGTTTTTATAGCATAAAAGAACAACAGTATCCAAAGGGTGTGTCTCACACGTACAGATGCAGACAAGGCCACAAATTAGTTTTTTTGCCCAAAATGGGTGTTTATTTAATACCAGAATAGCACAGCAGTATGTAAAGGGTGTATCTCACAATGACAGATGCAGCAAAGGCTGCAAAATGAAGTTTTTTGCCCTAAATGTTTTTAATTTTTTTGTAGCACAATAGAACAACAGTATCTAAAGGGTGTATCTCCCACATACAGATGCAGCAAAGACTGCAAAATTAAGTTTTTTGCCCTAAATGGGTGTTTATTTAATACCAGAATAGCACAGTAGTATGTAAAGGGTGTATCTCACAATGACAGATGGAGCAAAGGTTGCAAAATTATTTTTATTGCCCTAAATGGATTTTTTTTTATACCAGAATATGACAGCAGTATATAACGCTTGAATTTCACACATACAGATGCAGACAGGGCCGCAAATGAAGTATTTTGCCCTAAATGGGTGTTTTTTAAAATCCAGAAAATGATTGCTGTATTTCTAGCTTAAATTGCACACTGACTAATGTGGCAGAGGCCCAAAAATGTGTGTTTTTTCAAAGCCAGAAAATTATTGAAGTATTTCAAGCTTGTTTTAACAATAACAGGTGCAGCAAAGACTGCAATATTAAGTACTTTGCCCAAAATGGGTGTTTTTTTTGTAACAGAATATGACAGCAGTATATAACGCTTGAATTTCACACGTACAGATGCAGCAAGGGCTGTAAAATTGAGTATTTTGCCCAAAAAGTTTTTTTTTTTTTTTTTAAAACAAAATTATAGCTGTATTTCTAGCTTAAATTGCACACTGACTAATGCTGCAGAGGCATCAGATGTAGGATATTGCCAAAAACAAGTGCACTGAGCTTGCATAAAATGGTCACTGCCACCCACCTAACTAACAGACGGATAAAAGTTATTTTTCTCTGTCACTGGGCTCAGGGCAGGGTAAAAAGATTGTGCACTGCACCCACACAACTAAATCTATATAGATCGCTGAGTTCAATTGCTGCATGTCATAGCAGAGAATGAGGCTTCACGTCACCCACCACTGCAACAGTCCATTGGCATATATTTAGGCCTAGCACACAGGCAGAGCAGAGAGGTCCCGTAACAGACGATCTGGCTTCATGTCAGCAGAGAATCAGTCTGCATGTCATAGCAGAGAATGAGGCTTCACGTCACCCACCACTGCAACAGTCCATTGGCATATATTTAGGCCTAGCACACAGGCAGAGCAGAGAGGTCCCGTAACAGACAATCTGGCTTCATGACAGCAGAGAATCAGTCTGCATGTCATAGCAGAGAATGAGGCTTCACGTCACCCACCACTGCAACAGTCCATTGGCATATATTTAGGCCTAGCACACAGGCAGAGCAGAGAGGTCCCGTAACAGACAATCTGGCTTCATGTCAGCAGAGAATCAGTCTGCATGTCATAGCAGAGAATGAGGCTTCACGTCACCCACCACTGCAACAGTCCATTGGCATATATTTAGGCCTAGCACACAGGCAGAGCAGAGAGGTCCCGTAACAGACGATCTGGCTTCATGTCAGCAGAGAATCAGTCTGCATGTCATAGCAGAGAATGAGGCTTCACGTCACCCACCACTGCAACAGTCCATTGGCATATATTTAGGCCTAGCACACAGGCAGAGCAGAGAGGTCCCGTAACAGACAATCTGGCTTCATGTCAGCAGAGAATCAGTCTGCATGTCATAGCAGAGAATGAGGCTTCACGTCAGCCACCACTGCAACAGTCCATTGGCATATATTTAGGCCTAGCACACAGGCAGAGCAGAGAGGTCCCGTAACAGACGATCTGGCTTCATGTCAGCAGAGAATCAGTCTGCATGTCATAGCAGAGAATGAGGCTTCACGTCACCCACCACTGCAACAGTCCATTGGCATATATTTAGGCCTAGCACACAGGCAGAGCAGAGAGGTCCCGTAACAGACAATCTGGCTTCATGTCAGCAGAGAATCAGTCTGCATGTCATAGCAGAGAATCAGGCTTCACGTCAGCCACCACTGCAACAGTCCATTGTCATAAATTTAGGCCCAGCACCCAGGCAGAGGAGAGAGGTCCCGTAACAGACAATCTGGCTTCATGTCAGCAGAGAATTAGTCTGCATGTCATAGCAGAGAATCAGGCTTCATGTCAGCCACCACTGCAACAGTCCATTGGCATATATTTAGGCCTAGCACACAGGCAGAGGAGAGGTTCATTCAACTTTGGGTAGCCTCGCAATATAATGGTAAAATGAAAATAAAAATAGGATTGAATGAGGAAGTGCCCTGGAGTCCAATAATATATGGTTATGGGGAGGTAGTTAATGTCTAATCTGGACAAGGGACGGACAGGTCCTGTGGGATCCATGCCTGGTTCATTTTTATGAACGTCAGCTTGTCCACATTGGCTGTAGACAGGCGGCTGCGTTTGTCTGTAATGACGCCCCCTGCCGTGCTGAATACACGTTCAGACAAAACGCTGGCTGCCGGGCAGGCCAGCACCTCCAAGGCATAAAAGGCTAGCTCTGGCCACGTGGACAATTTAGAGACCCAGAAGTTGAATGGGGCCGAACCATCAGTCAGTACGTGGAGGGGTGTGCACACGTACTGTTCCACCATGTTAGTGAAATGTTGCCTCCTGCTAACACGTTGCGTATCAGGTGGTGGTGCAGTTAGCTGTGGCGTGTTGACAAAAGTTTTCCACATCTCTGCCATGCTAACCCTGCTCTCAGAGGAGCTGGCCGTGACACAGCTGCCTTGGCGACCTCTTGCTCCTCCTCTGCCTTGGCCTTGGGCTTCCACTTGTTCCCCTGTGACATTTGGGAATGCTCTCAGTAGCGCGTCTACCAACGTGCGCTTGTACTCGCGCATCTTCCTATCACGCTCCAGTGCAGGAAGTAAGGTGGGCACATTGTCTTTGTAGCGTGGATCCAGCAGGGTGGCAACCCAGTAGTCCGCACAGGTTAAAATGTGGGCAACTCTGCTGTCGTTGCGCAGGCACTGCAGCATGTAGTCGCTCATGTGTGCCAGGCTGCCCAGGGGTAAGGACAAGCTGTCCTCTGTGGGAGGCGTATCGTCATCGTCCTGCCTTTCCCCCCAGCCACGCACCAGTGATGGACGCGAGCTGCGTTGGGTGCCACCCCGCTGTGACCATGCTTCATCCTCATCCTCCTCCACCTCCTCCTCATCCTCGTCCTCCTCGTCCTCCAGTAGTGGGCCCTGGCTGGCCACATTTGTACCTGGCCTCTGCTGTTGCCAAAAACCTCCCTCTGAGTCACTTCGAAGAGACTGGCCTGAAAGTGCTAAAAATGACCCCTCTTCCTCCTCCTCCTCCTCCTCCTCCTGGGCCACCTCCTCTTCCATCATCGCCCTAAGTGTTTTCTCAAGGAGACATAGAAGTGGTATTGTAACGCTGATAACGGTGTCATCGCCACTGGCCATGTTGGTGGAGTACTCGAAACAGCGCAACAGGGCACACAGGTCTCGCATGGAGGCCCAGTCATTGGTGGTGAAGTGGTGCTGTTCTGTAGTGCGACTGACCCGTGCGTGCTGCAGCTGAAACTCCACTATGGCCTGCTGCTGCTCGCACAGTCTGTCCAGCATGTGCAAGGTGGAGTTCCACCTGGTGGGCACGTCGCATATGAGGCGGTGAGCGGGAAGGCCGAAGTTACGCTGTAGCGCAGACAGGCGAGCAGCAGCAGGATGTGAACGCCGGAAGCGCGAACAGACGGCCCGCACTTTATGCAGCAGCTCTGACATGTCGGGGTAGTTGTGAATGAACTTCTGCACCACCAAATTCAGCACATGCGCCAAGCAAGGGATGTGCGTCAAATTGGCTAGTCCCAGAGCTGCAACGAGATTTCGCCCATTATCACACACCACCAGGCCGGGCTTGAGGCTCACCGGCAGCAACCACTCGTCGGTCTGTTGTTCAATACCCCGCCACAACTCCTGTGCGGTGTGGGGCCTGTCCCCCAAACATATGAGTTTCAGAATGGCCTGCTGACGTTTACCCCGGGCTGTGCTGAAGTTGGTGGTGAAGGTGTGTGGCTGACTGGATGAGCAGGTGGAAGAAGAGGAGGAGGAAGCCGAGAAGGAGGAGGTGGCAACAGGAGGCAAAGAATGTTGCCCTGCGATCCTTGGCGGCGGAAGGACGTGCGCCAAACAGCTCTCCGCCTGGGGCCCAGCTGCCACTACATTTACCCAGTGTGCAGTTAGGGAGATATAGCGTCCCTGGCCGTGCTTACTGGTCCACGTATCTGTGGTTAGGTGGACCTTGCTACAGATGGCGTTGCGCAGTGCACACTTGATTTTATCGGATACTTGGTTGTGCAGGGAAGGCACGGCTCTCTTGGAGAAGTAGTGCCGGCTGGGAACAACATACTGTGGGACAGCAAGCGACATGAGCTGTTTGAAGCTGTCTGTGTCCACCAGCCTAAATGACAGCATTTCATAGGCCAGTAGTTTAGAAATGCTGGCATTCAGGGCCAGGGATCGAGGGTGGCTAGGTGGGAATTTACGCTTTCTATCAAATGTTTGTGAGATGGAGAGCTGAACGCTGGCGTGTGACATGGTTGAGACGCTTGGTGACGGAGGTGGTGGTGGTGGTGTTGGTGGTACATCCCCTGTTTGCTGGGCGGCAGGTGCCAACGTTCCTCCAGAGGCGGAGGAAGAGGCCGAGGCGGCAGCAGCAGAATAGGCCGAGGCGGCAGCAGCAGAAGAGGTAGCAGGGGGAGCCTGAGTGACTTCCTTGGTTTTAAGGTGTTTACTCCACTGCAGTTCATGCTTTGCATGCAGGTGCCTGGTCATGCAGGTTGTGCTCAGGTTCAGAACGTTAATGCCTCGCTTCAGGCTCTGATGGCACAGCGTGCAAACCACTCGGGTCTTGTCGTCAGCACATTGTTTGAAGAAGTGCCATGCCAGGGAACTCCTTGAAGCTGCCTTTGGGGTGCTCGGTCCCAGATGGCGGCGGTCAGTAGCAGGCGGAGTCTCTTGGCGGCGGGTGTTCTGCTTTTGCCCACTGCTCCCTCTTTTGCTACGCTGTTGGCTCGGTCTCACCACTGCCTCTTCCTCCGAACTGTGAAAGTCAGTGGCACGACCTTCATTCCATGTGGGGTCTAGGACCTCATCGTCCCCTGCATCGTCTTCCACCCAGTCTTGATCCCTGACCTCCTGTTCAGTCTGCACACTGCAGAAAGACGCAGCAGTTGGCACCTGTGTTTCGTCATCATCAGAGACATGCTGAGGTGGTATTCCCATGTCCTCATCATCAGGAAACATAAGTGGTTGTGCGTCAGTGCATTCTATGTCTTTCACCGCTGGGGAAGGGCTAGGTGGATGCCCTTGGGAAACCCTGCCAGCGGAGTCTTCAAACAGCATAAGAGACTGCTGCATAACTTGAGGCTGAGACAGTTTCCCTGGTATGCATGGGGGTGATGTGACAGACTGATGGGGTTGGTTTTCAGGCGCCATCTGTGCGCTTTCTGCAGAAGACTGGGTGGGAGATAATGTGAACGTGCTGGATCCACTGTCGGCCACCCAATTGACTAATGCCTGTACCTGCTCAGGCCTTACCATCCTTAGAACGGCATTGGGCCCCACCATATATCGCTGTAAATTCTGGCGGCTACTGGGACCTGAGGTAGTTGGTACACTAGGACGTGTGGATGTGGCAGAACGGCCACGTCCTCTCCCAGCACCAGAGGGTCCACTAACACCACCACGACCATGTCCACGTCCGCGTCCCTTACTAGATGTTTTTCTCATTGTTATGGTTCACCACAACAACAAATATATTATTTGGCCCAATGTATTGTATTCAAATTCAGCGGGATATAAATTTGAGGCCTAGTATTTAGGCGCTGGGTGACCGGTATGGATTTAGTGACAGAATTAGACTTGGAAATGCACAGAAGCGTGTGTGTGTGAAGTTATTCTGAATGACCCAATGTGCACCTTGAATATTATATACCCTTTTAGGGATAGATTTCAAATAGCTCTGATATAGCAGAAACCACTAAATTATGAAATTGTTAAATTGGGAATTGTATTTAAACCCAGAACAAAAAATGTGCTTTGACGGACACTAAATAACTTTCCCAGCCACAACAGGACAGCGTTAACGAGAGATTTAGCAGGATATAAATTTGAGGCCTAGTATTTAGGCGCTGGGTGACAGGTATGGGTTTAGTGACAGAATTAGACTTGGAAATACACAGTAGCGGGTGTGTGTGAAGTTATTCTGAATGACCCAATGTGCACCTTGAATATTATATACCCTTTTAGGGATAGATTTCAAATAGCTCTGATATAGCAGAAACCACTAAATTATGAAATTGTTAAATTGGGAATTGTATTTAAACCCAGAACAAAAAATGTGCTTTGACGGACACTAAATAACTTTCCCAGCCACAACAGGACAGCGTTAACGAGAGATTTAGCAGGATATAAATTTGAGGCCTAGTATTTAGGCGCTGGGTGACAGGTATGGGTTTAGTGACAGAATTAGACTTGGAAATACACAGTAGCGGGTGTGTGTGAAGTTATTCTGAATGACCCAATGTGCACCTTGAATATTATATACCCTTTTAGGGATAGATTTCAAATAGCTCTGATATAGCAGAAACCACTAAATATGAAATTGCTAAATTGGGAATTGTATTTCAACCCAGAACAAAAAATGTGCTTTGACGGACACTAAATAACTTTCCCAGCCACAACAGGACAGCGTTAACGAGAGATTTAGCAGGATATAAATTTGAGGCCTAGTATTTAGGCGCTGGGTGACAGGTATGGGTTTAGTGACAGAATTAGACTTGGAAATACACAGTAGCGGGTGTGTGTGAAGTTATTCTGAATGACCCAATGTGCACCTTGAATATTATATACCCTTTTAGGGATAGATTTCAAATAGCTCTGATATAGCAGAAACCACTAAATTATGAAATTGTTAAATTGGGAATTGTATTTAAACCCAGAACAAAAAATGTGCTTTGACGGACACTAAATAACTTTCCCAGCCACAACAGGACAGCGTTAACGAGAGATTTAGCAGGATATAAATTTGAGGCCTAGTATTTAGGCGCTGGGTGACAGGTATGGGTTTAGTGACAGAATTAGACTTCGAAATACACAGTAGCGGGTGTGTGTGAAGTTATTCTGAATGACCCAATGTGCACCTTGAATATTATATACCCTTTTAGGGATAGATTTCAAATAGCTCTGATATAGCAGAAACCACTAAATTATGAAATTGCTAAATTGGGAATTGTATTTCAACCCAGAACAAAAAATGTGCTTTGACGGACACTAAATAACTTTCCCAGCCACAACAGGACAGCGTTAACGAGAGATTTAGCAGGATATAAATTTGAGGCCTAGTATTTAGGCGCTGGGTGACAGGTATGGGTTTAGTGACAGAATTAGACTTAGAAATACACAGTAGCGGGTGTGTGTGAAGTTATTCTGAATGACCCAATGTGCACCTTGAATATTATATACCCTTTTAGGGATAGATTTCAAATAGCTCTGATATAGCAGAAACCACTAAATTATGAAATTGCTAAATTGGGAATTGTATTTCAACCCAGAACAAAAAATGTGCTTTGACGGACACTAAATAACTTTCCCAGCCACAACAGGACAGCGGTAACGAGAGATTTAGCAGGATATAAATTTGAGGCCTAGTATTTAGGCGCTGGGTGACAGGTATGGGTTTAGTGACAGAATTAGACTTGGAAATACACAGTAGCGGGTGTGTGTGAAGTTATTCTGAATGACCCAATGTGCACCTTGAATATTATATACCCTTTTAGGGATAGATTTCAAATAGCTCTGATATAGCAGAAACCACTAAATTATGAAATTGTTAAATTGGGAATTGTATTTAAACCCAGAACAAAAAATGTGCTTTGACGGACACTAAATAACTTTCCCAGCCACAACAGGACAGTGTTAACGAGAGATTTAGCAGGATATAAATTTGAGGCCTAGTATTTAGGCGCTGGGTGACAGGTATGGGTTTAGTGACAGAATTAGACTTAGAAATACACAGTAGCGGGTGTGTGTGAAGTTATTCTGAATGACCCAATGTGCACCTTGAATATTATATACCCTTTTAGGGATAGATTTCAAATAGCTCTGATATAGCAGAAACCACTAAATTATGAAATTGCTAAATTGGGAATTGTATTTCAACCCAGAACAAAAAATGTGCTTTGACGGACACTAAATAACTTTCCCAGCCACAACAGGACAGCGGTAACGAGAGATTTAGCAGAATATAAATTTGAGGCCTAGTATTTAGGCGCTGGGTGACAGGTATGGGTTTAGTGACAGAATTAGACTTGGAAATACACAGTAGCGGGTGTGTGTGAAGTTATTCTGAATGACCCAATGTGCACCTTGAATATTATATACCCTTTTAGGGATAGATTTCAAATAGCTCTGATATAGCAGGAACCACTAAATTATGAAATTGCTAAATTGGGAATTGTACTTCAACCCAGAACAAAAAATGTGCTTTGACGGACACTAAATAACTTTCCCAGCCACAACAGGACAGCGGTAACGAGAGATTTAGCGGGATATAAATTTGAGGCCTAGTATTTAGGCGCTGGGTGACCGGTATGGATTTAGTGACAGAATTAGACTGGGATATGGCCAAAAAATAACCACACTATTGCTGGTTAAATGCACTTGGTGACGGGCGCAGCTTGCCCCTGATTTAGTATATGGCCAAAAAATGAACAGACTATTGCTGGTTAAATGCACTTGGTGTCACAGCTTGACGCACCACACTACTGAGGGTTAAATGCACTTGGTGACGGGCGCAGCTTGCCCCTGATGTAGTATATGGCCAAAAAATGAACAGACTATTGCTGGTTAAATGCACTTGGTGTGACAGCTTCACCCTGATGTAGGCTTTAGCCAAAAAACAACCACACCATTGAGGGTTAAATGCACTTGGTCGCAGCTTGGATGCACTTGGTCGCAGCACCGCACAAGACACAAAATGGCCGCCGATCACCCCAGAAAAAAGTGACTGACAAACGGTCTGGGCAGCCTAAAAACAGTGAGTGAGCATTTGAATTTCAGCAGCTCAATGATGCACAGCTGCAGATCGATCGATTAATCAAGTGAAGTCCTTTGGAGGAGTTAATCTGCCTAATCTCGCCCTACTGTCGCATCCGCAACCTCTCCCTACGCTAATCAGAGCAGAGTGACGGGCGGCGCTATGTGACTCCAGCTTAAATAGAGGCTGGGTCACATGGTGCTCTGGCCAATCACAGCCATGCCAATAGTAGGCATGGCTGTGACGGCCTCTTGGGGCAAGTAGTATGACGCTTGTTGATTGGCTGCTTTGCAGCCTTTCAAAAAGCGCCAAGAAAGCGTCACAAAAGCGCCAAGAAAGCGACGAACACCGAACCCGAACCCGGACTTTTACGAAAATGTCCGGGTTCGGGTCCGTGTCACGGACACCCCAAAATTCGGTACGAACCCGAACTATACAGTTCGAGTTCGCTCATCCCTAGTATTGACTTTATTCATCGTCTTTAGGAAGTTTTATCATATTAGGAAATGCACTCTGAAGCACAAGCACTTTATATAGAGTATATTTCCAACCAAGCCTCCTTAACTGGAGTCTCATTATCTGAGTTTTATTTTTGTTTTCCGTTTTTATATTGTATTGTATTCTGATGTTTATTAAATGTTTTTATTCATACTAATGATATTCGTTCCATATGCCCGTATGTGAGTGCTCGGATTATGTTGCATTTAAATATTTAAATTTATGTATCACCAAGACATACACCACATTAATAATAGTCTACTGAATAGTATTGCATAGTATAGCACTATAGTACAATAGTATAGTATTGTAAGTACTGTAAGTATACTGTATAGTAAGATATTCTGTATAGTAATATACTATACAGGAATCTTACCCAAATACACTTATATATATACAACACAGACCAAAAGTTTGGACACACCTTCTCATTCAAAGAGTTTTCTTTATTTTCATGACTATGAAAATTGTAGATTCACACTGAAGGCAAATAACATGGGGATAGGCGCTAAAACAAAATAATAATATCTTTATTAATTGTCTGATTAAGAAATAAGGGGTATCAACCGTCAGTATAATGTGCAAAACTGACTTTAACAATTGTGAAAACACTGATATATACCAAATAGCACCACCATCTGGATTGCCAGTGTAGTCTCACAAGCTACTAGCATAAGGGGCTCATTCAACCACAGGGTTCAAGATGTGTATCCCAGGGTGAAAGGTATCAAGGGGATGTATTGGTATGGGAATTTCACCAAACACCACTCCAAAACAGTGAGAGCCAGCGCGCAGACTCTCACTGCACTAATAATCACAGGTGCTGGACTATGGCAGAGCAATAGCATTCACTCCAGGTGGATTAAAGGAGCAATGGTTGCCCTGACATGTCCCTTATTTGCAACAGCTCAACGCTGCGTTTCCATGCATTGGGAATGCATTTCATCAGGAGCTATGTGCACCAGGTTAATACTAGAGCCCAGAGCCTCAGTGTTGTTTTAATAACCAAGGTAATGGACAAACAAACAGTCAGTGATAGAGATCCCTGCCTAGCACCGTTTTCCTCTAGTGTGAGGTACGGAGCTTTACAAACAGTCACTATCCTGCCTGAGCTAGCAACCTCTAGGCTGAGGTGCTGCGTGCTAGTGTGCATGTAATCCGGCACTGTGGTGGCCGCAAAGCGGCCCACAGAACACCGAGCTTTACAGGGTGAAACCCCGCCCTGTTAGACACGCCTCCGTCAATCAGCCAATCCGGCCAGGAGGCACGGCACAAGGCAAACTAAAGGCTGAAGGGTGGAGGAACAAGGTGAGTCACAGGGAAAGCGCAGCAAGCGCCACATAAACAAAGCAAGGAATTTACAAAGCGGCTTTATATATTTATCGCAGCATGGACATCTTTATTATAATATACAGTGAAGGAGAGTCACTCCAAGAGAAGTGTGTAAAAACGGACAGACACATAGATTCATGCTCGTCATGTTCTTGACCTTCACAGGGGGGATACATCTTCGGTCAAATTTCAAGTGATCGACTCTGTGAAGCCGTCACCAAGGGGCGGTGATTATGATCGCATATTGTTGCAAAAAGAGCCGAGATGGATTTTTTCTCTGAATACCATCAAACCATCCGGCCTCAATGATGCGATCTCATACGTCCCGTTCATCTAGTGACCAGGCTGATTTCTTTGTGTTACTGTACAATGCACTATGAGAAGTGGATTCATGTGTGTGATCATTGATAGTGACTGTTTGTAAAGCTCCTTACCTCACACTAGAGGAAAACGGTGCTAGGCAGGGATCTCTATCACTGACTGTTTGTTTGTCCATTACCTCGGTTATTAAAACAACACTGAGGCTCTGGGCTCTAGTATTAACCTGGTGCACATAGCTCCTGATGAAATGCATTCCCAATGCATGGAAACGCAGCGTTGAGCTGTTGCAAATAAGGGACATGTCAGGGCAACCATTGCTCCTTTAATCCACCTGGAGTGAATGCTATTGCTCTGCCATAGTCCAGCACCTGTGATTATTAGTGCAGTGAGAGTCTGCGCGCTGGCTCTCACTGTTTTGGAGTGGTGTTTGGTGAAATTCCCATACCAATACATCCCCTTGATACCTTTCACCCTGGGATACACATCTTGAACCCTGTGGTTGAATGAGCCCCTTATGCTAGTAGCTTGTGAGACTACACTGGCAATCCAGATGGTGGTGCTATTTGGTATATATCAGTGTTTTCACAATTGTTAAAGTCAGTTTTGCACATTATACTGACGGTTGATACCCCTTATTTCTTAATCAGACAATTAATAAAGACATTATTATTTTGTTTTAGCGCCTATCCCCATGTTATTTGCTCTATTGTATTTATAGGCGTATATTCAATATATCATTTCAATTTATTCCATTCACACTGAAGGCATCAAAACTATGAATTAACACATGTGGAATTATATACATAACAAAAAAGTGTGAAACAACTGAAAATATGTCATATTCTAGGTTCTTCAAAGTAGCCACCTTTTGCTTTGATTACTGTTTTGCACACTCTTGGCATTCTCTTGATGAGCTTCAAGAGGTAGTCACCTGAAATGGTCTTCCAACAGTCTTGAAGGCGTTCCCAGAGATGCTTAGCACTTGTTGGCCCTTTTGCCTTCACTCTGCAGTCCAGCTCACCCCAAACCATCTCGATTGGGTTCAGGTCCGGTGACTGTGGAGGCCAGGTCATCTGGCACAGCACCCCATCACTCTCCTTCATGGTCAAATAGCCGTTACACAGCCTGGAGGTGTGTTTCGGGTCATTGTCCTGTTGAAAAATAAATGATGGTCCAAGTAAACGCAAACCGGATGGAATAGCATGCCGCTGCAAGATGCTGTGGTAGCCATGCTGGTTCAGTATGCCTTCAATTTTGAATAAATCCCCAACAGTGTCACCAGAAAAGCACCCCCACACCATCACACCTCCTCCTCCATGCTTCACGGTGGGAACCAGGCATGTAGAGTCCGCCCGTTCAGCTTTTCTGCGTCGCACAAAGACACGGTGGTTGTAACCAAAGATCTCAAATTTGGACTCATCAGACCAAAGCACAGATTTCCACTGGTCTAATGTCCATTCCTTGTGTTCTTTAGCCCAAACAAGTCTTTTCTGCTTGTTGCCTGTCCTTAGCAGTGGTTTCCTAGCAGATATTCTACCATGAAGGCCTGATTCACACAGTCTCCTCTTAACAGTTGTTCTAGAGATGTGTCTGCTGCTAGAACTCTGTGTGGCATTGACCTGGTCTCTAATCTGAGCTGCTGTTAACCTGCGATTTCTGAGGCTGGTGACTCGGATGAACTTATCCTCCGCAGCAGAGGTGACTCTTGGTCTTCCTTTCCTGGGGCGGTCCGCATGTGAGCCAGTTTCTTTGTAGCGCTTGATGGTTTTTGTGACTGCACAAACTTTCAAAGTTTTCCCAATTTTTCAGACTGACTGACCTTCATTTCTTAAAGTAACGATGGCCACTCGTTTTTGTTTACTTAGCTGCTTTTTTCTTGCCATAATACAAATTCTAACAGTCTATTCAGTAGGACTATCAGCTGTGTATACACCTGACTATTCCACAAGGCAACTGATGGTCCCAACCCCATTTATAAGGAAAGAAATCCCACTTATTAAACCTAACAGGGCACACCTGTGAAGTGAAAACCATTTCAGGTGACTACGTCTTGAAGCTCAACAAGAGAATGCCAAGAGTGTGCAAAGCAGTAATCAAAGCAAAAGGTGGCTACTTTGAAGAACCTAGAATATTACATATTTTCAGTTGTTTCACACTTTTTTTGTTATGTATATAATTCCACATGTGTTAATTCCTAGTTTTGATGCCTTCAGTGTGAATCTACAATTTTCATAGTCATGAAAATAAAGAAAACTCTTTGAATGAGAAGGTGTGTCCATACTTTTGGTCTGTACTGTATATATATATATATATATATATATACTTGTGTAGATTGTTTTCTAGATCACTGTACACAGACTAAATGTTTTCACCTATATCTTAAAATTTCTAAACTTTATTCTACATATTTATACATATATACATAACATGTTTTCCACAATATAATGTCCTTTAACCACCTCCCGACCGCCTAACGCGCCGATGCGTCCGGGAGGTGGTTGATTTACTCCTCCTGGACGCATCGGCGCGTCATCTCGCGAAACCCGAGAATTCCTGTGAACGCGCGCACGCAGGCGCGCGCGCTCACAGGAACAGAAGGTAAGCGAGTGGATCTCCAGCCTGCCAGCGGCGATCGCTCGCTGGCAGGCTGGAGATGTGATTTTTTTTAACCGCTAACAGGTATATTAGACGCTGTTTTGATAACAGCGTCTAATATACCTACTACCTGGTCCTCTGGTGGTCCCTTTTGTTAGGATCGACCACCAGAGGACACAGGTAGGTCAGTAAAGTCGCACCAAACACCACACTACACTACACCCCCCCCCGTCACTTATTAACCCCTTATAAACCCCTGATCACCCCATATAAACTCCCTGATCACCCCCCTGTCATTGATCATCCCCCTGTCAGGCTCCGTTCAGACGTCCGTATGATTTTTACAGATCCACAGATACATGGATCGGATCCGCAAAACACATACGGACGTCTGAATGGAGCCTTACAGGGGGGTGATCAATGACAGGCGGGTGATCACCCATATAGATTCCCTGATCACCCCCTGTCATTGATCACCCCCCTGTCATTGATCACCCCCCTGTAAGGCTCCATTCAGACGTCCGTATGATTTTTACGGATCCATGGATACATGGATCGGATCCGCAAAACACATGCGGACGTCTGAATGGAGCCTTACAGGGGGGTGATCATCCCATATACACTCCCTGATCACCCCCCTGTCATTGATCACCCCCCTGTCATTGATCATCCCCCTGTAAGGCTCCATTCAGACGTCCGCATGTGTTTTGCGGATCCGATCCATGTATCCATGGATCCGTAAAAATCATACGGACGTCTGAATGGAGCCTTACAGGGGGGTGATCAATGACAGGGGGGTGATCACCCATATACACTCCCTGATCACCCCCTGTCATTGATCACCCCCCTGTAAGGCTCCATTCAGACGTCCGCATGTGTTTTGCGGATCCGATCCATGTATCAATGGATCCATAAAACACATGCGGACGTCTGAATGGAGCCTTACAGGGGGGTGATCAATGACAGGGGGTGATCAGGGAGTGTATATGGGTGATCACCCTCCTGTCATTGATCACCCCCCTGTAAGGCTCCATTCAGACGTCCGCATGTGTTTTGCGGATCCGATCCATGTATCCATGGATCCGTAAAAATCATACGGACGTCTGAATGGAGCCTTACAGGGGGGTGATCAATGACAGGAGGGTGATCACCCATATACACTCCCTGATCACCCCCTGTCATTGATCACCCCCCTGTAAGGCTCCATTCAGACGTCCGCATGTGTTTTGCAGATCCGATCCATGTATCCATGGATCCATAAAAATCATACGGACGTCTGAATGGAGCCTTACCAGGGGGGTGATCAATGACAGGGGGTGATCACCCATATACACTCCCTGATCACCCCCTGTCATTGATCACCCCCCTGTAAGGCTCCATTCAGACGTCCGCATGTGTTTTGCGGATCCGATCCATGTATCCATGGATCCGTAAAAATCATACGGACGTCTGAATGGAGCCTTACCAGGGGGGTGATCAATGACAGAGGGGTGATCAGGGAGTCTATATGGGTGATCACCCCCCTGTCATTGATCACCCCCCTGTCATTGATCAACCCCCCTGTAAGGCTCCATTCAGACATTTTTTTGGCCCAAGTTAGCGGAAATATATATTTTTTTTGTTTGTTTTTTCTTACAAAGTCTCATATTCCACTAACTTGTGTCAAAAAATAAAATCTCACATGAACTCACCATACCCCTCACGGAATCCAAATGCGTAAACATTTTTAGACATTTATATTCCAGACTTCTTCTCACGCTTTAGGGCCCCTAAAAAGCCAGGGCAGTATAAATACCCCACATGTGACCCCATTTCGGTAAGAAGACACCCCAAGGTATTCCGTGAGGGACATATTGAGTCCATGAAAGATTGAAATTTTTGTCCTAAGTTAGCGGAAAGTGAGACTTTGTGAGAAAAAAAACAAAAAAAAATCAATTTCCGCTAACTTATGCAAAAAAAATAAAAATTCTATGAACTCGCCATGCCCCTCACGGAATACCTTGGGGTGTCTTCTTTCCAAAGTGGGGTCACATGTGGGGTATAATACAAATTCTAACAGTCTATTCAGTAGGACTATCAGCTGTGTATACACCTGACTATTCCACAAGGCAACTGATGGTCCCAACCCCATTTATAAGGAAAGAAATCCCACTTATTAAACCTAACAGGGCACACCTGTGAAGTGAAAACCATTTCAGGTGACTACGTCTTGAAGCTCAACAAGAGAATGCCAAGAGTGTGCAAAGCAGTAATCAAAGCAAAAGGTGGCTACTTTGAAGAACCTAGAATATTACATATTTTCAGTTGTTTCACACTTTTTTTGTTATGTATATAATTCCACATGTGTTAATTCCTAGTTTTGATGCCTTCAGTGTGAATCTACAATTTTCATAGTCATGAAAATAAAGAAAACTCTTTGAATGAGAAGGTGTGTCCATACTTTTGGTCTGTACTGTATATATATATATATATATATATATATATATATATATATACTTGTGTAGATTGTTTTCTAGATCACTGTACACAGACTAAATGTTTTCACCTATATCTTAAAATTTCTAAACTTTATTCTACATATTTATACATATATACATAACATGTTTTCCACAATATAATGTCCTTTAAGCACACTATAGTAAACACAATACAGATGGAGTTATGTGCCATGAAACATGTAATGATATTTTTGTGGTACATCATAATAAAGCCAAGTACAACTTTATTTATGATGATGATGGGAAAGCATGCATACATGTTTTGCGACATTTAAAAAAATGTGTATGGATGAGGTATTAGAATATATTTCACATTATGTGTTGGAAACAATATATGTAAGCAAAATATGTAAGCTTTCAACCCACGTTAAAGGGTTCTCATTATCTTGAGAGTCCCTAACTACAAAATACAAAAGCTAACTAAAATATATCCATCCAGGTAAAAGAAAATGACTGGCAAAAAAAAGGCCATAAGTTGAGTTCTACTGCTGAAAAGGGAAAGAACCGATAGGGGACATAAAATAATCAGAAAATAATTCCTGCACTCAGTCCAGCAGGTCAAGATCTTCCGAGTTGGAAAGTGTCTATTCCTAATGGCGAGCTGTGTCTATTCCTAATGGCGAGCTGTATACGGCCAGCTGTATGGATAAAAGAAAAACCTGCCATTTACTAGAAAAATACCAAAGGCGCACTCCACAAACCTTCTGGCCCTACTTAATCTATAATTAAAATTGCCCCTCTTTGCATACAAACCTCGCCTAGGAATGGGACGCATGAGGTTTGTAGAAAGGGCAAAATCCTCATCCCCTACAACCACATAAGGCGCTGGCGGGCCACAGGAGCCAAGAAGGTTTGCTGGCTGTGGTACGTCCAGTTGGTTGGACTGAAGGCACTGACATATTCTGGAAGCTCTAAAGATGCGAGCATCTGCAGTACTTCCATAGGACCCAATATCTACAAATATAAACCTGTCATTTGTTTCAGCCAAGGCCATCAAAACTACAGAGAAAAACTGTTTATAATTATAGTATCGGGACCCTGAGTTCAGTGGCTTCTTAACCCGTATGTGCTTCCCGTCAAGCGCACCAATACAATTTTGGAATTGAGCCCTCTCCTGGAAGCTCTGGGCTATATCAAGCCACTGCTGCCTGGTTGGATGTGACAGCACAGAAGCTTTGAGTCTCAACCAAATGGTGGCACATGTAGCCCGTACCACGCCAGCAATTGTGGAGGTCCCTAGTCTAAATTCAAAAGAAGAAGAAAACGAATTGCCAGTCACCAGATATCTGAAATGAAAATAAAATAAAAAATAATACACAAAAAAATCACGTTTTTAATTCAGAACATTACTTTACACTACAGTAATTAATGGCAATGTGTCTAGCAAGTTGAAATAACATTAGGCCATACACCAAGATTTTGACTGAATACTTTACATTGATATATAGAGATGGCCTTGCGGTTCGCCCGGCGTACGTTTCACATCATCACAAGTACATTTCTGTCACGTGAATGCCTAATTTTTTGGGGCCTGTACTGGCTTACAGTAAAATTTGTATCCAGAAACCGCCTAATCTACCTCCAGCCACATCATCACAAGATCTTTTCTGTCAGATAAATGACTAATTTTTGGGGCCTGTACTGGCCGACAGTAAAATTTGTATCCAGTGACCACCTAATGTACCTCTAGCCACATCATAACAAGTTATTTTCTGACAGGTGAATGTATAATTTTCAGGGCCTGTACTGGCCGACAGAAAAATTTGTATCCAGTGACTGCCTAATGTACCTCTAGCAACATCATCACAAGTTATTTTCTGTAAGGTGAATGCCTAATTTTTGGGGCCTGAACTGGCCTACAGTAAAATTTCTATTCAGTGACTGCCTAATGTACATCCAGCCACATCATCACAAGTTCTTTTCTGTCAGGTTAAATGCCTAATTTTTGGGGCCTGTACTGGCCTACATAAAAATTTGTATTCAGTGACCGCCTAATGTACCTCCAGCCACATCATCACAAGTTATTTTCTGTCAGGTAAATGACAAATTTTTGGGGCCTGTACTCCCGTGGCCTACAATAAAATTTGCATCCAGTGACCGCCTACTGTACCTCCAGCCACATGAAGAGGGCATTGGCTATTTGCTCGGTCCTCCCCAATTACCTAACCCCATACCCCGAGCCCCTCCCCCCAAACCCCAAAGAAATAAACACACCACACCACTGCTTGGATTTAATCGGCCACAGCAGCCGTTTATTTAAATACATACAAATTAAATAACATAAGTTAACCAATGACGAGGGAGGTCCTAGAAGCCCCAATAACTTAATAACACTGGAACACCTACGTCACCATCTTACCCCCAGCCGTTGAACCCAGCTCGGAGGCAGCAACTGATGGCCACGTAATTAGTTCCTACCAGCTCCTCAATGAGAGTCCAGCCCCTCCCGCGGGGCCCTCCCATCCTCAGGTACCACCATATTCCTCCACTTCAAGGACCTCCCCCGCCTCCACGACTGCTACGACACAGAAAACAACAAACATCAACACCTCCCCTACCCCCACCTCCAACAGGGCAGGGTGGGTGGGCGTTTCGCTCCCCTGGCCGCACTGAACACTGCTCCGCCCACTTCCTCCTTCCCTGCTCCTGCCGCGCCCCCCGCTGCCTCGGCAACTCGCGCCTCCGCTGGATACCGCCCCCCGCACCTCTTAACCCTTACCTCACCTTCCCTCGCCGCCACGCCTCTTCATGCGCGTCCTCCCCCACCGCTGCGCTCCTGTCCGGCCTGACTTGAAGAGGGCATTGGCTATTTGCTCGGTCCTCCCCAATTACCTAACCCCATACCCCGAGCCCCTCCCCCCAAACCCCAAAGAAATAAACACACCACACCACTGCTTGGATTTAATCGGCCACAGCAGCCGTTTATTTAAATACATACAAATTAAATAACATAAGTTAACCAATGACGAGGGAGGTCCTAGAAGCCCCAATAACTTAATAACACTGGAACACCTACGTCACCATCTTACCCCCAGCCGTTGAACCCAGCTCGGAGGCAGCAACTGATGGCCACGTAATTAGTTCCTACCAGCTCCTCAATGAGAGTCCAGCCCCTCCCGCGGGGCCCTCCCATCCTCAGGTACCACCATATTCCTCCACTTCAAGGACCTCCCCCGCCTCCAACAACGCGCAGCTTGACCACCTCAACCCTGCGCGTCCCCCCACATACGTAACGCTATTTCCACACCACTCTGGAGCCCCAGAGACCACAGATCCGTCCCCACCGCATTCAGGTGCACGCCATCAGCCCTCCAAAATGCACCCTCCCCTTTCTCCAGCACCTCATGCCGCACCACCACCCCGCCATTACGCGCCATAAACCGGCCCACCGCCCTATTCACCTTGATCCGCGCCTTATTAAGCCTCTCCACCGACCTCGCCTCCCTCCAAACCTTCCGCGGAACAATGTCAGACCAGACCGTGATCACCCCCGGAAACAAAGCCCAAATCCTGAGCAAGTCGAACTTAATATCACGAACCAATTCCCTAAAAGGCCGCTTACCCAAGTCATTCCCCCCCACGTGCAAAACCAACACGTCCGGGGGACGGTCCAACCGCACAAAATGATGCACCTCCCTCATCACCCCGCCCCACAACATACCTCTCACCCCTAACCACCGGACCGTAGCCAACTCCGGACTGAAACCCAACTGTCGCCCACTCGGCCGCACATCCGCTCTGATCGCACCCCAAAACACATAAGAGTGCCCCAAAATCCACACCAACGCCGCCGCCGTCCGACCTGTAAACACAAAAGAACATAATTAACACCAAACCACCACCCCAATCCCATTACAACAAAGCAGGCCGCACATAAGATTTAAAACGCACCGACTCCCACCGCCCAATCCTCCTAATCACTTCTTCACTGGCGCCCAGCCTAGCGGCCTCAGTCGCCGCACCAATCCGGAACGAATGCCCAGAATAATCCTTGACCGGCACCCTCAACGCCCTCAAACACCTCCGAAAGACCGCCAGAAATTGAAACCTAGACAAAAAGGAACCATCCTCATGCCTAAGGAAAGGAACACCGTCCCTCACCAGGCCCGCCCCATAAGACCGCACACACCGAACTGGGCACATAATACACCCCGGAACCGAAAACAACATGAAACGACGCCCCCTGCCCTCCTGATCCGTTTTCGACCTGCGAATCCGAACGGACAACCTGTCCCCCAACAACTCGATATCCTCACTCCTCAGCCCCCCCGCTCGATGAACACTGTCACACACCAACTCCCCCAAGCGAAAGGCGCCAAAAAACGCTAACGCAAACGCAGCCCTAAACAGCCCCAACTCCCACCCGGAACTGCAAATCCCACTCAACTGGTCACCCATCCGCCCCAACAACTCAAAAGACACCGGCCTACGACAATCCGGCCCCCTGCCCGCGCCCCTCCGCCAACCCTTCAAAACCTGCCGTACCAAAAATTCCTTCGTCAAATCCCGCAGCCCACGCAGCCGGAAACCGAACGCGACCCCTGCAATAAAATGGTTCACCTTCGACACCGACCACCCCTCGCCCTTCAGCTGTCCCAACAATATCAACAACCGCACATCCCCATCCCCGCCCCCAGCCCCCCAAGCCCCGTTCCAAGACTCCCAGATCGCCCACGCCTTACCATATTCCCTCCACGTACCCGGACTCAACGAATCCCTCAACATCCCCATCACCTCTCCTCCAAGATCCCCCACAGCCACGACGGACACTCCAGACCCACCGCCTCCGCTTCTGGCGCTAGAAGCCGGAACCGCTCCCACTGTGAACGAGAAAGAGAATCCGCCACTGAGTTAGACACACCAGCCACATGCTCCGCCACCACCCACACATTAATAGATAAGCAGCGCAACACAAAAAACTGCAACAGCCGCACCACCGGCGGAGAAGATGCGGACAAACTGTTGATAGCCTGAACCACCCCCAGATTGTCGCAATGAAAGCGCACCTTCCTGTTCCCCAATCTCTCCCCCCACAACACCACTGCCATCACAATGGGAAAAAGCTCCAACAAAGCCACATTCCTCACCCACCCCCGACTGACCCACGAGTCCGGCCACACGCCTGCGCACCATTGACCCTGGCAATAAGCCCCAAAACCCACCCCCCCCGACGCGTCAGTATATAACTCCAACTCCACACTATCACACAATTCCTCCATGACCAACGACCTACCATTGTACTGACCTAAAAACTCCGCCCACACCCTCAAATCCCCTTTCAACTCCTTACGCAACCCGATAAAATGATGCGGCGCTGACACCCCTGCCGTAGCCGCGGCCAACCGTCTACAAAAAATCCTACCCATTGGCATAATTTGACAAGCAAAGTTCAATTTGCCCAACAATGACTGCAACGCCCGCAACCTAATCTTCTCCCCTCCTACGGCCCTGTCAATCTCCTGACGCAAATCCACCAACTTATCCTGGGGAAGTCTGCACTCCATCCGCTCCGTGTCTATAACAATCCCCAAAAAACACAATTCCGTCACCGGACCAACTGTCTTCTCCCGCGCCAACGGTACCCCAAAACGCGCAAAAACTGACTGCACCGTGTGCAGCAACAAAGAACACACCCGTGAATTCGCCGCCCCCAAACACAAAAAATCATCCAAGTAATGGATAACAGATGAACAACCGGAAACCTCCACCACCACCCATTCCAGAAATGAGCTAAAAGTCTCAAAATATGCACATGAGAGAGAGCACCCCATCGGCAAGCACCGATCCACAAAATACTCCCCATCCCAAAAACAGCCCAACAAACCCATGCTCTCCACGTGCACCGGCAGCAAACTAAATGCCGCCTCCACATCAACCTTAGCCATCAACGTCCCCCGCCCCAACCGCCTTACCCATCTCACAGCCGCATCAAAGGACGTATAGACCACCGAACAAAGTTCAGGAGCTATACCATCATTGACCGACGCCCCTTTCGGGTAAGACAAGTGATGAATGAGCCGAAACTTATTTGGCTCCTTCTTCGGCACCACTCCCAGCGGAGACACCCTCAACCCCGGGATCGGCGGTTCCTTGAATGGACCCGCCATCCGCCCCAACTCCACCTCCTTCCACAGCTTCTCCGTCACCACATCCGCATGATCAAGCGCGGACCTAAGATTCTTATGAACCATAGGCCCCGCCGTAACAACCGACGGAATCCGAAAACCAAAACTAAACCCATCCCCCAACAAAACAGCCGCAACCCGATCCGGGTACCTATCTAGGAACACCTGCATCTCTTCCAACCGCACCGGCATCCGTCCCCTTTCCAGCGCCATCCCCGCCCCTATTCCTGCCCCCTTTGAAGCAACGGTTGGCGCCATGTGCCCCCCCACACCCCGTGCACTCGTGCTTAAACTTGCACTTGGCCCCAAATCTGCAATTTCCTTCGTTAAATAGGAAACACAACCCCTTTGCCGACGCCGCTGCCAAGGCACCCGGGGAAGACCCCCCGGACTCCCCCCGAAAGGACTGCCCAGTCCTGGGAGCCGCCGTCACCCTCAACCACAACCCAATGTCCTTATGATCCCATCGGATATCGGGCCTAACCGCCTTCCGCTGCCGGAACTGCTCATCATACCGGAGCCAACCCATACCCCCATAAACCCTATACGCCTCCCCAATCGCGTCCTGGTAGCAAAACAGCGCCGAACAACAATCCGGCGACCGCTCCCCAATGACACTCGCCAATATGGCAAACGCCTGCAACCAATTAGCAAAAGTACGCGGGATCAACCGATGCCGCCGCTTATCCTCATCCTCCTTCTTACCCTCATCCTTCCTACCCCTATCCAGGTTAAACCGTTCCAACGGAAGCAGCGAGAATATCTCCACATACTCCCCCTTCCAAATCCTCTCCCTCACCTCCTGTTTCAAATGAGCCCCCAACGGCCCCTCAAAGCAGACGTACACCTCCCCTCGCGCTTTATCATCCAACCTCTGCACTTCCTCCTCTCCCCCCGCCTGCGTTTCCACTGACACCGACCCCCCCACAACCCCCGGCGACCCTGCCACGGACCCCGGTACCACCCCCCACCCCGGCAACGGAGACCCCGCACCCGCCCCCATACCCGATAACCAACCCGCCAGACCCCCCAACAACTGCCCCAAACCCCTACCAAACTCCCCCATGGACCCCCCCCCCCCAGCAACCGGGAAACCCTGCGCTAACATGGAGCCCCACGCAATCTCACCAGGCACCGCGGGCGCTGTGACTCCCGCTGCCGCAGATCCTGACTCCCGCCGACCGGACACTTCACCGTCCTGGATCCTGGACGTCGACGGCTGTTCATCCCGGACCACCTGCACGACCCTCTGCACAACACTGGACGGGCCCCGGGCGAAGACCTCGGCGCCCCCCACGGCAAGGGGATCCTCATCCGCGCTGCTCCCATCTTCTCTGGACCTGCGCCGGCATCCGTCACCACCCAGCGCAGCCCGAGGAACCACGACATCGTCCAGAAGCCGAGCGGACCGCCCGCTTAAGGAGGGACAGGGCCGGTCCGCCGTTCCCAGTCCGGAATCCACCAGCACCGCCGCAGGGAGCGGGGGAAGGGGCGTCCCGCTCCGCTCAGGGCCCCGCCGCGTGACGGGATCCTTCCACGGCGTGAGCGACTCGCAGTAGGCCGAGCGGCCTTAAATAAGTTTTTCAGAAACAGCACACCGATGTAGTTTGTAATTCAACCTTTATTTACCAGTGGTATATTCTCAAGTTATTTTATGACATTTATTGCTGTCTGCAACGTTTCGGGCCCATTTGGTGCCCTTTGTCAAGCTGGATGGCCGGTCTGTATTTCCATCCAGCTTGACAAAGGGCACCAAATGGGCCCGAAACGTTGCAGACAGCAATAAATGTCATAAAATAACTTGAGAATATACCACTGGTAAATAAAGGTTGAATTACAAACTACATCGGTGTGCTGTTTCTGAAAAACTTATTTAAAGCTACAATCTCACTCCGCGGGTGGAAGGAGGTAACAGGAGACGAGCACCCACAAAAGCCATTCAAATTAGACGTGTGCTGAGGTGTCATTACGACTAAGCAGTAGGCCGAGCGGCCGCTCTCCGCCGCGAAGGGTCCACAGAGGGGCTCCCTACTCGGCGCCGGGCCCGTGGGGTGACTTCAGGGCTTAGGCGCGCCGGCGGAACCCCACGCCGCGGCCGGGCAGCCCGAACTGTGGGGGAAATCTCAGGAGCAGGGGACACCAAACAGGCACCAACCTGCTCCTGCAGCCAGCCAGGCCCCCGCACCTCCGCCTCACGCCGCAACCGCTCCAGCATGGCATCCACTGATAGGACAGGCGCCGACATCTTGCCGTCCGTTTCGCTCCCCTGGCCGCACTGAACACTGCTCCGCCCACTTCCTCCTTCCCTGCTCCTGCCGCGCCCCCCGCTGCCTCGGCAACTCGCGCCTCCGCTGGATACCGCCCCCCGCACCTCTTAACCCTTACCTCACCTTCCCTCGCCGCCACGCCTCTTCATGCGCGTCCTCCCCCACCGCTGCGCTCCTGTCCGGCCTGACTTCATCACAAGTTCGTTTCTGTCAGGTGAATGCCTAATTTTTGGGGGCTGTACTGGCCGACAGTAAAATTTGCATCCAGCGACCTCCTAATCTACCTCCAGCCACATCATCACAAGACCTTTTCTGTCAGATGAATGCCTTATTTTTGGGGCCTGTACTGGCCGACAGTAACATTTTTATCCAGTTACCGCCTAATGTACCTCCAGCCACATCATCACAAGCTTTTTTCTGTCAGTTGAATGCCTAATCTTTGGGGCTTGTACTCCCGTGGCCTACAGTAAAATATGTATCCAGTGACCGCCTATTGTACCTTCAGCCACATCATCACAAGTTCTTTTCTGTCAGATGAGTGCCTAATTTTTGGGGCCTGTACTGGCCTACAGTAAAATTTGTATCCAGTGACCTCCTAATGTACCTCTAACCACATCATCATAAGTTTTTTTTTCTGTCAGGTGAATGTCTAATTTTTGGGGCCTGTACTGGCCTACAGTAAAAATTTTATCCAGTGACCGCCTAATGTACCTCCAGCCACATCATCACAATTTCTTTTCTGTCAGGTGAATGCCTAATCTTTGGGACCTGTACTGGCCTACAGTAAAATTTGTATCCAGTGACCGCCTAATGTACCTCCAGCCACATCATCACAAGCTTTTTTCTGTCAGTTGAATGCCTAATCTTTGGGGCTTGTACTCCCGTGGCCTACAGTAAAATATGTATCCAGTGACCGCCTATTGTACCTCCAGCCACATCATCACAAGTTCTTTTCTGTCAGGTGAGTGCCAAATTTTTGGGGCCTGTACTGGCCTACAGTAAAATTTGTATCCAGTGACCTCCTAATGTACCTCTAACCACATCATCATAAGTTTTTTTTTCTGTCAGGTGAATGCCTAATTTTTGGGGTCTGTACTGGCCTACAGTAAAATTTGTATTCAGTGACTGCCTAATTTACCTCTAGCCACATCATCACAATTTCTTTTCTGTCAGGTGAATGCCTAATCTTTGGGACCTGTACTGGCCTACAGTAAAATTTGTATCCAGTGACCGCCTAATGTACCTCCAGCCACATCATCACAAGTTCGTTTCTGTCAGGTAAATGCCTAATTTTGGGGCCTGTACTCCCGTGGCCTAAAATAAAAAAAATTCTAGGCTCCAGCAGGGCACATTTATGAGATTCTCCCTTTAAGACGCATAAAAATGGCCCCTGATTAAAATACATATTTATTGTTGGAATTTAAGCCAATGATCCCCCTCTGGTATGTCACTATCCATGTTGTGGGACTATTTGTGCACTTCTAGTAAGTATTTGGTGGCTGCAAATATGACTTGAAGGTTCTCCTGCCATTAAAGTCAATGTGGCCCGCCGCGACCGCATTTGCGAAAAGTCCCGGCTGATGTTTGTCCATCACTATTGTTATATACTTTAAAGTAAGAAAACCAGTTTAGTTACATCAACTTCCAGACCATTACCAGATACACAAAGGTGACATAGTCTCATCATTACAGCCAGGAATATAAAGATTAACCCCTGCGGAACCTGATTCTGGTGCGACTAATAAATTACTTGGTATAACACCAAGTGACTTTATACAAAGTAGCCAGCCCAAAAGCATACACACTTTCTTGCTTATAATGTACTATATACAATACATGTGTACTACTATTATGTACTTATACATAGAAGAGGAAAAGTTGTGATTACACAGGCCAAAGACTAAACTACTTTGTATTAGCAAACAGTGGGTCATTCATGTATGAGTCTGATAATATTGCCTTACCTTAACCCCTTTACTACTGAGCCACTTTTCACCTTAAATCACAGGCCAATTTTTATAAATTTGACATGTTTTACTTTATGTGGTAATAACTTGAAAACGCTTTTACTTATCCAGGCCATTCTGAGAATGTTTTCTCGGCACATATTGTACTTCATGACAATGGTAAAATTGAGTCAAAAAATTTCATTTTTATTTATAGAAAATACCAAATGTACAAAATATTTTCAAAAATTAGCAAATTTCCAAATTTCAATTTCTCTACTTTTATAATAGATATGCGCAGTGACGCACCAGACGCCGACACCGATACCACATGACAGCGGCAGCCAATGGTATGGGGAGGCGGAGGGTATAATCGGTTACCTAGGAGACGTGTCAACAGTCGGGAAACCGCACAGTACGTCTATTGATAAAGACGTCCATGGTAAGGCTATGACACAAAATCATAGCGAGATTAGACTGACATTTTTTGCAGGAATTTAGAAAACAGGGATGA
Source organism: Bufo gargarizans (assembly GCF_014858855.1). Taxonomy (NCBI): domain Eukaryota; kingdom Metazoa; phylum Chordata; class Amphibia; order Anura; family Bufonidae; genus Bufo; species Bufo gargarizans. The sequence goes on along the minus strand of NC_058082.1, from coordinate 411,380,043 downwards.
GTAAAAGAGTATACTAAACCTAATGCCGAGTTTGTATGACACAATGAGATATCTCATAAAGACTCCTCCCATCACAATGAATGGGGTAACGCCGTTAATATGAGAAACAAGGATCACCACAATTTATACAAAGCACCCAAAATCTAGCCTTTCGTTCAGACCCAGGGGTGCAGACGTTTTGAGGCAGAAGATCCAACGGGTTTCGCGTTGGAGGAGACATTTGTCCCAATCACCCCCTCTAGTGGGAGGCTTTACGAGATCTATGCCCAGGAACTTCAAGGAGGCAATACCATTATGGGCAGTGTGTACATGTTTTGATAGTGGGGTATCCCGTTTATGTGAGATGTCCCCCAGATGTTCCCCTATCCGCCTCCTAAATTCTCAGATCGTCTTGCCTACATATTCAATCCCACATTCACATTGGATCCGGTATATGACCCCTCTAGATTTACAATTAATAAAATATGGGATTGAATATGTTTTGCCTGTCACGTGGCTTACAAATGACTTTGTCGTTTGTATGCGTTTGCATGCCACGCAATTTCCACATTTGTGACAACCCACAGTCTTGGATCGCAACCAGGTGGACTTTGTGCGATCTGGTGCATAGTGACTATGCACCAGTTTATCACGTAAATTGGGTCCCCTACGATAGGTGATTTGAGGTTGATCACCCAGCATATCTTTCAGGTCAGGGTCCATTTTTAGGACCTCCCAATGACGTTTTATGATGTTCTTAACTTGTTTGGACCCCCTGTCAAAATTAGTGATAATTCTGAAGATTTTCGTTTGTGGGGTGGATGGTTGGTTCGGAGTGAGCAAGGAAGATCTCGGTCGGGACAAGGCTGTCTGATAGGCCGATCTCAAGACATGATCAGGGTAGCCCCTAGATAAAAATCTCATCCTCAGGTCGGCTGCCTGATTGATGAAGTCATGCTTGTCTGAACAATTGCGTCTGAGTCGCAGATATTGGCCCCTAGGAATTCCTCTCCTGAGTGGGAGAGGGTGGTTGCTCTCCCATCTCAGGAGGGAATTAGTGGAGCTGGCCTTCCTATATATGGAGGTGTCCAGTTCCCCCTTATCATTCCTGGAGATCTTTATATCCAGGAATGGTAGAGTGGTGGGATGCGATTCGCAGGTAACATGCATACCTATCTGGTTCCGGTTAAGTTGCTGGACGAAGGCTTCGAAGCCCCCTTGGTCTCCATTCCAGAGAATAAAGATGTCGTCAATGTATCGCGCCCACAGACCAATTTCATAGGTGTCCAACGCTTCATCTTCCCTAAAGATGAGGGTCTCCTCCCACCAGCCCAGGAATAGATTCGCGTACGACGGGGCACAGGGACTCCCCATCGCCGTACCCCTGAGCTGGTGGTAGGTCCTCCCGTCTATTTTATAATAGATAGTAATAACTCCAAATATAGCTATTACTTTACATTTGCCAAATGTCTACTTCATGTTTGGATCATTTTGAAAATTTCATTTCATTTTTTTGGGACGTTAGAAGGCTTGGAACTTTAGAAGCAAATCTTTACATTTTTAAGAACATTTCAAAACACCTATTTTTTCAGGACCAGTTAAGTTATGAAGTCAATTTAAGGGGGCTTACATATTAGAAACCACCCATAAATCAATCCATTTTAGAAACTGCACCCCTCAAGCTATTCAAAACTGATTTTATAAACTTTGTTAACCCTTTAGGTGCCCCATGAGAATTAAATGAAAATGGGAATGAAATTAGAAAATTTCGTTTTTTTAGCAGATTTTAAATTTTAATCTATTTTTTCTGCAACACATCAAGTTAACAGCCAAACAAAACCCAAAATCTGTTACCCTGAATCTGGAGATACACCCTATGTGTGCTCAAAAACTGATGTATGGGCGCACAGCATGCTTTAGAGTGGAAGGAACACCATATGGCTTTTGGAGAGCGGATTTCGCTCCCAATTACCATTCCAGCTATGAAGACACACTGAGGTGGCCCTACAGTGGAAACCCCCCAAAAGTGACCCAATTCTGGAAACTACACCCCTCAAGGAATATTTCAAGGTGTGTAGTTAGCACTTTGAGCCATCAGGCGTTTCACAGAATTAGGAAACGCTTGCCTGCGAAAATTAAAAGTAAAAAAAAAATTCTGAAAAAGTTGCTTTACACCCACATTTTTCACTTTCACAAGGGGAAATAGGACATAATGCAATCCACATTTTGTTCCACATTTCCCCCTAAATACGTCAACACCCCATATGTGCTCAAAAAATTATGTATGGATGCATGGCAAGGTTCAAAATGGAAGTAGTGCTATAGGGCTTTTGGAGGACAGATTTTGCAGGATTGGCTTTTTGGAGCTATGTCACATATGAAGACACCCTGAGGAACCCCTAGAGTGGAAAGCCCCAAAAAGTGACCCCATTCTGGAAACTACACCCCTCAAGGAATATTTCAAGATGTGTAGTGAGAACTTTGTCCTGAAAGGGGATTTATGGAATTGGCTGCGAAAATGATTTTTTTTTTCCAGAAAAGGCAAAAATTCACCCCTTAATTTATTGCCCATTTTCTCCTGATTACATCAATACCCCATATGCGCTTGTACACTGCTACATGGGCGTCCCAGAGGGGTCAGAAGGAAAGGAGCACCAAATGGCTTCTGGAAGGCAGATTTCACTGGAATAATTGACAGACGCCATCTTGCAATTGAACACACCCTGAGGTACCCCTAGAGTGGAAACCCCTAAAAATTGACCCCATTCCATAAACTACACGCCTTAAGGAATATTTCAAGGTGTGTAGTGAGCACTTTGACCCTTTAGGCGTTTCACAGAATTAGGAAACGCTTGGCTGTGAAAATTAAAGATTTAAAAATTTTCCAGAAAAAGTTGCTTTACACCCAAATTTTTCACTTTCAAAAGGGGTAACAGGACAAAGTGCACCCCACATTTTGTTCCCCATTTCCCCCTGAATATGGCAACACCCCATATGTGCTAAAAAAAATGATATATGGGCGCACAGCAGGGCTCTAGATTCAAACAGCTAAATATGGATTTTGCTGACACCTGAATTGGCAGACAGTTTTTTAAGGTCCCATGCCGCATTAAAAAAATTCCTGAGGTCCCCAGAAATAAAAAAAAAACAACAACATGTGACTCCATTTCGGAAAGAGCACCCCCGTACAAACATTTTAAGTGGTGGAAAGGGTACTTTTCAGCAAACAGGTGTCTCACAGAAGGCAGAAATATTAGAGAAAGCATTTCAAAGCACACATTTGTAAAAATAAAAAAAATTACTAGCAGACCCCAATTTTTTACTTTCACAAGGGGTTAAAGGAGAAAATGCACCCAGTATATGTTTCCCATTTTCTCCCCTTTTGTACTTGTAGCCCGTTGTATTGGCACACAGCGAGTCTCTAGGCAAAGTGCAAAAACTGTTTTTTGCAGGCCTGAATAAACAGACATTTATTTTAGGTGCCATGTCGCATTAAATACATTTCCTGAGGTCCCTAGAAATGAAAAACCCCAAGAAGTGACCCCATTTCAGAAATAGCACCCCCATATGAACATTTTAAGTGGTGGAAAGGGCACTTTTTACCTAACAGGTGTTTCACAGAAATGAATATGTAGTGGTTGGTGAAAAGTGGGTATGTACCACTTGCAAATAGATACTGCTAACTGCATATTGCAAATTGCGACTAAATTCAGCAAGTAGAACTATTCGTTAGATCTCAGATATACCTCTCAGAGAGATCATAAAGTGCTAAAATAACTTGAAGTGACAGTACAGATACTCAAGAGAGAAATATATCCACCATTTTATGTTGAATGACAAGATTGAACAGTTGAACCACCATCTTATGCATACCCCCATTTTGTGATATCTTTTCAACACGTGTTATGTACAGGGGTTCCGTTGTTCCGTGATCCGTTTCCGTTTTTGTTTCCGTGCGTCTTCCTTGATTTTTGGAGAATCACCAGACATGAAGGAAAGTGAAAAAAAATCTAAGTCAAGTTTGCCTTTCAAATGATATTTAAAAAAAACGTAAGCGGATGCGTGGACACGGATGCGGATGACAATCTTGTGTGCCTCCGTGTTTTTTCACGGACCCATTGACTTGAATGGGTCCGCGAACCGTTGTCCGTGAAAAAAAATAGGACAGGTCCTATTTTTTTGACGGACTAGAAACACAGATCACGGACGCGGATGACAAACGGTGCATTATCCGAGTTTTCAACGGACCCATTCAGAGTCAATGGGTCCGCAGAAAATCACGGATAACGGAACAATGGACACGGAACACAACAACGGTCGTGTGCATGAGGCCTAAAAGTCAGATATATCAAAATTCTTCTAAAGCCACAGCGCAAAAGGCCCTTCATAGTGCTGCGCCTGCCACAATCATCTCTGCTGCATTTACTGGGGTCCAACCTTGGGGTCTAGCGTATGGCGATGTAGGGTGCTGAGAAAAAAATTGCTGGGCATATAAATTTGTTTGGGCTACCATCAAATTTATAAAATCCACAGAGAAAAAGATTTAAAAAAAATAAATTTCAGTGAAGCCCGCACAGTCTATCTCTGAATTCCTGAGTTGCCCACAAACTCAGGAATTTGGGGCTGATAATTCTCAGCGGGTGGGGTCCATGTGGGCTCACTCTAGGGGGCTGCCTCCTCTGCTACCCTGGGGCGCCTTCTAGAGGGTCCCTCATCAGCGGATGATTATGATGATGAGGGGGTAGAGGAGTAGAGGAAAGTGGCATCCTCTTCTCCCTCGCTGGCAGACTCAGTATCGGAGGCAAGGATGGCGTATGCCTCTTCAGCTGAGTACACTCATTGGGGTGAATGGGACATTTTTATTTTATTGGGGTGTAACGTGTGAAATGTGTAAAACTTTATTTAATGTGAGGGGTGTGTATGTAGTACAGTAGAATGCATGTCCATGAATCCTCTATAGCAGTAGTTTATTGGAAGTTCAGAATATTCTGGGCCTATTCTATGTCTGTATCTACCAGTGTAAAGAGTGCTGTTTACATGGGGCGGTATACTTCCTTTTATTTATTTATTTATTTATTTATTTATTTATTTATTTTTACCTGCCCATATATAGGACAACTTGATCCTGGATTTTAGGATAAATTGGAAGCTACCCTCCCATGTCATGCACACATTGCTAGTAGTTTCTGAAAACAGTTGTTATTTCTGCAAATGGTGCTGTTCACATGGGGCGGTATTCTTCCTCCTTTCATACCTGATTATATATATGACAATTTGATCCTGGGTATCTAGGATAAATTGAAGGCTACCCTCCCATGTTACGCACACATAGCCAGCAGGATCTGCAAACAGCTGATATTTCTGTAGATGGTGCTGTTCACATGGGGCTGTATTCTTCCTCCGTTTATACCAGATCATGTATATGACAATTTGATCCTGGGTATCTAGGATAATTGGAAGCTACCCTCCCATGTCACGCACACATAGACAGTGATATTTGCTAACAGTTGATATGATTGCAACCTGTTATAGGGGTGAGGATGACTTGTATCCGTTGAAAAACTGTAATTATTTACTATGAAATCAGGCATGTTATATTTATTCTCAGCCCATCACAGGGTACAGGGTCATTTTTGTGTTATGTTTATTGTTGCTTGTATTACATGTTTTTAACTGGTGAAAGGATGTAATTGTTCACACTGTGCGGCTTTTTCTCAGGGAGTTGAGACTATGGCACTCCAGAGGTTAATATGACCAGAGAACTGCAGCGCAGTGTGTCACCAATTACACTAGTGATTGCTGTATTTAACGAAAGGTGTGATGCACTGTGTGATAGCCTATGGGGTTGGAGGCTCCACCCTCCCCTCCTTGGATTTTGGAGGGAGGAGCATTCCAACTCCTTTAAATTGTGGGGTCACACATAGCAAAGTGTTACGACTAAGGGTACCAACCCGAAACGCGTCAACGTTATGCTGTGAACGATGTGGCTGTGTCCGTTATTCATATGTGAAAAATAAAGAAGAGCTTTTAGAGGATCTCCATTGCCTCCGGGACCTTTCTTTTCAAGTTACCTGCAGCCTGATAAGGGAACACTCCCCTAGGGCCTCTGGAGCTGGGAACACATATTCCACCAGGAAGGTGAGCTGGACTAAGTTTTCTCTCATTTCAAAAAGTGTTGGTTTCCGTACTACACCCCTGGTTTCCCGATGAGATGATATTACCTCTAGCTCTATATTTAAAGTTTATATTTCGGACTGCCACTGATCGTTACACGGACACACCTCTCCAATCATGGCCTTTTGTACCCTGCCTGATCGACAGTCCAAAGCGGACTCCGTTTTTTCTGGTGAAGATTGGGTTGGTTCCAGTGATCTGGATTGAAAAAGTGGAATGAATAATCTGGAACGACTATTAAGCCAAGAAACCCGTGTCTGGTGGGACTGTATTACTCTCACCAAATACATGGAAAAAAGTATGATCCTGCGTGGGCTGAGGATTAAAAAAGTACCTACTACCGTTTTTTCAGATGACTTTGTGTGCAGATGGAATAGCATTCTGTCGGACTGTTCAATGAAATTAATTAAACTCATTATAGACTTTGAGAATGACAAATTGAATGGGCTACAACAGGAGATTCAATCTTGCAGAGAATCGCTGGAGAAATTCAGCATCAATACGGAATATGCCTCAATGGAGGAAGAAATGAAGTTATCTATTACCAAGCTAGAAGACACTATTATGGAATACAAACATTCTAAATATCAGCGCGACCTATATGATTATACCAACAACCAGGTCTATGAATGGGGGAGAAGGGATAATGTTTATTCCACACCCAAATCAATTCTCAAAAACCGCAAGAAAAAGAAAACACACAGGAGAGTGTCCAGAGTTAGTTTCTCCTCTGATACAGAGGGGTCTGAATTTTCACATGCGGCTGGCATGTTGGAGCCGGGATCCGATGTCTCCGCCCTGCCTCTCTCACCTGAGGAAATTGGCAACACTGCCTCCTATTACAAAAGGTCTAAAACAGACAAGGAGAAAAAAGACACAGTGAATGCTTCAAAAAACGTAGAATTAGGGGTGGACGGAGGCACCGGACAGCGGCATCCAAGATCTACCCGACTGCAGATGAAACAGAAATGAATTGTGATAAGTTAAGTGTTGTTAATTTGTCCAGTACCAATTTAAGCAATGAACAGAAACATGTTTTGTCCCTAGGTCTTAACTTTGCACCTAAAGCCCATTTTGATATGTTTTCCACCATGCTTGACATTAACAAATTTGTGCGTAATATTACGGTGTCTCGGCACTTCCGTGATATCCCGGCTCCTCCTGATCCCCCACCGGATGAAACACAGACTTATGAAGAACATTCATTCAAAGATTTAATGTTCAATGAACAATTATCCCTGTGCTGTCTTGTGGGTCTTCAGGAGGAGCAGGGAATCGTGGAGCTGCCGAAACCAGCCAGCAAATTCCGTACCCAAAATTCCAGGTTCTATCCCGTGATGTCACGCACAGGAAGCATGGATGTATTCCAAGAAGTGTTGGAAAAAGAGTTAGATAGGATTCATAAAGATAGCATAAAAAGTAAAAAGCCTAATAATCTTAGCCAATCTCAGGCTCTAGCACTTCAAGAGCTGCAGCAGTGTGACACCTTGGTCATTAAAATGGCGGATAAGGGGGGGGTGGTGGTCGTCATGGACAAGGAAATATAAGGCAACCAATTGCGGGAAATGCTGGCAGATACATCCACGTACAGTACACTATTGAAGGACCCATTAAGAGAATATATGGATGGCTATATGGTATATTTTCAGTGATAGTGAATATAGGTATCTGTGCGTGGATGTACCTGTCACCCCCATTATGCATGCTTTGCCCAAGATCCATAAGGGCGTCCACCCCCCCCCCCCCCTCCTCCGCCCTATAGTTTCTGGAATGGGATCCCTCACTGAGCGCCTGGGTAGTTGGCTGGACAATATTCTCCAGCCTCTAGTCAGGTGCACACCGGGGTTCCTAAAGGATACGGCGGATGTGCTGCGGGCTATGTTCAGTTTTGTATGGGAGACAAATTATAGATGGATCACGGCAGACGTGGTTGCCCTTTATCCCTCTATCCCTCACAGGGTTGCCCTGCTGGCCATGGAGTATCACCTTCACAGATATACTGGACTCAGTTCTGGTTACATCGATTTTGTCTGTGAGGTGACGGCATTTCTGCTGACCCATAATTACTTCATGTTTGATGGTGTGCACTACCTCCAGACCCGTGGAGTGTCAATGGGGGCCAAGTTCTCGCCGTCATTGGCAAACTTGACCATGTCCTATTGGGAAGAAAAGTTCATTTACAATTTGGATAATCCATTTGGGCCTGGTTTGGTCTGGTATGGCAGATACATCGATGACGTGCTCATGGTATGGGCGGGCGGTGTGTCTGCCGTCCCAGACCTCCAGGCGTACTTAAATAACAACAACTATAATCTACGATTTACATGTTCAGCGCATGAATCCCATATAAATTTCCTCGACTTGACACTCCACGGCAGTCCAGGCGAGATAGTGTACACCCACACATACAGAAAGGAGGTGGCTGGCAACTCAATTTTGAATGCCAGGAGTCACCACCCTTTACATACCATCAGGGCGATTCCCGTGGGGGAATTTGTACGCACTGCCAGGAATTGTAGTCAACCAGAGAAACTTGAGGAGGAATTTAACAAGGTGGAACAAAGACTGAGGGCAAGAAGCTATCAGTGGATGATACAAAGAGGGCGAGACATTGCAATACGTAAGGATAGAAAAGAAATGCTCTTTGGGAAGGCGAGATGCAACAAACAAACAATGGTCTCTGCTGGCAGTGGGAGAGTACATGGAGACAGGGACCGGGACAATGTCCCTACTCTTTCTTTAACATATAGTACAGAATTTAATACAATCAGTTCCACAATAAAGCGATGTCTACCCATCTTGTTCGATGATGACATCTTATACAAAGCTCTAAAATCAGGCTGTAGAATTGTTTCTAGAAGAGCCACTACATTGTCCTGCTCACTGTCTCCATCCCTCTACACTTCCAGCAGAATGGGAACCAATTTCAAACCAAGTTGGCCTTTAATACAAGGGATTTACCAGATGTGGAGGTAATCCGTGTAAGACTTGTGGTTATGTGATCCCTATACAGTCATTTGAGAACTCAGATCATTCATGTAGTTTTCCCATCCGCAGCTACATTAATTGTAACACGGAGGGTGTTATCTATGTTATCCGGTGCACTAGTTGCGATCAGATGTACATAGGCAGCACAACCCGTAAATTCAAGAGCCGAATCCTTGAGCACCTAAACTACAGGGAGTGCAGAATTATTAGGTAAATGAGTATTTTGACCACATCATCCTCTTTATGCATGTTGTCTTACTCCAAGCTGTATAGGCTCGAAAGCCTACTACCAATTAAGCATATTAGGTGATGTGCATCTCTGTAATGAGAAGGGGTGTGGTCTAATGACATCAACACCCTATATCAGGTGTGCATAATTATTAGGCAACTTCCTTTCCTTTGGCAAAATGGGTCAAAAGAAGGACTTGACAGGCTCAGAAAAGTCAAAAATAGTGAGATATCTTGCAGAGGGATGCAGCACTCTTAAAATTGCAAAGCTTCTGAAGCGTGATCATCGAACAATCATGCGTTTCATTCAAAATAGTCAACAGGGTCGCAAGAAGCGTGTGGAAAAACCAAGGCGCAAAATAACTGCCCATGAACTGAGAAAAGTCAAGCGTGCAGCTGCCAAGATGTCCCTTGCCACCAGTTTGGCCATATTTCAGAGCAACATCACTGGAGTGCCCAAAAGCACAAGGTGTGCAATACTCAGAGACATGGCCAAGGTAAGAAAGGCTGAAAGACGACCACCACTGAACAAGACACGTCAAGACTGGGCCAAGAAATATCTCAAGACTGATTTTTCTAAGGTTTTATGGACTGATGAAATGAGAGTGAGTCTTGATGAGCCAGATGGATGGGCCCGTGGCTGGATTGGTAAAGGGCAGAGAGCTCCAGTCCGACTTGTGGGGCTTGTGGGGCCTTTTTGGGTTGAGGATGGAGTCAAGCTCAACTCCCAGTCCTACTACCAGTTTCTGGAAGACACCTTCTTCAAGCAGTGGTACAGGAAGAAGTCTGCATCCTTCAAGAAAAACATGATTTTCATGCAGGACAATGCTCCATCACACGCGTCCAAGTACTCCACAGCGTGGCTGGCAAGAGAGGGTATAAAAGAAGAAAATCTAATGACATGGCCTCCTTGTTCACCTGATCTGAACCCCATTGAGAACCTGTGGTCCATCATCAAATGTGAGATTTACAAGGAGGGAAAACAGTACACCTCTCTGAACAGTGTCTGGGAGGCTGTGGTTGCTGCTGCACGCAATGTTGATGGTGAACAGATCAAAACACTGACAGAATCCATGGATGGCAGGCTTTTGAGTGTCCTTGCAAAGAAAGGTGGCTATATTGGTCACTGATTTCTTTTTGTTTTGTTTTTGAATGTCAGAAATGTATATTTGTGAATGTTGAGATGTTATATTGGTTTCACTGGTAAAAATAAATAATTGAAATGGGTATATATTTGTTTTTTGTTAAGTTGCCTAATAATTATGCACAGTAATAGTCACCTGCACACACAGATATCCCCCTAAAATAGCTAAAACTAAAAACAAACTAAAAACTACTTCCAAAAATATTCAGCTTTGATATTAATGAGTTTTTGGGGTTCATTGAGAACATGGTTGTTGTTCAATAATAAAATTAATCCTCAAAAATACAACTTGCCTAATAATTCTGCACTCCCTGTATATTGTTGAGGAAGGGTTGAGACGTATGCATATATATCCATGCATGCCTGCAAACACGTGCGGGCATGTATGGTATATATGCATACATTACCACCGCATCATGGGACGATGTGCGCAGATGTGCCCAGCATCTGCGCACGTCTGCCCATGGTGATCCCCAGGGGCTCATGGTGGCCCCTGTGGGAAATATGTGCCTCCTTTAGACCGTGCCCTTATAATATATATATGGCTGTGGCCCCTTATAGCATATATATATATATATATATATATATATATATCTATAATCCCCCTTAGAATACATTATGCCCCTTATATGTGTGTATATATGTTGTCAGGAGGACATATATGTGTTTCTGCCATGGCTCTCCCCCAGGTGTGTATGTGTATATATATATATATATATATATACATATATATACATATATATATATATATATATATATATATATATATATGGGCCTATAACTGCCCATGTATGCCCCCAGGTTTATAATGAGTATATATATATATATGTATATAGATGCGTCCCAAGTATCTATATACATATATATATATATATATATATATATATATATACTTAAATTTCCCCTGCGTTCAGCTAGTTCTTGCAGGGGGGTGGATATGTCTCCAGGTGGCTGGTGACTTCAAAGGCTAAGGGATCAATTGATTTGAGGCACTTTGTTGAGTTTATCAGCCTATTTACTATGCGGCCCCACCTTGTGTTTGTGACATGGCTGGGCGTGTGGTGCTGCTAGCCTCATGGGGCCAACTGGCATGCATACGTCACAGTGACACTATGATGTCACATCCCTGAGGAGGGGGGAGGTGAGCTGGTTTGGAGGCTGATATAGGAGCCTGAAACCAGGAAAAAGGGGCTCTTGCAACCAGACTAGAACCAGAGACACATGGGGACTGATGCCTGAAGGAAGAGAGGCCCATTTGGCCCTGGAGATGGCTGAGTATACGCTGGCATGGCATTGTACCTCCCTTGCAGTGCCAACCATATTCACCCCCCTTATTTCCCTACCACTATCCCACCAACGATTTAACCCTTTGTATCCCAGACCCCATGCTGCCCCTTGTTACCCCTGATTAACCCTACTGTTTAACCTCTTCCCTGCCACCCCAGCTCCCCTGCTGGTCTCATACCCCTGAGTGTTTAACCCCTTCCCTGCCAGGACCCTGGTGGCCCTGATTCTGTGCCCCTGATGTCCCTAATCCATTAACCCCTTCCCTGCAAGAACCCCAGCTCTCCTGCTTGTATTAACCTCAGCACTCACTGGCAAATAACCCTTGCAGTGCTGAATCTATAGTGTCTGTGGCCTGCACTCGCCCCTGCAGCGCCACTGGTAACCCCTTGTACCCCGTAGGGACAGTGCAGACGGGTGGGTTATTGTTAATATTACTTGTATGTGTGTATTGTATAATTAGTTTGTGGGTGGAATTTGGGAACGTGTAGTGTAGTTTAGGATTGTATATGTGTAATGCTGTGTATTGTTAGTGTATTGCGTGCTTAGTGTATTTAATAAATACTGTTATATTTGTACCCTTTGTGTAGCGTGTACTTGTTAGCGGTAGCGAGTTAGTAAGGCGCATGCAGCTAGCATTAGTGATTAGTGTAAAGCATAGCGAAGGTATGTGATATTATTATATAAAGGCATAAATAGGCGGAGTCATCAATAGACGGTTCCTCCTATTTATGAATATTAATTATCGATATTCGCATAATATTGGTGATTAATATTCCCCCTTTACATTGGCGAGTCAGGCCCACTGCTTAGATTTTGAAATCTGTGTTTGGTTTTGAGGTTAGAGGTCGGTCATCCTGTGAATTATCAGGCAATAGAGACGCGGTCACCGGTCTGAGCGTCTAGGACCTGATAATTCGGACAGGTGACGCGACTCTTCCTTATGGTGTTTGAGGCTAGAGGTTGGTTGTCCTGTGAATTGTCAGGCAAGAGAGACGTGGTCAGCGGTCTGAGCGTCTAGGAGAGACGTGGTCAGCGGTCTGAGCGTCTAGGACCTGATAATTCGGACAGGTAACGCTACTCTTCCTCACAGCACCAAGCGCAGATCAAAATCTTTAGCAGAGAATCTATAATTGTTCTGTGAATTAATATTTTGCTATTTGCTTTACACGGTCACTGCATCGCTCAAGTGATTGCGAGGGAGAAGAGGACACGTCACTGAAGGAGATCCATCTTCATTGGAGCGGCGTACAAGTCCGGGAAGAAGCGATCCGGGAAAATGGACTTCTTCCAAGCAGCTGCTAGGACGAAGAGGTACGGCCCCAAGGAGAAGATGGACGCTCAAATGGTGAGTATGGACTTCCCCACACTGCAACACTTGAGCAGACACAGCACATTTAATCCCATCCTCCCCACCACATACAAGTCAGCAGAAATGCTGTGGTCCGATTTGTTGGCACAGGCTTGTAGTTATGACAAGCTTTGTGTGAACAAACTGATGGTGTTGAACAAGGCCACTAAACGGCTTCAGATGCTAGCCAAACTTGTTCATACGTTTGAGGCTAGCATCTGTAAGCCAAAGGAAGTGGCGCTGGTATCTCAGTCAACAGAGACAATTCCTCCAGCCGTTCACTGCCTATGCTGTGCTAGTAATTCGGACCAGGTTTTGGCATTACGGGCACAGCTGGCGGAGAATGTGCAGTCTACTGTTGACCGAGATGCGCAGGTGGCTAGGATACAGTCACAGTTAGTAGAGCTGCAGAAGCAGAAGGAGGAAATTGAGGCTAAGTTGACCCAGTCTTATACTGAGGTCAAGGCCTTCAAGGAGCAGACTGCCTCTACTAATGTGACGGTAGCCAAATTGAAGGCTCAGGTTGCTGTAAGCTCCCAGATAATGACTGGCATGCAACAGGTCATCACCAAGTTGGTGCCGACCCTTTCTTTTCCCATAAAGTCAGGGTCGGAATATCCCAAAACTTTGCCCTATGCAGGGCAAAAAGGGGGGAGAGTAGTCTGTGACAGGCCAAATCACCAGACCAAGCCTGTCCAGACTAACAGAGATTTTTCCCTGACTTTGGGGAAAAGAAACATCATGAAAAGTGCCTCCCTGAAGATGGAACAATTCAGGGAGCGCGGTTGCAGTGTGGACGGACCTAAGCCATGCCGGGCAAACATCAAATGTTTTGCGTGTGGTGGCTTGGGTCATATAGCGAAGCACTGCAAAACACACAGGACAGAAAGCCCAATCAGGTGCTTCAGGTGTGGGAACAAAGGACACATTGCAAGGAATTGCCCTTGTGCAAGTAATTGCAATGTGTCCAGTGATGGGAGGCAGGTAACAAATGGTGCAGCGGGGTCTAGTCAGCTTGGCCATAAAGGGGTAACCTCTCGGCAGAATCATCAGCTGCTGAGGGGCCAGAGTGGCCAAGCTAGGCTAGGCAACATTTGACACCCCTGTACTATTTGTACACCGTTTGTTCCCTATACATGTCCATGTTGTGTGTTTTTGTTGTCCATTGTAACGTTCTTCTTGATGTTGATGGTGGTCCTTGTCTATGAGTGTGTTCCACCAGGCTGATTTATGTAGTGTTGTAATGTCCCGTCTGCTGTCTTGTTTCATTCTGTGTCCCCTTGGAGTGGAGCAGTGTTATACTGTGGATCGAGAACGTATAGGGTCGCGAGCAGATAATATCACACGGGCAATCCCGCTGGTCGGGAGAAGGCATAAGGACCTTCTTCATGCAGCACACAAAGGATGATGTGATATTATTCTGGGCAACCAGGGTCTCGGATCGATACAGATAACACTGTTGTGCTCAAGGTTTTCGGTAGGGCTGTGTTGCGCTGGGGACTGGGGCGGACAGACAACATTGGTGTAATGTTGTGCTGCGCACTTAATTCTAGTCCGAGCAGGTAGCACAGCTCTGATGGGGATTGGACGCGGAGTGTTTGGCAGTAGAGTGTGGACTGTGTTCTTGTGTTGTGGGGTCCTGGGGAGCCGGGTCATGCTTATGCCATTGGTCCTGCGGGCCTCCACAAGATGGGATCACAGGGGGAAATCAGCCTGGGTACACATGAGTGGACAGGGATGCGGTGCCATCAATAGCAAGATGGTGCTTTGTCCACAGAACTCCAGTTATCCTAACCTAGTAGGGTGGCCATCCTTATCTGTTGGTGCAGAGGGATGTGTAGCAGAGGACGCGCTCCTCTGAAGGTAGGGTGTTCAGACACCAGTGTTGGGATAATGAGGAGTCCTGTGAGACAAAAGGCAGCCCAATACCTTTCTCTACCCATGGGTCAAAGGTATTGGTGCTGGGAATTTTTGCACATTTAACTGCACCGTTAGGGGAGAAATTCCCCTGGGAGCAGCTGGTATTTTCTTCTGCCATAGGTTTTATATGGAGCGGAAGAAAAACCCAGGAGAGGCAACGGAAGAGGCCAGCTATTCCCCCTGACACTCTTGGGAGGCTCCAGAGGATCCCACTGGATTTTGGCAACCAAGCGACCTCTGCCTAGAGGTGTTCTAGAGATGGAAGACTGTGCCACAATCCAGCGGGAGCATTATTTAAGGCTCTGGAGGAAGATTTGGAGACGTTCGGGTGGAAGAGCATATCACTTGTTTCACCCAGTGAAACTTCTTCTGGTTCTGGTGATCGTCATCTACAGTAGACTGTGTATCGGAGGGTCAAGGGACCTATTGACCAAATACACCAGATCCAGACAGAACTTTACAGAACTATCCGGAGGAGGAGGCTCAGGACATAACCAAACATTGTTCCTGTAGCCAAATATTATTGTATGGACACACTTTGTATTCTATGAGGGTTCGGGACGTAGAACTTGTACTACCCTGAAACCCCATAGCACATTGTATTTATTGATTTTGTTTGTCGGTTGATTGTGTACCCATAGACACTCTAGGTGCAAATGTGTGACAGCCTATATTTGACTGTACACATTTGCATCCTATAGTCGTTTCTCATTGACACAGGGGTCTATGACCTACCTGTGTCTTTGGAGGTAGAGAGGAATGCCAGGTTGCATGAGTCTCTATGGGTGCACACATTTAATGGAATTTGGTGGTGTTGGGAGGGATGTGACATGTATTTTGCGTGAATGGGGATAAGGTTAGGTCACGATAGGGACAGGCATCATTCATTTGCCACCTTGAACCCTGGAACGGTGAAGTTCTTAAGGGAAGGGCTGGATGTGTAGTGTGGCGGAGGTGTTCTCCGCAGTAGAATTTAGGTACTGTGACATCGCAGCTTAAGAGTCTGACCTGCCTTGTAAAGACCTATTAATCTGTCCATGGGAGAACCATCAAGATGGAAACAGACGTTGGATAGAAGAAAGTTGGGACTGAGGTTGTGAGGGTGAACCCGCTCCAGATGCCTTGGAGGCGGGCCATACCTGAAGATCGGCAGAACTACCGAGAGACTGTGGGGGTGTGGTCACTCCAAAGTGGAGGTGGCCGACACCAAGAGACTGTTAAAGAAAGGCCAGTTAAAGACTGCGAGAGTGAACCCGCTCCAGATTTGGGGGGGACGACGACACCTGAAGATCGGCAACTCCCGAGAGACTGGGTGTGTGTGATCCTAAAGATGTCAAGAAAGTTTGAGCGAGAAGAAGACGGTGTATCCTGTGGACGGAGGAGTAGGTTACGGTGAAGGGCAGGTCGGAGGAAGCTGGATGAGGGATGTTTAAGTACCTAAAAATCAGTGGGCACTACAGTTCTTCCTGAACTTCCACCATAGATGGGGTTGAGGGGGGGGGGCAAATATATCTCAACCCGTTCCCCCAATATATTTTGTCGTATTATATAGTCCGACAACAGGGGGATTATTGAGGAAGGGTTGAGACGTATGCATATATATCCATGCATGCCTGCAAACACGTGCGGGCATGTATGGTATATATGCATACATTACCACCGCATCATGGGACGATGTGCGCAGATGTGCCCAGCATCTGCGCACGTCTGCCCATGGTGATCCCCAGGGGCTCATGGTGGCCCCTGTGGGAAATATGTGCCTCCTTTAGACCGTGCCCCTTATAATATATATATGGCTGTGGCCACTTATAGCATATATATATATATATATATATATATATCTATAATCCCCCTTAGAATACATTATGCCCCTTATATGTGTGTATATATGTTGTCAGGAGGACATATATGTGTTTCTGCCATGGCTCTCCACCAGGTGTGTATGTGTATATAAATATATACATATACATATATATATATATATATATATATATATATATATGGGCCTATAACTGCCCATGTATGCCCCCAGGTTTATAATGAGTATATATATGTATATAGATGCGCCCCAAGTATCTATATACATATATATATATATGTACCTAAATTTCCCCGGCGTTCAGCTAGTTCTTGCAGGGGGGTGGATATGTCTCCAGGTGGCTGGTGACTTCAAAGGCTAAGGGATCAATTGATTTGAGGCACTTTGTTGAGTTTATCAGCCTATTTACTATGCAGCCCCACCTTGTGTTTGTGACATGGCCCCTCCCCTGCTGGGGAATCATCAGAGAGCCATGTGAAGTGATCTCAGTGTACAGTAACACGTAGCTGTTTTGCACAGTTTTTTACAAACCCATTCTGTGCATCAAAAACTATAATTCCATATTATACATTAGCTCAAAAGCTTGACCAGCCCCAACCACCAGCACTATACAGATTTGTTTCCATTACAGCTGTACTCCAGTTGTATATAAACCTTACACTATGTATCTTTATAGATGTATATACAGCTCAGCTACATGTGTCTTCTCCAGTCTTCTAACATCACTTTGGCTTAATGGCTTCCTATACAGCCCTGCTACATCTTTATTCTACTCCCCCACTAGCACTGGGTCTGAAAAGCTTCATATACAGCTCTGCTACATCTGTCTATCTCTTCAACCAGAACTGTCAGAACAGCGCATATTTAGCTCTGCTACATCTGTTTCTCTCTTCCACCATCATTGATGCTGACCCGCCACATATACAGCTCTGCTACATCTGTCTATTCCCTTCCCCATTAGAACTATGGCTGAACAGCAGCATATTCAGTTCTGCTACATCCATCAGCCCCCCAATATGCCTCCATCAGCCCCCCATATTCCTACATCAGCCCCATGTGCCTCCAACAGCCCCCCATATGCTTCCATAAGCCCCCCATATGCCTCCATCAGCCCCAAGTGCCTCCATCAGCCCCCATATGCCTCCATCAGCCCCCCAAGTGCCTCCATATGCCCCCAATCGTTGGTGGAATTGGTGGTGCATGTAAAAATAATACTCACCCCTTATGAAGTAGTCTCCCGTTCCTCCGATGGCTCTCCGACGCTGTCCGGACTCGTCTCTTCCGTACACAAACTGTTTGGGCGGCCGCGCATGCGCAGAACTATATTATATTGCGCTGCGTTGGAGCCGCGCATGCGCGGCTCTCTTTTAGACGCGGCTCAAAAGAATATGGATCCGCGGATGCGCGGCCGGCCAGCGATGTGCGCGCTCACAGTGTGAGTGAGAGGCTGGCCACAGGATCGGAAGGGAAACAACTGCGCAGGCGCGGCCCATGGATGCGACAGGCGAGCGGTGGCCGCATCCATGGGCAGCGAATATAAACATTTAAATAGGATCAATTCAATTATAGAGAGAACAGTAAGTTTTTTTTAAAGCAATATAATTAGACAATTGTTCCATGGGGGTTATATAATTAAATTAAATATGATCATGAAGATGGGTAAAACCCCTTTAAGGCAGCCTCAACTCCACAAAAATCCAATCAAATGTAGCCACCGATATGCGGCAATAATTATAGAACTTCACAGGGTGCAAAGCACAAAATCAGCCCAAATAATCCCCAGGTGCTGATCAGGCAGGTACGCAGTGAACAGCACTTGGCGGTCACAGCTCGCACGCAGAAAAAGTGGTGCAGAGCTGGAAAATTTTAAAAATGGTAAAAAAAAAAAAGACCAAAAAAAGTGCACGGACCAAAACATTCTTCAGGTGACACACTCCGCCGTATGTTGGTGCCCTGGAAGTCAAGGCAGCCTCAACTCCACAAAAATCTGATCAAATGTAGCCACCGCTATGCGGCAATAATTATAGAACTTCACAGGGTGCACACGGAGGTCAGAGTACAAAGCAACAATTGGCCCGATGCAAAATAATAGGATGCACCAACATCTGCTTCCTCCGCAGTTCCTTCTCTATCATTTCTGGCTGCTCTCCAAAACAGCAGAATACCAGCCAGTGCAAGAACACATGGTCAAAATGACAAAAACTCCCCAAACAAATGGAGCTGTCCAAAAAACCAATGCATGCTGGGGGATTTATATGTGTTTGCAGTAACAGGTGAATCTAGAGAATGGATCATTTTTTTTTTTTTTACGCACGTTAAAAACGCATGCAATCCGCCTGTCATCCACACAGGTAAAACGCAATAACGCAACACACTCGCATACAAAATGGACGCCAGGCACAAGCAAAATTGCTCAATTATCACTGAAGGCTTCCGGACCTAATCCGCGACGCTTGTGTGAAAAAGGCCTTAGGCCCCTTGTACACCAGCATGACGGATTAGGTCCGGATGTGTTCAGGGTGCGTTCAGTGAAACTCGCACCATTTTGTAAGCAAGTTCAGTCAGTTTTGTCTGAGATCACGTTCAGTTGTTCAGTTTTTTCCGCGCAGGTGCAATGCGTTTTTATGTGTTTTTCATGCGCGTGATAAAAAAACTAAGGCCTCTTTCACACGGGCGTCAGTTTTTTTGCCCGGATAAGAGCCGGGTGCGTTGCGAGAAAATGCGCGATTTTCCCGCGTGAGTGCAAAACATTGTCATGCGTTGCACTCGCGTGAGAAAAATCGCGCATGTTTGGTACCCAAACCCGAACTTCTTCACAGAAGTTCGGGCTTGGGATTGATGTTCTGAAGATTGTATTATTTTCCCTAATAACATGGTTATAAGGGAAAATAATAGCATTCTGAATACAGAATGCATAGTAAAACAGCGCTAGAGGGGTTAAAAAAAAATTAAAAAAAATGTAACTCACCTTAGTCCACTTGCTCGCGAAGCTGGCATCTCCTTGTGTCTCCTCTGCGCTGAACAGGACCTGGGGTGAGCTGCTGCATTAAATAGAGGTTAAGGACCTGTGATGACGTCACTCCGGTCATCACATGGTACGTCACATGATCTTTTACCATGGTGATTCACCATGGTAAAAGACCATGTGATGACTGGAGTGACGTCATCAAAGGTCCTTAACCGGTATTTAATGGAGCAGCTCACCCCAGGTCCTGTTCAGCCGCTCAGCGCAGAGGAGACACAAGGAGATGCCAGCTTCGCGATCAAGTGGACTAAGGTGAGTTAAATTATTATTATTATTTTTTTAACCCCTCTAGCGCTGTTTTACTATGCATTCTGTATTCAGAATGCTATTATTTTCCCTTATAACCATGTTATAAGGGAAAATAATAAAGATCGGGTCTCCATCCCGATCGTCTCCTAGCAACCGTGCGTGCAAATCGCACCGCATCCGTACTTGCTTGCGGATGCTGTGATGAATACCACCCCTCGTGTCCGCTGACGTCAACCACGTCGAGCTCACGAGACCTGGTATGATCACGGGGTTTACCAAAAACATGAAGTTACGCCCTCCAGAGGAGCACGTAAGGTCAGGCTGGTATAGTTTACACACACACCTCCTGTCCACGCGGGCACAGAGAGGCAACAAGCTGGAAGGGCCTTTTCACTGCCGCAGTGAAAACAGCCCACACTCAGCCCGGGTAACTGCCACCAGTTTCTCGTTTGATATAAGCCCGGTCCGCTAACGGGATTATATAGGGTCAGAAACCAACCCGCGGTAGCTTATAACTAGGCCAAAACACGGACGTGGGGATTCGTGATCGAGATACAAGATAGCACAAGATTAAATTATAGATTTAATCGCTATAAGAGCACACTAGATATAACACACTATACACAGACAATATATATACAGTGGTCTGAGGTTACAGATTACAGGGTATATGGTTACAATAGGATTAAGCAGGGTGAAAGTAAGTTACCAAGTATGATGAAAGTTCCTTGGCGATGTCCTGAACCGGAGGCCACCCGAGGGGCTGTGATCTCCTGCTATTTCCTGGGTCCCTCTAAACACATGTGTAGCATGTGACCCCTCTTCAGAAAAAGACGCCGCCTACTTGCTGGCACCAGGCTTTTAACCTGGAGCTGGCCCACCCCCTCCCTGCCTCAGGGAGGGGTTAACTCCCCCTCTTCTGGGCTGACGGTGAATGACCCACAAAACCCTTTAGGGGTCATAGCTCCAGACCAGAGGGTCACAGGGAGATGGTTCTGGGACTAATGGACCTGCCTGGGTTCCGGCTACAATTAGAGCCCAAACCTGGTACCGGTAGGTGGCTTCTATGGGGAGATATGGGTATCTCCCTACCCCGACTGGGTACGAGTAAACAAAGACCATGGGACCGTACCTCGTGGCCACCGGGACACAAATATGTATCCGGTTTGCGTCTGCGGTGGCCAGGTGATTCATAATTCCTTATGAGAGGTAGGTGCCAATATGTCTAGGAAATCTCATTGATCCAGGCCAAAGCAGATACCCCCTGCTGGGGGGTTTTCCTGCAGATTCAGGTGGCTCCCAACTGCTGCACAGAGGTGTGAACTTCTCCTTGAAGCTTGGACCCCCTGAGGGGTGTCTTCCTGGCCAACTGAGTCATGCCAAGAGGTGCATAAAATTACAATCAGGGCTGGGGGCTTTGAAGCAGGGAAATCCTGTCAGCAAATGGGGGGTGTGAGGACATGGCTGACAGTAAATATTAATCCATATTCCTCACAGATGCCATCCGATTTTCACGCATCCCATTCACTTCTATGGGGCCTGCGTCACGCCAAAATCGGACAAAATAGAGCATGCTGCGATTTCCACTGAACGCACAAGTGATGCGTTAAAAACAACGCTCATGTGCACAGCCCCATAGAAATGAATGGGTCAGGATTTAGTGCGGGTGCCATACGTTCGCCGCACGGATCGCACCCGCACGGAAAACTCGCCCGTGTGAAAGGGGCCTAAAGGTTTACAAACAACATCTCTAAGGTACTTTCACACTAGCGTTTTCTTTTCTGGCACTGAGTTCCGTCAAAAGGGAAAAGAACTGATCAGGCATATCCCCATGCATTCTGAATGGAGAGTAATCTGTTCAGGATGCATCAGGATGTCTTCAGTTCAGTCATTTTGACTGATCAGGCAAAAGATAAAACCTCAGCATGCTACGGTTTTATCTCCGTCCAAAAAAAACTGAAGACTTGCCTAAATGCCGGATACAGCATTTTTTTCCATAGGAATGTATTAGAGCCGGATTCGGCATTCAATATACCAGAATGCTGGATCCGTCCTTCGGGTCTGTGCATGCGCAGACCGAAAAAAAGGTGAATAAAATAAATGCGGCATTTCAATGCATTTTTCTGATTGATCAGTCATTTTTAAGACTGATCAGGACCCTGATCAGTCTTACAAATGCCATCCGTTGGCATATGTTTTGCCGACAGAACTGCTTGCCGGATCACTCTGCCGCAAGTGTAAAAGTACCCTTAGCAACCATCAGTGAAAAACGCACTGTATCCGCACCTGCATGTGGATGCAATGTGTTTTTCACGCAGCCCAATTCATTCTATAAAAATGCAGAGTATAGAACATGCTGCGTTTTTCCCGCAACACAGAACTGATGTGTGAAATAAAATGCTCATTGAAATGAATGTGAAAGGGGCCTTAGTGAAAAACACATTGCATCCGCTCTTCCTTTCAGATGTAATGCGTTTTTCACTGAAGCCCCATTCATTTCTATGGGGCCAGGGCTGCGTGAAAAACGCTGAAAATAGAACATGCTGCGTTTTTCACACAACGCAGAACTGACAGAAAACTCGCTCGTGTGAAAGGGGCCTTAGGGTCTATAAGCATAGCCTGTACAATAACACATGGAGTCTCGACAGATCCACATTACAATGCACTGCCTCTAGAGGAGAGTGCCTGCATAATGTGGTATGTGATACAGCACGTTATAATTTTTACTTCTCATGGAGGCATAATAGGGGCCCACTGTACACCATATTTCTGATCCATACAAAATGGATGGCTAATACAGCCATGTCATGAGCTTAGAAAACACGTGTTGGTAACATAGTTCACTGGCACCACATCCAAAGGTGTAAAACCTCTTACCAGTATCAGCCTGTTCAGGAATTTTGTCAGAACAATGACACTTTATAATGTTTACTGTTCTTAGCTCTGATCTGTCATACTTTGGCCAAGATTATTACATGATTATACAAAACTATAAAAAAAAAAATCTAATGTTATGACACACAGGGAGGGGCAAAACAATAGTCCTAAAAGCGGAAATTCAGCCGAATTAATTTGCTGCTTCGTTATGGGAAATCTGTAAAATAATATACACATTATTATAAAAGCCATTGCAAAGGAAAAATGAAAAATAGATAATAATGAATAACAAAATGTAATTAAAAGGGTTTTCCAAGATTTTATAACTCAGGATAGGTCATCAGTATTTAACCAGTAGGGGTCCGACACCCAGGACCCCTGCCGATCAGCTGTTTGAGAAGGCATCAGCTCTAGAGATGGCCTTGCAGTTTGACCCATGACACATCCATCAGGTGGGACAGGACAACCAATTGAGACGTTTCAGCACATGGACACATCCCCACCCTATAAAGAAACCCAATCTGGCAGCCATTTTACATTCTGTGATTTGCCAGTGTAGGGAGAGGTTGCTTTGTAAAACAGGGACAGGCTGTTAGGGACACCAAACACTAGCTAATAGGGCCACAAAAGTCCTTTTGAGGACTGGTATAGGTGTGCTATCAATAGGTGTGATATACTGAGGGGTGTGGGATACTTATAATATACTTTCTAACATAGGAAGTATATTATAGTGCATTTGTATTGTGCAGCAGTTGTGAGCGGTTCTGCTGCGATACCACAGCTTTATAGAGGGACAACCGCATTGGAACTACTAATTGCAATGGGTGTGATATACATGTGGCCCCCCCAAAAAACTGATTGAGGGGTGTGATATACCTATAATATACTTTCTAACTTAGAAAGTATATAGTGCATTTCTATTGTGCAGCAGTTGTGTGCGGTTCTGCTGCAATACCGCAGCCATATAGAGGGACAAGCGCTATTGTAACAACTACATGCAACGGGTGTGATATACCTGTTTCCCCCCCAAAAAAATGATTGAGGGGTGTGATATACCTTCCTCCACAAAATACTGATTGAGGGCTGCGATATACCTGTTTCCCCAAATAAACAGGGTGGTATGATTTAACTGTTGTGGCAAAAAAATTAAAATTGAGGGGTGTGATATACCTGCTTTCACAAAATACTGATTAAGGGGTTTGAGATACCTGCTTCCACAAAATACCGATTGAAGGCTGCGATATACCTGCTTCCACAAAATACTGATAAAGGGGTTTGATATACCTGCTTCCACAAAATACTGATTGAAGGCTTTGATATACCTGCTTCCACAAAATACTGATAAAGGGGTTTGATATACCTGCTTCCACAAAATACTGATTAAGGGCTGCGATATACCTGCCTCCACAAAATACCAATTAAGGGGTTTGATATACCTGTTTCCACCAAATACTGATTGAGGCCTGCGATATCCCTGCTTCCACAAAATACTGATAAAGGGGTTTGATATACCTGCTTCCACAAAATACTGATTAAGGGCTGTGAAATACCTGCTTTCACAAAATACTGATTAAAATACTGATAAAGGGGTTTGATATACCTGCTTCCACAAAATACTGATTAAGGGGTTTGATATACCTGCTTCCACAAAATACTGATTAAGAGGTTTGATATACCTGTTTCCACCAAATATGGATTGAGGCCTGCGATATACCTGCTTCCACAAAATACCAATTAAGGGGTTCGATATACCTGCTTCCACATATACTGCTCTTTTATAGGGACTTAGGCACATGGTAATTTTGAAAAAGATAGGAAGAGGCAGGCTGTTCCGCAGGGGTGGTAGGGGTCGGGCAGGTGCACCAGGCCAGAGCCTAAGTGACAAGTTGGAGAAGGCGCGTGCAATTACTTTAAAAGGCGCACCAGAGTTGGTTGAGTGGCTCACTCACCCTTCTGCTTCTGCACCCTCCTAATCCTCTGTATCTGCACACTCCTCACTCTCTGCTGTGTGCACCACCACCACCATAGCCCCTCCACTCGAGTCAGAGGAATTATTTTTCCATCCAGTCCCAGACCTTACCGATGCGCAGCCATTATTGACATCAGAAGGGAGGAAGAGGAGGTATCAACGGCTGCCACCCAGCGTTCTGACGACAGCACCCAGATCAACCCAAAGAGGGAGGTCCCCGCTGTTACTGCCTACTCCGAGATCTCAAATGTCAGTGGTGGTGAAGGTGGTGATGATGACATATTAATGGACGTCACGTCGGTGCCCACAAGAGAGGAAGAGGAGGGGAGTTCAGAGGGAGAGATGGAGCAGCAGAAAGGGAGGAGAAGGAGGAGAAGCAGGCAGAGCTCGCAGGGCACAGGAGGCAAAAAGCAGACAGCAAATGTATCTGGAGCGAGCCATCAACCATGCTCAGTCACTTTTACCACTCCCAGGACGGCAGCACATGGCTCTGCAGTGTGGGCTTTTTTAATGTGTTAGCTGTTGACAATAGTGTTGCCATCCGCAGCCTGTGCTGTCAACACATAAGTCGCAGTAAGCCGAACACTCACCTAGGGACGACCGCCTTAAGAAGGCACCTGGCCTTCCATAACCGAGCCCAGTGGGAGCAACGCCGTCAGAACCTACAAAGTCATACTCCCGGTGCTCCACGTCCTGCCTTTTTTCCTTCTCCTCTCTCCTCCAATTTGTCCTCCACTCCATCTTCCACTGTGCCGTTGTTACATCCATCTGGCAGAAGGCAGGCTTTCAAGGCCCAAATGTTCAAGCATAAAAAGTTGATGACGCCGAATAACACTCTTTCCCAAAGGCTGACCGCTGGCTTGTCGAAACTTCTAGCCTGCCAACTACTACTATATAAACTGGTGGACAGGGAGGCCTTTAGAAATTTGCGGATTGGCACACCACAATGGAAGGTCCCCGGAATGAAATATTTCTCCCAGAAGGGCATCCCAGAGCTATATGGCCAAGTTCAGCGGCAAATGAATATATCTCTGGCATACAGTGTTGGTGCCAAGATACATATGACCACAAACACGTGGTCTAGAAAACACAGGTAGGGAAGGTACATAACTTTTACTGCCCACTGGGTAAACCTTCTGACGGCCGTCAAGCATGTAACCCGTGGCTTCTGTGTGGATTTGGTGTTACCGCCACGGATTGCATGCCTCTTCTTCTCCTACTTCATCTTCCTTCTCTTCTTCGGCTGACTCCTCCTTTTCCACTGCTACCACCTCTTCTGCTGCGTCTACCAAGCTCCCCAAAACCTATTTGACGTGCAAGGTGAGACGTTGCCATGGTGTGCTGCGGCTGTTGTGCCTGGAAGCCAAGAGCCACACCTGCACTGCTTTCAGCTCTGCGGTCACAGGCCGATCAGTGGCTAACCCCGCTCATTTTAACAGTTGGTAAGGTGGTGTGTGACAATGGTGCCAATCTGCTGAGCATGCTGAATCAGGGCAAAATTACAAACATACCGTGCATGTGTAACACCCCAGAGTTGTGTTACAAAACTCTTTTACCCCGATACACTCTCTTAAGCGTATTCACATTGTCATCTTGTGTAATTTCATGTAACTTCCACACAAATGTGCATTCAAATCCTTGTAAAGTATATATTGCTGTAATTTTCCATGTACACCAGCAGGTGGCAGCAATGTGTTCAGCAAGGACTTAGCTATAGTTTAGTGTTTTTGAACTGGAATAGTTCATTCCAGTTCAGCTTCCCCCTCTGTGAGCGGAGTGGATTATCCCATATCCTGCCTCATGTGTGGGGAAGGAAGTTAGTGTTAGTGTGCCAGCCACCCCGGCTAGGGAGAGGCTGTGCGTGTAGGAGCTCCAAGATATAGGGATCCAAAGCCAGGATCTTGTCTCGGCTGAGACAATTGATCATCATCCCCAGCCTGAGCCTTGCAGCCTCAGCTGGTAGAAGCAAGCAGCCACCTCCAGTATTCCAGGATGAAGCATACCCTGTGAAGCTAACTGTGAGTACCGTCCAGAGACCCCAGGAGAAGCCAAATTCCTCCTCAGCTAGTCAGTCCCCAAGACAGCAGAAGATAGTAAGCGCAGAAGATAAATTCCTGCCACCCGAGCACAATGGAAGTCAATGGGGGAACCCGAGCATTAAACCAGGCAGCCCCTGCTCTGAATAGGGGAGGATGTCTGGGTCATAGTAAAAGGACAGAAATTGATGGAAAAACCAGTGAAGTAATTTGGGAACAACATGGGGAGGATATCTGGGTGCATCTTAGACTCCCAGGTCGCTGCTGGGAACAATTTTTTCAGAGTAGTACGCCACTTTTACAAACTGACAATAATACGCACCAAACCGAAGATAAAATCGATTTTAGATAAGGGAAAAATTGTTAGGAAACATTCTTACCTGTATATTTACTTGTATATAAAGTGCAAGTGCTGCCAAAAATTACAAGGAAGAGGCACTCTGATACAACCTGTATATCACATAAAGGAGGGCCTCATTCACATTGTGGTACAATTGTTCAGGTAGTGGGACTTCTACACTCATAAAGCCTATGCACTAAGGGAAAAGGCTTCCAAAAATTACAAGGAACCGGCACCCAAATACACCCTTTATTACACATAAAGTAGGGCATCATACACACCCTTGAAAAATTATGATTGATGGCCTGCTGGTGACCCTCAAAAACATTAGGAGTAAGGGCCTGCTGGTGACCCTCTAAAACATTAGGGGCGAGGGCCTGCTGCTGATCCGACCATCTAAAACATTAGGGGTGAGGGTCTACTGTTGAGCTGACCATCTAAAACATTAGGGGCGAGGGCCTGCTGGTGACCCTCAAAAACATTATGGGTGAAGCTGACCATCTAAAAAAAATTTTGGGCGAGGGCCTGCTGCCGAGCTGACCATCTAAAACATTATGGGGGAGGGCCTGCTGCCAAGTTGACCATCTAAACAATTTTAAGGTTGAGAGTCTGCTGCTGAGCTGACCCTCTAAAACATTATGGTTGAGGGCCTGCTGGTGACCCTCAAAAACATTATGGGTGAAGGCCTGCTGGTGACCCTCTAAAACATTATGAGTGAGGGTCTGCTGGTGACCCTCTAAAACAATATAGTTGAGGGCCTGCTGGTGACCCTCAAAAACATTATGGGTGAGGGCCTGCTGGTGACCCTCTAAAACAGTATGGGCGAGGGCCAACTGCTGAGTTGATCCTCTAAAACATTAGGAGTGAGCCTAATAAGCATGTTGATATGATGGAGGAGGAGGACGAGAAAAGGGAGATTGAACCATATATCCTTTTTAGTGGTGCAAGGGGTGCATGGGAATGCAGTGTATTCAATACACCATAGAAGCCACATTTAGAGTGCCTTTATGTTCAGCCGCTTTCCTCTGGTGGAGTAGAGAAGTCAGGGGCAATCCAGGCTTTGTTCATTTTTATAAGAGTCAACCGCTCAGCATTTTCAGTTGACAGGCGGATGCGCTTATCAGTTATTATGCCCCCAGCAGCACTAAATACACACTGACAAAACGCTGGTGGTGGGGCAGGCCAGCACCTCCAAGGCGTAGAGTGCCAGTTCGTGCCACATGTCCAGCTTGTACATCTAATAGTTGTAAGGCACAGAGGGATCACTGAGGACGCTGACACGGTCTGCTACGTACTCCTTCACCATCTTCCAAAATTTTTCCCTCCTTGTGACACTAGGCCGAGCATCAGGTTGAAGGTGCTGGCAGTGTTATAAAACTGTCCCAGGCCTTGGAGAGTGTTGCACTGCCTCTGTTGGAACTGCTGTGTATTCCCCTTGCCTCCCCTCCTTGGTTGGCCAAGTAACTACATACTCTGCAGCCAGCGTTGTCAGCTGGAAATTTTTGGAGCAATTTTTCCACAAGGATCTAAAACATAGAATGTGTCGGCAGATAAGAAATATTTGGCCCATCTAGTCTGCCCAATATGCTGAATACTATGAATAGCCCTTGGCCCTATCTCTTATGATGGATGGCCTTATGCCTATCCCATGCATGCTTAAACTCCTTCACTGTATTTGCAGCTACCACTTCTGCAGGAAGGCTATTCCATGCATCCACTACTCTCTCAGTAAAGTAATACTTCCTGATAGTACTTTTAAACCTTTGCCCCTCTAATTTATAACTATATCCTCTTGTAGCAGTTTTTATTCTTTTAAATATTCTCTCCTCTTTTACCTTGTTGATTCCCTTTATGTATTTAAAAGTTTCTATCATATCCCCTCTGTCTCGTCTTTCTTCCAAGCTATACATGTTAAGGTCCTTTGATCTTTCCTGGTAAGTTTTATCCTGCAATCCATGTACTAGTTTAGTAGCTCTTCTCTGAACTCTCTCCAAAGTAACAATATCCTTCTGGAGATATGGTCTACAGTACTGAGCTCAATACTCCAAATGAGGTCTCACTAGTGCTCTGTAGAGCAGCATGAGCACCTTCCTCTTTCTACTGGTAATGCCTCTCCCTATACACCAAAGCATTCTGCTAGCATTTCCTGCTGCTCTATGACATCGTCTGCCTACCTTTAAGTCTTCTGAAATAATGACCCCTAAATCCCTTTCCTCAGATACTGAGGTTAGGACTGTATCAATGATTTTATATTCTGCTCTTGGATTTTTATGCCCCAGGTGCATTATCTTGCACCGTCTGGTATTGCTCGTCCTCTCCACCAGAGGAATGAAAGATGAGTAGCTCTCTTTGTAGCGGGGGTCGAGAAGGATGAACAACCAGTAATCCGTGTTGTCTAAAATGCGTATAACGCGTTGGTTGCTGGAAACGCAGCCTAACATGAAGTGAGCCATGCGTGCCAGAATCCCAACAGACAGGACTTTGCTGTCATCATCAGGAGGATGACTCTCATTCTCCTCACCCTCTTCCTCTGCTTCTACCCATCCACGCTGAACAGAAGGAATAAAACTTCCATGGGTTCTACCCTTTGTAGCGCAGGTAACCGTCTCCTGCTCCTCCTCCTCATCATCATCTAATTTGTGTTAAGAAGATGAACTGAGGGTGGTCTGGCTATCACACTGTGTACTTTCTTCCCCCATTTCCAACTCTTACACATGCATAGCATCCGCCTTAACTGTGAGCAGCGAGCGTTTAAATAGACACAGAAGTGGGATGGTTACGCTGATAATAGTGTTATCGCCGCTCAACATCTCTGTTGATTCTTCAAAGTTGTGTAAAACCTCACAGAGGTCAGATATCAATGCCCACTCATCGCTTGTGAAGAGCGGAAGCTGGCTGGAAAGGCATAGACCATGTTGCAGCTGGTATTCCACTACTGCCCTCTGCTGCTCACAAAGCCTGGCCAACATGTGGAATGTGGAGTTCTAGAGCGTGCTCACGTCGCACAACAGTCGGTGAGCTGGCAATTGCAAGCGCTGCTGCAATTTTGCCATATCGGAGGAAGCTGTCGATGACTTGCAGAAATGTGCATACACACGGCGCACCTTCACCAGTAGCTCAGCAAATTGGGGTAGGTTTTGAGAAACCGCTGAACCACTAGGTTGAACATGTGGGTTAGGCATGGTATGTGTGTGAGCTTGCCGAGCTCCAAAGCAGCCACCAAGTTACGACCATTATCAGATACAACCATGCCTGGTTCTAGGTTGAGTGCCGAGAGTGACATCTCAGTCTGGTCCCTTATACCCTGCCACAGCTCTACTGCTGTGTGCTGTTTGTCATCTAAGCAGATCAGTTTAAGCGGGGCCTGTTGCAGCTTCCCCACTGCAGTGCTACACTGTTTCCATCTACTGACTGATGTCTGATTGGTGCTGCAAGATGATAATTCAGAGGTGGAAGTGGAGGAGGAGGCGGAGGAGGAGAAGGGGGGGTTGCAGCCACTAACTTAGGTGGTGGCAGAAACCCTGATGGAAGTAGGGCCTGCAATCCTTGGCATTGGTAGTACCTGTGCCATCCCAGGGTACGACTCGCTCCTGGCCTCCGCAACATTCAGTGGACCTTCCCAATAACTGCGTTGGTCAGGGCATGGGTGATGTTACGGGACACATGCTGGTGTAAGGCTGGGACTGCACACCGTGAGAAATATTGGCGGCTGGGGACAGAGTACCGCAGGACAGCTGCTGCCATCAGGCTGTGGAAAGCCTCAGTGTCCACTGTAACAGAACGCCTAGCAGCCCGACTGGATACCTCCGTTGATGGATGCTCCTAGTGCTTCCCAAGGGCTCCAAGGACTCCACTCAACACCGTAACCACCACAGACCCCAGGAAACGCCGCAGCTTGGTTGGGGTCTCGCCGTCCTCCACCCACGCTGGACCCAAGACCGGGCTTCAGCTTCCAGGGGGAGGAAGCAGGAACCAGGAACAAGCTCTTACAAGAGCTTCTACTCAGGGGAGTATTGTGATATAGCAATCCCCAAGATTGTAGTTATCCCATCCCCCAAACATGAGCCAAGACTTCATGAAGGGGTAAAGCAGGCCTCTTTAATGAGCACAAAAGCATTTCTTATATACAGCTATCCCCACAAGGTTACCACCCATGTGGACCTTGTGTAGCACAGGACACAAAGTCACAACAGCCAATTAACACAGTATTGTACAGTTAGACACTCCCAGCTAATGAACACAAACCCTCTTCCTGTGACGTAATCAACAAAATACAATGGGCATTGTCTGTGACACAATCTACAAATATAATGGGCTTTGCCTGTGACACAAATAACAAAATACAATGGGCATTGCCTGCGACACAATTAACAAAATACAATGGGCTCCGCCTGTGATACAATTGCCAAACACAATTAACTTAATCCCTCACAGGCAGAAAACACACATTTTTCCCAAAACACAGAAAACACCTCAAAAGCCCACTTATCCCCATAAATTATACATGCATGGATAGCTCTGATCTGGGCGAATAACATATCCATAACTCACCCAGATCCGAGCAGGGGTTCCCGAGTTTCATGGAAGTCACATTTGACAGACCACAAGCATGGCTTTCCGGTCTATCTTTTCCTTCAAATTTAGTATATGGGCCATAATCCTGAGGGAAGATGCTGGCAAACAGGCCCCTCCAAAACCAGATGGCGGGGTTATTTTTGCTACATCCACAAGCCTAAATGGCAACATTTCCAGGGCCAGCAAATTGGAAAGGTGCGCATTTAGTGCTATGGTCTGTGGGTGGGTCGCTGGGTATTTGCGCTTTCGTTCAAACGCCTGGTGTCACAACCAGACAGCTGAGAAGCTCTGACAGAGGCCTTTCAGAACCTCCTCCTTGAGTTCTCTTTGTTGTGCTGTTCAGTTCCTCATCTCGTTAGCCTCTCTCAGCTGTCATGGAGTTGGACTGATTGCATCCCTTTAAATTCCGCCCCATAATGCATTACTGGGCGGCTTATACTACTTCCTGGAGTGTGTGTGCATGCTGATCTTGTTTTCCTGTCTGCTACTAAGTTAAGTGCTGAACATTTATCTGTTATTTTCTGTTTGCTGGATCCCAGGTGACCCTGACTCCCTCCGTGTCTGCTGTAGGGAGCCGGTGGTCGTGTCCCCTCACTATTGTAGGGTGTTCAGGGGTTATATAGTCGAGGTACGTGGATATGCAACCTTCCACCTCTGGGATCTTTGCATAGGCTGAGCAGCCAGGGAAAGTCTCAGGTCTTGTGCAGGGGTCCCCCTTTTGGTTCCTTAGCTTTGGATCCACTCAGTCATATATGCATGTTGCCTTGTCTTGTTTCCTGTACACCGTCCCTGACACCATATTAATGCCTACAGTTTTGGATTGGGATGTGCAATAAGCTCATAGAGGTGTGGTCTCCATGAGCACACACCTTCTTTTGCCCATATAGTGTTCCAGACATTTACATGCACAAGCCAGAATAGTAGCATTGCAGGTTTGGTTATAGGACATAAATGTGAGAGGTAACAATGTAGATAATTGAGGGGTTAAATAACTCAAAGTGAGCATGACTCCCAAATGTTATGTACCGTCTTGATCTTCCTCAGACTTGGAAGATCCATAATGTTTTTCATAAGCCCTTATTGAAACCTTATGTTCAACCCATTGTACCCTCACCTTTGCCTCCTCCTCCTATTATGGTTGATGGGAATCTTGAATTTCAGGTCTCTAGGATTGTGGATTCTCGTCTTGTCCGCGGTTCTCCTCAGTACCTTGTTCATTGGGAAGGTTATGGTCCTGAGGAGAGGATGTGGGTCCCAGTGACGGACATTAAGGCCTCTCGTCTCATCAGGGCTTTCCATAGGTCCCATCCTGAGAAGGTGGGCTCTGAGTGTCCGGAGTCCACTCGTAGAGGGAGGGGTACTGTCACAACCAGACAGCTGAGAAGCTCTGACAGAGGCCTTTCAGAACCTCCTCCTTGAGTTCTCTTTGTTGTGCTGTTCAGTTCCTCATCTCGTTAGCCTCTCTCAGCTGTCATGGAGTTGGACTGATTGCATCCCTTTAAATTCTGCCCCATAATGCATTACTGGGCGGCTTATACTACTTCCTGGAGTATGTGTGCATGCTGATCTTGTTTTCCTGTCTGCTACTAAGTTAAGTGCTGAACATTTATCTGTTATTTTCTGTTTGTTGGATCCCAGGTGACCCTGACTCCCTCCGTGTCTGGTGTAGGGAGCCGGTGGTCGTGTCCCCTCACTATTGTAGGGTGTTCAGGGGTTATATAGTCGAGGTACGTGGATATGCAACCTTCCACCTCTGGGATCTTTGCATAGGCTGAGCAGCCAGGGAAAGTCTCAGGTCTTGTGCAGGGGTCCCCCTTTTGGTTCCTTAGCTTTGGATCCACTCAGTCATATATGCATGTTGCTTTGTCTTGTTTCCTGTACACCGTCTGTGACACCTGGGGTATAGACATCTGTACGCTGCGCTGAGGCTCGGAAGTGGATCTGCTAGCTGTGGTGCTTACGAAGGTCCAGGTGCATGGCGGGAGGCATCCGGGCCTGGTCTTGGACAGGGGATTGGCCAGCACATAACACAGGGAAAGAGGAGGCACTGGTGTGACCCGCAGACACTGTTTGTGGGCCCAGGCGTTCGGCCCACCTATTAGGGTGCTTTGATGCCATGTGGCGGATCATGCTGGTGGTTGTAAGGTTGCTAGTGTTCATGCCCCTGCTCATTTTGGTACGGCACAGGTTGCAAATGACAATTCTTTTATCGTCCGCACTTTCCTCAATAAAGAGCCAGACTGGGGAACAGTTGTGGGCCTGTTTAGTGTGGCCCGTCTTCTCTCTTTTTCCACCCCACTGCCTCTTCCAGCCTGTTGCAGTGCTGAGGATCCTTCCCCCTCCGTACTGCTGCCCTCGCTCTGCTTGCCACTTTCCCAGGTTTGGTCAGTGACTTCATTGTCCAGCACCTCCTCTTCCACTTCCTCACTCTGGTCATCCTCCTGACTTGTTGACCTAACAACAACCTCAGTTATTGACAACTGTGTCTCATCATCATCATGAACCTCTTGAGACACTAATTAAGGTTGACTTATTGGCAACTGTGTCTCATCATCATCATCCACCTTGTGAAACACTAATTGCCATTGCCCACCGTCATCTTCTTCTGACTGTGGATGCTCCAGAGTTTGGGAATCAGGGCACAAGATCTCCTCATGTCCCTCTTCAAGCGGGCTTAGCGAGAGGTCCACATTAAGGAATGGCGATCACTTGTTTGCCAAGACTCTCCATGGTGGGTAGAATGAGTATCAGGGTGAGTATTCTGTTGACCATACTCTTGGCTACTGAGACTGTGGAAGACAGGGTGGTGCTTAACCGACTAAAAGCATTATCTGCTGCAATCCAACCGACCACCTAGTCGCACTTGTCTGACTTCAAAAGTGGTGTTCTGCGCCGCCCTGCAAACTGGGACATGATGCTAGGTATCGTGGATGAGTGTGTTTCTTGTGCTCTGGCAGCAGGCACAGTTTTACCAGGCCCAGGGCCACGGCCTCTGCGTGCACCATCAGCAGCACGGCCACTTCCCTGTCCCTTACTGCTCGCCTTGCACATATTAAATGGTATATATGCTTGCAAATATGTCACACGTACAGTAGCGCAGGTTTTGTAAGTGTATGTGCAACTAAAGTACACAGAATGTCACAGATATTTTTAGGATGCGCATACGTTAAACAGGAGGTATAGTGCAAGTAATGTCGCTATCACCACCACTACACTGAATGAGTGTCACTGATATTTCGGATACACAAACGTTATACAGGAGATGTAGCGCATGTAATGTAACTGTCCGCAGTGGACACCACCTACAGAAAAAGTACGCTGGATGGCACAGATATTTTTAGGCTGCGCACAATTTACACAGGAGATGTAGCGCAGATAATATCGCTGTTACCAGCGGCAAAAAAAATTACACTAAATATCATTGATATTTCGGGTGCGCTAATGTTATATTGGAGATGTAGCGCAGGGACAAAAAAAATTGACTGAATGTCTCTGATATTTCAGAAACGCAACCGTTATACAGGAGATGTAGCGCAGGTAATGTAGCTGTCCGCAGCAGACACCGTCTATGGAAAAAGTACACTGGATGTCACAGATATTTTTAGGCTGCGCACATGTTAGACAGGAGATGTAGCGTAATGTCGCTGTCTGCAGTGGCCAAACAATTGCAAGCTATTTTGCGCAGGTTGTGCTAAAAATATATATTGCTGTCAGATTCAACTATAGTCCTTAAAAGGGCTTTTGGGTCTCTAACAAGTTTTAGCAATTTACTGCAGGTTGCACTAAAAATATATATTAAACAGGACCATTTGCAAATACTCTTCCATACTATTAAAAGGGTTGTCTGACTGCGACAAGCACTTTTTCAAATTAAGCCAGATAAAAAATCAGCATACAGTTCTGGCTTCTGGCTGATATCACAGGGGAAATGTAAAATTAGGTGGTGGTGATCTTGTTATACATCATCAGGTTGTCTTCAGCAGAGAAGATGCAGCTCTTTTAGGCCTCATGCACACAACCATTTGTTTTTTTGCGATCCGCAAAAAACGGGTTCCGTAGTTCAGTGATCCGTGTCCGTTTTTCCTTCCGTGGGTCTTCCTTGATTTTTGGAGGATCCACGGACATGAAGGAAAAAGTCATTTTGGTGTCCGGCTGGCAGTGCGGAGCCAAACGGATCCATCCTGACTTACAATGCAAGTCAATGGGGACGGATCCGTTTGACGTTGACACAGTATGGTGCAATTGCAAACGGATCCGTCCCCCATTGACTTTCAATGTAAAGTCAGGAGTCCCTATTATACCATCGGATCTGAGTTTTCTCCAATCCGATGGTATATTTTAACTTGAAGCGTCCCCATCACCATGGGAACGCCTCTATGTTAGAATATACCATCGGATTTGAGTTACATTGTGAAAACTCATATCCGACAGTATATTCTAACACAGAGGCGTTCCCATGGTGATGGGGACGCTTCAAGTTAGAATATACTAAGAACTGTGTACATAACTGCACCCTGCTGCCTGGCAGCACCCGATCTCTTACAGGGGGCTGTGATCCGCACAATTAACCCTTCAGGTGTTGCACCTGAAGGGGTTAATTGTGCGTATCATAGCCCCCTGTAAGAGATCAGGGGCTGCCAGGCAACAGGGGGCAGACCCCCCTCCCTCCCCAGTTTGAATATCATTGGTGGCCAGTGTGCAGCCCCCCCCTCCCCCTCTCTATTGTATTATCATTGGTGGCCAGTGTGCGCCCCCCTCCCCCGGCTCCCCTCTATTGTATTAATATCATTGGTGGCCAGTGTGCGCCCCCCCCCCCGTGCCCCCCCTCCCTCCCTCTATTGTATTAATATCATTGGTGGCCAGTGTGCGGCCTCCCCTCTCTCCCCCCGATCATTGGTGGCAGCGGAGAGTTCCGATCGGAGTCCCAGTTTAATTGCTGGGGCTCCGATCGGTAACCATGGCAACCCGGACGCTACTGCAGTCCTGGTTGCCATGGTTACTTAGCAATATTAGAAGCATCATACTTACCTGCTGCGCTGTCTGTGACCGGCCGGGAGCTCCTCCTACTGAAAAGTGACAGGTCTGAGCGGCGCATTGCTTAATGATCTGTCACTTACCAGTAGGAGGAGCTTCCGGCCAGTCACAGACAGCGCAGCAGGTAAGTATGATGCTTCTAATATTGCTAAGGAACCATGGCAACCAGGACTGCAGTAGCATCCTGGTTGCCATGGTTACCGATCGGAGCCCCAGCGATTAAACTGGGACTCCGATCAGAGCTCTCCACTGCCACCAATGATAATACAATAGAGGGAGGGAGGGGGGTCCGAACACTGGCCACCAATGATAATACAATAGAGCGAGGGAGGGGGGGCCGGGGGGCGCACATTGGCCACCAATGATAGTGCAATAAAGGGAGGGAGGGAGGGGGGCCGCACACTGCCCACCAATGATAATACAATAAAGGGAGGGAGGGGGGCCGCACTGGCCACCAATTATATTAATACAATAGAGGGAGGGGGGGCCGGGGGGGGCGCACTGGCCACCAATGAAATTAAAACTGGGGAGGGAGGGGGGTCTGCCCCCTGATGCCTGGCAGCCCCTGATCTCTTACAGGGGGCTATGATACGCACAATTAACCCCTTCAGGTGCGGCACCTGAGGGGTTAATTGTATGTATCACCGCCCCCTGTAAGAGATCGGGTGCTGCCAGGCAGCAGGGGGCAGTCATGTACACAGTTCGTAGTATATTCTAACTAGAAGCGTCCCCATCACTATGGGAACGCCTCTGTGTTAGAATATACTGTCGGATCTGAGTTTTCACTAAGTGAAAACTCAGCTCTGAAAAAGCTTTTATGCAGATGGATCTTCAGATCCGTCGGTATGAAAGTACCTACGGCCACGGATCACAGAGGCGGATGCCAATCTTGTGAGCATCCGTGTTTCTTCACGGACCCATTGACTTGAATGGGTCCGTGAACCGTTTTCCGTCAAAAAAATAGGACAGGTCATATTTTTTTGACGGACAGGATACACGGATCACGGAGGCGGATGACAAACGGTGCATTTTCCGAGTTTTCAACGGACCCAATGAAAGTGAATGGGTCCGCAGGAAATCACAGAAAACGGAACAACGGCCACGGGTGCATGAGGCCTAACAGTTCTCTGCTCTGGCTATTAGAGGGGACCCTAGCGGAAGACCCCTTCCTAATGGGCCACATGGATTGGGGATTAACCTAATGTTTAACAGCAAGCAATGATTTATTTATTTTTTATTCAATGTTTACTTTATCTCAATGTCCAATATTTCAGTTTCAATCCATCCGCAACTGTAACAGAATATTTACTGCATCATAGTAGCTCCTTTCAACTGAATCCTGTGTTCTCCACTATACAAAGGCTCAATTGTCTCCTTCACCTTTTCCATTTTGACTTGTACCATAGAAACAGGAAAGGTTTCTATTGGAAAATCACAATTCTTCATTCAGCTTTTCTCTGTATTCTCATGAGTATACCAACAATGATAAACTGATTATGAAATTTGACTTTATGTCTATACTTGTAATTTCCTCACATAGTGATTAAAGCAGATCTGCTTTATGTAAGGGCAGCCTATTAATAATATTAACCCCTTCCCGACCGCAATCTGTATATATACGTGATAGCTGCACATACCCCGTGCAGCTACCACGTATATATACGTTCTGGCAGATCTTTAATCCAAGCGCTGCAAAGCGCTTGGATTAAAGCTTCTGCCCCTGCCCTGTATGCTGTCACGGACAGCATACAGTGCAGTAATGCCGGCAAGGGACCAATCAGAGTGGCCCCTTGCCAGCAATTGATCCGATTGGTTAGTTTGTGCAGACTAACCAATCGGATCGCGGCAGTGAAAAAATGCCGGTTTCAGGCTCTGATCTGCGCTCTGCAGGCCGCCCCCCGATCTGTGCAGCCCCCCATCTGTGCCCCCTCTATCTGTGCCCTTGTGTCCACAGTGCTCCCTCCTTGAGTCCGCCCCCTCCATTCCTCCTGCTCGCCGCGACAATTTCCATCTTCCCCCTTCCAGCGCTGCCCCCCGCTCGGTCTGTCCCCCTGCTGTGTTTGATGGCGGCGCTCCATTCCTGAGCCGCCGCCATCATCAGAGTGTCCGCTCTATGCTGACACTCTGCTGTAACCCCATAGATGCCGCGGCAGCGGCATCCATGGGGTTAATAGAGGGAGGGGGCTCCCTCTCTCCACCATCGGGGCTGCTGTGCTGCGATGGCAGCCCCGATGGTTGCCCTGGCAACCGGACGCTTTGCAAAAGCGTCCGCTGTTGCCACCTACAGGGCATCAGAATGTATTACACTTTGCAATGCAAGAGCATTGCAAAGTATAGTACAGCCATCAACCCCACTGGATCTTCATGATCCAAGAGGGACTTGATAAAAAAAAATGTGAAAAAAAATAAAAGTAAAAATAAATAAATAAAAATGTAAAATAAAGAAATTGCCTTTTCCTATAAAAAATAAAAAAACTACACATATTAGGTATCACCGCGTCCGTAACGACCGTCTCTATAAAGATATCACATGATAGACCCCGTCCGATAAACACCATAAAAAAAAACTGTGTAAAAAAATGCACCTTACATAACAAAAAGTGCAACAGCAAGCGATCAAAAAGGCGTATGACCCCCAAAATAGTACCGATGAAACCGTCACCTTGTCCCGCAAAAAATGGTACCCTATTTAAGACAATCGCCCCAAAAAATAAAAAAGTTATGGCTATATGACTATAGAGACACTAAAACATAATTTTTTTGGGTTTCAGAAATGCTATTATTGTGTAAAACTTAAATAAATAAGAAAAAGTATACATATTAGGTATTGCCACGTCCGTAACGATCTTCTCTATAAAACTATCACATGACTTAACTCCTCAGATGAACGCTGTAAAAATAAATAAATGAAAACTGTTCCAAAACAGCCAATTTTTGGGTCACCTTGCCCCATAAAGTGTAATAATGAATGATCAAAAAATCCTATGTACCCAAAAATTGTACCAATAAAAACCTCAACACTTTCTGCAAAAAACGAGCCCCTGCACAAGACGATCGGCATAAAAATAAAAAACATATGGCGTTCAGAAAACCAATCCAGCACAATCTGCCTTCCAAAAACCGTATGGCATTCCTTTCCTTCTGCGCCCTGCCGTGTGCCCGTACAGCAGTTTACGACCACATGTGGGGTGTTTCTGTAAACCGCGGAATCAGGGTAATAAATATTGAGTTTTGTTTGGCTGTTAACCCTCAATGTGTTAAAGAAAAAAAATTATAAAATGGAAAATCTGCCAAAAAAGTGAAATTTAGAAATTTAATCTCCATTTTCCATTAATTCTTGTGGAACGCCTAAAGGGTTAACAACGTTTGTAAAATCAGTTTTGAGTAACTTGAGGGGTGTAGTTTTTACAATTGGGTCATTTATGGGGGTTTCCACTATGTAAGCCCCACAAAGTGACTTCAGACCTGAACTGGTCCTTAAAAAGTGGGTTTTGGAAATTTTCTTAAAAATGGTAAGAATTGCTTCTAAGCCTTCTAACGTCCTAAAAAAATAAAATGACATTTCCAAAATGATGCCAACATAAAGTAGACATATGGGGAATGTTAAGTAATAAATATTTTATTAGGTATGACTTTCTGTTTTAGAAGCAGAGAAATTGAAATTTGGAAAATTGTGAATTTTTCCAAGTTTTTGGTAAATTTTGGATTTTTTCATAAATAAAGGTGAAATATATTGACTCAAATATATGACTATCATGAAGTAAAATGTGTCACGGGAAAACAATCTCAGAATGGCGTGGATAAGTAAAAGTGTTCCAAAGCTATTACCACATAAAGTGACGCATGTCAGATTTGTAAATTTTGACCTGGACACTGGGGCATCAATGACCCTTGGTCATGAAAGGGTTAATAATAATATTTATTTATTTATATAGCGCCAACATATTCCGCAGCGCTTTACCGTTTGTTGGTTCATGTACAAACAGTCATAAATAACATAGCAACAGACAAGTCAATAATTCAATAATTGCAAGAGGAATGAGGGGCCTGTTCACAATAGCTTACAATCTATGAGGAGATAGGGGCAGGCATGGGATTCAGCCAGTTCGCTCCAATTCTCTAGATCCGGTTGTTAAAATTACAACTGGAACGGAGAACCGTGTTACCGGCTGAGTCCCTATCCGGTGCTCTGGCGGTGGCAGGGCAGCTGGAGATGTTCACTTCCATTGCTTTGTGCGCCGCTGATAGCTCTTTAGTTGGGTGGTATGTGTGTGTAGGGTATATATGGTGTATTTATGTATGTGTACCATGTATATGGTGTATTTATGTGTATGAGTAGGGAACCTGTTGTGAAAAATTTGAATCCCACCCCTGGATAGGGGTGACACAAAAGGTAAAAGTGCTTGTTTTGTACACTGGTCCAGCTATGTTAGGAAAATAGGGGAGCAGATATAAAGCTGCATGAGCTAGTTGTAAAGGGGGAATATTAATCACCAATATTTATGCAAATATCAATAAATTAATATTCATAAATAGGAGGAGCCATCTATTAATGACTCCGCCTATTTATACCTTTATATAACAACAATACAATGCTTTGACTATACACTAATCACTATGCTAGCTGCATGTGCCTTACTAAACTAACTATCGTTAATAACAACATGTTACACAGATAGTTGTACATAAAACACAGTATTTATTAAAACCTAATACACTAAGCACGCAATACACTAACAATACAGCACTAAATATACAGTACTCAACTACACTACACGTTCCCAAATTCCACCCATAAACTAACTATACAGTTCACACATACAAGTATATTAACAGCCCACCCCACCTGACTATATACTATCCCTATTGGGTACGACGAGGGTTAACGGTGGTCTTACAGGGGTGTAAGCAGACCACAAATATCAAGTAAGGGTTCACAATGGGGCTGATCAGGGCTGTACAGCAATGCAGAGGTTAATACCCTGCAAGTGTACAGTGAGGGGGGGGGGGGGTGGCAGGGACTATGCAGGGGTTGTCAGGGGTTGCCACCAGGGGTTAATCAGGGACCAGAATCAGGGGCACAGATACCACAATGTCCACCAGAGGTTGATATCAGGGTAGGGAAAGGGTAAATCAGGGGCATATGATCATGTAGGGGGTTGGAGATTAACAAGGGGGGAAATTGTTGGTGGGATAGGGTAAGGGTTAATTGGTATCATTGGTGGGATAGGGGTTAATAAGAGGGGGATACTCAGTCTTAGCTCGTTCGTCTAGGGTGATCCTCACCAGCCAGGGGGCCGCTCTGTACAGAGCGCCGATCGCGCTCTCCTCCTTCTGGGGGGGTGGGGGCAGCAGGGGTCCTTTTCCTGAGCGCAGGATGCGCTCTCCTCTTAGGTGTGGGGTCCCGACCCTTTCTACCTGAGTGCAGGGGCCTCTGGATATTTATCCCCGGCGGCCCGCACTCCCGCGCCGCCTACCAGGGGGCAAAGCTGGATATAATTACAACAAAGGGCTCAGATTCTATTGAACCTGAGTCCTTTGTAGTCATCAGGATGACCGGACCTTAGTCCGGTCATTCTGATGTAATCACCCAGATTGCATCTGTGTGAATGCTTGGGGCACATTCACACCGATGCACCTGGTTTCAGGTATGGGGAGGGGGGGGGGAGATATATATATATATATATATATGGGTATTAGTATCATCAGGAGGACATATACGGGGATATTTATTCTAAGGGGGATTATAGATATATATATAGAACAAGGGGCCACAGTCATATATATATATATATATATATATATACTAAGGGGGCACATATTTCCCACAGGGGCCACCATGAGCCCCTGTGGGTCACCATGGGCAGACGTGGCAGGGCAGCTGGAGATGTTCACTTCCATTGCTTTGTGCGCTGCTGATAGCTCTTTAGTTGGGTGGTATGTGTGTGTAGGGTATATATGGTGTATTTATGTATGTGTACCATGTATATGGTGTATTTATGGCTGGATTGGTAAAGGGCAGAGAGCTCCAGTCCGACTCAGACGCCAGCAAGGTGGAGGTGGAGTACTGGTTTGGGCTGGTATCATCAAAGATGAGCTTGTGGGGCCTTTTCGGGTTGAGGACGGAGTCAAGCTCAACTCCCAGTCCTACTGCCAGTTTCTGGAAGACACCTTCTTCAAGCAGTGGTACAGGAAGAAGTCTGCAAGGTAAGAAAAACATGATTTTCATGCAGGACAATGCTCCATCACACGCGTCCAAGTACTCCACAGCGTGGCTGGCAAGAAAGGGTATAAAAGAAGAAAATCTAATGACATGGCCTCCTTGTTCACCTGATCTGAACCCCATTGAGAACCCGTGGTCCATCATCAAATGTGAGATTTACAAGGAGGGAAAACAGTACACCTCTCTGAACAGTGTCTGGGAGGCTGTGGTTGCTGCTGCACGCAATGTTGATGGTTAACAGATCAAAACACTGACAGAATCCATGGATGGCAGGCTTTTGAGTGTCCTTGCAAAGAAAGGTGGCTATATTGGTCACTGATTTGTTTTTGCTTTGTTTTTGAATGTCAGAAATGTATATTTGTGAATGTTGAGGTGTTATATTGGTTTCACTGGTAAAAATAAATAATTGAAATGGGTATATATTAGTTTTTTGTTAAGTTGCCTAATAATTATGCACAGTAATAGTCACCCGCACACACAGATATCCCCCTAAAATAGCTAAAACTAAAAACAAACTAAAAACTACTTCCAAAAATATTCAGCTTTGATATTAATGAGTTTTTTGGGTTCATTGAGAACATGGTTGTTGTTCAATAATAAAATTAATCCTCAAAAATACAACTTGCCTAATAATTCAGCACTCCCTGTATGCAAGCGTCTCAACTCTTCCTCAACAATCCCCCTGTTGTCGAAATTTTACGACAATATCTTGGGGAAAAGGGGTTGAGATATTTCCCCCCCCCCCTCAACCCCATCCTAGGTGGAAGTTCAGGAAGAACTGTAGTGCACACTGATCTTTAGGTACTTAGACATCCCTAATACTCCTCCAACCTGCCCTTCACCGTAACTTACTCCTCCGTCCACAGGATACACAGTCTCTCGCGGGAACTTTCTT
This sequence comes from Bufo gargarizans, assembly GCF_014858855.1. Classification (NCBI taxonomy): domain Eukaryota; kingdom Metazoa; phylum Chordata; class Amphibia; order Anura; family Bufonidae; genus Bufo; species Bufo gargarizans. The sequence goes on along the minus strand of NC_058082.1, from coordinate 411,335,933 downwards.
GACATCTTTAGAGTCTTACAGTGTCGGCGACTCCCCACGTTTGGAGTGGCCACACAACCACAGTCTCTCGGTAATTGCCGATCTTCAGGTGTTGTCGTCCCCCCCAAATCTGGAGCGGGTTCACCCTCGCAGTCTTTAACTGGTCTTTCTTTAACAGTCTTTTAGTGTCGGCCACCCCCACTTTGGAGTGACCACACCCCCACAGTCTCTCGGTAGTTCTGCCGATCTTCAGGTATGGCCCGCCTCCAAGGAATCTGGAGCGGGTTCACCCTCACAACCTCAGTCCCAACTTTCTTTAATCACAACTTTCGTCCAACATCTGTTTCCATCTTGACTGGTGCAGTTCTCCCGTGGACAGATTAATAGGTCTTTACAAGGCAGGTTAGACTCTTAAGCGGTGATGTCATAGTACCTAAATTCTACTGCGGAGAACACCTCCGCCACACTACACATCCAGCCCTTCCCTTAAGAACTTTACCGTTCCAGGGTTCCAGGTGGCAAATGGCAAACAAAGGATGCCTGTCCCTATCGTGACCTAACCTTATCCCCATTCACACAAAATACATGTCACATCCCTCCCAACACCACCAAATTCCATTATATGTATTTACCCATAGAGACTCACGCAACCTGGCATTCCTCTCTACCTCCAAAGACACAGGTAGGTCGTAGACCCCCGTGTCAATGGGAAACAACTATAGGATGCAAATGTGTACAGTCAAATATAGGCTGTCACACATTTGCACCTAGAGTGTCTATGGGTACACAATCGACGACAAACAAAATCAATAAATACAATGTGCTATGGGGTTTCAGGGTAGTGCAAGTTATACGTCCCGAACCCTCATAGGAAACAAAGTGTGTCCATACAATATTTGGCTACAGGAACAATGTTTGCGTTATGTCCTCCTCCTTCGGTTAGTTCGGTAAAGTTCTTGTCTGGTTCTGGTGTATTTGGTCAATAAGTTCCTTGACCCACCGATACACAGTCTAATGTAGATGACGATGACCAGAACCAGAAGAAGTTTCACTGGGTGAAACAAGTGATAATAAGCTCTTTCACCCGAACGTCTCCAAGTCTTCCTCCAGAGCCTTAGATAATGCTCCCGCTGGATTGTGGCACAGTCTTCCATCTCTAGAACACCTCTAGACAGAGGTCGCTTGGTTGCCAAAATCCAGTGGGATCCTCTGGAGCCTCACAAGAGTGTCAGGGGGAATAGCTGGTCTCTTCTGTGGCATCTCCTGGGTTTTTCTTCCGCTCCATATAAAACACACCTATGGCATAAGAAAATACCAGTGTAAACCAGTGACTCAACCTATAGACCGAATAGATAAGGGTGCTCACCTCTCGGTCCACCCAGACCGCACAAATAGATCAGAAAAAATAGTAGGTAAATGAGGGGCACTCCGTGTAAGGGAATACAAACAGCAAGTGAATATGGCTAGATTTTATTAATCCTATAAACACGCCATTGCATCAAACAATAACAATGTTAAAAACATCCATAAAATATGATAAAATGCATAAAATAAAATGAATACCCAATGGAAAAGGGCCCTGAGAAAAATTTGTCAGACAAGCATGAAAGTCCACAAATTCATATACGCGAATAATCAGCAGTCCCCGCAATAGAAATAATCGCACCGGGACTTTATACACTTGGAAAATTCGTAACTCAAGCCTGTATCAGGCTCCAAATGGATCTCATCAACAATCTGACTATGTCAGAAAAATCGTATTCTGTACTGTCTGATTTAAATCCTCCAGTAAATTAGAATAGTCAGATTTATCAGTAATCGTGAAGGGAATCTCTTACCCTGTTCCGTCACTGGCTTGATATAATGGATCGCAAACACAGCCGATCTTACCCATACGCGGCGTCCCACGTGGTATGGAGTTTCGAAAGTCATGTCTGACGTGACTCCTCGGCTGGAATGGTAGTAGGACAATCGATCTTTCTTAACGATGCAGCCTCTAATTCGAGACAGGGTAGTGCTCCAGATGCGAAAAGGTCACCCCGATTATGGTTATTTCCTCCTCGTAGATCTTGATTTCTTGGGGAACGGCTCACTGTCCCAACTGGCCAAGACGCGTTTCAGGGTATACACCCCTTCTTCAGTGGTCAGAAGAAAATACCAGGCGCTCCCGGGGGATTTCTCCCCTAACAGTGCAATTAAATGTCATAAATTCCCAGCACCAATACCTTTGACCCATGGGTAGAGAAAGGTATTGGGCTGCCCTTTATCTCACAGGACCCCTCGTCATCTCAACACTGGTGTCTGAAAACCCTACCTTCAGAGGATCGCGTCCTCTGCTACACATCCCTCTGCACCAACAGATAAGGATGGCCATCCTACTAGGTTAGGATAACTGAAGTGCTGTGGACAAAGCACCCTCTTGTTATTGATGGCACCGTATCTCCGTCCACTCATGTGTACCCAGGCTGATTTCCCCCTGTGATCCCGTCTTGTGGAGGCCCGCAGAACCAATGGCAAAGTCATGCCCTGGCTCCCCAGGACCCCACAACACAAGAACACAGTCCACACTCTGCTGCCAAACACTCTGCGTCCAATCCCAATCAGAGCTGTGCTACCTGCTCGGACTAGAATTAAGTGCGCAGCACAACATTACACCAATGTTGTCTGTCTGCCCCAGTCCCCAGCGCAACACAGCCCTACCGAAAACCTTGAGCTTGAATGTTATCTGTATCGATCTGAGACCCTGGTTGCCCAGAATAATATCGCATCATCCTTTGTGCAGGATTTCCCGTGTGAAATTATCTGCTCGCGAACCTATACATTCTCGATCCACAGTATAACACAGTTCCACTCCAAGGGGACACAGAATGAAACAAAAACAGCAGACGGGACTTACAACAAACTACATAAATCAGCATGGTGGAACACATTCGCAGACAAGGACTACCACCATCAACATCAAGAAGAACGTACAAACAGATAACAAAAAAACACAACATGGACATACACAGGGAACACACTGTGTAAAAATAGTACAGGGGTGTCAATTGTTCCCTGACTTAGCTTGGCCATTCTGACCCCTCAGCGCCTGATGCATGTGTCGCTGAGAGGTAACGCCTTTATGGCCAAGCTGACTAGACCCCGCTGCACGATTTGTTACCCGAATCCCATCACTGGTCACATTGCAATTACTTGCACAAGGGCAATTCCTTGCAATGTGTCCTTTGTTCCCACACCTGAAGCACCTGATTGGGCTTTTTGTCTTGTGTGTTTTGCAGTGTTTCGCTATATGACCCAAGCCACCACACGCAAAACATTTGATGTTTGCCCGGCATGGCTTAGGTCCGTCCACACTGCAACCGCGCTCCCTGAATTGTTCCATCTTCAGGGAGGCACTTTTCACAATCTTACTTTTCCCCAAAGTCAGGGAAAAATCTCTGTTAGTCTGGACAGGCTTGGTCTGGTGATTTGGCCTGTCACAGACTACTCTCCCCCCTTTTTGCCCTGCATAGGGCAAAGTATGGGGAGTTTCCGACCCTGACTTTACAGGAAAAGAAAGGGCCGACACCAACTTGGTGATGACCTGTTGCATGCCAGTCATTATCTGGGAACTTACAGCAACCTGAGCCTTCAATTTGGCTTCCGTCACATTAGTAGAGGCAGTCTGCTCCTTGAAGGCCTTGACCTCAGTATAAGACTGAGTCAACTTAGCCTCAATTTCCTCCTTCTGCCTCTGCAGCTCTACTAACTGTGACTCTAACCTAGCCACCTGCGCATCTTGGTCAACAGTAGACTGCACATTCTCCGCCAGCTGTGTCCGTAATGCCGAAACCTGGTCCGAATTACTGGCACAGCACTGGCAGTGAACGGCCAGAGGAATTGTCTCTGTTGACTGAGACACCAGCGCCACTTCCTTTGGCTTACAGATGCTAGCCTCAATTGTATCAACCAGTTTGGCTAGCATCCAAAGCCGTTTGGTGGCCTTGTTCAACACCGTCCGTTTGTTAACACAAAGCTTGTCATAACTACAAGCCTGTGCTATTTTTATATGTATTAATATATATTATAGAAGTAGAGAAACAAAAAACTTGGAAATTTTCTAATTTTTCAAAAATGTTGGGAAATTTTGTATTTTTTTATAAATAAAAATGTTGTTTTTTTTACTCAATTTTACCAGTGTCATGAAGTACAATATGCAACGAAAAAACAATCTCAGAATGGCCTGGATAAGTCAAAGCGTTTTAAAGTTATCACCACATAAAGTGACACTGGTCAGATTTGCAAAAAATGGCCTGGTCCTGGAGGTGAAAATGAGCCCGGTCCTTAAGGGGTTAAGGTTATCTGTCACGAAGTTATGCTATCCTTAGGTGATGGTGATGGATTACCTTTAACCCCTTAAAGAAGTTATTCAATATCAATAGATGTGCCGGGCCCCTCACAGGGAATATACTTACCTGGGTCCCTGCACCGTTGCTGCTGCTTCTCCCTATGCACGGATGAAAACATCCAGTGTCGGGGGCGAGCAGTCAATGGCGGGGATGAGGATGAGCCTCCCTAACGTCCCCCGCGATGCTAAAGAGGCTCGTCCCCATCCCCGCCTGCCATTGGCTGCTCCCCCCAACACCTGATGTTTTTATCTGTGCACGGGGAGAAGCAGCAGCAGCAGTGTGGGGACCAGGAGCGGCGCAGGGCGCTGGCACCCAGGTAAGTATATTCACTGTGAGGGGTCAGGCACATGGGGGGGGGGGGGGGGGAATCAATGACATTTCCCATATATTTATGGCAGGAAGGGGAGTGTGAAGCAGGGAGTATCTAGAAAATTGTGATTGGTTGGCATAGCAGCCTGGGGCCTCATGAAAGCTCCCAGGATTTCCATTGTGATGTTTCTATAGGAAGAAATTACAAGCACCCTAGACTGCAATACTTTAGTATTACAGTCTATGATATAAGTGGACTGAAGTAAAATAAAAAAAGGCAGCTAAAAAAATAAGTGGGAAAAAAGTTTTTTTTAACAATTATAAAGAACAAACAAAATTGGAACTTTTTTTTTCAATCACACGTTTTACCTATATTTCACATATACAGACAAACGATATAAATAAACGGAATAGGTATCGCCACATCTGAAAATGTCTGAACTATTGCAGTATAAAAGTATTTATCCTGCACATTGAACACCTTAGAGGAAAAACAAATCAAAATGCAATTTTTTCATCACCTCGCCACCCAAAAAAAAAATAATACCACAAAATGGTCCCTCACACAACTCTGTAGATGGAAATATAAAAAAGTTATTGGATTACTGCAATTTTTCCTAAGTAGTAAAAGAAAAGTAGTAAAAGAAAAAGTATTTGGCAATACTACAGGGAGTGCAGAATCATTAGGCAAGTTGTATTTTTGAGGATTAATTTTATTATTGAACAACAACCATGTTCTCAATGAACCCAAAAAACTCATTAATATCAAAGCTGAATATTTTTGGAAGTAGTTTTTAGTTTGTTTTTAGTTTTAGCTATTTTAGGGGGATATCTGTGTGTGCAGGTGACTATTACTGTACATAATTATTAGGCAACTTAACAAAAAACAAATATATACCCATTTCAATTATGTATTTTTACCAGTGAAACCAATATAACATCTCAACATTCACAAATATACATTTCTGACATTCAAAAACAAAACAAAAACAAATCAGTGACCAATATAGCCACCTTTCTTTGCAAGGACACTCAAAAGCCTGCCATCCATGGATTCTGTCAGTGTTTTGATCTGTTCACCATCAACATTGCGTGCAGCAGCAACCACAGCCTCCCAGACACTGTTCAGAGAGGTGTACTGTTTTCCCTCCTTGTAAATCTCACATTTGATGATGGACCACAGGTTCTCAATGGGGTTCAGATCAGGTGAACAAGGAGGCCATGTCATTAGATTTTCTTCTTTTATACCCTTTCTTGCCAGCCACGTTGTGGAGTACTTGGGCGCGTGTGATGGAGCATTGTCCTGCATGAAAATCATGTTTTTCTTACCTTGCAGACTTCTTCCTGTACCACTGCTTGAAGAAGGTGTCTTCCAAAAACTGGCAGTAGGACTGGGAGTTGAGCTTGACTCCATCCTCAACCCAAAAAGGCCCCACAAGCTCATCTTTGATGATACCAGCCCAAACCAGTACTCCACCTCCACCTTGCTGGCGTCTGAGTCGGACTGGAGCTCTCTGCCCTTTACCAATCCAGCCATCTGGCCCATCAAGACTCACTCTCATTTCATCAGTCCATAAAACCTTAGAAAAATCAGTCTTGAGATATTTCTTGGCCCAGTATTGACTTTTTAGCTTGTGTGTCTTGTTCAGTGGTGGTCGTCTTTCAGCCTTTCTTACCTTGGCCATGTCTCTGAGTATTGCACACCTTGTGCTTTTGGGCACTCCAGTGATGTTGCAGCTCTGAAATATGGCCAAACTGGTGGCAAGTGGCATCTTGGCAGCTGCACGCTTGACTTTTCTCAGTTCATGGGCAGTTATTTTGCGCCTTGGTTTTTCCACACGCTTCTTGCGACCCTGTTGACTATTTTGAATGAAACGCTTGATTGTTCGATGATCACGCTTCAGAAGCTTTGCAATTTTAAGAGTGCTGCATCCCTCTGCAAGATATCTCACTATTTTTGACTTTTCTGAGCCTGTCAAGTCCTTCTTTTGACCCATTTTGCCAAAGGAAAGGAAGTTGCCTAATAATTATGCACACCTGATATAGGGTGTTGATGTCATTAGACCACACCCCTTCTCATTACAGAGATGCACATCACCTAATATGCTTAATTGGTAGTAGGCTTTCGAGCCTATACAGCTTGGAGTAAGACAACATGCATAAAGAGGATGATGTGGTCAAAATACTCATTTGCCTAATAATTCTGCACGTAGTGTATAATGGTAATGAACTACAGAATAAGGCCTAGTTCACACGAGCGTATGGCTTTTATAGTTTTTTGCGGTCCGTTGTTCCGTTTTAGAGTTTCGTTTTGTTTCCGTTTCCGTTCCGTATGTCCTCAAAAAATTGCCGTATGGTTCCAGTTTGCAATTCGTTTTTTGCAGATCAGAAACAGAATATAAAAGGTTTGACATCAGTTTAGGCCACATCCCTTTTTCACTCCCCCTATTTAACTTGGTCATGTGATAGTTGTGACTCCATTTTCATCAGGGGAGCACCCAGGAATTTTGTCTAGGGGGGTCCGAAAGACAAAAAAATGTGGCATGTGTAGTGCGCTGTGCTAATTCAATTTTTCAAAGCCCCCTTTAGATTTAAAAATGCAAGGAAGGGGTGTAAGTGTGTTGCGTTGATTCTTTTACTTGGCGATTCTAAAAGCTCTGTAGGAATACAACAATGTTTTGGCCCCGCCCATTATTAAAAGCCCCTCCTACATATAATAGGCCACTCCCAACAAACACTGTACAGCTGACATTCTATAGTTGCGGCCTGTCTCTACACATCAATCGGAGAGAAGGGGGGTCTGTCCTGGCTGCACTGCCTGCTTCACATTATACAATAGACAACCGGCTACAGCCAGGAAGCTCCTCCGCTCTCCTCCCTCCCCAGATCCTGCTCATGGCCTGTAGTTCCCCCCACCATCTGCCACCCGCCCATGGCCTGCTTCCCCCCTTGACCGTCCTCACCCAGCTCTGAATCCTCCTTCTGCAAATGGCAGGGGGAGGAGCCGGAGCATCTCCTCTCCTACATAGCGCCCCATATCTCTTACATCCAGTGATGTCACCTTTGTTGTAGACGTTCTCTATCCTCCTTTTCTCCATTCAGATCAGACCGCCATGATGATTTTTCTGCCATCTCCCATCTCTGCAGAGATTAACAAACAGACATTAGTTTCCCACATTTCCATCATCTTCACATCTTCTGAACACCCTTTCCTGCCACCCCCAATACTATACTGCAGAAACAGTCCCACTGGAAATACTACTGCCACACAGATAGTGCCCCCTTCAACAATTATAGGCACACAGTGCTCTAAAAAATAACTGCGCCCAGACACTAACAGTATAAAGATAATGTCCCCCAAAAAATTATTGTGCTAAGCTGATACTATACCAGAGTGCCTCCCAAAGTAACAGGGCTCCCTAAAATAGAAATAATTCTCTGCCAGAGCACACTTAGTAGTAATAATGCCCCTATAGTGCCCATACTAGTAATCATGTGCAGCAAGCCAGGCCTGCAGGGTATAGCGATAGTGAGGTCACGGTTATGGGCAATCAAGGGTTACTCACTTTTCTGAGGAGAACCCTGGACAGGCGACAGTGAAGGAGAGGTAGACACTAGTTCCTCTGGGGCACACTCTGGATGTAGGGACCAGGCCTGATGGTGTGTGAGGTGCCCTGGATGTTGCAGGTATTTTGAGTGCCTTAGGTAAGGTCCCTTTAAGAATCGTGACGCCAGTGCCTGTAACGGTGGCACACCGGTTTGCAGGAGGATTAATGGAGTACACAGGTGGCAAACCAAACGTTGCTTTACTTTAGGAAACAGTCCAACTTTATACAAGCAGTTGCAGTAGTGTATAATGCAGTCTTTTACAGTACAAATGCACAGCAGGTTTACTTCACAGCACAGCAGGTTTCAATCTTGCAAGATACTTGGAGGGTATACAGTTAATGCTTTGCAGTACAATGCTGCTCTATCCCCACAGCTATTCTAGCTGGCTGGATCCCAAGGCCCGGATGCCTAATTGCTGGCTTGAATCCTTGGTATATAAATTCCTTCCTCCAGTATTGGCACTTGCTATAAATATTACAGTACCTCTGCCTCTCAGCTTACTTCTCTGCTGGGTTGGAAGGTGGCTGCAGGTTTCTCCCAGGAGGTGCTCTCCTACTACTGGGGTGTCTCTACTGAGCTAAGCTTAGCCTCAGGAGCTTCAGGCTGATTAGGTGACGCTTCTAGTCCCATGGCATACACTGACTCTCCCCTGTTTGGCCTTCCTATATATATCTAGGGCTCTCTAGTCCCCTCTAACGTCTCGGAGGCTAAACTGCACCCTGACAGGCCTGACACCCAGATAACACAGGGAAATGCACATTACACATGACAGTAAATGCAATAAACACATTAACCCTTGTGTAGCACCTATCTTTACCTAGTGGGACACTACACATGTTCCTCGAAGCCTCCCAGTAGTAGCAAAGCTCAGCATAATACCTCCTAGTACTAATAATTCTCCCTACAATATGACAGTACATGAAATACCCCCGCTTAGTGCCCGCTGTTGAGCTAATGTCCCCATAATGTATGCCAGTATAAAATACCCCTATATAGTGCCCCAGTAAATGCCCTCATAGTGCTCCTCTCCCCCTTCCCCATAGTGTCCCCATAATATGTCAGTTAAAAAATTCCCCTTCTAAGTGCCACCATATGCCCCAATAGTGCTCCTCTCCCCCATAGTGCCGCTCTCCCCTATAGTGCCTCCCATAATGTGCCAGTGAAAAAATGCCCCCTTAGTGCCACCAGATGCCATAATGCCTCCATAATGTGCCAATAAGAATAAAGGCCCCTTTAGAGCCCCCACTCCCCCTTAGTGCCCCCAAATAATGCCCCTATAGTGCCACCAGATGCCACATAGTGCCATTCTCCCCTATAGTGCCCCCATAATGTGTCAATAAAACAAAAGCCCCTTTAGACCCCCCAGATGCCCTCATAGTGCTCCTCTCCCCCATGGTGTCGCCCCATAATGTGCCAGTAAAAAATGTCCCTTCAAAGTGCCACCATATGCCCCAATAGTGATCCACTCCTCCATAGTGCCTCCCATAATGTGCCACTAGATACCCCCTAGTGCCGTTCTCCCCTATAGTGCCCCCCATAATGTGTAAAATAAAAAAAAAGCCCCTTTAGAGCCCCCATAGTGCTCCTATCCCCCATGATGCCCCCGAATAATGCCCCTATAGTGCCACCAGATGTCCCATAGTGCCGTTCTCCCCTATAGTGCCCCCCATAGTGTGCAAAAAAAAAAAGCCCCTTTAGAGCCCCCATAGTGCTCCTCTTCCCCATGGTGCCCCCCCCCCCATAATGTGCCAGTAAGAAGTGCCACCCAAAAAAAAAGTACCACCAGATGCCCCATAGTGCCGTTCTCCCCTATAGTGCCCCCCCCCCCCCAAAAAAAATACACTGATACTCACCTCCATCAGCAGCGATGTGATGCAGGCCTTTTCTGACGTCATCGCGCCGCCTGAGCCGGCCTCTGATAGGCTGCAGGCATTAGTGCCTGCGGCCTATCAGAAGAACAGGGGAGGAACACACCTCTCCCTCCCCTGCTCTGCTGCAGCACAGGTATCGTATGGCTGTCCTAAGGACGGCGATACAGATGGATTAGATATGGAGATGAGCGCTTCCACAATGGAAGCGCTCATCTCCTACTGCCCCCCCGTCCCCCCCACCGCCGCCGTCGCAATTACATCCAGGGCCGCGCCGCCTGTGGTGATCGGCGGTCCGGCCCTGAAGGATAAAAAAATATATATATTGTCTGGTTGTTCTAGGGGAAGTCCAGATCCGCTGGACCCCCCCTGTAGGTGCACCACTGATTTTCATCAGCTTGTTTCAGCATTGAGAGCATATTTGGAATCCTGTGTTCGGCAGACATTGGTTTCTGGCTACAATTTTCTGCTGTATCATGGCTGAGGAGGAACTGGTTCTCTTGTGCTGGCTGCTTTCTCGGGACTTTGAACCGCAGACAACTATGCAAAACGTGGAACCAAGGAGGAGGAGGCAGTGGGTTCACCCTATTGTCTCTCAGCGGCACAGGAAGGGTCATTTCCACACGCTGTACATGGAAATGCGACAGCATCCTGAGAAATTTCATCCGTATTGTTGTATGTCTGTGAACAGCTTTGACTTGTTGTTAGCAACTCCGCACACCGTGGCCTCTACCAGGACACAAATCTGAGGCGCTGCATTTCTCCAGAGGAACGGCTCATCGTTAAGTTGAGGTATGCATCGTTTATGTTATAGAATGTGCATAGTATTACATTATTAATGTTATCATGTTGTTATATGAGTGATAGTGTCGCGCCAAAGTTTGAAATGGAAAATAGAGAAATAGTAGTGTAGACGGACACTCTATATCAGGAGAAACATACATGTAGATATAGAGTGCACGTCTACACTACTATTTTTCTATTTTCCATTTTATCTGACTGGGTGATTCAGGCTAGACGTTGAGCACCTATACATATTTACAGAGTGGGTGACCAACCACTTCTTTGCTTATATTAGTTGTAAATGGTGGTTGTTATAGTATATAATCTTTTTTTCTTTTTGTTTTTGTTTTTCAGATTTTTGGCAACAGGGAATTCATTTATATCTCTGCATTTTGAGTTCCTGCTGGGAGTCTCGACGATTTCTCTGATAGTTCGTCAAACATGTGATGTGATTACGCAGCGACTCAGGGAAGCGGTGATGCCAGTGCCCAAGGCTGAGGATTGGATCTGAATTGCTGAGGGTTTTTATGTTGATGCTCAGTTTCCAAACTGCATTGGGGCACTAGATTGCAAACACATTTGTGTTAAGAAGCCGCCTCACTCAGGGTCCCTGTACTACAATTATAAACAGTATTTCTCTGTCGTGCTAATGGCCTTGGCTGACAGTAATTACAAGTTTATAATTGTGGATATTGGGGCATATGGGAGCAATGCAGATGCGCGCATTTTCAGTGCTTCAAGAATGTGTGAGAGACTTCAAGCCAACCAGCTTGCCCTACCAGAGCCCAGACTGCTGCCAGGTTCTGCGGGACCACCGGCTCCATTTGTAATTGTGGCTGATGAAGGGTTTGCTTTGGCACCACGTCATGCAACCCGTCCCCAGACGCAACCTGGATGACAGCAGACGTATCTTCAACTACTGGTTGAGTAGAGCCAGTCGGTATGTTGAGTGTGCGTTTGAAATACTCACACAGAACTGAAGAGTATTCCTGTCATCCTTACAGATGGCACCGGAGAATGCCACCTGTGTTATTCAAGCATGTGTGATCCTGCATAACTTTGTCAGGAATAATGATAGTCCCTCAGAAGTTGATGAATTGGAATCTGGTACATCTTCTTCATCAGGAGGATTGGACCAGGCCCTTCACGGACGACCTGGAACTGCAGCCCTTGCAGTTCGGGCCCTCTATGAAGAATATTTTTCAAGTCCTGAGGGAGCAGTGCCGTGGCAGATGGGCGTAGTTCATGGCAGAGTGTTAATTAATCTGGACTCTGGTAATCCTAGTAACTTTATTTTCCTAGTTTTTTTCATTTGTTTTTGGGTGGTGGGGTTATATGTTGATAGTGTAGGGACTCACAAGACAAAGAGGACCCTTGACGTGGGCTTGTGGGCTGGGGTTATATTGTATGAATAGTCAAATAACATTAGTGTAGTCGAAATTGGTAAATTTGGCCATTTTCATAACTACAGAAATCTTATATTTGATTGTCTACAACAAATGTTTTACGAATACCTCGTAAAACACAAAAATAAATCGGACCTATGTTATGATTGCAAATGCACCCATATGTTGCAATACTTATTCCAAACTTGTCATTTTTCCATAGGCATGCAGAAGACTTCAAGATGCTGTTCAAGGTCCCGGATTCAGAGATTATTCAAGCACATACAACATGTTTCTAGAATAGATGTTGATGATGTTTTTTTGGGGGTTAAGCTGGTCTGGCCACTCTGTGTCCCTGCAACTGTATACAAACTACAATTCCCAGTCTGAGTTGATATTCTAGAGCTCTTAGGGAATGCGCAGAGTTTTTATACAGCTGGATGGCGGAAGGTTGAGCAGCGTTGACTTTACGTATATTGCCAGCCCGAGTTTAATGATTCACCATTAAAAAGATGTGTATGATGTTTTGAGTGTAGTGATGTAAATACCGTAATACATGTAATGTTGTATACCGTAAAAATGTTGATGGTTTGAAAATAAAAGGCTAGAGATTTGTTGATAATTTTTTTAGACTTATAACGAACATTTCCCAGGTAAAACATAAAAGTGCTTAATATTCAGCAATAAAAAACATAATTAGACATAACATACTAATTAAAGTTGGGTTAACTCCCGCATAAAAGGGCCCTGTGTGCTAGGGCCAGCCACATTAGGGGGTGGTGGGTAGCTCATCCTTGGTACAGGACAATGGGGGCGAGGGCCAAAATCTGGTTCTTGAGACAATAGGGGCTGGGAATATGTTGCTTGAATGGGATGCTGATAAAGCATACTGGGCCCAGGTTGGGCTGGTTTGCCACTGCTTAGCGTTAAAGCACGGAAATGGACATTATGGATGGCCCGCACTAGCTCCACTGGGTCCATAGGGCTTTTTAAAATGTTGGCTCAGTAGCTATTACCGAAACAAAAATGTCTTGCTTTTCGGCAGACAATGGTTCTATAAGTGGCGCTAGGCCACTGAACATTCGGTCTTGAGAGAGGAATGTAAATAACATTGGTATACAGTATATATATATATATATATATATATACATACATATATATACTTTGTATGAACATATAATCCACATTTCACAAACCACACTGGATGACATGGGTCCAGTAGACGTGTCACATATTGATTATCAGGATACCTAATCAATATGAAAAGGCGGGGTTCGAAGATCCTTATTATGTAATATGGACCTGCACAGATGGTTGTCCCTTATCGCTATCCTTACCTGTTTATAATGTCAGCCATTTGTGCAGGTCATATCAGGATAAACAATGGTAGCTGGAAAACTTTAACGATCATTGTGGTGACAAGGCCAGTATATTCTCACAAGATATTATAACAACATGTACCTGGCTTGTGCACTCCAGTCCTATTTGTATACTAGGCTATAAAACATTACTGGTATAATGAGAACTATTTAAAAAAAAAAAGCCACTACCAATATATTTGGGGACATTTCTAAGATAACATAAAAAATAATCTATACATTTCATACTCACGGCCTAAGGTCCAGCACTGGTTTTAAGAGACCCAACTGCCGGGTATAAATATAGGGCTTCTTTCGTACGCCTCCATCGCCACTTTTCCCTATGGCCTGGACTAGTTCCCGGCACGACTGCCAGCGAGTCTTTAAGCGTTGAACTGTAGAACTATAACATAACAACAATTATAACTTAAAAAATGTCATCACACATATAAAATCACACCACCAAATATGTTTACTACTGCATTAAAACTAGCAAATACTTAATTTTGTATACCATATACAGGAGATTTTCTATGTTCCTAGGCTGAATAACCTTATGTTCACATCGCTTCACAAACTTCTTGTTTCTATTGTTGTAAATACTAATCCATCCACATGGACTGTGCTTGACCAGTACACGAAAAAAAGATTAACTAACCCAGTTTCAGTCAACAGAGAGTGGGGAACATTTTAGAATAATATGCAAGCATGGCCACCACTACTAGATAGCAGGGTTGTTGTAAACCCGGTAATCATAACAGGCCTTTAAACATTATTCAGACTTGATATTTTGACATTACAGGGATACACAATATGAAGCTATAAGCAGTTTAAAATGTATACCTCAAAGCATGTCCACACAGAAAATATATATCAGACTGCAGCAATGGTGATAATTGACGTTTTACTACAGCAGGAGAGCCACCGGTGGCCATGGCTGATGAATAATCAAACAATATATAGTGCTGAGCACTTTCACATTGAAAAAACAAGTGGTACACAACATCCTCATGGTGCCCATTAAAATAAACAGATACTGATTTACCTACTTCTCTAATATACTCCAATATACACCATTGCTTGACAAGTAACAATTACATTATAGGCATTTTATACATAAAACACATCAACATGGGTTCTCATTAGGGATCGACCGATTATCGGATTTACCGATATTATCGGCCGATATTCAGGATTTTGAACACTATCGGTATCGGCATCTATTTTGCCGATATTCCGATAGTGTATGGGGAACACAGATCGCGCTGCTGACAGCGCTCTCCGTGTTCCCCTTAGCAGCACAGGGGAGAAGGAGCAGTGTCTCCTCCCCCTGTGCTGCTCCTGCCGCTGCCGCCAATGTAAGGACAGGGGACAGGAGGAGGGGGGGAGCTATGGTCACTGCTCCACCAATGAAGCTTAATCTCTCATTTATTCATATACAGGAGGCGGGAGCTGCAGGATCACATAGCCGGCTCCCGACCTCTATGAGCTGTAGCTGCGATCTGCGGTAGTTAACTCCTCAGGTGCCGCGGATCGCAGCTACAGCTCATAGAGGTCGGGAGCCGGCTATGTGATCCTGCAGCCAGCTCCCGCCTCCTGTATATGAATAAATGTGAGATTAAGCTTCATTGGTTGCGCAGTGCGCCCCCCAAGCCCCCCAGTATCAGACATTGGTGGAGCAGTGCGCCCCCCCCGTATTAAGCATTGGTGGCGCAGTGTGCCTCCCCCCCAAGCCCCCCCAGTATTAAGCATTGGTGGCGCAGTGTGCCCCCCCCTCCCCCCCCAGTATTAAGCAGTGGTGGCGCATAGGGCCCCCCCACCCAAGTTGCAGTGCGCCCCTCCACAGGATCCCCTCTCCCTTGCTCCTCTGATCGGAGCCCCAGCAGTGTAATGCTGGAGCTCCGATCGGTTACCATGGCAGCCAGGACACTATTGAAGCCCTGGCTGCCATGATAAGCTCCATGCTGCTGTGCGCACAAAGCACACAGCAGCAGGGACAGTGTGAGCTCCTATTCACCCTGATAGATCTCTATCAGGGTGAATAGGACAAGGGTTCTAGTCCCTAAGGGGGCTAAAAGTTTGTTTAAAAAAAAAAAGTTACAAAAAATAATAATAAAAACACCAAAATATTAAATATAAATGAAAAAGAAAGATTTACAAAAAAAAAAAAAATACACATTAACAATAAACATTAATTTTCAGCAGATTTGTGGGAATTTATTTTTTTTTTTCAAAAATGAAAATTCCCAGAATATCGGTATAAATTATCGGCTATCGGTCTGAAAGTTAACAAATTATCGGTATCGGCCCTAAAAAATCAATATCGGTCGATCCCTAGTTCTCATACCTAATTTGCAGCGTTTGGAGGAACTGGCCTTCTCCCACTCTCTGGGCAACATGTCACGGGTCACCTCGTCCCATGCCCGCTCCTTGCAGATGCGATCGCGATATTCCTCTCTTCGAGTGTCCCAAAGCTGGGGACGTTCCTGGATCAGCAAGATCAACTTTTCAACATCCATGTTGAGATGCTGGTATCTTGCAAGGCAGCCAGTTTCAGCACCTGCACATGTGCTCTTGGCAAAGTTTGTAAACACACAACACGTGGCAAAAGTAGGCTGGGCCTAGCATTTCAAAAATTCATGATCCGCAAAAATCGGGTGACATACGGATGTGTTCCGTATGCATCCTTTTTTTTTGCTGACCCATTGACTTTAATGGAGCCACGACCCATGATTTATGGCCAAATATAGGACAAGCTCTATATTTGTACGGAACGGAAAAACGGAAATACGGAAATGGAATGCTTACGGAACACATTCCGTTTTTAATGCGGAACCATTGAAATGAATGGTTCCGTATACAGTCCGTATACGGACCACAAAAAAACGGCCCGTACACTCGAAAAAAAAAAAGGTTTGTGTGAACTAGGCCTAAAGGATGGACGCTATAAAAACTAAATCCAAACTATGACAGAATTGCTTTTTTTCCAATTTTATCCCACAAATATGCAGTTTTCCAATGCATGATATAGTAAATTAAATAATAACATTAAAATATTAAAATACACCAAATTAACAAAAAAAAAAACAGTCCCTCAAAAGTCTTCCTTACAGTAAATAATCCATGTCTATGATGATCCTTCTTCTACACACTGTACTATGCATGTGCATATTTGTACATAGTTGTTGTAACCATAGGGATCAGGGAGGCCCTGAACTTCACACACACCTTTGTCCCTACCTAAATACTTGCACGATCCGCCCTAAATGACGGCCTGCAACTGGACAGCAGTCCCTTCCTACTAAGTGCAGGGGTCTACAGGAATGAAAGACCAGGAGAAAATAATAAACATAGACAGACACAGAGCAGGGATAACCGATGAGATGGCTCGGCTAACCAGAACCAGAATAACACCAAAATGAAAATAGCAGAGTCGTACCTTTGGACCTTGATATTTCTTCCTGGTTTTGCCTCTGGCTTAGTATTGTATCTGATTTGTCTATTTCTGGTTTTCCCTGTTTGATCTCCAGTTATTGACTTTGGCACGGTTCTGACTCTGAGCTACAATTCCTGATTGATTTTTGTCTCTGTTGGTTTTGACCCTGCTTGTCTGTTTTTGTAATTCTCATCGTTTTTAAGGCTACAGATCTGTCACTAGTTTATTATTTTTCCTTCTGTTCTTTCCTTCCAATATAGACCCCTGCATGTTTTTAGGAAGGAATTGTCAACCAGTTGTGGGCCGCTGTTTAGGATGGATTCTGCAAGCAGGTAGGGACAGTGGGATGGGCAAGTCAGGGTTCACTGCTCCCTACTGTGACAGAATAACAGGCGGTTTAATTTTTGTTGCCACTTGTCATTGAAATGGATGGTATGGTGGCTCTGGTGGAACAGATACAAGGCCTGACACAACTTGTACACGGTCTTGCTGAAAGAGTCCAGCACCAGGAGGAGGTCCAGGCTGCATTTTTGGAACCCCAAGTTAAACTACCGGACCATTACTACCAGATAAAAGGCAGTTGATGTCTTTCAGAGTCTGTTCTTCAGACTACGGCGCTGCTCGTTTGGGTCAGAGCAGTAGAGGGTAAGGAAAATTATTTCATTATTACAGGGGGACCCACAGGAATGGGCTTATTCACACCCTGCTGAATCCCCTAAATTACCTTTAGTAGACAATTTTTTTTTAGCTGTGCACATTTTGTATGATGAGCCAGATAGTAGTGCATTAGCAGTGTCCAAGTTGATCTTCCTCTGACAAGGTGATAGACCAGTAGAAGACTATTGTGCGTAATATTGTGCGGCAAATTGTGTATTGCATCTAAATGGAATAACCAAGCACTCAAGAGTCAGATTCATCAGGAGCTCTCTGAATATCTTAAGTATATACTTGTTAAATATCCCCCTCCTGACTCATTAGACGAGACTTTGGACTGACGTCTTATAGGCAGACGTCTTAGAGAAAGGACCTAGAGAGAACGTATGTCTGCACCTTTGTTAGCCACAGCACCACCATCTAAGGCTTCCAAGGCTATGGTCTCCTGAAAAGCTCTCCTAAACAACCAGCACCAGAAAAGATTCAACCCCTGGTGATAGTTCTAGAGGCCACTCAGGCGACCAGATTTGTTTAACCAGATCCTGGTGTCCTAGTGGTTTTCCAAGCTTGATCTAAGGGGGGTGTACAACGTTCGTATCATATCTGATTTGTCTGTTTCTGGTTTTCTAAGTTCCTTCTGACTTTGGCACATTTCTAACTTTGATCTACAATTCCTGATTCGGTTTTGTCCCTCTTGGTTTTGACCCAGCTTGTCTGTTTTCATCATACTCCTTTTTGTGGCCACCGATCTGTCATTAGTTTAATATTTTTCCCCTTGTTCTTCCCTTCTTGCATAGACCCCAGTACGTTTTCAGTAAGGTATTGTCGACCAGTTGTGGATCACTGCTTAGGGTAGGTCATGCAAGGAGGTAGGGACAGTGGGACAGGCAAGTCAGGGTTCACTGCTCCCTACTGTGACACTCATAAGCGGAGAAAGAGGGATTTTTTTTTCTGTTAAGACTTATTGCAGTGTTTGTTATATTCACCTGTACTATTGGTTCATGCAAAGTTTGTTAAATGCTAGTGACCATTACATTTACTGTTCACCAGTATCCCCAAGTTCCTCTCAGATCTTTCTAACATTTATTATGTAATATATAATTGTGAGATATGTTTCCTTGGAAGTGCAGCTCTTTGCTTTCATCTAGACTCCTTAACAGTCACATTAAGATTAGGAAAATACTCCCTAAACTGTCACGTTTTTATTGTTATTTTGAATTTATGTCTGAAGTGCATTTCCCTGGTAATAACTTTTTCTTCCATTTAGCTGTAGGGGAGATTGAATTTTGCAGGACAAGTTGGACTTTCTGTATTAACTATTTTGGGGTACATATAGTGTACCAAATAACTTTTATTATTTTATTGTAGGAGAAAGATTTAACATTATTTTTGGGGATTTTGGGGAGCGTTCACTGTGTGGTATGAACATGATAACTTTATTCTGTGAGTCATTATGATGGTGCCAAATGTATATATTATTTATATTTCTATTCTCCCTGCAGCCTGTCAGCTCGACTAGTGCCCCCTCCCCTCCTCCATCAGGCTGAGATCACAGTCACCTGAAGGGTGGGAGGGCTCCTTTAACTCTTCATATCTTGGACTGGGTAGCAGATATATATATATGGGAATTATTTTGTTTGAAATCTAAGCTTTAAAACAAGACCAGAATTTCAGCATTATCTCCACTACATAGAGAGGTATAGCTGTTAGAAATCGCATTGGAAGTGAAAGGAGCTGAAAACTGCTTTCACTTTCAGCTCCTTTAATTTCTAATCCAATTTCTAACAGATATATTGTCACGGCCTTTGGTGTGTGCTGTGACACTTATGCCACGCTTGCTGTTGCCTGTGGCAATGTGTTGCTGTTTCAGCATGCGGGGGCAGTGTCATGGCCTTTGTGGTGTGTGCCGTGATATGATTGCCTTGCATGTTGTTGCCTACGGCAACATGTAGCTTTTTATGCTGGTGTGTGCTTTCAGTTGTTTCCTCCTCTGTTCGGTGCTGGAGGGGTTAACAACCTTGTTGGGCGTGGTCACTGGGTGCTTCATCTTACCTGGGGCTAGAGGCCAGGAGTCAGTGGTACTCCAGCCATGGTGTGTGTTGGAGTTATGCTCCTGGTCTTCATGTTTCCATCTCCCAGAGTGAGGGCCTCCTAGTGGGACATCAAGGTCTCCTGCGATGTCTTCTCTCCTTTACATGTGTTGTATTTTTGGTGTGGGGTTATGATTTGGTGTGTTGTATTGTCTAGCCTGGTGTTCCTTGTCTGGTATGTTTGGTGAAATCTTCCAGCAAGGTTGCTAGAATTCCTAGCCTGTATGCAGTGCCACCTGGGGCTGCCATGCACCTTGAGGCATGGGGTCCTGGCGGAGTCTGGTGTGCTGGATACCTGTGTGAGTAGCTGGTACGGTGTCCTGTTTGGTGTTAGGGCTCCAGTGCGTATTCACGGGTTCTAGTCGTGGTGGCAGTTCTGTGTCCTGGAAGAACAGGGCGCCTCTCCTCATCTCCTTTGTGAGGGATTCTCAGGGCGACTCAGGGCCTTAGGTATCCAGGGTATGAGCGGTCCTACCATACAGGTCCGCTCATACGGTGAGGAGTTAGGGCTAGGTATAGGGATGCATTAGGAGATGACCTGCTCCCTTATCCTTGTGTTCAGGCCTAGTTGCTTTCCTTATTCCCCAGTCATCGTATGGTGGGGGTTTTCCCCACTCCCCACCGTGACATATATCTTCTAAAGTAGATTCTGGTCTTGTTTTAAATATTAGATTGTCAGCTTTTAACCAAGACCAGACCAATATCTATAGGTGCTACCGATCCCAATATATTCATGGTTAAAGCAGCTTCCCCCTCACTCTCCTGTCAAAGCTCTGCTCAGGCTGAACTGTTATGTCATTTTCTCAAAGCCCAAAAAGAGCTTGGGCAAATTTGTTTGGTGGCTAGACTGCCTCTCTGATTGTATTTTAATCTTCTCTTAAAACCTCATATCCTAAGTTTAATCTTCAAATATTACCCTGTAATCTACAAGGTCATTAAAAAGCCCAATACTAACCTATATGGTTCCTCATGGTTCCAATCTGGGTATATTCCATTAATAAGCATCTTTTTTTCATCACTGACTATTATTTTCCTAATTGCACAAATGTCCCCTATTCACAGCAGTCTCACTACCAACCATTTATGTGGCACAGTGTCAAATGCCTTTGAAAATTCCAGAAATGCAAGATCTCTAGCCTTACCTTTGATCAACATAGTTTGACAAGACCAACCCCTCATAAACTCACACTGATGTTATATTACAAGCTTAACCACTTAAATATTGGTATTATACTTGCTACACTACCATTTTACAGATCAAACTCATTAATGAGTCTTTAAAGGGACATTACTATTTTAAGCATTAATGGCATATCCCTGTCTGGTGCCCACTGAAGATGATGGGAGTTACAAAAAGAACCAAATGTTCCTGATTAATTTATTACACCTTTATTTATTTGACCCCAACAGAGATGCTGCAAAGTGTCTCTGGTTTCAGACAGGTAGAAGTCTCAGGATGCAGTGCAATATAGCATTCAACATCCTGACACTAGCTAGTCACAGAATTTTCAATCAATTTAGTGTAAAAAATGTTCAAAGCTCATTCACTTTAAGCCAGTATTATCTGGGCCTGAAGATGTTAAATGAGAATGCAATGCTTGATATTCTAGTAACATAGCAACATAGTTTATAAGGCCGAAAAAAGACATCTGTCCATCCAGTTCGGCCTGTTATACTGCAAGTTGATCCAGAGGAAGGCAAAAGAAAACTGTGAGGTAAAAGCCAATTTTCCCCACTTAAGGAGAAAATAAATTCCTTCCCGACTCCAATCAGGCAATCAGAATAACTCCCTGGATCAACGACCCATCTCTAGTAGCTATGCAGCATCCCACTACACGCGTGTGGGCACTGCTTAAAAGCACTTTTTGCTCTAAAAACTGTATTATGCTGTATTATGTGACTTTGTATTAATGTATCTGCAAAATCCCTGTTACCAGGCAGATTAGGTGTAATTTATACATCCCACCACTAGATGGGGATAAAACTTAGGTCTTATATATATATATATATAGGTCAGGTCTAGTTAGTCAGTGGAGTTCAGAGTTGAGAATGTATCAGAGTCTAGAGCAGATCTGAGTAGATCAGATTAGATTAGTGGGAGAGAATGCAGAGTGAAGACTCCATAACACAGATTAGTGAGTGGAGCCAACTTCGCTATGAGGTAGTATCAAGATGTGAGGCGCAGAAGAGCGTTTTCCTTCTGTGTCCGGACTATACACTTGCATCCCTGACCAGTAGGAGAGAGTTTGCCTCCCTGGAATAGAAACAAGCTTCCTAAGGATTCATCGGTGATAAGAGCCATTATTTAGGGCCACAGACACCTTTGTGCATGGTGGAGGACTTATAGCTTCTGGCAGCCACACCATACTTCTGGGAAACAGGGTAGCTACCTTTCCCAATATTCAGCTTGGAGGGAAACAAGGTACTCCTTAACCACAGCTCAAATCAAGCCTAAGAAAGCCTAGGAACAGTGGATTTGCAGATTAACTCTCATACCAGCAAGAGACTGTATTTTGTACTGCTACCATCAAAGTCAACACCAGTAAAAGTTGTGAGTTGCATCTTACCACTGTCTACCTCATTATTACTACTAATGGTTGTACCATCATTAACGGTACTGGCGTCACGACAAAAACCATCAAGGGACTCAGCCGCAACAAGCACCCTAAGCACCCCTCACATCAAGGACACCTCAACCACCATCTTGGCTGATGCTTCCCTACCACAGACCGTGCCCCAGAGGATTTCGTGCTGTCCACCTCATCAATATGCTGCCAGCCCAGGGAGGCTTTCTGCTAACCGTGAGTAAACTGATGAACTGTGTGTTATAATTTGGCCCCTCATCAGTCCACCGTGCACATCACGTGTTGCCCCTGAGCTACTGGCTGGCTGCAGCTATAGCCTGTAATATTATTATACTCCAGAAATCCATCCAGGCCCCTCTTGAACTCACCATCACCACCTCCTCAGGCAGAGAGTTCCATAGTCCCACTGCTCTCACCGTAAAGAATCCTCTTCTACGTTTGTGTATAAAACCTTCTTTCCTCCAGGCACAGAGGATGTCCTCTTATCACAGTCACAGTCCTGGGGGTAAATAGATGATGGGAGAGATCTCTGTACTGACCCCTGATATATTTATACACAGTTATTAGATCTCCCCTCAGTCGTCTTTATTCTAAAGTGAATAACCCTAATTTTGATAATTTTTTGGGATACTGTAATCCACCTATTCCAGTTATTACTTTAGTTACCCTTCTCATAACCCTATCCAGCTCTGCTATGTCTGCTTTGTTCACAGGAGCCCAGAACTGTACACAGTACTCCATGTGTGGTCTGACTAATGCTTTGTAGAGTGGTAGCACTATGTTCTCATCATGGGCATCTATGCCACTTTTGGTGCAACCCATTATCTTATTGGCCTTGGCAGCAGCTGCCTGACACTGGTTTCTACAGCTTAGTTTGCTGTTCACTAAAATTCCTAGGTCCTTTTCCATGTCAGTGTTACCGAGTGTTTTACCATTTAGTATGTACTAACATTACTTTACACAGTTTAGTGTCATCTGCAAAAATTGATATTTTACTGTGCAAGCCTTCTACAAGATCATTAATAAATATATTAAAGAGAATAGGGCCCAATAGTGACCCCTGAGGTACCCCACTAGTGACAGTGACCCAATATGAGTGTGTACCATTAATAACCACCCTCTGTTTTCTATCACTGAGCCAGTTACTTACCCACATACAGACATTTTCTTCCAGTCCAAGCATTCTCATTTTATATACTAACCTTTTATGTGGTACAGTGTCAAATGCTTTGGAGAAGTCCAGATATATGACATCCATTGATTCGCCGCTGTCAAGTCTAGAACTTACCTCCTCATAGAAACTGATTAAATTAGTTTGACATGATCGATCCCTCATTAAGCCATGCTGATATGGTGCTATTTGCTTAATTTCATTGAGGTACTCCAAGATAGCATCTTTTAGAAAACCTTCAAACAGTTTACCCACAACAGATGTTAAACTTACCGGCCTATAGTTTCTGGGCTCAGTTTTTTGACCCTTTTTAAATATTGGCATCACATTTGCTATGCGCCAATCCTGTGGAACACTCCTTGTCATTATAGAGTCTTTAAATATCAGAAATAAGGGTCTGGCTATGATATACTTAATTCTCTTAGGATACAGGGGTGTATGCCATCTGGTCCTGACGATTTGTCTATTTTAATCTTTTTAAGCCACCGCTGTACTTCTTCCTGGGTCAGCTAGGGCACTTTTAATGGGGAATTAACTTTTACATCTGACAGTTTATTTTCCTCAGTGAATATTTAATAGCTTTGCTTTCTCCTCATCGCTCTCTGCAACTCCCCCCTCATTACGCTGTAAAGGGCCGACACCTTCAGATTTTGTTTATATAACTTCTAGTAGGTAGATGTGTTCCTATTTTTTTTTACAAGTCTGAGTGGTCCTCGACCATGTTTAATGTTACACCATAATGCAGTCCTGTTATTACGTAATATCCAAGAATTCTCAAGTTTGGCTTGCATGGAATGCAAACTGTTGATAGTTCTGTCTGACAGATACAGGGAGGTGTTTGAAGGCATAATAGGAACACTGGTGATGTGCCAGCTGCATAACTTTCTGAGGTCACCCACCTTGCCCTACAGCCTACCTGACTCATTCTCTACGTAGGTAAAGTTTTTAACAAAGAACATACAGGAACTATAACAATGAAACATCTGTAACTGAACTAGTCCTGGCGAGTTATTGAAAGTTTAAAAAAAGTTATTTTCATTCTTTTTAAAGATGGAATATATATAAAACATGAAACGTACACAGCTCTCACTTCCTCTACTTTTTCTGATTGCCATTAAAGAGAATCTGTAATACAGCTAAAAAAGATGCTCTTGGATCTTACAGTCTGTACAGTGTCGGAATGGGGTGCCTAGGGCCCACCAGTAAAATTCATTTTGGGGGCCCACTGTACAGCTACATGCGAATATTAACCACCCAAAGAGTGGCGGCAGCAGCAAGATGCTATAATATGATTATAGGGACCCATGCAGTGACTTCGAGAGGGAAGGTCCCTGGGGGAAAAGGACATAGCTAGCCTGACTCTATATCTAAAAGGCATCTAAAAAAGGGGATCAGTCAGCACATCCCAATGTGCAGGTGCACTCTGCCATGGCTAGAAACACAAAGAAAAAAAATCAATGCAACAGCACTCTGCAAACACAAATAAAGTACAATAATGCCATAATTATAGAAAACATTCTGGTGCTAATGCTACGCTCATTTAGCAAATTTGAAATTCTTGGCAAATACATTTGCAGGGTCCCACTCAAGACACGTGGGAACTGCAAAATTACTGTAAAACTGCATTACTGAATTACATCACCTGTTGTATCCCTGTTCATAGGCTGGTCAAGTGTGCTTTATACATCCCACCACTAGATGGGGATAGCACCACTCTGGGACATCTAGCCCAGCTCAGGTCTGATCTGTGGTCAGTCTTCTGTTAGTTAGAGAGTGTGCAGATCAAGCATAAGTCTGCCCAGGAGTGAAGTCTAGTCCAAGTAGAAAGGGACTTAAAAACCAAAGGATAATAGCCACTACCCAGGCATCAAAGACCTTTGGGAATCCAGGTGAAGGATTCTTTAGCCACGGGCAACCTCACCAAACTACACTGGTTGAAAAGGGACCTGAAGCAAGTCACCTACCAGTAAGACCTATACTGAGCCGAAGCCTGAGTCAGAACCTAGCCAAAACCTATTAACAGTGGATCAACAGAATTCCTCTAAATATCAAGAGACTATATTCTGTCTGGATGTATATGCTGCAACTAAAACCAGCTACAGTAAAAGTTGTGAGTTGTATCCTACCACTGTCTGCCTCATTCTTCAATACCACCACTACAACTGGTTGTACCACCATAAACGGTACTGGCGTCACTACAAATACCACCAAGGGACCCAGGCGCCACAAGCACCCTAAACACTGCCGTCATCAAGGGCACCTCAACCTCCATCTAGGCTGGTGCTTCCCTACCACAGAGTGTGCCCAGGAGGATTTTGTGCTGTCTTTCTCATCACTGTGCTGCCGGCCCAGGGAGGCTTTCTGCTAACCGTGAGTAAACCGATGAACTGTATTATTACTGTCCCTCATCGGCCCACCGTGCACATCACTTGTTGCTCCTGTGGTTCTGGCACGCCACACATTTTGCCGAAAATTATTTGGGCCCATCTGCCAAACGTCAAGGAGATCTCTATAAGATGGGAACCTATCACTAAATACTACCTGTTATGTGCCAAAATGGCCACCATAAAATTTAGGGAGTGCAGGCTCCACATGCATGCTAGGTCCACTCTGCTTTTTACCATTTTTGGTGCCATAACGGCCTCCATTAAATCCAGGGATGCAGGTACCAACATGGATTTAATGGAGGCTGTTATGGCACCAAAAATGGTAAAAAGCAGAGTGAACCCAGCATACATGTGGAACCTGCACTCCCTGAAATACGCAGGGAGAGGCTGGTGCTGCTACTAGGGGGTCATACTATGGGGGAGTAATAAAGCCCACCATAATGCTCCCCCCCCCCCCCCCAGTAGAAATAATTCTCCTTATAATAGACAGTGCGGGCCCGGCCTCACACACGCAGGCTGGGCGGGCGCCTTGCACTTGCGCAAGTGAAAAAAAAAAAAAGGCCATTAAAGGGGCAGGGGCAGAAGGTGGCAGGGGCTCAAGCCCCCTTTGAGCCCTATGTGTGCATGTCCCTGATATGCCAGGTCTAAAAAAGTGAGAGCGTGTGGGCGGGGAAGAGTTCCGTCCCGCAGGCCAGCCTTATTCATAATTTTCTACGCCTGTTTTAGGTGTAGAAAATGGTCTAAATGAAAGCCAGCTAGGAAGCTGTCTTACATTTAGCAGGATACTGCTAAATTTAAGACACTAGAATGTAAGATACTGGAGCAGGATACGCCAACGTTATATAGAGTCCTGCATCTCTTCATAACTTCAGTGGATCCACCACCAGCTATAGGGGTTATTAAAGGGTTTCTATCACTTCGTTGCACATATTTAGCTGTCAGACACTAGCGATCCGCTAGTGTCTGCTCTGCCCAACCATCCTAATATAATTGCTTTTGGGGCAGCCGTTTTGCTAAAAAAAGAACTTTTATTAATATGCTAATGAGCCTCTAGGTGCTATGGGGGCGTCATTAGCACCTAGAGGCTCCGTCTACCTTCAGAAACTGCCGCCGCCCAGCGCGTCCCTCCAGCCCGCCCATCTCCTCCTGAATGCGATCCTCCTTGTGAGCGCCTGTATTCGGCGCATGCGCAGTGAATGTCTGACAGCTTCCCTGCTCAGACATCTCCACTGCGCCTGTTCCTCGGAGCACTATGGCGTCATCGCGCAGGCGCAGTGGAGATGTCTGAGCAAGGAAGCGGTCAGACATTCACTGCGCATGCGCAGAATACATACGCTCACAAGGAGGATCGCATTCAGGAGGAGATGGGCGGGCTGGAGGGACGCGCTGGGCGGCGGCAGTTTCTGAAGGTAGACAGAGCCTCTAGGTGCTAATGACGCCCCCATAGCACCTAGAGGCTCATTAGCATATTAATACAAGTTATTTTTTTAGCAAAACGGCTGCCCCAAAAGCAATTATATTAGGATGGTTGGGCAGAGCAGACACTAGCGGATCGCTAGTGTCTGACAGCTAAATATGTGCAGCGAAGTGATAGAAACCCTTTAAGACCGGATTCTAAAAAGTCAGTCTTAATAAATTATCCCAATTGAATGGGTATATGCACATGAGCGATTTCCTGCATAGACATTGGTCCATTGTGATAAAACTTGAGTATGCACTATCCTTCTCTAATTTTTTCATATGACTCATTCACGCAAATGAATGGGCCTGTGAGAAAACAGGTTCGCACACAAACATCATCTGTGTGTAGGCCGCTTAAAAACTCGTGCTTGTTGACTGTCCAGAAGCCATATGGGTTTACTATTGTCTGTCTGAAAGGGGACATATAGTAATTGTTAGTTAGGCTACTTTCACACTAGCGTTCGATCGGATCCGTTCTGAACGGATCCGATCATAATAATGCAGACGGAGGCTCCGTTCAGAACGGATCCGTCTGCATTATTTTTAGCATATAACAGCTAAGTGTGAAAATAGCCTCGTACGGATCCGTCCAGACTTTCAATGTAAAGTCAATGGGGGACGGATCCGCCTGAAGATTGAGCCATATTGTGGCATCTTCAAACGGATCCGTCCCCATTGACTTACATTGTAAGTCTGGACGGATCCGCACGGATCCGCACGCCTCCGCACGGCCAGGCGGGCACCCGAACGCTGCAAGCAGCGTTCAGCTGTCCGCCTGTCCGTGCGGAGGCGAGCGGAGCGGAGGCTGAACGCCGCCAGACTGATGCAGTCTGAGCGGATCCGCTCCATTCAGACTGCATCAGGGCTGGACGGAGGCGTTCGGGTCTGCTCGTGAGCTCCTTCAAACGGAGCTCACGAGCGGACCGACGAACGCTAGTGTGAAAGTAGCCTTAGAGATATAATATACAGGGAAACCTCTACAATGACCTCACAAAATTGCAGGTAGTCCTCTGAAAGAAAAAAGGCATACAAAATTCTGGTGTTTAATTCAATCATCAAATATGTATAGTATACAAATAAACACAAAAGGAGTAAACACCTTTGTATGTAGCATAAAGATTTACATTCCCTGCATCTATTGCAAGTATTGTCTTGCCCTTAGACTACTTTCACACTAGCGTTAGAAGAATCCAGCAGGCAGCTCCATTGCCGGAACTGCCTGCCGGATATGGAAATCTGTATGCAAACGGATATAATTTGTTTACGGATCCGGATGCGGATCCATCTGACAAATGCATTGCAATACTAGATCCTTCTCTCCAATGTAATCCGGAAAAACTGATCTTTTTCACAGATTTAAAGGTCTGCGCATGCGCTGACTGGCACATCAGATCAGTTTTTCCAGAACACCTGGTACCAGATCCAGCTTTGATACATTTCAATGGAAATTAATGCTGGATCTGGCAATCTGGCAAGTGTTCCGGAATTTTGGTCGGAGAAAATTTTCTCCGGCCAAATACCATAAAAGGGACTGAACTGAACGGATCGCTTTCCATTCAGAATGCATTGGGACAAAACTGAAGCATTTAATTTTTTTTTTTCGGTATTGAGCCCCTATGACGAAACTCAATACCGGAAAACTTTAATGCTAGTTTGAAAGTACCCTTACCTAGTCTTATAATGTATGTGTAATATGTCAACTCAGTAGCTAAACTTTATACTGCAGCGGTCTTTTACCTGTGGTTCCCAGTTTACCCAAAAGTTTGTTCAAACAGAACAGGACACTACTTTTTGCATGAGTTCAGCTCAGGCTATGTGTGGCTTTTTCAGAGGACTTTTTTTCTGGCAAAGATGCAGCTAAAGCATGGCTCTAATGCTCCCTGTCCCGCTATTTGGAGCCTTTTTTGTGATGTAGGTGGCATTGCAAGGTTCCATAGATGAAGGCCTGTGTAGAAGTGGTTATAACATGAGGACATTATTGGGGGGGCACAGAACGTGAGCCACACTATAGGAGGGTGCAGACCATAGGGCACTACAGGGGGAGACATAGCACTAGGCACTAAAGGGGCAAAGAGAAAGAGGCACTATATAAAGGGGGCATAGATCCTGGCATTAGATAAAGGAGGCACCAAATCTGGCACTATATTAAGGGGATACAGAGCAAGAGGTGCTATATAAATGGTTCACATACCCTGGCGCTATTTAAAGGGGGCACTATATACAGTGGGCACAACACATGTGGCTATATATGCAACGCCTGTGCCATAGGGGTGTTATGTGAGTTCAATAGTGATGATGTGTCGAGTGAGGGTAGTAGTACTCACAGTTCAGGTGTCCCCTGGGCCGGCCTGCAGAGGAGGGGAAGACAGCACTAAATCCTCCAGGGCACTCTCTATTGCAGAGAACACCAGCCAGATAGAAGTTGAGGTGCCCTAGATGGTATAGGTGTCTAAGGTGTTTTGGTGGCTGGGCCACTGTGTTTGTGATGCCAGCACCATAAGGTGCAAATGTTGAGAGTAGTAGAAAGGATGAGGAGTCAGTTGTAGTGAAACAGTTGAACTTTTGCTTAAATCAAATGTCCCAGGACTGTTGGTACAGTTCATCAGTAAAGTGCACTTATATGTCATAAAGGATGATTCAGAAATTAGTTTAGCTGTGATCCTTACAACAGGTCTGGCAATTGTCAGTTAAGGAGTTTTCCTAATGATGTTACTTTACAGGCAAGACAAAAGTTCTCTTCTTAGATAGTTCTACGCTCAATCTCTAGCACTCAGGTACTGAATATAATGGTTTCCTTACTTTTATATTGAGCAATGCAATAAGGGCATTCTCCCTCGTGGCAGGCAAACTCTCTGCTACATTATTTATGTAGGATGCTCTCCTGAAATATTCAGGTTCACTATGTCCCAGAAGCCATTTAGTGAAAAAGGATAATTCTGCACACTAATCATCCAGTTGTGTCCAGGTACCTTTAAGTTCCTCCTGGTCACTGATGCTTGTGAAGTCCCTTGGCTAGACTCAGCTCTAATCTTCACTAGACTTGCTTTATATTCGTACATAGACTCACTTGTCTGTGCTGGGCTGCTGTGACTAGTGTTGGGCGCAAATATTCGAATTGTGAATTTTAATCGCGAATATCGCCACTTCAAGAATTAGCAAAGATTTACAATATAGTGCTATATATTCTAGATTTTATTTCATCTGAACGCATGATCCCTCCCTGCTTCTTGCTTGTGGGCCAATGAGAAGGCTGCAATGTCTTTGTCTGAGCTTAGCAATATCCGTAGCAACCAATAGGAAAGTTGCCTACCCCTTACTATATAGAAAACTCCCCAGCAGTTGTATGCAGTTCTGAGAGAGACAGCAGTGTCATTGCCACACAATTAAAGAGAAGCTACACTTTCCTGTGGCTAAGCATTTCTGTAGCCCAGGACACAATGTAGAACACATGAAAGTTCTCATATTAAAAGGTAACTTCAAAACCCCAAAAGCTAGAAGAATTTGGGAATACTAATTTATAACACTGCTTGACACTTTGAATACTGGACTGAAATTGTCCCCGGGATTTATGACACACTACAAGATCTAAAGAGTCTTCTATAGACATAGTCGGGGCACCAGGTCTCTGAGATAACATCAATTTAGAGACCATAAAACTTTCACACCCCTTATCTGTAAGATAATTAAGGACTCATTCTCAAGATCTTTAATATGTTGTTCTGTTTTTTTTTTAAATGTCCATTCATTCCCCCCATGCCTCTGTTCTTATTGTATATATATTGCTGTTTCTTCATATATTCTTGTAGTACACCTGATGAAGAGACTGGTGATGTCTCGAAAGCTCGCTATGTAACATCATTACTTCTATTTTTGTTAGCCATTAAAAGGTATCAAACCTGCAATACTCTTATTTTGTTTCTCTTAATGAGCGCACTAAACTATTTTTCTATTGGCTAACGCGGTACCAGACTTTTTCCTTTTTCTTTCAACCATATGGTCATATGAAACCAAAGTAGAACTTTTTGGTAAAAACTCAACTCGTCCTGTTTGGAGGAGAAAGAATGCTATGTTGCATCCAAACAACACCATACCTACTGTGAAGCATGGGGTGGAAACATCATGCTTTGGGGCTGTTTTTCTGCAAAGGTACCAGGACGACTGATCAGTGGAAAGGAAAGAATGAATGGGGCCATGTATCGTGAGATTTTGAGTGAAAACCTCCTTCCATCAGCAAGGGCATTGAAGATGAAATATTGCTGGGTCTTTCAGCATACCAATGATCCCAAACACACTGCCCAGGAAACAAAGGAGTGGCTTCATAAGAAGCATTTCAAGGTCCTGGAGTGGCCTAGCCAGTCTCCAGATCTCAACCCCATAGAAAACATTTGGAGGGAGTTGAAAGTCTGTGTTGCGCAGCGACAGCCCCAAAACATCACTGCTCTAGAGGATATCTGCATGGAAGAATGAGCCAAAATACCAGCAACAGTGTGTGAAAACCTTGTGAAGACTTACAGAAAACGTTTGACCTCTGTCATTGCCAACAAAGGGTATATAGCAAAGTATTGAGATGAACTTTTGTTATTGGCCAAATACTTATTTTCCACCATAATTTAAAATAAATTCTTTAAAAATCAATGTGATTTTCTGGATTTTTTTTTTCTCATTATGTCTCTCATAGTTGAAGTATAGCTATGATGAAGATTACAAGCCTCTCTCATCTTTTTAAGTGGGAGAACTTGCACAATTGGTGGCTGACTAAATACTTTTTTGCCCCACTGTAGGTTGCTGATGTGTTGATAAAGCAAGCAGCTGGATAGCCTCCTGCCACCAATAAGATCCCGCTGATAAAGGTCTAATTCAGACCAAAACCTCTGGGGAATACAATGTGGCTAATATTTTTGTTCTATTCCTGGATATAAATAATACTGTATGGAATAATAAGTGATGTAAACACTTCTTTGGTGATTAAAAAGAATTGCATATATCTTGACTGGAGTGCCGTGGATATTCCTACTATATTATTTACTAAATTATTTATGTGATGAGCTTGGTTCCTCTTTCTTTTATTGTGGGCAGTCTAAGGCACAACTGTGCAATATTCATGTTGTCTAATCAGCACCTTGATATGCCACACCTGTGAGGTGGGATGGATTATCTCGGCAAAGGAGAAGTGCTCACTAACACAGATTTAGACAGATTTATGAACAATATTTGAGAGTAATGGGTCTTTTGTGTATGTAGAAAATGTTTCAGATTTTGAGTTCAGCTCATGCAAAATGTGTATATTCCATGCTTGGTTGTGGTGCTATAATTATCGAATAAGCTTGGTTCAGTGCTGTAATTATGTTCATTGCTTGGTTCTGATGATGTATTTATGTGATGACCTTAGTCCTGGTGCTGGATTCATGTAATGAGCTTGGTTCTGGTGCTGTATTTATGTAATATGCTTGGTTCTGGTGCTGTATTCATATAATAAGATTGATTCTGGTGATGTGTTCATATAATAAGCTCTGTTCTGTGCTGTATTTATATTACTTGCTTGATTCTGATGCTATATTTATGTGCTACAAGAAAATTTAGACTAGCACATCTAAAGTCACAGGCGTACATCCATAAAGCTAGCATGCAGACTGTTCAAGGCATCGGGGCTACCATAGCAACCATCAGGTCCCTGAAAACAGGATCAAATTGCATGTTTTACAGTACTGCAAGATCTGAGAATTGTGCCAAAACCCTGAAAATGGACTTTATTACTTTTGTTGCAGGATCAGAGAACGCTGCATTGTGCGCGTCAGCACTACAAGGGTTAATCTGCCATTTTTCCTTCATAGTTCAGTGTCTTCATGGCTTTCAAGAGTGCAAAAATGATGACTACGCCCCCCTAGAAGCAGGAACTCTCAAGCCTGCCCACCAAGAACTTTGCAATGCGAGCCAAGGGAGTGCGGACTCCTCCCTCTGGGCTCCACCCTCACTTCCTGCATTTCCTGCACTGATTGTGACAGAGGAGCCAAGGAAGATGGCTCTCCCTTCACCGAACCAGATGGTTATCGGAGGAGAGCCTGTTTATGAAGACCACCCGCCAGAGATCCAAGTCTCCCAGCTGATGAAGAAAAGTGGTCCCTCCGTCTTTGCTGTGATCCTGGAGGCAGTGGATCCCTCAGTGGCTACCGGGCCCGCAACCCAGTTTGCTGCCAGCACCGAAGACAAGATGGCCACCGCACTCCACCCCGCTCCCACGGAAGCAGTTGCCACCCTGCTCAAGATACAGGTGGAGACGACTGCACCACCCATCTTACCGGCTGCCCCAGCGACCGACGTCCCGGCCCAGAAGCAAGCCGCGATTCCTGCAGAGCGGACTACAGCTTCGGAGACAGCCATGATGACGTCACTCATTGCGGAGGCCCCCACGCACCACCAGGAGGCATTGTAACCAGCCACGACCATCAGGTAAGAGCAGACGCACTCCCTGAGGCCCAGGCCCGGTCAGAAGCTGCCCCTGCACCGCTCCCGGTGGGTTCCGATACCCCTGATAGGCCCAATCTTGCTCGGCCAAGCACACTTACTGGTGCGGCGGAGGCGGCCGGAACTTCCACTCCGCCGCCCATAGCCAATACCGCCAGAGCGGGACGTTTGAACCCAGAGGTCCCCACAGAGATCACTACCCATGCCCAGACGGCCTGGAAATATAAATCGGCTGTGGATGAATGGGTGAAGCAAGTCATAGATGATCCCCAGCCAGGAGACCCTAAGCTAACCAGACGCGTTGGGACTGTACTCTGGTTCTCAGTTGAAAGAGGAGTAGGCTTCCTCCAAGACAGTCATGCTGGTGCTAAAATATTTGCGGGGCGCCACTTTGTTAAGCGCCATTACCTACCACAGGTCCGTCACAACCTGTACGCAGGGGATTAGGTGGAATATACCCCCATGCACTCCATACAAGGAGTTGCCGGAGTGACCCTGCTGGCTAAACCTTTAACTCCTGCAGTTACCCAGAGACCTGGCAGGAGGACCCAGGCTCTGCAGAGAGAATACATTCAGGTTACGTTTTGAGGAACAGCCTCAGCCTGAACCTGAACCACTCATCCCTGACCTGGCTGCACCACCAACACTGCGGGTGGGCCAAATCAATAATTCTGTTCTAACTTTCAGCCCCAGAGTGCAGCCATATGGGTTACCATGGAAGCAGCCCCAGGCAACCTCTGTTTGCCTACCAGAACCCCTTCAGATGGAGGTATTAACTGCCTCTGCACCGGCTAGGGATCCTGGCTTGCAGCAGGTCACTACTGCTTTCACCAGGCTGTCTACACAGCCACCACCCAAGGACACCACTAGAGTGCAGTGGCATACCACTACAGCTGCGACTTTGAGCTACTAGAGGCAAGAGCGCCCTCTAATGCGCTTCAGTAGCTTGAGTAGCAAGGAGGACCTGGACATCCTTTTCTAAAGTGCCATCCTTTTCTAAAAAATAAGGAACTATTTGGGAGCCACGTCATGGACTGTTCCTGACGGGTGAGGACCCGTTGGCATTGTTTTTAATGTTTTCTTTTCCAGGTTGCCCTATTTTGTCCTCACCCTGATGGTCATGTACTGTAAGGACTTCCCCCATCATCATTTAACCCCTTGCATCCAAGTTCACATTGTTTTATCCCCTTACTCAGGTTACTTGATAACATTATGGAACTATGGTTCTTAATACGCTGTTATTTTATGTGCTTTTATATGACATTTTATATCTCTCATTGGATTACAATAATTTTTTCTTATTCCTGTGGATTACAATTGACTTTTTGCCTGTTTCCAGAGGATTCTACTTCAAGAAAAAGGAATCAAGCCTTATTTGAGCATATTATTGCACTAATAAATTTGCACTATTTTCAAAAATTATTACTGCAACGTAAAAAGCTTGCACTCAAAGAAAAGTCTCAAACGTATACCTGAGCTCTTTGTGATTCATACTGTAATGTTTTTGCACTAATTCCATTACCAGTTTACAGGTTATGTAACGTTCAAGAATAATATGCCCATTGTGTGTATTCTCTTCTAGGTGCCGCAATGTGACCTTAATGCACTTGTTGTAAAATTGCACTTAACTATTGCACTTAACCAGAAATGTAGCAACTTACTCTTGTGTGCCTTGCTTTACAGCTCTTGTTCTCTCCCCCTTTATACTGACTGCCTATACGGACGCTTAATACTAATGGCCTACACCCGGTCTTCTATACCCATAGGTAGCCAGGGTAGGACTAAGTGGTAAGTCCTGGCAGGTCTAGTAACTACAAAGGTAACCCCGCTGCTTCGGGAATGGTCAGAAGACTTTTTGATCCCTCCTTCCCCTTTGCTATATGTTCAGGATTGCTCCCATCCTGAGGTGTCTTCCAGGAATTTCATGGGATTAGCATACCCTCCTCCTGTGACATTGCCAGAAGTGCATGGAGATGCTAATACCTCCCCTTTTGAGCCTTTGCCTAAGGTATGGTGCCTCAAACCTTAGAGCCATTTAGCTACCCATAGTCACCATAGTGATCGTGCTATAAGCCTTATATTTTGACTTTGGTGCAGGGAAGGGAATACAGGATAAAGCCACCCTTCCATTTGCAAGTATTTTATTACATAATGGTGGGACTACAGAGTAAAGACACCCCCATGCTTTCTTTGGTGTTTAGAGGATCCAGAACACTTCAAAGTTAGTCAGTAGTGATTGCTTAGTGAAGGCCTTGGTTCACTGGTTATACTGAGAGGGAAACTGTTACTTAGGACACCCTACTCATGCAGGCAGGAACCTAGGGTAGCTGTTATATGTTTTGTCTATGTATGTCATTATGTGTAATACATGCAGCACTTTGTACTTATTTGGGTACCCCAGAGCTTGTTCCTTACCCTCCTAAGCATAAGCCGAGGGCAGCTTAACTCAAAGTAAGGGGGAATGCAACAATGTAACACCCCAGAGTTGTGTTACGAAACTCTTTCACCCCGCTACAATCTCTTAAGACCAGTAACATTGTCATCTGATGTAATTTTATATTATACCCTCACAAATGTGCATTGAAAGCCTTGTTACATGTATAATGCTGTAAATTCTATGTTCACCAGCAGGTGGCAGCAATGTGTTAGCAAGGAGTCAGCTACAGTTTAGTGTTTGTAAACTGGAATAGTTCATTCCAGTTTAGCTCCCCACTCTATGAGCAAAATGGGCTGCGCCCATATCCTGCCTCATGGGGAGAGAAGGAAGTTAAATTAGCATGTAACCCACCCCCTGCTAGGGGAAGGCTGTGTGTGTAGGAGCTCCCAGATATTGGGATCCAAAGCCAGGATCTTGTCTCGGCTGAGACATTGATCATCATCCCCAGCCTGAGCCTTGCAGTCTCAGCTGGTAGAAGCAAGCAGACCACTCCAGTTACAGGAAAAAAACATACCCTGTGAAGATAGCTGTGAGTACAGATCAGAGACCCAGGAAAATCCATATTCCTCCTCAGCTAATCAGTCCCCAGACAACAGAAGATAGAGTGCAGAAGCCAAATTCCTGCCACATTACAGAGCTAACAAAGCAGACATTCTTTCCTGCAAAGCTCCAGGTGCATGATAGAGCAGAAGATATATTCCTGCCACACATTGCCAATACCTGCTGGGACCAAAGACTAATGCTGTACCTTGCTTGGATGAAAGCAACAACCAGTAAAGACAAGTTAGAACTTTACCAAAAGTCTGGATCTCAATTTCTGCTG
Source organism: Bufo gargarizans (assembly GCF_014858855.1). Taxonomy (NCBI): domain Eukaryota; kingdom Metazoa; phylum Chordata; class Amphibia; order Anura; family Bufonidae; genus Bufo; species Bufo gargarizans. Next base: position 411,298,748 of record NC_058082.1, on the reverse strand, counting down.
AAAATCCCTCTATTATTCCTACTAGCACCACACTCAATTTATTGCAAGTGAGCCAGGATCCAGGAGTCCAGCTGTACCCAGGTAGGAGACACTGTTGACACCATTACCACTACCATACAGAGACATTACACCACTCTGGCATTCCTAACCTGGTACGTGAGTTACAACACCTTAAAGGGCCCTGTGTTAGTACTCTGCGCACGCTGCAATTGGCATCACAAACAAAACTATAGACTATTATACCCATATCCTGACCCACTGCATAATTTGGCGTCCGTGTAACCGTACCACGGTCCGGCTCACCGCAGATGTATCAGTTGAGGACAGGTATAGGATCAGATCATCAGCATATAGTTCTATATGGACCTCTCTCTCTCCCATGGTCACTCCAGTTATGTTGTTGCTACTCTTGTCTTGTTCCTCTGTGAAGAGGGAAGCATTCTAATAATTCCCCATTTATTAGTAGCCTGCTTACCGGGCTGCTATGCAGGATAGTAATCCATCTGGGGAACTGTGGACCAAACCCAAAACCCAGCAGGCAGTAAAGCAAATAAGCCCATTCTATAGAATCAAATGCCTTGGCGGCGTCTAATGAGGCCAGGGCCCAATCCGCATTCAGGGAATAGCCTGCTTACCGGGCTGCTATACAGGATAGTAATCCATCGAAAGGAACTGTGGACCAAACCCAAAACCCTGCAGGCAGACAAGCAAATAATCCCATTCTATAGAATCAAATGCCTTGGTGGCATCTAATATGGCCAGGGCCCAATCCGCATTCAGGGAATAGCCAACCTGTGTAACCACCTGAATCCATCTGATGTTCTCAGTAGGGAACTTCCCTGGCATAAAACCTGTTTGGTCTTGGTGAACCAGTGACAAAATTACCTGATTGAGGTGAGTGGCCAAAATTCTGGTCAGGATTTTGTAGTCCACATTTAGCAATGCTGTGGGCATATAGGAACTGCATTCTAGGGGTTCTTTATTAGGCTTAAGTAAAAGTATCATAGTGGCTTCCATAAGTGAGTTAGGCAAGCACCCCATTTCCAAGACTGAGTGAGAGGTGGATAACAATTGGGGGACTAGCATCTCCGCATATTTGGCATATACTTCTTTGGGCAGCCCATCTGGGCCCGGAGATTTCCCGTTAATAAGGTCTGATATGGCTTGTATTATTTCCTCCAGGCAAATTGGTTGATCTAATTGGGCACTTTGTGGTATAGTAAATTTAGGGAGGGATATGCCTTCTAAATATCTCTGCTTCAGATGGTGTTAAGCTGGATCTATATAGATCTTGGTAAAATTGTGTAAAAGTGTGGATAATTGTTTCCTGAATGCAGAGTTCTTTCCCTCCAGAGTTCCTGACTACTAATATTGCTGAAGAGGGCAAGTCGTGGCGGGTTAGCTGAGCCAGTAATTTAGCTGATTGATTACCCAGTTTAAACGTTGTCTGTTTCATAAAAAACTGTTTCCTATTTGCTTTGTCCTTAAAGGTAACCTGTCATCAACTTTATGCTGCTCATACTAATGGCAGCATAAAGTAGAGACAGATGAGTTGATTTCAGCCATCTGTCATTTAAAAGTTAAAAGTAAGTGATTGCCAAGAACCAACATCGCAATCATTGCAGACTGGGTCTGGAAAAGAGTCACGGCCACCTGAGAAGAGTCATGGTTATTCATAAATTTCTGCTCTCCCTGCCCACCTACTGATGATTGACCTAGTTTTCTACCTAGTTTTCTCCCTTTCTCTCTAGAAGAGAACTGCCAATCATCAGCAGATGGGAGTGTAGTGCAAGAGATTATGAATAACCATGACTCTTCTCAGGTAGATTTGACTCTTTTGAAGGCCTGTGCTTCAATGATTATGATGCTGGTTCTCAGCAACCACTTACTTTTAGCTCATGAGTGACACACCACTGAAATCAGCATCTCTGTCACTATTTTATATTGCCCTCAGCGAGGTCAGCGAAAAGTTGATGACAGGTTCCCTTTAAGTATCGCTAGATATTGCCTGCCTACCTGGAGCCAAGCATCAGTCGAGTGGTGGATATATTGCTGCTCTAGTGTAGTACACTGAGATTCCAGCTCCATCTCTGAGCGTTTAGTGTCTTTTTGATATAGGATATGCTGGAATGTAAGAACCTGCGGAGAAATGCTTTTAAGGTGTCCCACACAAGGGCCAGATTAGGCTCATCTTCATGTGTTTTCAAAAACTCGTTCAGTTGATAGGGGATCCCATCCGCTGAGCCCAGAAGATTCAGCCAGAATAGGTGTCTATTTATTCTATATATTATTGAGGGAGCGCTACGTATTAGAATACCTAGTATCGGAGAGTGATCTGATATCCCTCTAGGTAAGTATAATATGGAGTGAAGATTTAACATCGCTATCCCATTTCCTAACATATTGTCTATCCAGGTTAGAGAGTTGTGACCACCACTGTGGCAGAAGTACACCCTATCTCTGGGATATTTAGCCCTCCAGTGGTCAAACCATCTAAATTCAGTTAGGAACCTGTTGAGACTCCCTACACCTGTTGGGTCCGCCGCATCTAAAAAGCGGTCTAAAGAAGGGTCTAACATCATATATATAACATTTATATTGTCAATAAGAGAGTGACCAAAGACATATCTTCCTTCTGAATCAATGACTAGGTCTTTTACCTCCCAACGCAATTGTTTGTGTATCAACAGGGACACCCCTCTTGAAGAAGAGGTGTGATAGGAATGTGCGGCACACTAAACCCAAGGCTTCTTTAGGACTCGATAAGTGTTGGTGATAAGATGTGTCTCTTGGAGACACAGAATTTGCGTGCTAGAATTTCTAATAAAGGCAAGCACCATAGATCTCTTTTGTGGCATACCCAGTCCTCTGACATTCCACGATAAGATTTTTAGCTCAGCCATGGATTCCAAGGCAAACATATGCTGTAAGGAGTGGAACATGTTGCAGTGGGTATAGTAGTGTGTAACAGTGCTACATGAATAACTGTAACTAACTGATAAAACATAATTATCGTAAAACCAGAAAAACAACCTAGATTCCCTAACAATGTACTTTCTGTAAGTGTAGTGTTAGGTCTGGAGTAGCTTCTTAATCCAGATTATAGGCCACTAAAACTGGCCTCTGTCAATGATGAAGATTAGCACAAGCATGCGGGCTACGGCTGCAGTAATAGTGTATCCATTTAAGTATATGTGTACAGGTTTTAAGGCCCTATGTCATTAGCTAAAGTAGAGTCTGAAATTAAATATATCTGAAACATATCAACTAAGCTGAACCAATCTGTTAATGTCATCTGGTGACTAGTTCCTAGATAATTCCGAGAGTCTCAGCGTCTTGGAGATCTTCGCCATAGGGCCAGCCATTCAGAGACTTCTCCAGGAGAGGTAAAGAAGACCGCTCTATTGCCATTCACCACTCTGAGCTTTGCAAGATAGCCCATGGAGTAAGGGATGTTGGCTTCTCTCAGGCGTCTCCTGACATCCATGAAAGTGGCGCGTTGTTTCTGCTATTCCATGAAAAAATCCTGAAAGATGGAGACTCTGACATTGTCATATTTAATTTCTTGCCGTCTTCTGGCTAGAGCCAGGATCCTGTCCCTATCTTTGCAGTTAAGAAACCTTGCGAGCATGGGTTGGGGTGGGGCCCCCTGTGGGGGAGATTTTGCTGGACTCTGTGAGCCCTTTCCACCACATGTGACGGAGAGAAATCCGTATTCGGGAAAAGTTCTTTCATCCATTTTTCTATAAACTCATCCAGACTTTGGCCCCCACCCAGACTGTATATATTTCATTTTGACCCCTGTATATAATTGAATGATTAGCTGCCCCTGCCCCCTTCTCACTCTGTATAGATTATATTTTTTGTGGCCCCCTCTTATATGGCTGGTGCGGGCCCCCCTTTCTAAATTCAATTCATAGGGCCACTGCCAGGTGCCCCCGGTATGGCACAGCCCCTGCCAGGCTGCCACCCTCTCTGTATAGAGTTTATTTTCTTTTTGTACCCCCCCAACCCGACCCTTTCTAAATCCAATTCATAGTGCTGGGTGCCCCCAGTATGGTGCATAGCGTGTGCACACCAAAAAAAATAAAAAATACTTACCTCTGCTCTGCTCCGCATTCAGTCGCCCCGTCTCACTGGACGCATCATCATGTCTTCCCGCGTGACCGTGACCTCCAGCACCGGGTCTCGTTAACATTGAGCAGTAAGTGCCTAGTGAGTCTGCACACATCCCCATAAAACTGATGCAGTGCTAGCCCTGGTGTGCATACTCTGCTGCGGTAGAGGTGATTGTGCACCCTCATCTGGATGTCTAACAAATTTTCACCATTTTTTGTGGAGCTTTGTGTTTTTTGCGGCCCCATTGTTATATCAGGATAGTAGCAGGTCTGCAATAGGTGAAACTTATTTCAGGGCTCTGGGAAGGGCAATGTATTTTCTTATATAATAAAGCTGCTGGTGAGGTCAGAGGATATTTTCCTGGAGTTGTCTTGTGCTCCTATAGGCGAAACAATAATCTGTATATAGGGTCAGCCAGTCGGCAATTGTGTCTCTAGTGACTTTACGCAGGAGGCTGTGGCTGTACTGTGTGATACGTGGGGTTCTGAAAGCACTGTTAAAGCAGGAGCTAGCGTTCATCCGAGCTCCTTTCCCCTTCCTAGCGCTATAAATGAGCCAATAAGATGGCCGACTGGCGAGAAACTGAAGGGTGCTGTGAGTTTGGCTGGACTCTTTTCCTCCACTGCAATTGTCTTGCCAGCCGATTCATGATCCCTTCCCCCTGTTTTTCACCAGGTCGAGTGTGGTCACACTGCAGGTCCACTGCCCCGACTTCTCTCGCCGCACATACGACCTGGCTCCCGGTGTGGCTCCCTCCATGCTCCCTGCAGGGTGAGTCTGCTATGCGCTCGCTTCTATTTGCATCAGGGCTCAGCCAGGGGTCTAATTTGGCATTAAATGGCCGTCGTTAGTCAGGATTTGCCCTGTTCTGTAGCGCTAGCCACGGAGCTCCTCTCAAACATGTCCAGCCATCTTGGCTGCTGGCCACGCCCCCCCCCCCCCCCCAAATGTTTATTAATTATCAAAACATCTAAAAAGGGGCTAGAATAAGGTAAGCAACTACTAAAGCTCAAATGGGACTCAATCATATAATTCTATTACTGAGTAATAATGTCACTCTTAGTATAAAAGGCAGCTAAACTCAGTCTCAGATATGAGTAGCTCCTATGCCTCTCTTATCAGGCAGCTATGTCCTTTTAAAATTGTTGAAGTAGCCCAACTAGGAAAAAGAGCGCTGGAAGCATTATGGTAGCTGTTTGGTTATTTTTTTACTACTACAGAGGATTCCCACCTCACTCGTGCTGCCTACCTATGGCTGAGGATGTGACGATCAGCATTCAATATCTATCCCTTCCCTAGGTGGCTAGTGTAAACAGGGTTGCTAACTGTTGCTGCTTCTCTGCTAGCATGCTAAATCCTATTATAATCCCCTGGCATTCTCGCTGCCATATATGATTTCAGGGATTTAGGTCAAAAGCTTAGGACCTCAAAGGTAGTATTTTCCAAAATACTGCCTGTACCACTGGCCACACAAGAAAGGCAGCGGAAGATTAGGGAGATTAACAAGTGGCTCAAGAACTGGTGTAGGAAGGAGGGGTTTGGGTTCCTGGAGTACTGGGCCGACTTCTCTATCGGCTACAGGCTCTATCGTAGGGACGGGATGCACCTCAATAGGGAAGGGGCAGCTGTCTTGGGGAGAAAAATGGCTAGAAGGTTGGAGGAGTGTTTAATCTAGGGACTGGGGGGGAGGGAAATTACATTATAGGAGGGGAAGATAGTGCAGATAGAGACCGGGGGCAAAATAGTGGGACTGGGGGAGGAATGGAAGGAGGGACTAGAACAGTAAAATATACATAAACCTCTCAAATGTATGTATACTAATGACAGAAGCCTGACTAATAAAATTGGGGAACTGGAATTAGTGATGTGTGAGAAGGACTATGACATAGTGGGAATAATGGAGACATGGCTGGATGATAGCTATGACTGGGCAGTTAATGTACAAGGTTACAGTCTGTTTAGAAAGGATTGTCAAAACCGGAGAGGGGGGGTGTGCCTTTATCTAAAGTCCTGTCTAAAGCCCACACTCCGAAAAGATACAACTGAGGGACATGAACATGTGGAATCACTGTGGGTAGGGATACATGGAGCTAAAAACAATAATAAATTACTAATAGGAGTTTACTATAAACCACCTAATATACCAGAGTCCACAGAAAATGTACTACTAAACGAGATAGACGAGGCGGCAAATCATAATGAGGTGGTTATTATGAGGGACTTCAACTACCCAGATATAGACTGGGAAACTGAAACTTGTATATCTCATAAAGGAAACAGGTTCTTGGCAATAACCAAAGACAATTACCTCTCCCAACTGGTTCAGGACCCGACTAGAGGGACGGCCATACTGGACTTAGTATTAACCAATAGGCCTGACAGAACAACAGATGTGCAGGTTGGGGGACACCTGGGAAATAGTGACTATAAAGTAATAACCTTCCAATTATCATTCAAAAGAGCGTTTCTACAGGGAGGAACAAAAATACCAAACTTCAAAAAAGCTACATTTAGCCAACTAAGAGAGGCCATAGGCCTAAACAACTGGGACAAAGTCCTCAAAAATAAAAATACAGCCACAAAATGGGATATCTTTAAAAACATCCTAAAATCTCATTGTGAGAGGTACATACTGTATGAGAATAAAAGGTTAAGGAACAAAAAGAAACCAATGTGGATAAATAGAACTGTAAAGAAAGCAATACATGACAAAAAGAAAGCATATGAATCACTAAAACAGGAGAGTAGCACGGAAGCACTGAAAAACTATAAGGAAAAAAATAGAACATGTAAAAAACAAATAAAAGCGGCCAAACTAGAGACCGAGAGATTAATTGCCAAAGAGAGTAAAACTAACCCTAAAATGTTCTTCAATTATATAAATGTTAAAAAGTATAAATCTGAAGGTGTCGCCCCTTTAAAGAGTAATGAGGGGGGAGTCGCAGAGAGCCGCGAGGAGAAAGCAAAGCTGTTAAATATTTTTTTCTCCAATGTATTCACTGAGGGAAATAAACTGTCAGATGACATGCAGAATGCAAAAATAAATTCCCCATTAAAAGTGTCCTGTCTGACCCAGGAAGAAGTACAACAGTGACGCTGATCTTAGAGCATCTCAACGGAAATAAGCATAAGCATATCAGCATGGCTTCATGAGGGATCGGTCATGCCAAACTAATTTATTCAGTTTCTAGGAGTAGGTAAGTTCTAGACTTGACAGCGGCGAATCGATGGATGTCGTATATCTGGACTTCTCCAAAGCATTTGACACTGTACCGCATACAAGGTTAGTATATAAAATGAGAATGCTCGGACTGGGAGAAAATGTCTGTATGTGGGTAAGTAACTGGCTGAGTGATAGAAAACAGAGGGTGGTTATTAATGGTACACACTCAGATTGGGTCACTGTCACTAGTGGGGTACCTCAGGGGGTCAGTATTGGCCCTATTCTCTTCAATATATTTATTGATGATCTTGTAGGCTTGCATAGTAAAGTATCAATTTTCTCAGGTGACACTAAACTGTGAAACGTAATTAACACTGAAGAGGACAATATACTACTACAGAGGGATCTGGATAGATTGGAGGCTTGGGCAGATAAGTGGCAGATGAGGTTTAACACTGACAAATGTAAGGTTATGCACATGGGAAGGAATAATGCAAGCCACCAGTTCATACTAAATGGTAAAACACTCGGTAACACTGACATGGAAAACTAAGCTGCAAACACTGCAAACCAGTGTCAGGCAGCTGCTGCCAAGACCAATAAAGTAATGGGTTACATCAAAAGGGGCATAGATGCCCGTGATAAGAACATAGTCCTACCACTTTACAAATCATTAGTCAGACCACACATGAAGTACTGTGTACAGTTCTGGGCTCCTGTAAACAAGGCAAACATAGCAGAGCTGGAGCAGGTCCAGAGGAGGGCAACTAAAGTAGTAACTGGAATGGGGCAACTACAGTACCCTGAAAGATTATCAAAATTAGGGTTATTTACTTTAGAAAAAGACGACTGAGGGGAGATCTAATTACTATGTATAAATATATCAGGGGTCAGTACAGAGATCTATCCCATCATCTATTTATCTCCAGGACTGTGACGAGGGGACATCCTCTGCATCTAGAGGAAAGATGGTTTGTACAGAAACATAGAAAAGGATTCTTTACGGTAAGAGCAGTGAGACTATGGAACTCCCTGCCTGAGGAGGTGGTGATGGTGAGTACAATAAAGGAATTGAAGAGGGGGCTGGATGTATTTCTGGAGTGTAATAATATTACAGGATATAGCTACTAAAGAGGGGTTGTTGATCCAGGGAGTTATTCCGATTATGAAAGCACAATGAAATTCCAGCACTCACGATTTTGGTAGCTAAAATCTTCGTCTTTTATTCAGGCAGTAGACATATAAACAGGACATCCACCCACAAGTGCAGCAACCTTGACGCGTTTCGAACAGTAGTTCTTAGTCGTAACAATGAGCAGTGTCTCCTCTGGCACCTTTATACCAGTCTGTACTAAAATGTAATTACTTTTCCCCTCCACCTGAGGGGTGGGGGAGTGTAGGAGGCAGGAAACACTTTAACCTCTTGTTTTCCAGGTGAGGCACTGCTCATATGTTTCACAATAGAAAATTCATGCATCTATACAAAGTCACTGATTATTACAAAAATTTGTGTTGAAAAATAACCATTGAATAAAAACAGTGAACATATTAAAATTGTCAAAGAAAAAAAAAAAAAAAAAAAAAAAAAAAATCCGCATAGTGTGAACACATCCAATGCGGCTAAACATTTTATTAGTAAACACGAAAGCCAGGTGCGCAATTTCAAAGCCTTTGCAATTGAACAGGTGAAATTACCTAACAGAGGAGGAGATTTTAAACGTTTAGTGAGACTCAGAGAGGCTTTTTGGATTCTTAAGTTGAATACCAGACATCCAAATGGCCTCAATAAGAAAAATGAACTTATGTATTTCTACTAACTCATGACTTTCCTGTTTTTTCACATTTCCTTTCATCATAGCTATGTATGCATGCATTTTTTCAATTTTTTCAATTTAATCAAGAGCAGTAATAGAGAAAAGGGATCCATGCCAGAATTAGCAACACAGCACTAATATATGTGGATCCATACAAATAAGTTGGCTATATATAACCAATATGGTGTTCTGATGCTATCCTGACAATTGACATTCTTTGACAATTTTAATATGTTCACTGTTTTTATTCAATGGTTATTTTTCAACACAAATTTTTGTAATAATCAGTGACTTTGTATAGATGCATGAATTTTCTATTGTGAAACATATGAGCAGTGCCTCACCTGGAAAACAAGAGGTTAAAGTGTTTCCTGCCTCCTACACTCCCCCACCCCTCAGGTGGAGGGGAAAAGTAATTACATTTTAGTACAGACTGGTATAAAGGTGCCAGAGGAGACACTGCTCATTGTTACGACTAAGAACTACTGTTCGAAACGCGTCAAGGTTGCTGCACTTGTGGGTGGATGTCCTGTTTATATGTCTACTGCCTGAATAAAAGACGAAGATTTTAGCTACCAAAATCGTGAGTGCTGGAATTTCATTGTGCTTTCATATCAAGGATATATGGGCTTGCCGGCCTTTTCCGTGCACGCAGGTGGTGGAATAATTGGGTGAGCTGGACTTTTCTTTGTAGTTATTCCGATTGCCTGATTGGAGTCGAGAAGGAATTTTTTATTCCCCTGAAGTGGGGAAAATTGGCTCCTACCTCACAGTTTTTTTTTTGCCTTCCTTATGGATCAACTTGCAGGATGACAGGCCGAACTAGATGGACAAATGTCTGTTTTCGGCCTTATGTACTATGTTACTATGTTATATAGATAATAGGAACGCCCAGGTAAGTGAGGGATGAATCCTCATATCTTGCTTACAGAAGGGACCCACAGTGGATATCTACTGGCATCAAAAGGGCTATATATTGCTGATAGCAGCTGAAGTGCTAAGTAGCCTAAAATTAAATATGGAAGAACCATACATGATAGTCTTGAGTATATATGACACACAATTTCTCACCAAGAATGCACAGATCGCATGTGTGGACACAGGCAAAAACTACCAAGTACTGAGTCTCTTTACCCCAACAGACTAATTCATAATATGCCTGATGGAGAGTAAGGGCTCTTTCACACTTGCGTTCTTTTCTTCCGGCATAGAGTTCCGTCGTCGGGGCTCTATGCCGGAAGAATCCTGATCAGTTTTATCCTAATGCATTCTGAATGGAGAGAAATCCGTTCAGGATGCATCAGGATGTCTTCAGTTCAGGACCGGAACGTTTTTTGGCTGGAGAAAATACTGCAGCATGCTGCGCTTTTTGCTCCGGCCAAAAATCCTGAACACTTGCCGCAAGGCCGGATCCGGAATTAATGCCCATTGAAAGGCATTAATCCGGATCCGGCCTTAACCACTTCAACCCCGCTAGCTGAAACCCCCTTAATGACCAGGCCACTTTTTACACTTCTGCACTACACTTTCACCGTTTATTGCTCGGTCATGCAACTTACCACCCAAATTAATTTTACCTCCTTTTCTTCTCACTAATAGAGCTTTTATTTGGTGGTATTTCATTGCTGCTGACATTTTTACTTTTTTTGTTATTAATCGAAATTTAAGGATTTTTTTGCAAAAAAATGACATTTTTCACTTTCAGTTGTTAAATTTTGCAAAAAAAACGACACCCATATATAAATTTTTCGCTAAATTTATTGTTCTACATGTCTTTGATAAAAAAAATGTTTGGGTAAAAAAAAATGGTTTGGGTAAAAGTTATAGCATTTACAAACTATGGTACAAAAATGTGAATTTCCGCTTTTTGAAGCAGCTCTGACTTTCTGAGCAACTGTCATGTTTCCTGAGGTTCTACAATGCCCAGACAGTGCAAACACCCCACAAATGACCCCATTTCGGAAAGTAGACACCCTAAGGTATTCACTGATGGGCATAGTGAGTTTATAGAACTTTTTATTTTTTGTCACAAGTTAGCGGAAAATTATGATTTTTTTTTTTTTTTTCTTACAAAGTCTCATATTCCACCAACTTGTGACAAAAAAATACAAAACTTCCATGAACTCACTATGCCCATCACAAAATACCTTGGGGTGTCTTCTTTCCAAAATGAGGTCACTTGTGGGGTAGTTATACTGCCCTGGCATTCTAGGGGCCCAGATGTTTGAGAAGAAGTTTGCAATCAAAATCTGTAAAAAATGACCGGTGAAATCCGAAAGGTGCACTTTGGAATGTGTGCCCCTTTGCCCACCTAGGCTGCAAAAAAGTGTCACACATCTGGTGTCGCCGTACTCAGGAGAAGTTGGGGAATGTGTTTTGGGGTGTCATTTTACATATACCCATGCTGGGTGAGATAAATATATTGGTCAAATGCCAACTTTGTATAAAAAAAATTGGGAAAAGTTGTCTTTTGCCAAGATATTTCTCTCACCCAGCATGGGTATATGTAAAATGACACCCCAAAACACATTCCCCAACTTCTCCTGAGTACGGCGATACCAGATGTGTGACACTTTTTTGCAGCCAAGGTGGGCAAAGGGGCACACATTCCAGAGAGCACCTTTTGGATTTCACAGGCCATTTTTTACACATTTTGATTGCAAACTACTTACCACACATTAGGGCCCCTAGAATGCCAGGGCAGTATAACTACGCCACAAGTGACCCCATTTTGGAAAGAAGACACCCCAAGGTATTCCGTGAGGGGCATGGCAAGTTCCTAGAATTTTTTATTTTTTGTCACAAGTTAGCGGAAAATGATGATTTTATTTTATTTATTTTTTCTTACAAAGTCTCATATTCCACTAACTTGTGACAAAAAATAAAAACTTCCATGAATTTACTATGCCCATCACAAAATACCTTGGGGTGTCTTCTTTCCAAAATGGGGTCACTTGTGGGGTAGTTATACTGCCCTGGCATTCTAGGGGCCCAGATGTTTGAGAAGAAGTTTGCAATCAAAATCTGTAAAAAATGACCGGTGAAATCTGAAAGGTGCACTTTGGAATGTGTGCCCCTTTGCCCACCTAGGCTGCAAAAAAGTGTCACACATCTGGTGTCGCCGTACTCAGGAGAAGTTGGGGAATGTGTTTTGGGGTGTCATTTTACATATACCCATGCTGGGTGAGATAAATATATTGGTCAAATGCCAACTTTGTATAAAAAAAATTGGGAAAAGTTGTCTTTTGCCAAGATATTTCTCTCACCCAGCATGGGTATATGTAAAATGACACCCCAAAACACATTCCCCAACTTCTCCTGAGTACGGCGATACCAGATGTGTGACACTTTTTTGCAGACTAGATGCGCAAAGTGGCCCAAATTCCTAGGAGGGCATTTTTAGACATTTGGATCCCAGACTTCATCTCACGCTTTAGGGCCCCTAAAAAGCCAGGGCAGTATAAATACCCAACATGTGACCCCACTTTGGAAAGAAGACACCCCAAGGTATTCAATGAGGGGCATGGCGAGTTCATAGATTTTTTTTTTTGGCATAAGTTAGCGGAAATAGATTTTTTTTTTCTCACAAAGTCTCACTTTCTGCTAACTTGGGACAAAAATCTTTCATGGACTCAATATGCCCCTCACGGAATACCTTGGGGTGTCTTCTTTCCGAAATGGGGTCACATGTGGGGTATTTATACTGCCCTGGCATTTTAGGGGCCCTAAAGCGTAAGAAGAAGTCTGGAATATAAATGTCTAAAAAAAATTGCGCATTTGGATTCCGTGAGGGGTATGGTGAGTTCATGTGAGATTTTATTTTTTGACAGAAGTTAGTGGAATGTGAGACTTACAGGGGGGTGATCAATGACAGGGGGGTGATCAATGACAGGGGGTGATCAGTAAGTCTATATGGGTGATCACCCCCTTGTCATTGATCACCCCCCTGTAAGGCTCCATTCAGACGTCCGTATGTGTTTTGCGGATCCGATCCATGTATCCGTAAAAATCATACGGACGTCTGAATGGAGCCTTACAGGGGGGTGATCAATGACAGGGGGGTGATCAATGACAGGGGGGTGATCAGGAAGTCTATATGGGTGATCACCCCCTTGTCATTGATCACCCCCCTGTAAGGCTCCATTCAGACGTCCGTATGCGTTTTGCGGATCCGATCCATGTAGTAAATCAGTGTGCTTCTTTACTGGAGGAACTCAAGTGCAAAACAATACAATCAAACCACTGAGCTGGCTTCTTCAGTCTCCTCCCGGGCAAAAAATGGTTTCATGCTGAGGAAAGGCCTAAGCTAGCTGTCCCTCTCTCTCAGAATGCTGGTTTACTGGCCAAAGGCTGGTGGCCCAGGATCTGTGGATCAGTCGTCTGTCTGGAGCCCTGGTCAATTGGCTAGTAAGCTGGGATCTGTGGCTCAGCATCCCCATCTCACCATCTTCTTCTGGTTACTCATGCAGTCTGGCAGAGTGTCGCCTACAAAGCACTGCTCTCTAGCTGCAGACAAATAGAAACCCTGACTGGTCTTCTTATTTACAGTTTCTAGCTGAACTAGAACCTTCTAGTGGGAGGGGTGGAGTGGAGAAGTACAGCCTAAACAGAAACAATATTACAATTTTTGTTTGTCATAGACTTGTACAGAGCTTCAATGCAAGTTGATGGGAATCTCTAACCCCTTCCTAACACAATGATTTTGCGTTTTCGTTTTTCACTCCTTGCATACCTAGAGCCATAACTTTTTAATTTTTCCATTCGCATAGCCATATGAGAACTTGTTTTTTGCAGAACAAATTGTACTTTCTAATGGCACCATTTAATATTGCATAGATTTTGGTGGGAAGCTGGAAAAAAAAATGGGGTGGAATTATAAAATAAAAATGTTTGACTGCATTGGTCAGGGCACCGGTGATGTTCTGGGACATATGCTGGTGTAAGGCGGACACGTCACACCGTGAAAAATAGTGGCGGATGGGGACTGCGTACTGAGGGACGGCCGCCGACATCTGGCTGCGGAAGGCCTCAGTGTCCACAAGCCTAAATGGCAACATATCAAGGGCCAGTAATTTTGAAAGTTGCTCATTTAGTACAATGGCCTGAGGGTGGGTATTTGCCCTTGCGTTCAAATGACTGTGTTATGGACATTTGGATGCTGCACTGGGATAGTGAAGTGGATGTTGTTGCTGATGGTTCATGCAAAGGTCCAGGTGCAGGGCGAGGGGCATACGGGCCTGCGCCTTTGACAGGGGATTGGCCAGCAGTGTGTAACACAAGTGAAGAATAGGCAGTGGTGTGACCCTGTTGTGCATTTTCATACGCATACAATATTATCTAATGACATTTTGATCAAAATGTATGCTCATCTCATTGCCTTTAAGAATAAAATTAGCCCGAACCAAAGTTCTATTATGTGGCTGAGGAAGCCAAGATAAGTTCATGGCATTAGTTCATGGCAAGTTCAATTTATAAAAAAATAATTGTGAACATAAACGGACATTGTGTTTAAAAGTTATTGCTAAAGATATGGGACCATCTGTAAGGAGTAAGTCAACTCCCTAGGACATATATGTCTGGAGGGAACAAGGTTACTTGATAAGGTTTCATGTCCTTGAGGCACACCTGCTATATGAAGTTCAATTTATATATTCATAATTATATTATATATATCTCTGCATGGTATATTTAGTTTATAACATATGTTAATCAATAATTCATATAATGTATTATCTATGTGTAACAATGTATCGATTTATATATATGTTATACCATGTATTTATCATTTAGAAGGTATTGTAGAAGGTATAGAAACAAGTAAGTTTATGTTAATTGGATTTTCCGAGAAGAGAAAATGTTATTTCAAAACAATAGTTATTCATGGATGTAGATAAGTGAAATGTACAAGTTCCGATGCCAAGCATCAAAGCCGCTATATAAAATTTTCGTCAAGTCAAGCTATATTTCAAAAAGATAGGAGAAGACAGTCAACTTCAACAAGTCCGGGATATAGGTAATTAAAAGTGTCAGGGAAAGATCTTCCTCAATGATTTATATAGAAAGGTCAACAAGGTCCTGAAAACATATTATTAGATATTTAATTTTAATGCTTAAAAGTTGTGATGTTCATTTACAATACCGCAGTGCCATCTGGAGGCAGATGGACAATATTATATTATTTCATTATTTGTTCTTGACCATATTAGGAGTTGATATGACATCATGGTATTATTAGCATGCAAGTACACCCACCTTACCTGATTGGGAATCCCTAATCTAAAGGGGATGATTCTTAGATAAGGGGGGAAATAATTACTCGTGTGCGGGGTAGCAAGGGAGAACTAGAGAAAGAGGAAAAAGATCCATATATCCGTTGATCCATTCATTCAATCAAAAAGAAAAACCTTATCAGAAGAAACTTGGATTATTCTTTTTGGATTACTAGGAAAGTTCTTTAGAACTCCGTCTGCCTTTGACCCGGTGACGTATATTTTGTTTACTACTCATGATATTAATAAGATATTTCTCTCGGTATATAGTCAAGAGTTCCCATACTGTGGGAATATATAGTCTTAGGTGCCTCCATAATGCTGATTATTCTCTTAGCAAAGATGCATATTGTTAATGGAAGATCTGACATTATTTGAAAAGAGGACTAAACCCTTGGAAAGTTATTTTTCCTTAGTCTGATTGCCGAGCTGAATATTTTATCATAGTAATATCATATATTTTTGATTGGTCATAGCAAAACAGAGTCGAAGGGATAACACAACAGTTATTTTCCTGTAAATCCGTGTTTTATTGTTATAGCCTGTTTGATAACCGAAGATCCTAAGTTTCTCCTGGTATATGAGTCCGTTTGTTAAAAGTATGACATTGGTCATCATAAATCATTAAATCATACTGTGCTGATCAGATAGGGGTGTGTCAACACCACTGTGTGGTACATTTCGGGTGTCACTTTGTAACTTCATCATTTGTTTTGCAGTTGTATTGTTTTTATATTCTTGGTTTTTATAATAAACGATTATATATTTTTGCATATACAATTGTCCCTTTGTTTCACTGATTGCACAAATCAAATTAAGATACTTGATAAAAAGAACTTAAAGGCGTTTTTATGTCCGCCTGAAGGATAATATAATTTTTATATTTTTTTTTATCCTCTCTCCTATATGAAGATTCTTTCATATGGAAGATATATGACAACCCGCAGACCCAGATTGTGGACCCAGGCATTCGGCCCACTTATTAGGGTGCTTGGATGCCATGTTGCGGATCATGCTGGTGGTGGTGAGGTTGCTAGTGTTCACGCCCCAGCTCATTTTGGTATGGCACAGGTCGCAAACTACCACTCTTTTGTCGTCTGCACTTTCATCAAAAAAGCACCATACTGTGGAACACCTACCCCTTGGCAAGGTAGATTTATGCATAGGGGTGCTCGGTGTAACAGTTGCGGGCCTGTTTGGTGTGGGCCGACTTCTCCCTTTTGCAACCCCACTGCCTCTTCCAGCCTGTTGCGGTGCTGCGGATCCCTCCCCCTCTGTACTGCTGTCCTCGCTCAGCTTTTCACCTTCCCATGTTGGGTCAGTGACCTCATCGTCAACCACCTCCTCTTCCACTTCCTCACTCTGCTCATCCTCCTGACTTGATCTAACCACAACCTCAGTGATTGACAACTGTGTCTCATCAGCATCCACCTTGTTGCCGTTCACCGTCATCTTCTTGAGACTGTGAAGGCCCAAGAGGGTGGGAATCAGGGCACATCATCTCAAGTCCCTCTTCAAGCGTGCTGAGCGCGAGGGCAAAATGTAATAGTGGCGCTGGAAAGTGCTCCTCGGAATATCCGAGTGTGGGATCACTCGTTTGGCAAGCCAAGTGAGGATTCAGTTGACCAGACTCTTGGCTACAGAGACTGGACTTGGTGGAAGAGAGGGTGGTACTTAACTGACTGGAAGAATTATCTTCAGCAATCCAACCAACCAACTGTTCGCACTGGTCCGACTTGGACAGTGTTGTCCTGCGCAGCCCAAGGTGTTAAAGCACAGATCACACCATTCATGGATTACACCATTGACAGTACAAATGTGGATAGATTATGGGAGAAAAATTGTTTTCTGTATTATAAATGTTTCCCTATATATGGGCCTGACAACCACACAAGGTATTGAAGCACAGACCACACAATTTGCGGATTTCACCATTGACAGCAAAAATGTGGATATATTATGGGGGGAAAATTGTGTTTTCTGTATTATAATTTTTTCCCTATATTTGGGCCTTACAACCACACAAGGTGTCGAAGTACAGATCACACAATTCACGGATTACACCATTGACAGCAAAAATGTGGATAGATTATGGTAAAAAAAATTGTGTTTTCTGTATTATAATTTTTCCCTATATCTGAGCCTGACAACCACACAAGTTGTTAACACAGATCACGCGATTCACGGATTACACTGTTGACAGCAAAAATGTGGATAGATTATGGGGAAAAAATAGTCTTTTCTGTATTATAATTGTTTCCTATATCTGGGCCTGACAACCACCCAAGGTGTTGAAGTACAGATCACGCAGTTCATGGATTACACCGTTGACAGCAAAAATGTGGATAGATTATGGGGGAAAATATAGTGTTTTCTGTATTATAATTTTTTCCCTATATCTGGTCCTGACAACCACACAAGGCATTGAAGACCAGATCACACAATTCACGGATTGCACCATTGATAGCAAAAATGTGGATAGATTATGGGGAAAAAAATAGTGTTTTCAGTATTATAATTTTTTCCCTATATCTGGGCCTGACAACCACCCAAGGTGTTAAAGCACAGATCACACAATTCACGGATTACATCATTGACAGCAGAAATGTGTATAGATTATGGGAGAAAAATTGTTTTCTGTATTTAAAATTTTTCCCTATATATGGGCCTGACAACCACACAAGGTATTGAAGCACAGATCACGCAATTCACGGATTACACCGTTGACAGCAAAAATGTGAATAGATTATAGGAAAGAAAATAGTGTTTTCTATATTATAAATTTTTCCCTATATATGGGCCTGACAACCACACAAGGTATTGAAGCACAGATCACACAATTCGCGGATTTCACCATTGACAGCAAAAATGTGGATATATTATGGGGAAAAAAATAGTGTTTTCTGTATTATAATTTTTTCCCTATATCTGGGCCTGACAACCACCCAAGGTGTTAGAGCACATATCACACAATTCACATTTTCACCATTGACAGCAAAAATGTGGATAGATTATAGGAGAAAAATTGTTTTCTGTATTTTAAATTTTTCCTTATATCTGGGCCTGACAACTACACAAGGTGTTAAAGCACAGATCACGCAATTCACGGATTACACCGTTGACAGCAAAAATGGGGATAGATTATGAGAAAAAGTGTATTGTTTTCACTAATATTCTTCCTATCTCTGCCCCTGACACACAGAAGGTATTGCTGCACAGATGTCACAAGTCACTGCAGACACCTTCTATATAGCAAAAGAATCGCTATTTCGCAAAAGTATAAAAAAATAATAATTGGAGTACAACTTTGCACAATTAAATTGCTGCCACCACACACAATAGTCCTTAAAAGGACTTTTGGGTATTTGAAACTTTATTCACTGGAATATATTGCGATCACAATCTCCCTGCACTATCTGTTCCTTCCTAAGCGCAGCAATCCCCGACTCGCAATTAGCGGAACCCGCGTCATCGGGTGCTATATAGCACCCGATGATGCGTTCCGGCCAGCCAATCACTGTAATGTCACACAGGCATTACAGTAAAGGCAGTACTTACCTGCACGAAACGTGCGGGGAGGAGACTCGAGCATGGCGCTCGAGCACATGTGGTACTCAGCATAGGTATTCGGCCGAGCATGCTTGCTCATCACTACACGTTAACCCTTCAAAGTGCAATAAAGTAGCAGCAGTACAAGCAAAATGCCCATGGTCATAAGTACCCTTGCTCCAGAGCCCTACACCGCCTGCATCTGTGGTTTTATTTCTGAGAAAAGTGAACTTTTAATATATGCAAATTAGCCTCTAGGAGCAAAGGGGACGTTGCTGCTACTTCTAGAGCCTCCATTCTCCCTGCTGCTGCCTTTGCCCCCTCACAGTGCCAGGCAGTGTCAATGTCATCACACCTGGCCTTGACTTCTTCTAGTCTCATGCCTTTGCCATGCACTTCAGTATCTGTCGCAGGCACAGTACAGAGGAAACTGCCAGCAGGTTTCTCTCCTGAACTGCACCTGCGCCGGGTACTGAAGCACATGGCAAAGTCACAAGACTAGGATAAATCTGGACCAGGCATGATGACGTTTCCGCTGCCTGGCCTTGTCAATCAAAGTGCAGGGGGGATGGCAGCAGGTAGAATGGAGACTTTAGGAGTAACGGCAAAGCCCCTGTTGTTCCGAGAGGGCTTATTTCCATATATTAACCATTTCTCAGAAACAGAAGCCACAGACAGGGATGGGACTAAGACTACTAGCTTCTGGTGACCTGTGCACATGTACCAGTTTCAGTACAATGATTCTGGTGACAAAAGAGTCTTAACAGAGAGCTTGCTACCTGCTTAAATGAATGGAAAGTAGAATTTCCAAGCATACACTGTGGGTATAGTCAAACATTGTATTGTGACTGGTGCCATAGATAGAGCTATTAATACCGGAATCCAATTCTTCCTCATAAATACATCCCAGATATCAATGTGTGTTTTACACAAATCAATCAACCCACCGTGTGATCCCAAGATTTATCTAAATGCTACTTCTTCTCCCCTCTAGTTTTACAGAAGATGTTGCACAGGACATGCGATGCTAATTGAGAATCCAATCAAGTTTACAGTTTATGGCAACTGTCCAGTGAGACAGTCACTTCACATATAATGTCAGAGCTGAGAATTTGTATTCAGCCCTGCCAATATCATCACATGCAAGCTAAAAGCCACCAGCAGTAGTTATAACAAGAAATGTCACTGTGACTACAGATTAGCACTTCCCCGCATAGACAGTATCATGTATCAGCATCTGCTTACCATTCCACTCTGCAATGGTAGCCTTGTATTTACTATACAGAATGAATCAGTGTTAGGGTACTTTCACACTAGCGTTTTTCTTTTCCGGCATAGAGTTCCGTCAAAAGGGCTCAATGCCGGAAAAGAACTGATCAGGCATATCCCCATGCATTCTGAATGGAGAGTAATCCGTTCAGGATGCATCAGGTTGTCTTCAGTTCAGTCATTTTGACTGATCAGGCAAAAGATAAAACCGCAGCATGCTACGGTTTTATCTCTGGCTAAAAAAACTGAAGACTTGCCTGAATGTCGCATCCGGCATTTTTTCCATAGGAATGTATTAGTGCATTTAAAATACCGGAATGTAGGAACTGTCCTTGCAGTCTGCGTATGCGCAGACCGAAAAAGGTGAGAAAAAGAAATGCTGGATACGTTTTGCCGGATGACACCGGAAAGACGGATCCGGCTTTTTACATTTTCTGACTTATCAGGCATTTTTAAGACGGATCAGGATCCTGATCAGACTTACAAATGCCATCAGTTGGCATACGTTTTGCCGGATCCGGCAGGCAGTTCCAGCGACAGAACTGCTTGCCGGCTCACTCTGCCGCAAGTGCAAAAGTAGCCTTACATTTACAGGCTGCATACAGGCAGGAGTGTACACAAATGTCATAGGGCCCATAGCATAGCATGGGCCCCCCCTGCCCCAACTACTTTCTCTGTACTCATGTCAAACAAAGGCAGTGCAGGGTGCAAAGAGCAACGCTCCAGATTACTGATGAAATGGCGCTTAAGTGGAATACATTTTAATTACAAAGAATATAAGAAAAAGTTGCCCTCCACTTTACCTTCATGGAAAGGTGCCTTACAAATATGGCACTTTTTCTGAAGACTGTATTTCTCAATGAATTTACACCACAAGTGGAATAAGTACATTGATAAATTTCCTCCGGACAGGTCTGTATCTGTGGCTTCCCTCATACAATGCATTATGAAACTGTCTGGCTGAAGCCACCATTAGGTGGAGCTCAGTGTATAGGAATTTATACAGTTACTACTGACTGCAATGGAAGCTGTAAAAATCTCTTTGCACTGAGCTCCCCTAGTGGTGGTTGCATGAAAATGCAGCATTTTCATGTTTGGAACATAAGGAGTTCAGCACAGGGTTCTATTATGCTGTGATTGCAGTACGCGTGAGCTAATTCATTCTAAACTAATCGAATTTATAAAATAAAATTCTGCTGCCAAATGAATCTGAAATTTAGGCTTTGGATTATTTGCGCAAAATGGTGCACGTGTCATTTTACTGTGAGAATTAGTGGGGAAACAGGGCAGGAAGGATGAAGAACCTTGTGACCCTGGGAGGGAGGAAGTTTGCCCTGATTGATTCAGAAGCTGACCGACAGGGTGTTAGCAAACCAACGAGAGGAAATTTTGCAGGATTTCAGTCTTTGGGCTTGCTCAGAAGCTAGAGACAGCATACTGAGCTAGTTTGCGATCTAAGAGCATGTGTCTTGGAGGTGTCCGGAAGAAACTCAATTACAGACACATGCCAGCAATCTAGGTGTTGTAGGGACAGTTTAGATATATTGAATGAATAGGTAGAAAAGCATTGTGTGGTCATTAAGATTTCTCTGTGTACGTTTCATGAGGGCAGCTGCTGGCGTCAAGTGGAAATTTTGTGTATGAACTGCAAATTCTATAGTCACCAATATTCTGCACCAACCATTTTTTCTGTACATGAACAGCCAGCTTTATTTATATATTTTTTTTTAATCCGTGTACCGGGGTGGGCTCCCCAGGATACAGTGAAGTCACGAATGAGGAAAGCAACTCTGACACCAGCTTTACTAAAAACATTATTTTACTAACAGGTGATAATAAACACAACCACAAAAGCTGAGAATATAAAATAGATTTACATACACCCAGCCTGAAACCTGAGGGCTGAGACTCCTGTGTTGCACAGCACGGCACCCCCTGATGGATGCCACCGGAAGTTTCGCAGTAATTTACCTACTGGTGGACACAACTAACACGAAAAATTGGTTGGGTGCTTAGTACGGGCTGGCCTGCGGTGCAATACAACAGTTCACGATTTTACTAACACGTGATAATAAACACAACCACAAAAGCTGAGAACATAATATAGAATTACATACACCCAGCCTGAAGGCTGAGACCCCTGTGTTGCACAGCACAGCACCCCCTGATAGATGCCAGGGGAAGTTTCACGGTAATTTACCTACTGGTGGGCCCAACTAACACGAACAATTGGTTGGGTGCTTAGTACGGGCTTGCCTGCGGTGCAATACAACAGTTCACAATGTTACCATGCTCTATATTATTCCTCCTCCCATAACTAGTCCGGTGCACGTGCCCGATTATTACTCCTGAGCAAAATGCTGAACTGGATGGAGTTCGTGGGGTTGTTTATAAGCTCCCAAATGTCCCTTTTAGTAATGGAGTCCTTGTAGTACCAGTAGCAACTCTTTAGACCTGACACAAAGTAGAGACCCTAACTAGCTAACTACAGGCCTGGTCTCAGTCTCTAGACACCAGCACTGCAGTGTGATGCGTGCATGATCTTATCGACCCAGGTCTGCTCTTTATCCACTGATGTCTCTGAACCAAACAACCAGTCTCTCCAGCAAACATAAGGCCCCACAGGATATGCAGGTTGTTCTTTAGCTCTTGTCAGCCTTCCTGGAAACAATCCTCCTTTCCCCAGACAGGATCTGGGTCTTGGACAACAATCAGCTTCACTCAGCTGCAGCTGTGTTCACAGAGGAGGGCCTCTCACTCCTGGATCCATAAGCTTCTCTGCTCATACACAGTTTCTCAGCTCTCACCTAAGATGGCTGCCTCTTCTCCATGCTCTGAACACCACACCTCTCATGAATATGGAAATATATATGCAGTCAGTCAGCTGTGCCTAGGAAACAGCAGACTCTTGTGGCCAAACAGCAGAACGTCAGTCCCGAACATTTAATTCAATCCACACACAAACAGTGTTCAAACAATGGGAGCTGTTTCTCGATCGCACATTTTTAAAACTCAAGTTTCTATAGTTCATAAGTGTGTTATAGGCTTTTGCCCAGTACCTCCAGTACCAACAACATACATTTTGCTGCAAATGCTGGCCAATAGCCCCTTTTTTTTGTAAATACGAGTTTCAATTTTGCTACTGTTTATAATGATGTACTTCAACGCATTTCAATGCGTCAATGCCAGGGTGGTCATAGAAAGGGACACATAGTTATGCAACTTTTAAGAATTAGAAAAAGAGCACCAAATTTACTTCCATTTCTAATTAAGCAGTTCATTTACCAATGTGTTCATAGTAGGTTTAATTGCACATCTATTAGTTACTGAAAAGCTGGTTTAGGGTCCATTCACACATCCGTTCACACATGTTCTATTTTTTTCAGGATCGGAATTGCAGACCTGCGTCCTGCAGCCCCATAGGAATGAATGGGTCTGCAATTCCGTTCAGAGTAGAAAGTGTCAAAAAAATTGCCCTTGTGTTGAATAGGGTAGAAATCGGATGGTGGTTTTAGGCCAGACGGGATTGCCTCGTTGGGATCTTCCTTAGAGGGTGTCATACTGTGCTGTTCCGGTTTTGACCTTCTGGTAGAATTCTCTAGTATTTTAAAGTGTCTTTTTAAAGGTTAATTTTTTTATATACAGATTGAGATCCAGAAAGAGGTCAAATTCGTACATTTTTCTTGTAGGGAGAAAGATAAATCCTTTGACAGTACTGAGATTTCGGTCTCTGTTATAATGTGTGTGGACAGATTGAAGATGCCAAGGAGTGCTGTAGATCACGGAGATCCTTTAGCTGTGCGGGCTTTGGGTTTTTCTTTTTGCCTTTACCTGCTCTACAGCCCCTTCATTTTTTTCGTTTTGTTGGTTTGCGGCCTAGTGGATGAAATAAATGAGTTATGTTGGTAGTTTTGGGACTTTTTAGAATTGGGTACGTTGCCGTAAGATTGATGAGAGGAGGTAGGGCTGAAAAAGAAACTGATGTTGATGGGCCTGCTATGGAATGGTCCCCTTCCGGAATGACATCACAGGTGCTAATGTTAGAGGAAGGGTTATTACTGATAGTTGAAGTTGAAGGTAGATCAGTGGGTTTAGAGAAGTCTAGATTAGGGATGAGCGAACTCGAACTGTATAGTTCGGGTTCGTACCGAATTTTGGGGTTTCCGTGACACGGACCCGAACCCGGACATTTTCGTAAAAGTCCGGGTTCGGGTTCGGTGTTCGTCGCTTTCTTGGCGCTTTTGTGACGCTTTCTTGGCGCTTTTTGAAAGGCTGCAAAGCAGCCAATCAACAAGCGTCATACTACTTGCCCCAAGAGGCCGTCACAGCCATGCCTACTATTGGCATGGCTGTGATTGGCCAGAGCACCATGTGACCCAGCCTCTATTTAAGCTGGAGTCACATAGCGCCGCCCGTCACTCTGCTCTGATTAGCGTAGGGAGAGGTTGCGGCTGCGACAGTAGGGCGAGATTAGGCAGATTAACTCCTCCAAAGGACTTGATTAATCGATCGATCTGCAGCTGTGCATCATTGAGCTGCTGAAATTCAATTGCACACTGTTTTTAGGCTGCCCAGACCGTTTGTCAGTCACTTTTTTCTGGGGTGATCGGCGGCCATTTTGTGTCTTGTGGTGCGCCAGCACAAGCTGCGACCAAGTGCATTTAACCCTCAATGGTGTGGTTGTTTTTTGGCTAAAGCCTACATCAGGGTGAAGCTGTCACACCAAGTGCATTTAACCAGCAATAGTCTGTTTATTTTTTGGCCATATACTACATCAGGGGCAAGCTGCGCCTGTCACCAAGTATATTTAACCCTCAATGGTGTGGTTGTTTTTTGGCTAAAGCCTACATCAGGGTGAAGCTGTCACACCAAGTGCATTTAACCAGCAATAGTCTGTTTATTTTTTGGCCATATACTACATCAGGGGCAAGCTGCGCCTGTCACCAAGTGCATTTAACCCTCAATGGTGTGGTTGTTTTTTGGCTAAAGCCTACATCAGGGTGAAGCTGTCACACCAAGTGCATTTAACCAGCAATAGTCTGTTCATTTTTTGGCCATATACTACATCAGGGGCAAGCTGCGCCTGTCACCAAGTGCATTTAACCCTCAATGGTGTGATTGTTTTTTGGCTAAAGCCTACATCAGGGTGAAGCTTTCACACCAAGTGCATTTAACCAGCAATAGTCTGTTTATTTTTTGGCCATATACTACATCAGGGGCAAGCTGCGCCCGTCACCAAGTGCATTTAACCCTCAGTAGTGTGGTTGGTCAAGCTGTCACACCAAGTGCATTTAACCAGCAATAGTCTGTTCATTTTTTGGTCATATACTACATCAGGGGCAAGCTGCGCCTGTCACCAAGTGCATTTAACCCTCAGTAGTGTGGTTGGTCAAGCTGTCACACCAAGTGCATTTAACCAGCAATAGTGTGGTTATTTTTTGGCCATATCCCAGTCTAATTCTGTCAGTAAATCCATACTGGTCACCTAGCGCCTAAATACTAGGCCTCAAATTTATATCCCGCTAAATCTGCCGTTACCGCTGTACTGTTCTGGCTTGGCAAGTTATTTAGTGTCCGTCAAAGCACATTTTTTGTTCTGGGTTGAAATACAATTCCCAATTTAGCAATTTCATAATTTAGTGGTTTCTGCTATATCAGAGCTATTTGAAATCTATCCCTAAAAGGGTATATAATATTCAAGGTGCACATAGGGTCATTCAGAATAACTTCACACACACGCTACTGTGCATTTCCAAGTTTAATTCTGTCAGTAAATGCATACCGGTCACCCAGCGCCTAAATACTAGGCCTCAAATTTATTTCCCGCTAAATCTCTCGTTACCGCTGTACTGTTCTGGCTGGGCAAGTTATTTAGTGTCCGTCAAAGCACATTTTTTGTTCTGGGTTGAAATACAATTCCCAATTTAGCAATTTCATAATTTAGTGGTTTCTGCTATATCAGAGCTATTTGAAATCTATCCCTAAAAGGGTATATAATATTCAAGGTGCACATAGGGTCATTCAGAATAACTTCACACACACGCTACTGTGCATTTCCAAGTTTAATTCTGTCAGTAAATCCATACCGGTCACCTAGCGCCTAAATACTAGGCCTCAAATTTATTTCCCGCTAAATCTGTCGTTACCGCTATACTGTTCTGGCTGGGCAAGTTATTTAGTGTCCGTCAAAGCACATTTTTTGTTCTGGGTTGAAATACAATTCCCAATTTAGCAATTTCATAATTTAGTGGTTTCTGCTGTATCAGAGCTATTTGAAATCTATCCCTAAAAGGGTATATAATATTCAAGGTGCACATAGGGTCATTCAGAATAACTTCACACACACGCTACTGTGCATTTCAAAGTCTAATTCTGTCAGTCAATCTATACCGGTCACCCAGCGCCTAAATACTAGGCCTCAAATTTATATTCTGCTGAATTTGAATACAATACATTGGGCCAAATAATATTTTTGTTGTTGTGGTGAACGATAACAATGAGGAAAACATCTATTAAGGGACGCGGACGTGGACATGGTCGTGGTGGTGTTAGTGGACCCTCTGGTGCTGGGAGAGGACGTGGCCGTTCTGCCACAGCCACACGTCCTAGTGTACCAACTACCTCAGGTCCCAGTAGCCGCCAGAATTTACAGCGATATATGGTGGGGCCCAATGCCGTTCTAATGATGGTAAGGCCTGACCAGGTACAGGCATTAGTCAATTGGGTGGCCGACAGTGGATCCAGCACGTTCACATTATCTCCCACCCAGTCTTCTGCAGAAAGCGCACAGATGGAGCCTGAAAACCAACCCCATCAGTCTGTCACATCACCCCCATGCATATCAGGGAAACTGTCTGAGCCTCAAGTTATGCATCAGTCTCTTATGCTGTTTGAAGACTCTGCTGGCAGGGTTTCCCAAGGGCATCCACCTAGCCCTTCCCCAGCGGTGGAAGACATAGACTGCACTGACGCACAACCACTTATGTTTCCTGATGATGAGGACATGGGAATACCACCTCAGCATGTCTCTGATGATGACGAAACACAGGTGCCAACTGCTGCGTCTTTCTGCAGTGTGCAGACTGAACAGGAGGTCAGGGATCAAGACTGGGTGGAAGACGATGCAGGGGACGATGAGGTCCTAGACCCCACATGGAATGAAGGTCGTGCCACTGACTTTCACAGTTCGGAGGAAGAGGCAGTGGTGAGACCGAGCCAACAGCGTAGCAAAAGAGGGAGCAGTGGGAAAAAGCAGAACACCCGCCGCCAAGAGACTCCGCCTGCTACTGACCGCCGCCATCTGGGACCGAGCACCCCAAAGGCAGCTTCAAGGAGTTCCCTGGCATGGCACTTCTTCAAACAATGTGCTGACGACAAGACCCAAGTGGTTTGCACGCTGTGCCATCAGAGCCTTAAGCGAGGCATTAACGTTCTAAACCTGAGCACAACCTGCATGACCAGGCACCTGCATGCAAAGCATGAACTGCAGTGGAGTAAACACCTTAAAACCAAGGAAGTCACTCAGGCTCCCCCTGCTACCTCTTCTGCTGCTGCCGCCTCGGCCTCTTCTGCTGCTGCCGCCTCGGCCTCTTCCTCCGCCTCTGGAGGAACGTTGGCACCTGCCGCCCAGCAAACAGGGGATGTACCACCAACACCACCACCACCTCCGTCACCAAGCGTCTCAACCATGTCACACGGCAGCGTTCAGCTCTCCATCTCACAAACATTTGAGAGAAAGCGTAAATTCCCACCTAGCCACCCTCGATCCCTGGCCCTGAATGCCAGCATTTCTAAACTACTGGCCTATGAAATGCTGTCATTTAGGCTGGTGGACACAGACAGCTTCAAACAGCTCATGTTGCTTGCTGTCCCACAGTATGTTGTTCCCAGCCGCCACTACTTCTCCAAGAGAGCCGTGCCTTCCCTGCACAACCAAGTATCCGATAAAATCAAGTGTGCACTGCGCAACGCCATCTGTAGCAAGGTCCACCTAACCACAGATACGTGGACCAGTAAGCACAGCCAGGGACGCTATATCTCCCTAACTGCACAGTGGGTAAATGTAGTGGCAGCTGGGCCCCAGGCGGAGAGCTGTTTGGCGCACGTCCTTCTGCCGCCAAGGATTGCAGGGCAACATTCTTTGCCTCCTGTTGCCACCTCGTCCTTCTCGGCTTCCTCCTCCTCTTCTTCCACCTGCTCATCCAGTCAGCCACACACCTTCACCACCAACTTCAGCACAGCCCGGGGTAAACGTCAGCAGGCCATTCTGAAACTCATATGTTTGGGGGACAGGCCCCACACCGCACAGGAGTTGTGGCGGGGTATAGAACAACAGACCGACGAGTGGTTGCTGCCGGTGAGCCTCAAGCCCGCCCTGGTGGTGTGCGATAATGGGCGAAATCTCGTTGCAGCTCTGGGACTAGCCAGTTTGACGCACATCCCTTGCCTGGAGCATGTGCTGAATTTGGTGGTGCAGAAGTTCATTTACAACTACCCCGACATGTCAGAGCTGCTGCATAAAGTGCGGGCCGTCTGTTCGCGCTTCCGGCGTTCACATCCTGCCGCTGCTCGCCTGTCTGCGCTACAGCGTAACTTCGGCCTTCCCGCTCACCGCCTCATATGCGACGTGCCCACCAGGTGGAACTCCACCTTGCACATGCCGGACAGACTGTGCGAGCAGCAGCAGGCCATAGTGGAGTTTCAGCTGCAGCACGCACGGGTCAGTCGCACTGCGGAACAGCACCACTTCACCACCAATGACTGGGCCTCCATGCGAGACCTGTGTGCCCTGTTGCGCTGTTTCGAGTACTCCACCAACATGGCCAGTGGCGATGACGCCGTTATCAGCGTTACAATACCACTTCTATGTCTCCTTGAGAAAACACTTAGGGCGATGATGGAAGAGGAGGTGGCCCAGGAGGAGGAGGAAGAGGGGTCATTTTTAGCACTTTCAGGCCAGTCTCTTCGAAGTGACTCAGAGGGAGGTTTTTTGCAACAGCAGAGGCCAGGTACAAATGTGGCCAGCCAGGGCCCACTACTGGAGGACGAGGAGGAGGTGGAGGAGGATGAGGATGAAGCATGGTCACAGCGGGGTGGCACCCAATGCAGCTCGGGCCCATCACTGGTGCGTGGCTGGGGGGAAAGGCAGGACGATGACGATACGCCTCCCACAGAGGACAGCTTGTCCTTACCCCTGGGCAGCCTGGCACACATGAGCGACTACATGCTGCAGTGCCTGCGCAACGACAGCAGAGTTGCCCGCATTTTAACGTGTGCGGACTACTGGGTTGCCACCCTGCTGGATCCACGCTACAAAGACAATGTGCCCACCTTACTTCCTGCACTGGAGCGTGATAGGAAGATGCGTGAGTACAAGCGCACGTTGGTAGACGCCTACTGAGAGCATTCCCAAATGTCACAGGGGAACAAGTGGAAGCCCAAGGCCAAGGCAGAGGAGGAGCAAGAGGTCGCCAAGGCAGCTGTGTCACGGCCAGCTCCTCTGAGGGCAGGGTTAGCATGGCAGAGATGTGGAAAACTTTTGTCAACACGCCACAGCTAACTGCACCACCACCTGATACGCAACGTGTTAGCAGGAGGCAACATTTCACTAACATGGTGGAACAGTACTTGTGCACACCCCTCCACGTACTGACTGATGGTTCGGCCCCATTCAACTTCTAGCCTTTTATGCCTTGGAGGTGCTGGCCTGCCCGGCGGCCAGCGTTTTGTCTGAACGTGTATTCAGCACGGCAGGGGGCGTCATTACAGACAAACGCAGCCGCCTGTCTACAGCCAATGTGGACAAGCTGACGTTCATAAAAATGAACCAGGCATGGATCCCACAGGATCTGTCCGTCCCTTGTCCAGATTAGACATTAACTACCTCCCCTTAACCATATATTATTGTACTCCAGGGCACTTCCTCATTCAATCCTATTTTTATTTTCATTTTACCATTATATTGCGAGGCTACCCAAAGTTGAATGAACCTCTCCTCTGTCTGGGTGCCAGGGCCTAAATATATGCCAATGGACTGTTCCAATGTTGGGTGACGTGAAGCCTGATTCTCTGCTATGACATGCAGACTAATTCTCTGCTGACATGAAGACAGATTCTCTGTTATGGGACCTCTCTCCTCTGCCTGGGTGCTGGGCCTAAATATCTGACAATGGACTGTTGCAGTGGTGGCTGACGTGAAGCCTGATTTTCTGCTATGACATGCAGACTGATTCTCTGCTGACATGAAGCCAGATCCTCTGTTACGGGACCTCTCTCCTCTGCCTGGGTGCTGGGCCTAAATATCTGACAATGGACTTTTGCAGTGGTGGCTGATGTGAAGCCTGATTTTCTGCTATTACATGCAGACTGATTCTCTGCTGACATGAAGCCAGATCCTCTGTTACGGGACCTCTCTCATCTGCCTGTGTGCTGGGCCTAAATATATGCCAATGGACTGTTGCAGTGGTGGCTGACGTGAAGCCTGACTCTCTGCTATGACATGCAGACTAATTCTCTGCTGACATGAAGCCAGATTGTCTGTTACGGGACCTCTCTCCTCTGCCTGGGTGCTGGGCTTAAATTTATGAAAATGGACTGTTGCAGTGGTGGGTGACGTGAAGCCTGATTCTCTGCTATGACATGAAGACTGATTCTCTGCTGACATGAAGCCAGATTGTCTGTTATGGGACCTCTCTCCTCTGCCTGGGTGCTGGGCCTAAATATCTGGCAATGGACTGTTGCATTGGTGGCTGACGTGAAGCCTGATTCTCTGCTATGATATGAAGACTGATTCTCTGCTGACATGAAGCCAGATTGTCTGTTACGGGACCTCTCTCCTCTGCCTGGGTGCTGGGCCTAAATTTATGAAAATGGACTGTTGCAGTGGTGGGTGACGTGAAGCCTGTTTCTCTGCTATGACATGAAGACTGATTCTCTGCTGACATGAAGCCAGATTGTCTGTTACGGGACCTCTCTCCTCTGCCTGGGTGCTGGGCCTAAATTTATGACAATGGACTGTTGCAGTGGTGGCTGACGTGAAGCCTGATTCTCTGCTATGATATGAAGACCGATTCTCTGCTGACATGAAGCCAGATTGTCTGTTACGGGACCTCTCTCCTCTGCCTGGGTGCTGGGCCTAAATATCTGACAATGGACTGTTGCAGTGGTGGCTGACGTGAAGCCTGATTCTCTGCTGACATGAAGCCAGATCCTCTGTTACGGGACCTCTCTCCTCTGCCTGGGTGCTGGGCCTAAATATCTGACAATGGACTGTTGCAGTGGTGGCTGATGTGAAGCCTGATTTTCTGCTATTACATGCAGACTGATTCTCTGCTGACATGAAGACAGATTCTCTGTTACGGGACCTCTCTCCTCTGCCTGGGTGCCGGGGCCTAAATATCTGAGAATGGACTGTTCCAGTGGTGGGTGACGTGAAGCCAGATTCTCTGCTATGGGACCTCTCTCTAATTGATTTTGGTTAATTTTATTTATTTAATTTTTATTTTATTCATTTCCCTATCCACATTTGTTTGCAGGGGATTTACCTACATGTTGCTGCCTTTTGCAGCCCTCTAGCCCTTTCCTGGGCTGTTTTACAGCCTTTTTAGTACCGAAAAGTTCGGGTCCCCATTGACTTCAATGGGGTTCGGGTTCGGGACGAAGTTCGGATCGGGTTCGGATCCCGAACCCGAACATTTCCGGGAAGTTCGGCCGAACTTCTCGAACCCGAACATTCAGGTGTTCGCTCAACTCTAGTCTAGATCTGGAACAAATACTGGGGGTGTACAGGCGTGAATAGTAAGTAGTGAATATAAATATTGATTGAGTGGGAGAGCTGGAACTAGACGAGATAGATTGAGGATGGATGGAGAATTGGGTGGGCAGTATATTGAGGGAGCCGCAATCAACTAGTAATTCTTTGGAGGAAAGAACTGAAGGGGAGGCAGGTGATAGTGTTTCTATGGTTGCGGTGGATTTTTGCAGTCTACCTGGGGTAAGTAACGGGGTATAGAATTCTGATTTAGGAGAGTCAGGCTGGTGTACAGAGACTTCCTCTGTCTGTGGGGTTGCATTACTAGAAAGTTTAGTCATAGGTGTTTTATTAACACTTCTGGTATTGAAGGACAGTGAGTCAATGTTATTAGTATGGTGTTGAGTGTTATTGGTGTGATGGTGGTGTTGAGAGTGTGGTATCTTGTTATGTTGAGGTTTGTAGTGTGTATGTGGGCCGTAGTGGTTGGTAAGCCTATTTTTATTGGAATAATAGTTTCTATGATTTGTGATACCCCAGTGATGTTTATTGCAAGATTGGGTTGGTCTAACAGGTGTCGTGGTCTCATTTAGATGTGTGACTGTGCTCAATGTACTGTGATTATATGTATCTATATTGTTTTTAATGGTTTTTGCAGAGCTTTGATCAATATTTGGTATTGTTTTAGTTGTTTTCTGGTCTATTTTGAGCCAAAATGTAATATTATTAGTGGCAAAATCCAGTCTATCCCTGGCTAGTTTGCCAAATTTTTGTGTAATATTTCCTTTTCAAATGAGTGAACATAGTATGTGATCTATATTTAGATAATTCGGTGTGACATTCTGATATTCTACTCCCTAAGTCTAGATATAAAGAACGTCTTTTAGCGATCAGTGTAATTATTATAGATTTAGTTCATTTTTATTTAATTTCATATAATAAAACACTAGTTTTTAAATAAAACACGAATTTTTGAGACGGAATCAATAGTTTGAATGTACTTTGCAGTTGCTTTTTATGAACTTGGCTGTTTAGGAATCCCCCCCCCCCCCCCCCCCCCCATTGAGGGCAGCCCACAGGGGCGGTTTTTCTCATGCCTACATGCTATAAATATTAATCTCCTCATTGCTCGTCATATTATCATCTGTCCAACCTGATGAAGGGGAACTGTTTATCCCTGAAACGTTGTTTTTATGTATACATGTGCTATTTTATGTATACATGTGAATTTGCGCCTAAGCAAAAATCTTCTCCACTACAAGTATCCTTCGGGGGACTGGACATCCGATCCGAAAGATCCTCCTTGCAGCTGCAGACGTGGTGAATGAGTCTGATTCACAGAATCCTTCCATATCTTTAGCACAACTGTGAGATTGTGGATAAGCTCTGCCTGTATAAGGTTTATGTTTAAAGTGTACTTAAGCTGTCATTTGGCATTACGGGCACTAGAGGCCACTGTTTTGCAGCACAGTCAGCACACTCTGGGATCTGCAGATGAGTACTCATGCTAGCTGTTTCTAAAAACCAGGAAGTGCTGATCTGACATGGTGGAAACAATGTTCTTTGAGAGACTGAATCCGACTTCATCCTGGCTTGTGGATGTCCGGGAGTGAATGGACAAGCAGAGGAAGAAGATTAGCTGTTGTCCCTTTACTGGATCCGGCTCTTTTAAAGAAAGATTGTTCCAGGAGGACAGTGTACAGCGTGTGGGCAGAAGTCTTATCATCAACCAAGGCCGCACGGTTGCTGAGAGGTTGGTGGCCATCCCGGGTAAGCGGCATCCTCGGGCCCAGAACGGACGCAGGTCAGTACACGTGGTTACTGATTGTATTCTACTGTGTGGCGCCTGAAGTAACAGAGACTAGCCTGGGCCTTATAGTATTTAGATAGGGTTATATGTTTTGCTAGGCCTTACTGTACTGGACTGCGGCGCAGTATTTGACTTGCAGGCTCTGCTGTGTCCGTCACCGGCTAGGCCTGTCCCTCGGACAGGAACGGTGACTGTGGGCCTGGGGTATAACTTAGTCTATGTATACTTATATTGTGCTTTCACTATTTTTAAAGTAGAGTTTCTGTTCTTGCATATAAAGCTGGTGTCAGTGTCGCTTTTCTGGTCTGTGACTTCGCTGTATCCTGGGGAGCCCACCCCGGTACACGGCCTACACAACCATAAAAAGGTGAGCCTCCTGATTTCTCACTTTGTTACATAATTTGCTCAAACATACTACCCTATTGTGCGCCCCTTTCTCTTCTTCCTCATTCCTCTCGTGGTTTGAGTTGTAATTAGAGACATCCATTTCTGAAAACTATGTTTCATCTGTAGTCGACATCATATAATGTCTGGTAACACAGAATAAAAAAAAGCAGCAGCCTGGAGGACATTATACAGCAATAATCAGCAGTGTTGCTGCAATTTAGCAATATGGCAAGACAGAAAACTTACTACTGTCTGTGTGCTTCTCTGCCTCTCGCTCACTTTAGGAGAATGGTAAGGCAAATTCAATTACCTTGTATGGTTGTGCAGGAAATCAACAATTGGAAAGGCAGGAGTGAGTAAGTGTGTGACCGTCGATCCCAGGAGTGGGTCGAACCTTGTGAATGCAGTCTTAGTTAAGGAAAGGTCTGCGCGCTGCTCGTATCAGGGATGTCAGAAGAAGGTATCAGTTGAGTTAAGAGAATCCTTTTTGGATAAACTATATGCAGTGTCGGACTGGGGTACCTAGGGCCCACCAGTAAAATTTATTTTGTGGACCCACCGCACGGATACATTCAAATATAATAAATATTTTTTTATATATGAACATAGGCTGGTTGATGCGCTGTATATTGAATATATGTATGTAGTGCAGTAAATCCAATGTGTTATGTGCCACTTGTGGAGGGGGTGGGAGACTAGTGGCCCACTTTGCTCAGGGGCCCACCGGGGGATTCCCCTGTACCCCTGTGGGCCAGTCCAAGCCTGACTATATGTCTTTCAGCAGGACATGCTCCTTCATCAGATTAAATCCCTCTCACTCTACAGCTGCTCCCGTTGGCAGATCTAGAATATAGTGAGAGCCAGGGTTGGACCGACCATTCCTGCGGCGGTGGCAGGGAGAGATGAGCGCTTCCATTGTGGAAGCGCTCATCTCTATATTCATCTGATGAATGGTGTGGGGAAGAGGAGAGGCATCTCCCTTGCCTGTTCCTCTGATAGGCCGGTGCTGCCTGAGCCGTACAGAGTGGGACACAGGCCATAAGAGGCCTGCATCACATCGCAGTGTCATGGAGGTAAGTATAAGTGTTTATTGTTTTAATTATTTTTAGTACTGTATGGCAAGAAGGGGCCCTATATACTGGCACATTATGGGGGAGAGCACTACGGAGAAGGGGGGGAGGAGCACTATGGGGGCATTGAATGGGGGCCCTATATACTGGCACATTATGGGAGGGAGCATTATGGCGGTCCTATATACTGGCACATTATGGGGAGGAGCACTATGGGGCATCTAATGGGGGCCCTATATACTGGCACATTATAGGGCAGAGCACTATGTATAAGGGGGGTAAGGAGCACTATGGGGGCATCTAATGGGGGCCCTATATACTGACACATTAGGGGGGGAGCACTATGGAGAAGGTGGGGAAGAAGCACTATGGGGCATCTAATGGGGGCCCTATATACTGGCACATTATAGGGCAGAGCACTACGGATAAAAGGGGGTAAGGAGCACTATGGGAGCATCTAATGGGGGCCCTATATACTGACACATTAGGGGGGAGCACTATGGAGAAGGGGGGAAGAAGCACTATGGGGCATCTAATGGGGGCCCTATATACTGGCACATTATGTGGGGGCACTATGGAGAAGGGGGGAAAGAGCACTATGGGGACATTATATAGGGGTATTTAATACTGGCACCGATTTTGGTGCCACTATGGGGAAGGGGGGAGAGAAGCATTATGGGGGCATCTATGTGGGACAGTCTATAGGGGCATGTTATACTGCCACATTATAAAGGGCACTATGGGGATGGGGAGGAGTACTATGGGGGCATCTTCTGGAGGCACTATATAGGAGTATTTTATACTGGCACAAATTATAGGAGCACTATGAGTACCTTAGCTCAACTGGGGGCACTAAGTATTTTTTGCAGTGTCACACAGTGCGGGTCATTAGATCACATGAGTGCACTCTGGGGACATTGACTCTACTGGGGGCAGTAAGAGGAGTTTTTTTTTTTTTTTTTTTTTTACTGCCACACAACGGATAATTTTTTGTACTGGCATACATTATAAGGGGGCTATATTACAACTGGGGGACTATCAGAGCATTATTACTGTACTTCTGGGACACAATTACTGTTGGGGGCACTGTAGGAGAACTATTACTACTAAGTGCACTCTGGCACAGAATTATTACTATTGTTGGGATTTTGGGGAGCACTATTACTGTGGTGGCGCCCTGGCACAGTATCAACTTAGCAGAGTTATTTTTGGGGGACATTATGGTTACACTATTAGTGTCAGGGGCACTTTTTACTGGGTGCAGTTATTTTTTTAGAGCATTGTTTTCCAATAATTATTAAAGCGGGCGCTGTGTATAAGTAGTATTTTCAGGGGGGTTATCTGTTTCTACAGTATAGTTTTGGAGGGCACAGCGTCTCAGTATTGTGCATGATGGGATGTTAAGAAGGCGGGAGGAAAAGTAGTTGTCTGTCTGTCAAACTCTGCAGAGATGAGAGATGGCTGAAAGAAATCATCATGGTAATCGGGTCTGAATGGAGAAGATGAAGAAAGAGAACATCAAAGGAGACGTCACTGGATGTAAGAGGTATGGGCATGATATATGGGTGGGGCTTATTGTGGGTGTGGTTTGAGGGTGGGTGGGGACACAGGGGCCGCATAATCACCTATTGCCCGGGGAAGTGCCCCTCCCGAGACCAGGCTCTGGATCCGCCACTGGCGGCTCCCCTATGGACTTCTATGGGCAGCATGCAACTGTAACCTTATCCCTCATTGAGTTAATAATCAGACTCTGCACAAATGAATTTAAAGAGAACGATCAGCACAAAAGGTGAGGTAAGAAGTGGCTCATGTTGTTTCTAATATGATATATTTTTCTGATGTACATTCTACAGATTGGATATAACTTGATATATTTTATTCACTTGTGTAGAGAGTTTGTTGAAACAAAGCTAGAAACAGTCCTGTACCTCACATGGATCAAGAGATCTCCCCATTCATTGCTAAAATTCATCTGGCAAATTTAGATCAGGGGGGAGTGTCCTTTCTGCTGCAGCTTTCTCTTTATCACAGCTCAGGAAGCACTTGGTGGATGAAACTTAGCCTGTGCATCCACCTCAGCAAGGTGGACAGAGAAATAAGAAAAGGAACAAACAGCAGGTGGCGCTATACAGATACATTTTATTGAATAACTCAGAGGCTTTACTAAATGTTTAATCACATGCAATTACAAAAGTATTCGGATCCAGGTGCTGGTTAGAAAACTGCAGAACATTTTTTATGGGACAACCCCTTTAACCACTTCAGCCCCGCTAGGTGAAACCCCCTTCATGACCAGGCCACTTTTTACACTTCTGCACTACACTCCTTTCACCGTTTATCGCTCGGTCATGCAACTTACCACCCAAATGAATTTTACCTCCTTTTCTTCTCACTAATGGAGCTTTCATTTGGTGGTAATTTATTGCTGCTGACATTTTTACTTTTTTTTGTTATTAATCAAAATGTAACGATTTTTTTGCAAAAAAATGACATTTTTCACTTTCAGCTGTGAAATTTTGCCAAAAAAACAACATCCATATATAAATTTTTCGCTAAATTTATAGTTCTACATGTCTTTGATAAAAAAAAAATGTTTGGGCAAAAAAAAAATGGTTTGGGTAAAAGTTATAGCATTTACAAACTATGGTACAAAAATGTGAATTTCCGCTTTTTGAAACAGCTCTGACTTTCTGAGCACCTGTCATGATTCCTGAGGTTCTACAATGCCCAGACAGTAGAAAAACCCCACAAATGACCCCATTTCGGAAAGTAGACACCCTAAGGTATTCGCTGATGGGCATAGTGAGTTCATAGAACTTTTTATTTTTTGTCACAAGTTAGCGGAAAATGATGATGATTTTTTATTTTATTTTTTTTCTTACAAAGTCTCATATTCCACTAACTTGCGACAAAAAATTCTAGGAACTCACCATGCCCCTCACAGAATACCTTGGGGTGTCTTCTTTCCAAAATGGGGTCACTTGTGGGGTAGTTATACTGCCCTGGCAATTTAGAGGCCCAAATGTGTGAGAAGAACTTTGCAATCAAAATGTGTAAGAAATGACCGGTGAAATCCGAAAGGTGCACTTTGGAATATGCGCCCCTTTGCCCACCTTGGCAGCAAAAAAGTGTCACACATGTGGTATCGCCGTACTCAGGAGAAGTTGGGGAATGTGTTTTGGGGTGTTATTTTACATATACCCATGCTGGGTGAGAGAAATATCTTGGCAAAAGACAACTTTTCCCATTTTTTTATACAAAGTTGGCATTTGACCAAGATATTTTTCTCACCCAGCATGGGTATATGTAAAATGACACCCCAAAACACATTGCCCAACTTCTCCTGAGTACGGCGATACCAGATGTGTCACACTTTTTTGCTGCCAAGGTGGGCAAAGGGGCACATATTCCAAAGTGCACCTTTCGGATTTTGCAGGGCATTTTTTACACATTTTGATTGCAAAGTTCTTCTCACACATTTGGGCCCCTAAATTGCCAGGGCAGTATAACTACGCCACAAGTGACCCCATTTTGGAAAGAAGACACCCTAAGGTATTCCGTGAGGGGCACTGCGAGTTCCTAGAATTTTTTATTTTTTGTCACAAGTTAGCGGAAAATGATGATTTTTTTTTTTTCTCTTTTTTCCTTACAAAGTCTCATATTCCACTAACTTGCGACAAAAAATAAAAAATTCTAGGAACTCGCCATGCTCCTCACGGAATACCTTGGGGTGTCTTCTTTCCAAAATGGGGTCACTTGTGGCGTAGTTATACTGCCCTGGCAATTTAGGGGCCCATATGTGTGAGAAGTACTTTGCAATCAAAATCTGTAAAAAATGACCGGTGAAATCCGAAAGGTGCACTTTGGAATATGTGCCCCTTTGCCCACCTTGGCATCAAAAAAGTGTCACATCTGGTATCGCCGTACTCAGGAGAAGTTGGGGAATGTGTTTTGGGGTGTCATTTTACATATACCCATGCTGGGTGAGAGAAATATCTTGGCAAAAGACAACTTTTCCAATTTTTTTATACAAAGTTGGCATTTGACCAAGATATTTTTCTCACCCAGCATGGGTATATGTAAAATGACACCCCAAAACACATTCCCCAACTTCTCCTGAGTACGGCGATACCAGATGTGTCACACTTTTTTGCTGCCAAGGTGGGCAAAGGGGCACATATTCCAAAGTGCACCTTTCGGATTTTGCAGGGCATTTTTTACACATTTTGATTGCAAACTACTTCTCACACATTTGGGCCCCTAAATTGCCAGGGCAGTATAACCCCTGTAAGGACTCCATTCAGACGTCCGCATGATTTTTACGGATCCATGGATACATGGATCGGATCCGTAAAAATCATGCGGACGTCTGAACGGAGCCATGGATCGGATCCGTAAAAATCATGCGGACGTCTGAATGGAGCCTGACAGGGCGGTGATCAATAACAGGGGGTGATCAGGGAGTGTATATGGGTGATCACCCGCCTGTCATTGATCACCCCCCTGTAAGGCTCCATCAGACGTCCGCATGATTTTTACGGATCCATGGATACATGGATCGGATCCGTAAAAATCATGCGGACGTCTGAATGGAGCCTGACAGGGCGGTGATCAATGACACGATCAATGAACGGATCCATGGATCGGATCCGTAAAAATCATGCGGACGTCTGAATGGAGCCTGACAGGGCGGTGATCAATAACAGGGGGTGATCAGGGAGTGTATATGGGTGATCACCCGCCTGTCATTGATCACCCCCCTGTAAGGCTCCATTCAGACGTCCGCATGATTTTACGGATCCATGGATACATGGATCGGATCCGTAAAAATCATGCGGACGTCTGAATGGAGCCTGACAGGGCGGTGATCAATGACAGGGGGTGATCAGGGAGTGTATATGGGTGATCACCCGCCTGTCATTGATCACCCCCCTGTAAGGCTCCATTCAGACGTCCGCATGATTTTACGGATCCATGGATACATGGATCGGATCCGTAAAAATCATGCGGACGTCTGAACGGAGCCTGACAGGGGGGTGATCAATGACAGGGCGGTGATCAATGACAGGGGGGTGATCAGGGAGTTTATATGGGGTGATCAGGGGTTTATAAGTGACGGGGGGGGGGGGTGTAGTGTAGTGTAGTGTGGTGTTTGGTGGGACTGTACTGACCTACCTGAGTCCTCTGGTGGTCGATCCTAACAAAAGGGACCACCAGAGGACCAGGTAGGAGGTATATTAGACGCTGTTATGAAAACAGCGTCTAATATACCTGTTAGGGGTTAAAAAATTCGGATCTCCAGCCTGCCAGCGAGCGATCGCCGCTGGCAGGCTGGAGATCCACTCGCTTACCTTCTGTTCCTGTGCGCGCGCGTTCACAGGAAATCTCGCGTCTCGCGAGAAGACGCGTATATGCGTCCAGGAGGAATAAAGCAACCACCTCCCGGACGCATATACGCGTACGGCGGTCGGGAGGTGGTTAAATAAGTAATAAGCCACCTGACAAAAAAAAAATTACATAGTGGATTTGGCTGCAAATTAGCTGAAGATTTGCCATATGTTTTACTCTTTGCATGATAACATACCTACCATCGACAACATAAAGGTCAAGGTGGTATTGTAAAACTTCATTAACTGGTATTGTTCTGTATTTTGTTCTTGATTGCCAGTGAGGGAAAATAAAATATACCCCACAAGCCTCTTGGATGGCTTATCTGTTTTTCTTGTCAGTTCAACCAGCCTTGAGTGGAGACCTGTCACTTGGGAAGAATCCAAACATTTGGATCCCAGACTTCTTCTCACACTTTCGGGCCCCTAAAAAGCCAGGGCAGTATAAATACCCCACATGTGACCCCACTTTGGAAAGAAGACACCCCAAGGTATTCAATGAGGGGCCTGGCGAGTTCCTAGAATTTTTATTTTTTTTGCATAAGTTAGCGGATATTGATTTTTTTTGTTTTTTTTCTCACAAAGTCTCACTTTCCGCTAACTTAGGACAAAAATTTCAATCTTTCATGGACTCAATATGCCCCTCACGGAATACCTTGGGGTGTCTTCTTTCCGAAATGGGGTCACATGTGGGGTATTTATACTGCCCTGGCTTTTTAGGGGCCCTAAAGCGTGAGAAGTCTGGAATATAAATGTCTAAAAATGTTTACGCATTTGGATTCCGTGAGGGGTATGGTGCGTCCATGTGAGATTTTATTTTTTGACACAAGTTAATGGAATATGAGACTTTGTAAGAAAAAACAAAAACAAACAAAAAATGTCCGCTAACTTGTGACAAAAAAAATGGCTGAATGGAGCCTTACAGGGGGGGGTGATCAATGACAGGGGGGTGATCAATGACAGGGGGGTGATCACCCATATAGACTCCCTGATCACCCCCCTGTCATTGATCACCCCCCCTGTAAGGCTCCATTCAGACGTCCGCATGATTTTTACGGATCCATGGATCGGATCCACAGAACGCATGCGGACGTCTGAATGGAGCCTTACAGGGGGGTTATCAATGACAGGGGGTGATCAGGGTAATCAGGGTGATCACCCCCCTGTCACTGATCACCCCCCTGTAAGGCTCCATTCAGACGTCCGCATGATTTTTACGGATCCATGGATACATGGATCGGATCCACAGAACGCATGCGGACGTCTGAATGGAGCCTTACAGGGGGGTTATCAATGACAGGGGGTGATCAGGGTAATCAGGGTGATCACCCCCCTGTCACTGATCACCCCCCCTGTAAGGCTCCATTCAGACATCCGCATGATTTTTTACGGATTCATGGATACATGGATCGGATCCACAGAACGCATGCGGACGTCTGAATGGAGCCTTACAGGGGGGTTATCAATGACAGGGGGTGATCAGGGTAATCACCCCCCTGTCACTGATCACCCCCCCTGTAAGGCTCCATTCAGACATCCGCATGATTTTTTACGGATCCATGGATACATGGATCGGATCCACAGAACGCATGCGGACGTCTGAATGGAGCCTTACAGGGGGGTTATCAATGACAGGGGGTGATCAGGGTAATCAGGGTGATCACCCCCCTGTCACTGATCACCCCCCCTGTAAGGCTCCATTCAGACATCCGCATGATTTTTACGGATCCATGGATACATGGATCGGATCCGTAAAAATCATGCGGACGTCTGAATGGAGCCTGACAGGGGGGTTATCAATGACAGGCGGGTGATCAGGGTAATCAGGGTGATCACCCCCCTGTCACTGATCACCCCCCCCTGTAAGGCTCCATTCAGACATCCGCATGATTTTTACGGATCCATGGATACATGGATCGGATCCGTAAAAATCATGCGGACGTCTGAATGGAGCCTGACAGGGCGGTGATCAATAACAGGGGGTGATCAGGGAGTGTATATGGGTGATCACCCGCCTGTCATTGATCACCCCCCTGTAAGGCTCCATTCAGACGTCCGCATGATTTTTACGGATCCATGGATACATGAATCGGATCCGTAAAAATCATGCGGACGTCTGAATGGAGCCTGACAGGGCGGTGATCAATGACAGGGGGTGATCAGGGAGTGTATATGGGTGATCACCCGCCTGTCATTGATCACCCCCCTGTAAGGCTCCATTCAGACGTCCGCATGATTTTTATGGATACATGGATCGGATCCGTAAAAATCATGCGGACGTCTGAACGGAGCCTGACAGGGGGGTGATCAATGACAGGGTGGTGATCAATGACAGGGGGGTGATCAGGGAGTTTATATGGGGTGATCAGGGGTTTATAAGTGACGGGGGGGGGGGGGGTGTAGTGTAGTGTAGTGTGGTGTTTGGTGGGACTGTACTGACCTACCTGAGTCCTCTGGTGGTCGATCCTAACAAAAGGGACCACCAGAGGACCAGGTAGGAGGTATATTAGACGCTGTTATGAAAACAGCGTCTAATATACCTGTTAGGGGTTAAAAAATTCGGATCTCCAGCCTGCCAGCGAGCGATCGCCGCTGGCAGGCT
The DNA here is from genome assembly GCF_014858855.1 of Bufo gargarizans. Lineage (NCBI taxonomy): Eukaryota > Metazoa > Chordata > Amphibia > Anura > Bufonidae > Bufo > Bufo gargarizans. The sequence continues at coordinate 411,255,560 of NC_058082.1, read as the reverse complement.
GGAGATCCACTCGCTTACCTTCTGTTCCTGTGCGCGCGCGTTCACAGGAAATCTCGCGTCTCGCAAGAAGACGCGTATATGCGTCCAGGAGGAATAAAGCAACCACCTCCCGGACGCATATACGCGTACGGCGGTCGGGAGGTGGTTAAATAAGTAATAAGCCACCTGACAAAAAAAAAATTACATAGTGGATTTGGCTGCAAATTAGCTGAAGATTTGCCATATGTTTTACTCTTTGCATGATAACATACCTACCATCGACAACATAAAGGTCAAGGTGGTATTGTAAAACTTCATTAACTGGTATTGTTCTGTATTTTGTTCTTGATTGCCAGTGAGGGAAAATAAAATATACCCCACAAGCCTCTTGGATGGCTTATCTGTTTTTCTTGTCAGTTCAACCAGCCTTGAGTGGAGACCTGTCACTTGGGAAGAATCCTAAGTGAAATTCGATCCGAAGTTTAGAAAAAAAAATGTATTCACCACGAATCCGAATTTCCATGCTTTTTTTTGTAAAGTGGTGGCTGCACATGTTACAAAGTGAAAGTAAGAAGCCCGGGAATGCGAGATCACCAATAATGCTGTGCAGTCAGCCCATCCCCTGTGATGTCACAGCCCTAGAAAAGCCCCATCCTGCACGGTCTCCGCCATTTCACTGCCAGCTGAGCATAGGGAGTGATGTGACAAGCGCTCATGTGCAAGGGACAAGGTTTCTAAAAACTGTTTAAAAAGTAATATTGATAGGGAGAGTGCAGGGACAGTGCAAAGAGACCGCAGGGAGAGTTTTTTTAGACTGTAGAGAGAGCAGAGCGAGACTGCAGTTTGAATATAATTGTCAACTGCATCTTTTTCAACTGCTGCGACATTCATAGTTAGGGCTCATTCAGACGGCCGTAGTATTTTGTGGTCTGCGCATTGCAGATCAGCAAAACACGGATACCGCCAGTGTTAGTTTCACATTTTGCGGACCGCATATGGGCAGCCCTATGATAGAAATTACTATCCTTGTCCGCGATTGTGGACAAGAATAGGGCTTGCTCTATCTTTCTTGCAGAGCTGCAGAACGAAACTACGGATGCAGACATCTTTTGTGGCCCATTAAAATAAATGGATTTGCACCCGTTCTGCAAAATTGGGGAACTGGATGCGCACCCATTCATATAGTTGTCTGAAAGAGCCCATAATCTGTTATTATATAAACAGACTTACTCTGCATCAGACTCCGTATTAAAGGGCAGTCAAATATCTCAACTGCTGCGACATTCATAGTTAATCTGTTACTTTATAGTTAGACTAAGGCTACTTTCACACTAACATTTTTGCTAGATCCAGCAGGGCTCAGCAGAAACACTTCCATTACTGATAATACAACCATCCGTTATGAATTGATCCGGTTGTATTAGCTTAACATACCCAAGACGGATTCATCATCAACTCTATTGAAAGTAAATAGGGGAAGGATCCGTTTTCTATTGTGTCTGAGAAAAAGGATCTGTCCCCATTGACTTGCATTGTGGGTCATAATGGATCCGTTTTGCTCCGCATCCCAGGACGAAAAGCAAAACCACAGCATGCTGCGATTTGCTCTCCAGTATGAGAATAGTGATGAGCGGCAGGTGCCATATTCGATTTAGACAAAATTCGCAAATATTGCAAATGTCAATTCTTTTATCGTCTGCACTTTCCTAAAACTGCCTCTTCCAGCCTGCTGCTGTGCTGCAGATCCCTCTCCCTCTGTACTGCTGTCCTCGCTTGGCTTGCCACCTTCCCAAGTTGGGTCAGTGACTTCATCGTCCAACACCTCCTCTTCCTCACTCTGGTCATCCTCCTGACTTGTTGACCTAACAACAAACTCCGTTATTGACAACTGTATCTCATCCTCAACCTCTTAAGACACTAATTGCAGTTGACTTATTGGCAACTGTGTCTGATCATCCACCTCGTGAACCACTAATTGCCATTCCCCACTGTCATTTTCTTGTGACTGTGGATGCCCAACAGTTTAGGAATCAGGGCACAAGATCTCCTCATGTCCCTCTTCAAGCGGCCTTGGCAAGAGGGCCAAATCAAGGAATGGCGCTGAAAAGAGCTCCTCAGTATATCCGAATGTGGGATCACTTGTTTGCCAAGAGACTCCATGGTTGGAGGAAGGAGGATCAGGGTGAGGGGGAGGATGCTGTTGACCAGACTCTTGGCTACTAAGACTGGACTTTGTGGAATACAGGGTGGTGCTTAACCGACTGGAAGCCATTATCTGCTGCAATCCAACCGACCACCTGGTCGCACTGGTTCGACTTACAGAGTGGTGTCCTGCGCCACCCTGAAAACTGGGACATGAAGCTAGGTATCATGGATGAGTGTGTTTCTTGTGCTCAGCAGGCACAGTTTCACCACGGCCTCTGCGTGCACCATCAGCAGCACGGCCACTTCCCCATCCCTTACTGCTTGCCTTGCGCATATTTAATGGTACATATGCTTGCAAGTATGTCACACGTATAGTAGTGCAGGCTTTGTAAGTGTATGTGCAAATAAAGTACACAGAATGTCAGATATTTTTAGGATGCGCACACGTAAACAGAAGGTATAGCGCAAGTAATGTCGCTGTCACCACCGGCTAATAAAAAAGGACACTGAATGAATGTCACTGATATTTAGGATGCACAAACGTTATACAGGAGGTATAGCGCAACTAATGTTGCCATCACCAGCGGCTAATAATAAAAAAAATGACACTGAATTAATGTCACTGATATTTAGGATGGGCAAATGTTATATAGGAGATATAGCGCAGGTAATGTAACTGTCCACAGCAGACACCATCTAGGGAAAAAGTACACTGGATGTCACAGATATTTTTAGGCTGTGCACACGTAAGACGGCAGATAATGTCGCTGTCTGCAGCGGCTAAACAATTCCACGAATATTAGCGAAACCTGCGCTAATTATTATATTGCTGCCAGATACAGAAATAGTCCTTAAAAAGGACTTTTGGGTCTCTAAAAAGTTTTTTCAATAAAAATATATTAGTATTTCACTCCCTACCCTATCTGACCATTCTTCAGCACAGCTCTACCACACTAACACTTCGCCAAACACTTTTTTAATCAGGTGCTATACAACATGACTACAGCATTACAGTGAATGGCAGTACTTACCTGCACATTTATTGGCTGCGTAGCAGCCAACAAACGTGCGGGGAGGAGACTCTAGCATCGCGCTCGAACACAAGCTGTGTTCAGCCTAACATCGCCATGTGCTGAGCATCGCGATGCTAGAGTAAAATTAGTGTTCGGCCAAGCATGCTCACCCAACACTAGTACATGCTGTCCTTGTCCTACACTTAAAACTTATACATGCTATTTGTATTCTTGTAGTTTTACCAATCACACGTATCGTGCAGAGAGTACAGCCTGTTGAACAAAAAACAAGTTAGACTACAAAGAACAGTCCTGTTATTTGGAAGACAGGAATTGTTTATGCTGCATGTCAGACTGCACACCGTGTGTACGTGTAACAGAACCCCGACTGTCCCTGTTTTTTTTTTTTTTTTACACTCCCTGACTCCCTAAGATCGTATCTGCCATAAAAACTAAGACCCAACCAGTCAACCACCCTCATTCACAGCCCAGCACAGAATGGAGTTCTACTCAACTGCTAGGGCACCTCCCTGCCTGCTGCAGCAGCACCGATTGCCTCCCCGGCTGACAGACCTTCTGGATTAGCCAATCATGGCAAGCCCTCCTCCCCATTTCCTCTCAGGGCTATGTGAGAACCTTTCATCTTCCCTAGGTTTTTTTTCCCACCGACATGTGCACTAAAATGGAGCTACATGCAGTTTTAGTGCATTTGTCGGAAACAAACCTGAAAATATTCAGGTTCGAACTGGTTTGCTCATCCTTAGAAAGAACCATTTTTTTTTCATCAATGACTAGATTATTTAAAAAAAATCGATATGCAAACTAGAGAGTGGTAGAGATGTACTTCTCAAGGTCTTTAAATGTAATTATATGGTATTTACTCATATCTTTAATTCAATGTGTGATCCCAATTTGAAATTAATGAGGTCATCAGTCCCATCCTCACTTGGTTAGCCCACTGTTTCATTTGGATGGTGCTTCCATCCCTAAGATGGCTACAAACTGAGGGACATTTGACCAAACATCATTATGCATCCTCCATTGAAGCACAGAGCCCTGCATTTAGTCACATGCCCCTCCATCTTCAACCATATTATGAACAAGCAAGCAGAACAACAAAATATAAATAATCTGGCACATTTTTTACCTGTACTAAATCGAGTGTGCGGATTACAAATCCGAAGTCAGAATTGTTGTAACACGTCACAAAATTTTGCTATGCATAGGTATGCCTAAATGAATTAAGCACTTGGAAAGCACTGAATAATTTTGAACAGAACGAGTTTTACTCCAACAATTACCTGATCTACAACAGGTTTACGTAGTAAACAGTGTATGAAAATGTAATGGAATAACAATTTCAAAAAGTCTTGTTTTTTAGTTTAAAAGTCTTACTTAAGCAAGGCCCAGTACTGTTAAAAGTGCTTCAGGCATCTGCTTTTGCATTTGTGAATAGTCCCCCCATCATGTTGGGATTCCAGCGGCCTTGATACCTAATCTCCATTGTAGAAATATCTTTATGGAACCGCTCTCCATGTTCGTCACTTATATGTCCCAAATTGGGTGGAAAAAAGTTGAGATGGGAATGTAAGAAATGCACTTTCAATGACATTCGGCAGCCAAGTTGTTCATATGCTGTAAGCAGGTTGTCTACTAATTCAGCATAGTTTGCAGCTCGTCTGTTCCCAAGGAAGTTCTGCACTACTAGCACAAATGCATCCCAAGCTGCAAGACGCACTCGCCTCGTCAGATTCTTGCGCTGATCATAAGTAGTGTATTTGCCACAGATGTAGCAGGAATGGTCTGGATCATTAACACATTTGAGTTTATCCATCTTAAGCTTCAAAACTGATAGCACTATAACAGATCACTTTATCAAAATCTGTCCAGCTTGCCTTGCTGGACAGATCTCTGAGATCAGCCTGAGTGCGTCCAGACAGGTCTGGACACATCCATCGGAATACCTCCAATACAATGCATTAATATTATAACTGAATAGGCTTTGCATGTATAACTTAAAATCTAGACGTGTCAGGCAAATTCTGAGTTCATATTTGGAATCAGCGCGCTCATTTTAGTATAAATCACGTTTTTATCTCAGCTGCAAAATCATTGTTGTGCAGTGATAATTCACCCTAAAAAAGAATTGGTCCCAGCAAACACTGCCAAGACAACATTTAGGTGGCCCCGTAGCAGTAACAGCAAGTGCCACTGTCAAGCACAGTGCACACAAGAATAACTGTACCAGGGTAACCCCAAAAGTAAGTAACCGTGCCATAGAGTCCCATTAGTAATACAACCCCTATAATAACCACAATATTAACAGTGTGAAAAAGTAAAAGCAATACTCACCCAACTTCTGTTCCATATTGCCTTTAGCAGTGTGGTGCAGGCCGCAGCTCTCAGGAGCCAAGTGATGTGCCCTTATTCTAGACCGTGGAGTCAATCAAGCACCTGGCTCCATGGCAAGTTCCTGTATAACATCAGTGCTGCAGAATAATGTTTATTCTGCAGCACTGAATGCGCTACCACCTACTGATCTACTTCAGTCCATTGGGCGGTTTAGATTATTTTATGGTATTTTGATTTACTCCATTTTTAATTTACACAATTTGTTTTAGCTGGAATTTGCTTTAATCTCATCCTTTTATGTTTACTTTTGTGGTGCTTTTAGGAGGTGGTTGAGGGGGTTTACAGTTCTGACAATCCTCTATTCCCCAAAAAATAATGCTCCTACTACTTGATGTTTTTGTGGCAAGCAAAACTTGTTTAGGAAACGGCAAATGACAAAGCCCTCCTCTCTTATTTACACCTATGACTTTTGCTTGCCATTCTATACCATACGTATACACTTTCTGTAATATTAGATTATGCGTCTATAACCAGAGGTAGCTCTGTACAGGTTTACAATAATCTAGATACATCTGCCAATAAAAATAAAACGCGGCAGGGTTAAGCAGAAAACTATGCAATGACTATGTGCGTATGCTATGACGACACTCATGTAAAATCTCAGCTACACAACATTCACTTGAGACCAGCCAAAGCAGTTTAGCCAGAGTTTCTTACCCTAGGGGCACGTCAGTAAAATTCCATCCATAATGCATATTTAATGAAGGCGTTTCCTCCTTTCAAACACATATGTACGAAAGGTAGAGGTAAAGTAAAAGCTCTAAATAGAAGTATTTAATTAGGCCTTAACCCATTTCTGTCTGGAAATAAACTGAGCAATATCTTTGCAAAGAAACATCTTGCCATTCATATTTTCAGTGTCTGCATTTTACACATTTTTATGCACATATAAATGTGACCTCAAACTGTTAAAAAGTAAAAATAGCCTAAAACTTTTCTTATAAATGGATATGTCCAGTGCACAATAACTAGTAAAGTAATTAGTGCACAATAACTAGTAAAGTAATTACATACCCCATCACTTGGATCTTAAAGAAATTTTCAAGTTAAGTACTAGTCTCCCATAGGCAGATTTGTTTCAGAAATTACTAAACTTGGAGTGCATTCACATGACTGTATGTATTTTGCAGACCCATTGTAACAATGCCTATTCTTGTCCACAAGAACAGGACATGTTCTTTTTTGCAGTGACTAAAATTTGTTTTTGTTTTTTTCTCTACAATTACAGATGAAAAGACATTCTTATCTTTAGACCTTGTAAAAATGAGAATGCAGCACACTGTAACAAATGGGTGCAAGTCCGGCCAGTGTTGTCCAGCACCTAGGTCCAATGAACTAAAAAAGGAAAGAAGGCCAGCAGCACTCCAAAAATATCAAAAGAAACAGTGTGGTTTATTAACCCAGAGTCAACTGCTGTTGACTCTGGGTTAATAAACCACACGTTTTCTTTGATATTTTTGGAGTGCTGCTGGCCTTCTTTCCTTTTTTAATTCTCATCTTTAGCTATATGCAAGCGAGGTGCTCAGAGCGCCAAGTGGCTGGCCTAGCCCCTCAGAGCAACGTCTCACCCCCGGCTCTCCTTGCCAGTGAGAGCGACAGGGCTAGATATCTGGCCCTTGAATCATGTGCATTTGCTGATTACCTACCATAAGTACATGTGCAGTGAAGATCTGAGTGAAGACAACCCCTCAGAGATCTTCACTGTTCCAATGCATGCACAAGATTTCAGGGGCAGACATTGGAGCAGTGAGGCTGTCTGGCCCTGTCAAGCTCACTGAATAAGGAGTTGCGGAGAGGCAGAGGTGAAGCGGTGCTACAAGGGGCTAGGCAAGCCCCTCAGTGCTCAGAGCACCTCATTTGCATGTAGCTAAAAAACTACCCCCCCCCCCCCCACTGTGCACCCACAGACTGAGTCCTCGTCTTTATACATGTGCATTTGGCAGTCCTCTCTTGCAAGCATACAGCGGGGGATCTCAGTTGAGTATAAAGATAAAAGATAGATTCCTATTATGCTTCCCTAATGCTATTTACTGTAGTTTATGAGTAATTTTGGTGCGGACAAGTTCCCTTTATAACCAACCAGTCACATTCATTTGAATTGGGTTGTGCTGGCATAAACTAAAGGCCCCATTACACTGCCGATGTTCGGACAGACGAGCACTAGTTGATGATAAACATTTTGATCAGTGCTCATTTGCATCACCCTATTGCACAAGTCGATGGAAAATGAATGGGGGAGAAATAACTGGTACCCGAGTTGTTCTTACCGTATTCAGTTTTACTGATTACTGGCAGCAAATACCCGATTACACGGAGAAATGTGCTACTGATAATATATTCTCTTTACCTCTTGGGCTCCATTATCTGTATGCACTGAGGACTCAGTAAGTACTGCGCACTATTATACTCATTACCGTAACTGTACTCTGCCGCCAAAGCTCCATCTAGGACATGCACGGCGGTTTCTTTCCTAACGCAGATGCCTCCATTATTGATTATCTAAGTTAGAGATAACTGTTTATAATTACAAGTTTGTCCGTCTGTCTGTCTTTCTCTTCCATTTCACCCCTGAGGAAGCTGCATGTGAGGGGTAACAATATATGTGGGCTTCTTTCCCACAGCACTCCTAAATCCTTTGTATTTGGAGGTCGTATTAATATTTACATTTATTCACCTGGCATATTTTAGCACTTGCACATTATGCACTTTGTCTTATGTGATGTCACATTATTCTGTTGATGTGTATTTTTCTTTATATCACTGATTTGTTAATGTATTTATTTGTAATATATTAATTGGATGAACTGTGACCTTGTACTATTTATATGGTCTTTTTGAGGCTAGTGCTGTGGAGAGTGGTTCCCTGGTTTATGATTTTGTATAGGAACACCCTGTGCCTTGAACTTGTTTTTTCAAAAATTCCTTGTCCAATTAAGCTATACGTATCTAATGAATTTATTCATGGTGCACACCGTATTTTGACATGTACCTTTTCTTGTATTTTCGAATAATGGGGCATCTTTCATTCTGATCAAAGATGCAAATCAAATCAACAAACAAGCATTTACTAATTTATTGGCAGCATAGATTATACAGTCCAGTTATCAGGAATGAGTGCGCATATGAAAGCTTGTTCCTGACGATTTAAAAATTGTTAAGACTAATAGGTACTTCAGGCTGTCTAGACATGAACCAATTTATTAGAGTGCCGGAGGATGGATGATAAATTTGGTGCAGGGCTAGACACTTGTCTAACTGTATACCAACTATTGGTTGGTTTAGTTTGAGATAGAAGTTTACTCCAGAATAGTGGCACAATCCTGATGCTAAAATCAAAAACATTTTGGTGCAATTTATGCCAGACTTCAGGTGCACTCACAATAGTAAATGAGGACCATTGATTGCTGCAGACCCCTTTTATATGAAAAGGATAGAAAATCCTAAAAATTTCTAGCTTGGTGGGTACCAACAGTATGATGTAACTATCAATGAGAAGACAACTTTCCCTTTTGGTTCCCCATGACGGCAAGGGGGGAGGGGGGCACATCATTGTGCGATATTTATGGTGTGGCTGCAATATTGTTATAATTTTGAAGATTATTAAATCGCATAAAGAGATGTGACCTATCCATATAAATATTTATGAAGATTATTTATTTCTGGGTTTAATTGGTATAATTGAAAATTTGTAAAAAAAACGTGCTACTGGATAGAACCAAACAAATTGTCTTTCAAATTACATCAGTGGCTGCTATAGAACTTCCACACTGTATATAACCTAGGGAACCCCTCAGTTTTACTTGACCGAGCCACAACAATCACAGCAGTGACCAATCTACAACAGGGTAAGAACGCATGATGAAGTGCCATAATTATAAAAAGTAGACTGTTATATACTATAGGTCAATTAGATTTTTAAATTAAAATTTTCAGTATTATCCAAGAAAAACATATTACACCATTGTAACGTCTCATAATGAGAAGTGGGCAATCTCGGCATTAGGCTGCTTTCACACTAGCGTTCGGGTGTCCGCTCGTGAGCTCCGTTTGAAGGGGCTCACGAGCGGACCCGAACGCAGCCGTCCAGCCCTGATGCAGTCTGAATGGAGCGGATCCGCTCAGACTGCATCAGTCTGGCGGCGTTCAGCCTCCGCTCCGCTCGCCTCCGCACGGACAGGCGGACAGCTGAACGCTGCTTGCAGCGTTCGGGTGTCCGCCTGGCCGTGCGGAGGCGTGCGGATCCGTCCAGACTTACAATGTAAGTCAATGGGGACGGATCCGTTTGAAGATGCCACAATATGGCTCAATCTTCAAGCGGATCCGTCCCCCATTGACTTTACATTGAAAGTCTGGACGGATCCGTCCGAGGCTATTTTCACACTTAGCTTTTTTTTGCCAATATAATGCAGACGGATCCGTTCTGAACGGAGCCTCCGTCTGCATTAATATGATCGGATCCATTCAGAACGGATCCGATCGAACGCTAGTGTGAAAGTAGCCTTAGCTGTACTTTAGCTTGAACTACCACTGTTACTGGCACTAACCGAGTAAGAACAATGTTTGGTAGATGGCACTGCATACTATATTATGGATCTTGCAGAAATCCATGGATATAGGTAGCAGTTGCAGAGTGGGCAAATGCGGAATTTAAAAATAAAACAAATTCAGAAAGGTTTAATAAAATTTTTATTAATGAGGCAATGTACAGGTAAATACAGTGTGCAATAAAAACAAAACATACATAAACCAAGAGCATCTCAGAATTATACTGTATAGAACAGGCTTTTCTACAGCCTACATACAAGCAAAAATGTTAAAGGCTTTCACAGTTCCAAGTGAATTGGCAGATGAAAGTCTACATTTACCTGTTTACATGAGTCACACTTAAATTCTCATTCCATATCACCTCTCGAAACAAAACCATTTTCTCAGTCTTTCTTTAACATAAAGGGTTAACATTTAATATATTTACATTCATGCGTTAGGACTGTACATTACCCTTGTACCAACAACTGGTTAGTAACAAGTTAAATAAAATGCTTAATGCGGAATCGGGATACATTAGAGGAGAAAAAAAAAGGGGGTATTTTTATGCCTTTTTGTCAAGTGTTAAATATTACCATACATTAACTAGACCGCACATAAGTCCAAGTAGAAAATTAACAAGTGCTTTACAATGTTGAATCCCTATTAATATGTGCCATGGGTATTATAGTTATGTACAAAGATTCAGCTGTATGTAATAGCAACATTTCTTACCATCAATTATATTTAATTTTGAATTTCAGCTTCAGGATTAATAGAGTTTAAAAAGTTTTTATAGGATATACCAAGATTCCTTTAGGTGTAGATAATGAATTGCCATTTTAACAAGGAAAAGTGTCAGGATCAAAGATCCCATGACTAAAATACGATCACATTATCACTAAGAGTGCTCTGTAATGGCACATTACTAGTCAGTCAATTTACAGGTTATGTTTTCTGCCATTGCTTATTCCTTTAGAATGCCAAGTTTTATTAAGGCTTCTTTTCTGTGCTCTTCTGAAGCACCTTTAGGAGTAATCTTAACACTAGTAACGGGAGCAGATGGGCGAGACGGTCTTGAAAAGATAGAGCGCTTTTCACTAGTTTCGCCGTCTGTTGTAGATGGCTCCAGGCCAGCAAAGTCTTTTCCAGTACCAAGGGATGCTGGCCTAGGCCTGCTGTTACGCAAGAAATTACCAGAAAACAGTGATTTTTTGAAGAACGAATTGTTTCCTTTTTGAGGTTCTTTTTCAATGCTAGACATGGATCCACTGAGGCCCACACCAGACCTTTCCAATGTGTTTGCCTTAATGTTTATTTGTCTGATGCCAGGAACTGACCCTTGAGGAAAGTGCAAATAAGGTTCATTGGAAGGTTCAAAATGAGTGCTGTGCCTGTTGCTCTTATCAAGGACTTTATCATTTGTTTTAACTCTAATTATGTCTGAACTGTTGTGAGTGACCACAATGTCCTTTGGTCGAGGAATATTATAGGTTTTTCCAGGACTGGTACTGATTTGGTAAATATTTTCATAGGAACCCAAGTTTTCCTGATGCTTCTCACCTATGGATAAACGTTCAGATGGTTTGACTGGTGTAGGGTTAATTTCTGGGACACCAGTTTTTTTTTCAGCTGGGTTTTTTATCAAAGTTGAGGATCTATCCCGATCTTGTTTTGGACTTCTTAAAAGTACGCCTGATCCAGTATGTAATTCATTAGCTGCAAATCCAGTTTTATCAGATTTGCTATCTACATGGGATGGCGACATGTGTTTTGTGGTGTCTGCTTCAGTGTTTTTAGGAGAGCAATCAGTTACCGTGTGGACCTCATTTAAAGGTTTGGGCGTCTGAATTACTACATTATCTGCTTTTTCTTGTGCATTGACCTTCATGCTGGGCCTGTTCCTTCCGAAAATACTACTTTTAATATGATGCTGTGGAGGTACTTCTACAGCTTTAGGATCTTTTCCGCTCACAGGCTCATCTTTTTCTAGAGGGTTTGATTTCATGCTCAATCTGTTCTTGCTCAGGCTTTCAACTCTTACATGACTATCATCTGTCTTATGAATAATAATTGAAGGTTGTGAAGGGACAGACCCGATTAAATCTGGTCTATTTGGCAGATCAACATCACTTTTTCTGTTAACATCTTTGTAGCCTTGGTCACCAACACCTGGTGACATAGAGAGATCAGTTTTTGAAGACCTAATTGAAAGATTCTCCTGTGAACTTGACTTACCATCCAAACCTAATTTTTGTAGTGCTTCAAACCTAGCACGTTCTTTTTCCTTAGAATGAGGAACTTTTGAGATTGTAGGTTCATGAGCTTTGTCCATGATCCTCTCATGTGCTGAAAATGTTCTTGGTCTTTTCTGTGGATCTAGATTGGATACCACTCCTGAGCTTGACTTAATAATTATGTGTGGTGGCAGTGTGCGTGGCTTTGGTGCTGTTGGTGGGCCTTGCTTGCTGTCCACAAATTTTGCTTCAGTCTGGCTTATAGTTTCTTGTGAAGTTGTGGCAGTCTTTGGTGAGGAGACCCTTGGGAACAGTGAAGGCATTGGCTTTACTACAGGCTGAATCTCTTTATATTCTGAGATTGTAGATGGTCTTAATAGTGCTTTGTCATATCTTACTTCACGTGCATCTGTGGGATCAGTAACAGAACGTCTCTTGTCTATATTACTCTGGGGATCTCTGAATGGTTCAGGTGGTGGTATAATCAGCAAGTCTGATATGGAAGGTTCCCCTGTTTGTGGTCTGTTAATTGAAGACATGCTTTTTGGTTTCCCATACCATGGCTTAGTTTGATCCAAGTTAGAATCTGGAACTTTTGATTCAGTGCTAGGCTTTGTGGTTTCCTCCCGAGATGCTTGTATTATCCTTGGGAAACTGTGATATCCCTGTGGAATTTTGGGACCAGAGGCCCATTCCTCTAATTTTGGGAATGGAGTTGCAATAGGTCTTGTTTTGTCATTACCTATGAAAATAAAGCTTAATTAGTACTTTTCCCCCCTTTTTAATAGTTACATACATGTCATCACTTCAAATGTTATTAAAAGGGGGATTCCATTTTAAACAGGTCCCCCACCAATCACAAGAATATGAGTCCCATGCCCTCTGTTTGAATGAAGGGATGGTCAAGTATGCACACCAAATCCATATCTGTTTCCAAAGTCTATGAGACTGTCATAGATATCTAAGCGCTATACTCTGCTATCTCTAGCAGTCTTAAAGATGAATGGAGCAACAGCGCTCCACTTATACAGGGGGATGGGACATTAAACCAGCAAATATTGCATATCCAGTGGACGGGTATTACTTCTACTTAACAATAGTAAATATGTACAAAATTAAAATGTTAACATATCATGGATTTGTTCCCAGAACCCAGTGTTCCCAACAGCACAGAACATTGCATTAAAGCAAGGGAGGATCCTCTTGCTATGATGGCAAATGAAATTTTTGGGTGTTTAATCACACCCTTGCAGATATATTTAGATATCTCATACCTCTGAAATGTGTCATACAGACCTGCTGATAATTACATGATGTATGCCTTATGCAAGACTTCTCAGCCATATAATAATGTGAAAGAGCTTAACTTTTACAGAGAATGCTCATATGGCTTAAGAATCAAAGCTTTTGTACAGCTGCCACACCCCTTAGGAAGCTCCTGTACAATCAACACTATTTATTATAGTAATTCCTCATCACTACTCAACTACTTCAGTGGGTACTCTGTTCTTCGGGTAACAAATAAAAAAAAATATATTTCAATATATAAATATAAAATATTGACCCAAATAAAATGCATCTTATGGATCTTTACTACTATTAGTTTGGGTCATTAGACCCAAATTTGGGATGGGATTTGCATCTGTAATAAGGCTGATAAATGTGCTAGCACAATTAAATCTTAAACAAAAAGGTAGAGCCAGTACAGTAACATGCATATGGAATTTTCTATACCATCATGACCCACACACTAAATTATCTATTGCCTATATTAATATATAGCAGTGCTCACAGTACTGTATGGCTGCATTACAGCTCTTAAGACACTTTTTAAGGTCAGGGGCTAGCACTGGACAAATACATTGGGCAAAGATATCTTATACGGGATGATATATGTTAAAAAAACTCTTGCATAGCCTTACCACCTGAAGTTGGAACCTTTGGCGGTTCTGTTACATGACTGGTGGATTTTTCAGTCGTTTCCAGTTCATCATTGGATACCCCACTATCATCTTCATTGTCCAGAGAGTCTATGGTTTCCTCCAGAAACATCAAGCATTCCCGTTCTTCAGCTGAAAGATGATCATATCCATCTCCACTCTGTAAAACAAAAAGTAATGACCAAATAAGTCCAAGGAAGCAGCACTTCCAGGTAGTAGCAGGGTGCCAACGAATAGGGCGCATATACAGAGGTCCAGCTGAATACACAAAGAAAAAAAGTCTCAGCACTGCAGGAGCAAAGGCAAAGTAAAGCTGGCTTGCAGAAAAAAAACTGACTACTCCTGGAGAGTTGCGATATTTCTTTTGTACAAGCAACATGTCAGATATATTATACTTTTTCTATATTGGTGCATTCCTTCCTAGGCAAGCATGAAAAAAATGTAGACTACATTGTGGAGATTAAAACTGCTGAAAGGTCAGAAGGTACCTGCAAACACTCGTCCCAACAATCTGCCCGTGTAAAGGTGCTGCTGAACACCTGATGAATGAGCGAAACGCTCATTTAAATCGGGTGAAATGGTCATCAGTGCAGGCGCATAAATTTTTGTTTCTGGACAGACTAGACAGTCTAGATGTGTACCAGATTTATCATCCACCATCAGCTACTTTGATAAATTTGGAGCATTTTATATAGACATAATTAGTAAATCTGCCCCCTTATGTTTTTTTCAATAGTCTATAGAAGATAACCGGAACAGCTCTACAAGTATGGCCTCATGTACACGACCGTTGTTTCATTCAGTGTCCGTTGTTCCGTTTTTCTGCGGACCCACTGACTTTCAATGGGTCTGTTGAAAACTCGGCTAATGCACCGTTTGTCATCCGCGTCCGTGATCCGTGGTTCCAGTCTGTCAAAAAAAATATAACCTGTCCTATTTTTTTCACGGAAAACGGTTCGCGGACCCATTCAAGTCAATGGGTCCGTGAAAAACAGCGGAGGCACACAAGATTGTCATCCGCATCAGTTTTTTTCCTATCATTTGCATGGCAAACTTGCCTTTTTTTTTTTACTTTCCTTTATGTCTGGTGATCCTCCAAAAATAAAAGGAAGACACACGGAAACAAAAATGGAAACGGATCACGGAACAATGGAACCCCTTTTTGCGGACTGCAAAAAAATACTGATGTGTCCATAAGGCCTATTACTCAGGATTCCACATGGGGCCCATAAGGAAACCAGTGGTGCACAGAAGACAGATCGGTACACCCGTTGCCTCTGGTCCAGGACCAAGAAGACTTTGAATCATATATGATCAAGTACAACAACATTAACATACGCTTTCCATTGTTGAATCCTTGTTAATATGTGCCACAAATAATAAACATGAAATTCACCTCTTCATAATTGAGCACTTAACTGAATTCCTGAGCATTACTTCCAGTTATAGGAAGCCTATAGCTACCAATACATTTTTACAATACGCTAGCTTCCACACCCATCATACAAAGAAAGCTTACGGACAGTTTTAGGTTTCATTCAGTTGCTTGCTGAATGAATCCATCTTCGCGATTTCACTCATGTAAGACGTGACTATTACAGAAAGGATATCCTGATAAATTACTACATGAGGCAAAGAACAAAGCAAGTTGAGCCGCTCCCAAGTGCCAGAATAATAGATTAGCGGTTTAATTTCTCTTTTAAACGTAACCAGTTAGTGGATCTAATAGTGAAAGCTATGTTTAAGAATTGGCATATGAATGAGAATTTTAAAGAGGACCTTTCACTACTCCTGACATGTCTGTTTTAATAGCTTCATGCATTCCCCATGTAATAAGAATATTGTCCCAGACTTGTTATGACTATGTTTTGCCATTTCTACCAGAAAGAATGAATGAATTGCTAGCAGTCTGCAGTAAGGGTACAGAGGGGAGGTAACCAGTTGGGGGGTGGGGGGGGGGGGGTACCTGCACAGACTCACTCTATCCAATCAGTGCTGACATTTTCAGTTTTGCAGGTACACACCCCCAACTGGTTGCCTCCCCTCTGTACCATTACTAAAACAGGAATGTCAGGAGTGGTGAAAGGTCCTCTTCAAAGGAGTTTTCCAGTAGTAAAATATTAACGATCTATCCTCAAGATAGATCATCAATATCTGGTGGGGTTCTGACACCCAGCACCACCTCTGTGTTACGCATACCAAGCACAGCACATTCATTGTATAGGCCCAACTGGATTTTAGTGCGACTAGACCAAGCGACTATTGAATGTAATGTCATTGGCCTATGAATAGGCTGCTGTGCTCACTAGAGCATCATGTCTTCCTCAAACAGCTGATTGGCAGGAGTTGGACCCCACCAATCTCATATTAAGGGCCTATGCTAAGGGTAGGTCATCAATCTACTCCCAGAAAACCCCATTTAAGAGAAGTGGCAAGTCCAAAACTGCAAGTCACCTTTAAACATAGTAATACTTTAATAAGGGGCACATCGGTGAGAAATAGGCCTCCAATTTCTTAGCTAGAAGAAAAAGGTGTCTCAAAGCTTTTGCTTAAACCACAAAGGTCTAGCAGCACTTCTCAGAGTGCTCTGAACCTTTGGGTTTCATGGACTTTGCTCAGCTTTTTAATCCTGCAGAGTACAGATCCAATATACTTTCTGTAGACTTTCTTTGCATGCTGGAAAAGACGAGCAAAGCTGAAGAAACTCAAAAGGGGCAGAGCACTCCGAGAAGTACCGCCGCCTAAATTAGGTGTGGCATAGGCAGGGGAAGATGACGGGCCGGTAGGCGTGGAAAATGGCCTAAACGTAAGACAGCTCGGAAGCTGGCTTACATTTAGAATTGGCGCTGAATGTGGTGAAGTTATGGAGAGGCCTGCTCCTCTTCATACCGGTGGCGGATCCTCCGACAGCTATGGGGCTTTATTATGACCGGTGTCTAAAACGTTGATCTTAATAAATGTGCCCTTATGTTTTGCCCTGTGAATATTTCTACAAGTAGGTATAAAGAATGTTAGAAAAAAAAAAGAAGTTAGATCCCCATGCTTAGAGCCTCCGGGACATGTAGACAGAAATAAATTGTGAGTTCTTCATATTATTTATACTTTTGTCATGGCACCGATGCAGACATGTTAATATCTGGCGATACTGCCACCATAATTGTTTGTAATCGCAAGGAAAACGCAGTTACACCCAAAGTGGTTGGCTCCACTAGGTGTATCTTTCTTCACCAGCTTATGCCAAGTTTGTCAAATGTGGAATAAATCTCATTTTAATGGAGCCGGCAAATTGCACTTTTCTTATTTTCTACTGATTGTGGATTACAAAATGTATGTCAATTATTAAAAAATAAAAATAAAAATAAAATATATATATTATATATATATAAATAATTTTGCATCAACTTTATGGGAAAAATTTGTTGTGAATCTAGCCTTAAAGCAAACCCTGGCATAGTCTATTCTCATCCAATGTTCCACCAATTTAACATTTTTATGAAGTGGCACACTTATAGCAGATGACCCAATCGCTGAAAGTAAACACCAAGCCATATCTACAGATATACTAATGCAAACAAAGGGCAAAGATTATTTTTAGTAACCAAATCCATTTTTTTACTTCCATTACTCTGTGTAAATATTAAAGATTGCTGTAGAAAAATATTTAAGATATTGAACTTTATTATATGATAATTTCTTCCGCAGAACAGGTTAAATCATTGAACAGCAAAGCTTGTGCTTGGCTGCTGTAGGCAGAGAAAACACATCTGTGGCTCTGGTTCAGTGCCATTTACAACACAGAGGAAATTAAAAGGGTTTTCTGGTAGTTAAATATTTATGACCTTTCTTCAGGATACGGTAGGTCATCAATATCTGATCGAGAGTCTGACTACCAAGGCCCCCCCATTCAGCTGTTTGAAGGGGCCGCGCCACTTAGAGGCATTTTCAGGAGATAAATATTGATAGCCTATCCTTGTCTAAGATGATAAGGTTCTACTCATAAGAAATCTTAGGCAAAATTAAAGTATCCCCAAAAAAAAAAAAAAAAAAAAAAGAAAATATGGAGTACATACATGTATATTTTAAATGTTCTCATAGGTTTCAGAGACGTAAACAGAGCAACAGTTTACTTCTTTATGAATTTTTTTAGCACAGTTTTTATTTCATTTCCAGGAAACCCGAGTTACAACCAATATGGACAACCTTCCATTACCAAGACTCTCCCGTGCAGTGGCGTACATACAGGGGTCGCAGGGGTCGCACTTGCGACCGGGCCCGGCACTCCAGGGGGCCCGGCCGCCTGTGGACCTGCCCTGCAGTAGTACTGTGCCTGTATAACCCGGGCGGCCGGCCGGGGCCCGCCCCCCAGTGTTGAGTTTCCCTGCTGCCAGCCCTACCCTCCCTTGAGTCTCCTCCCCCTAAGTCTCCTCCCCGGCCGCCTGTGGACCCGCCCTGCAGTAGTGCTGTGCCTGTATAACCCGGGTGGCCGGCCCGGGGCCCGCCCCCCCCAGTGTTGTTTCCTTGCTACCAGCCCTACCCTCCCTTGAGTCTCCTCCCCCTGAGCAGTGGCTACCTACCATATAGGCAGACGGGCCCCGAAGTGGAGGAGAGGCCCCGCCCCCTAATTGCTCCTATTTATCTTTCTAAAGCTAAAGGACCTTTGATGATGTCATCAGAGGTCCTGTAAGGGAACTGCACAGTGTAAAGTGTAGTTCCCAGGTTAGAACAGTGCATCTGCCAGGACCTGTGATGACATCATATTCAACATCACAGGTCCTGCAGAATCTAGCAAAGGAACTGCACCAAAAATGGTGTAGTTCCTAGGTTTCAAAGGTATATCTGCCAGGACCTGTGATGACATCATCCCAGGTCCTTCAACCCCTAACAGCAAGTATTAGAAGTTCACAATCAGCTCTGCGTTAATTCATACAGACTGGACTGGAGTGGTAAGAGGAGGTCCTCCACTTTTCATCATTTACCCCCCCTCCATGCCCTGTTTTTACTCATTGCTCACTCATATATAATACTTCAGACAGTAAGGCTACTTTCACACCTGCGTTCGATCGGATCCGTTCTGAACGGATCCGCTCCTATAATGCAGACGTTTGCATCCGTTCAGAACGGATCCTTCTGCATTAGAACTTAGAAAAATTTTCTAAGTCTGAAAGTAGCCTGAGCGGATCCGTTCCGACTTTACATTGAAAGTCAATGGGGGACGGATCCGCTTGAAGATTGAGCCATATGGTGTCATCTTCAAGCGGATCCGTCCCCATTGACTTACATTGTAAGTCGGAACGGATCCGCTCGCCTCCGCACAGCCAGGCGGACACCCGAACGCTGCAAGCAGCGTTCAGGTGTCCGCTCACTGAGCGGAGGTGGAGGCTGAGCGCTGGCAGACGGATGCATTCTCAGTGGATCCGCCTCCACTGAGAATGCATTAGGGCCAGACGGCTGCGTTCAGGGCCGCTTGTGAGCCCCTTCAAACGGAGCTCACGAGCGGACACCTGAACGCAGGTGTGAAAGTAGCCTTACAGTGACCACTACCTCATATACCTCACACACACAGTGACCATAATGTATAACTGACCACATATATCTGTAAACACTGCAGCTACAGTATTATACCTTCTATGTCTCACATCAATACACTGCTGTGTGTGTGTGTTTGTGTGTATATATATATACACGCATACACACACACACTGCATATATTACACAGTATTATACATGCAATATGTACAGATACAGACGTGGACAAAATTGTTGGTACCCTTTGGTCAATGAAAGAAAAAGTCACAATGGTCACAGAAATAACTTTAATCTGACAAAAGTAATAATAAATTAAAATTCTATAAATGTTAACCAATGAAAGTCAGACATTGTTTTTCAACCATGCTTCAACAGAATTATGTAAAAAAATAAACTCATGAAACAGGCATGGACAAAAATGATGGTACCCCTAGAAAACACAGAACATAATGTGACCAAAGGGACATGTTAATTCAAGGTGTGTCCACTAATTAGCATCACAGGTGTCTACAACCTTGTAATCAGCCATTGGGCCTATATATATGGCTCCAGGTAATCACTGTGTTGTTTGGTGATATGGTGTGTACCACACTCGACATGGACCAGAGGAAGCAAAGGAAAGAGCTGTCTCAAGAGATCAGAAAGAAAATTATAGACAAGCATGTTAAAGGTAAAGGCTATAAGACCATCTCCAAGCAACTAGATGTTCCTGTGAGTACAGTTGCACATATTATTCATAAGTTTAAGATCCATGGGACTGTAGCCAACCTCCCTGGACGTGGCCGCAGGAGGAAAATTGATGACAAATCTAAGAGACGGATAATCCGAATGGTAACAAAAGAGCCTAGAAAGACTTCTAAAGAGATTCAAGGTGAACTTCATGCTCAAGGAACATCAGTGTCAGATCGCACCATCCGTCGTTGTTTGAGCCAAAGTGGACTACATGGGAGACGACCAAGGAGGACACCATTGTTGAAAACGAATCATAAAAAAGCAAGACTGGAATATGCCAAACTACATGTTGACAAGCCACAAAGCTTCTGGGAGAATGTCCTGTGGACAGATGAGACAAAAATCGAAGTTTTTGCCAAGGCACATCAGCTGTATGTTCACAGACGAAAAAATGAAGCATATCAAGAAAAGAACACTGTCCCTACTGTGAAACATGGAGGAGGCTCTGTTATGTTCTGGGGCTGCTTTGCTGCGTCTGGCACAGGGTGTCTTGAATCTGTGCAGGGTACAATGAAATCTCAAGACTATCAAGGAATTCTAGAGAGAAATGTACTAGCCAGTGTCAGAAAGCTTGGTCTCAGTCGCAGGTCATGGGTCTTGCAACAGGACAATGACCCAAAACACACCGCTAAAAACACCCAAGAATGGCTAAGAGGAAAAAATTGGACTATTCTAAAGTGGCCTTCTATGAGCCCTGACCTCAATCCTATTGAGCATCTTTGGAAGGAGCTGAAACATGCAGTCTGGAAAAGGCACCCTTCAAACCGGACACAACTGGAGCAGTTTGCTCATGAGGAGTGGGCCAAAATACCTGCTGAGAGGTGCAGATGTCTCATTGACAGTTACAGGAAGCGTTTGATTGCAGTGATTGCCTCAAAAGGTTGCGCAACAAAATATTAAGTTAGGGGTACCATCATTTTTGTCCATGCCTGTTTCAGGAGTTTATTTTTTTACATAATTCTGTTGAAGCATGGTTGAAAAACAATGTCTGACTTTCATTGGTTAACATTTATAGAATTTTAATTTATTATTACTTTTGTCAGATTAAAGTTATTTCTGTGACCATTGTGACTTTTTCTTTCATTGACCAAAGGGTACCAACAATTTTGTCCACGTCTGTATATAGTATATACCGCAGTGCACTGATATGTGAGGTACAAGGTATAATAGATGCTGTGTGTAGAGATATCAGTACACTGCTGTATATACTATATATGTGAGGTACGAGGTATAATAGATGCAGTGTGTACAGATATATAGTATATACAGCAGTGTACTGATATGTGAGGTATGAGGTATAATAGATGCTGTGTGTACAGATATCAGTACACTGCTGTATATACTATATATGTGAGGTATGAGGTATAATAGATGCAGTGTGTACAGATATATAGTATATACAGCGGTGTACTGATATGTGAGGTATGAGGTGTCAATACACTGCTGTATTTACTATATACCTGTACACACTGCATCTATTATACCTCACATATTACACTACTGTATATACTGTATACACTGCATATTTTATACCCCGTACCTCACATATCAGTACACTGCTGTATATACTATATACCTGTACACACTGCATATATTATACCCTGTACCTCACATATCAGTACACTGCTGTATATACTATATACCTGTACACACTGCATATATTATACCCTGTACCTCACATATCAGTACACTGCTGTATATACTATATATCTGTACACACTGCATCTATTATACCTCACATATTACACTACTGTATATACTGTATACACTGCATATTTTATACCCCGTACCTCACATATCAGTACACTGCTGTATATACTATATACCTGTACACACTGCATATATTATACCGCGTTCCTCATATGACTGTACACCGCTGTATATAATATACATCTGTACACACTGCATCTATTATACCTCTTTTGTGTGCCAGGGCTGTTTTGTAATCCCAATCCGGCCCTGATGGCATAAATTATAAAACGCAGCAGCAAGAATAGTTCATGGAACAAAGGGAGGGGCTATTAAAGGGGAATGGGGGCCCAATTTAGATTCCTGCTATGGGCCCCAGTGATTTTTATGTACGCTCCTGCCCCTGAGTCTCCTCCCCGGCCGGCAGTGCGGCGTGCCGGACATGACGTTGAGATGCAGGGACAGGGAGAAGGCGCCGGAAAAGAAAGGGAGAGGGAGAGCGCTGCGCAAAGAAGCCGGTCTGGCTTTCAGAGTGAGGTCTGATGGGGGCTGAGAGTTGGGCAATGTATGTAAAGTTATGACCGGTGACTTGTGCTATGAAGTTATGTTTTTTTTTCTGTTGTCTTGGGGTGCAGCTCTTTTGTGTAGGCGCTTCTATTGAGCTTCTAGTATATGCTTGGATGTAGCAGAGCTGGTTTTGTCATGCATTTCTTTTGCCTTCATATGGTAAAATACTTCATTGGCCTATCAATGGCTTTATAACTAACTCTGCTATATTTCTGTAACCTACAACCTCTGACTGCCCAGTTGAAACTACTACACCCAACATGTTCTGGCAGTAATAGTAAATGGATAATGGTGCAATTCTGAGCTACTAGTCTATATAATACATATGTAGCCTACATATTTATTATATAGACTAGTAGCTCAGAATTGCACCAATATCCATTTACTATTGCTGCCAGAACATGTTGGGTGTAGTAGTTTCAACTGGGCAGTCAGAGGTTGTAGGCTACAGAAATATAGCAGAGTTAGTTATAAAGCCATTGATAGGCCAATAAAGTATTTTACTATATGAAGGCAAAAGAAATGCATGACAAAACCAGCACTGCTACATAATGTAGCAGAGCTGGTTTTACGTGGGAATACCGTGGGTTATACCGAATATCATCCTCTTGTATATAGTAATATACAGTGTATATATATATATATATATATATATATATATATATATATATACATACACACACACGCATACACACACACGCACATGCATACACACGCGGCAGCGGGTTTGGGGGGGGGGGGCCCATGGATCAGTTTCGCACCGGGGCCCCGTGGATTGTGTGTACGCCACTGCTCCCGTGTCTAGTTATGGAGTAATTTGACCTTCTTCTTCCTAGCTTCCAACATCAACGCAGACCTAGATCAAGTTTTTCATCCAGTAGTCTAGGAAAGCTAGTTACAGTCTCTTTTGGGAATTGTTGTCACCCATACTGATTGTCACCCAGTTTTAGCCCACTAACCTATATATCTGCCCTCCTCATGCAGATCCAAGGAGTGTGCCATCCTCTTAAGGCATGGATGTCAAACTCATGGCCCTCCAGATGTTGCAAAACTACAACTCCCATCATTCCCTGATAGCTGTAGTATGCCCAGGCATGATGGGAGTTGTAGTTTTGCAACAGCTGGAGGGCCACGAGTTTGACATCCCTGTCTTAAGGCTATGACCATTTTTAGTGGAAATTATAAGCTACAATCAGAACAAAGGGATCTCCGAAGAATACTTACAAATGCTGAATGGTTGGAAGAAATGCTTTCCATGCTGTCACAGCTTCCAGTGCTGCCCACACTATTCAAGGCTTCCATCCCTACATGCCGTGTCGAAAGGGTTTTTTCAGGCATTACCCAAAACACAGAAGATTTGAGCGATTTTATTCCCGAATGCTGGAGGGAAAAAAATAAAAAAAAATTATAAAACTTGATTATACAGAAAAGCAACACAATATCCAGCATAAATATTAGAGGGGCTCATTGAGATTTCAATTTATACAGTGCAGCACCAATCAACATTTTTCGATTGCCCATGAACTACTGTACGTATATTTGCCAGGGTATCCCAGACCTCAGCGGTGTAACTAGAGGCCTAAGAGCCCCAGGATAAATTTTGGACCTCCCCCCAGATCTGTGTATGTGGAGTAACATAGTTTATTGAGGTTATGTAGAGTATTCACCGCTAGTAGGGCACAGGCCTAAAGCAGGCTCTGGCTTACCTGACCAATAAGTGACTGGGCAGGGGGCAAAAGGCTCCCTGCTCACCGTAGTTTTGGATCTGCATCCTGAAGATATGGGACAGTTGTAAGCAGCCCCTAGGCATGGTTTGGGGTGGGCCCAAGCCCTCTTTCACCTCTTAGCCAGGTCATAGTAGCACCCCCTGTGACTGATAGTTACATCCCCGCTAGACTGGCATCCTCCACCAAATGGTTATGACTTGCCCAACTACCTACAGGCACTATTATAGGTTTCAACCAGAAACAGTTAATGACAAGTTCAGTTGTAAACAAAGAATCTACAAAAGCTGCCAATAAAAAACAAATCCTTGAATTATAACATTATGGTAAAAAGAAAGTTAAATTATAGCAAGCAGAATCCTCAGAAACTGCATTTTACATCCATTTCTAATACAGAGGTCGAAATGCAATATTCTCATAATTACAATGTTGTTCCACCGGGCCATTGTAACTTGAAACCTCATACAGTATCACAGTTAAGTGCCAATGTAGAAGATCCAATCAATGGTGGCAAAATACTCAGGAGTCATTGTGGACAAGTAGATCCATTACGTGGAATGAAATGATGGATTCACTGGCTGTACGGTCGCACTTCACTGTAGTGTTATAGGTATTGCACTCAAGGGGAGCACAAACAGCGGTGAGCCCCATGATTAAGAGTACATGGAATATTTTACTATGAAAGTCTGTCTTTTGCATGCAATCTAAGGCACAATAGGAGGGTATCTTAAAGAGGTCTCCTATTACAACAATAGGAGTCTGACCTCTGGGGGACCTGCTGATCACTAGAACGGAGGCCCTTGTTTGAATGGTGGACACGCATGCGTGCTGGCACTCTATAACTCCATGGGTCTGTCGGAGATAGCAGAGCAGTTGTACTCAGCTATCTCAGGGAGTCCCAGAGACTTGAAAGGAGTGGCAGAATGCATTTACGGATGGAATAGAGTTAACACTCCTGTTTTCTGAGATTTCTGAGTTGTGTTATCTAATCTAAGCAAACACCTTCAATTGCTTTTCAATGGCATTTGTCTCAAGATAACGAGATGAGTTAAGAAATTTGAGTTAAGAGCTGGAGTGCTAACCCTGCTACATCTGTATGTCCGCCGCTCCATCCAAACCCTCGTGGTCAGACAATCACTAAATCAGACAATTATTGTTTGTAATGGGACATCCCCTTTAAGGTGGTGTGCTCCCTTTCCCTCTGGGTAATTATGCAGTTGCGCAGGTTTGACATATGCCATTTCTCCCCCGACGTCCTATCTGTACTGCATGTTCTGCACCGCTATCTACCTGTACTGCAGCATGGATTGCATTGCCATCTACATGTGACTTGCTTTATCTGTATTTGCTGTGTGGTTATTTTTTTATTTAATCTTAAAAGCTTCTCATTTTGAATTCACATTTCTTGGACTTTAGAAGTGCCAATTATTCAATAAACGTATCGCATTTCCATAATAAAATAATCTAGCTAGTACTGTAGGATAGTGAATTTTAAAGAAAATCTGCTGCAGATATCCAAGGCTGACCCTTTCTGTCACTGACTTGTAGCTGTCCATGCTGAGCCTACTCCGCAACCACAGCAGGCATGTTGCCACTCACCATGGCTTCAATGTGAAAACCGGAGCAAGAATGAGCTCATCAGTTTAGTGCCACGCCATAGTTCATACCATTAACAACAAGAGGCATATTATAAAATACACACCAAAATCCATTGTGTGAACAGTTACATAGTACAGTTCTGACTGCCAGCAACCCCCAAAGGGTAGCAATAAGAAGCTTACCGCAGACTTTTTTATTATTGAGACAGTATGCTCCCCTAGTGGTGACTGCAGGCAACCAGAAAGGCATCATTGGACTCCATGTTTACGTAACTTTAGATTTATTTAGATAAAAAAATGGCTCAAGTATAAATGATCACTTTAAAGGGTGACTAGCTCTAATAAGCTAGCAAAAATAAATAAATAATATGATAGTCTGTCAACGAGTGTGAAAATATCTGTAGTTACCTTCTAAGAACAGCTTTTATTAATGTCCCCTGTCCCTTTCCACTGCTCCCTTAAAAGACCATTGATAGGGCTTGTCTGTCTTCCTTTTAGTATAAACAGAAGACAGAGGGGCGGTCCTTCATACTGCATGCCTGCATTAGGCTTCAGAGTGAGGAGGCATGTCTCTCAGTAATCCAATCCGATTGGCTGGCAGGGAGCTGCTGGCTACAGCAAGTATGTATGGGAAGTGAGGGAAAGCAGTTTTGGCCTCAGAGAACTGGCAGAGGAGCCATCTTGAGAAGGTCCTCATATTGTAAATGTTTAAACAGCCGTAACTAAGGTAAAAACTCAAGGAAACCAGTGGTAAGTGAAGAAACTAAAGATTGCTTTATGCATAATGCTGCAGCAGTAACATATGCTAAAATTGTTTATTTGTTATGAAAACATGTCAGTTACCCTTTAAAAGGTCATCCCAGACATTGATGGCATTTACTAGGCTATGCCACCAATGCCAGAGGTGGGACCCGCACCAATCTACAGAACAAGACCCCTGAAGAGAAGGAGAGCGCATTGACTTCTATGCGAGTTATGAAAATAGCCAAGCAAGCACTTGGCTATTTTTGGATGTCCCATAACAGTGAGCGCACTACGCATGCACAGCCACCTCTCCATTCACCAGTGTTGGGCTGCCGAAAATATCAGCGCCATTGCTCAGTTCTTTTCCCGTAGAGGTGAAATGAAAGGTGGCTGCACTTGTCATGTGCACTCCCATCCAGTTTGAGGAGGGGGGGGGGGGGGGGTAGGCCGCACTGCAGATAAAAGGTCCCAGAGGTGGCATATGCCTGACATTGATTGTACACCCTAGTGCTTATATGCCACTATGTGTCTGAGATAAGACAACCCCTTTAAAAAAGGACAAATTTGCCATATAATGAGAAGAGAAAGGATCCATTACGGTCATACATCCCACTGTAATAGTAATCATAGTTTTTTAAAAATACATTTAGGTGAATAGCTCCTTGTTGTCTTGAAATAACAGATTGAGTGAGGTGGAGTCCTGAATCACTACAGAATACCTACTTACATCAGTGCAGCTCACCCTACTTAACTACAAACTCAATTACCCATGCAGAATAAGGGGGGGGGGGGGACAGAAGAGACTTATACTCACACAGATGGGTGTGTACAAGTGACTTGTATATAAATGACTTCCAGTTATTAAAGGTACAAAAGTATTGCAAGTCAAAGTTACAATATCCTCCCTTATGTAAGTCCAAAAGTCCAACCGGGATAAAGGAATAAACCTACAGGATGCAAGGTGACAAGCTCAAATAAATAGCACAATCTGCCACTGTATATTACTGCTGCCATGTGTACAGACACATTATCCTGGGTGTGACATAAGCTGAGGTAATGAAACTTAAAGCAGGATGAGAAATACTGTATATGTGGAGCAACTGGAAGCTTTCCTGGTACTTGGTCCAATCTCGTAACATTCCTGGTAGTGTAATGTCATGACATAAAGGGAAAGACTTTTATAAGGGGTTGTCCCATCTGGATATTTATGGCATATCTGCAATGGGCGGGGGCACCCCAGGGCCCTGTATATCGTGCATCCCAGGTGTAGAAAATGCCGAGTGGTGCAATGGCATGGCCCGAACGTCACTATATGTGTCATGGTGCTCCTACCTGGATACTGTTGGTTCCCGGGCTTTGGCTCTGAAGCAATAAATAAAGGGAATCATTGAGGGATTAAGGAAGAACTTGAGTCCAGACCTTAAGATGAAGTTCAATGGCAGCTTTACTTGATAAAAACATTTTTTTCCGAAGCATATTTCAGGCTTCATCTTGGTTCCAGCAAGCTTTAGCATTAAAATGGCAGTAAAACTCAGCTCTGCTATATCTGACTCTGCTGTCCTGACAAGCTTAATTAGTGTCTTTGCTTTCTTCGTGATGCTGTGCTTCACTCTTTGATCGGGCTTATGTTCAGCCAAGGGATGTGGTAGAATCCAGTGAGCTCCAACATGGAGTCCCTACCAGCGCGCACACACACACACACACACACACACACACTACCACTAGAACCAGTGTAGTGTCCCACTAGGTAGGGGTGGGCACTACACAAGGGTCAATTGGTGTGCGCGTTACTCCTACTCACAAGGGACAGAAATGTTATATTTAATTGTGCATTTAATGTATTTTCTAATGTGTTTTTATATGCAATGTTCCCCTGTATGATGCAATAGCAGGCCTAGTTGGGTGTAGTTAGACATCCCAGACACTAGAGGGAGATAGGGAGCCCCTAGTATAAATGTCCAGGTCTAGACAGGGAGAGTGAGTGCAGAGTCAGGAGTCTGTGGAGACAGAAGTGAGAAGGCACCAGCCCGAGATATGCCGAGGGCCTCCTCCTGACATGCAGCTTGATAGCCCTGGCTGCTAGCTATGACCAGGAGGCTAGTGAGGAGACCTAGCCTGCCTGAAGCCAAGAGAGCCTTAGTTAGCTCTGAAGTCACCCCAGTAGCAGGACAGAACCTCCTGGGAGAAACCCACGGTCATTCACTAGACAAGTAAGGATATCACAGGCAAAGATAAGTAACCCTGATGGGCAGATGCATTAGAAAGTAAAGCAAGGATTTAATACAAGAGGAAGATATTTTTACCAAGGATTTAAGCCACCATTTAGGCATCCGGGCCTTGGGA
Organism: Bufo gargarizans; assembly: GCF_014858855.1. NCBI lineage: Eukaryota > Metazoa > Chordata > Amphibia > Anura > Bufonidae > Bufo > Bufo gargarizans. Next base: position 411,226,387 of record NC_058082.1, on the reverse strand, counting down.
TAGGAAGCCAGACAGGAGTTCTAGAAAGGACAGTGTACGCTATTTCTGAGGAAAGGTACAACCTGATTCTGAGTGCATTGTGAATTTACCCTCTGTGTATCTTGCATAATCAATACCTGCCATCTTGTGGAATAAGCCTGCTTGTAAAGCTGTGATCTAAGAGACTGTGTTACTATCTGTATGTACAAAGTTGGACTGTTAAGTAAAGCAACGTTTGGTTCACTATACCACCTGTGTACCTCACTTATTCCAACTATCAACCGGTGTGCCACAGTCAAAGGGACTGGCATCACGAACCTTAAAGGGACCTTGCCCCAGGCACTCAAAATACCCGTAACATCCAGGGCACCTCATCCACCATCAGGCCTGGTCCCTACATACAGAGTGTGCCCCAGAGGAACCGTGTCTACCTCTCCTTCACTGCCACATGCCTGCCCAGGGTTCTCCAATACAGTGAGTAACCCTCGATTGCCCATAACCGTGACCTCACTTCGCTATACCCTGCAGGTCTGGCGTGTTGCACCAGTTCTAACTGATCCTCACCCTTCCTCCAGGAAATAGGACTCGCCCACTTCTCTCCAGAGGGGGGTTAGAATGGAATGGTCCCAGTAAGAGGACTTACAACTATCTATAGCAAACTCCTCCCAAAGCTGGTTCGGCCTGTATGCGGCAGTCAAAGGGGTTAGGGCATACAGAAACAGTGGAGCGGGAGTGCCAAATCATTTCCATAAGCCCCATTGAAATGTAGGGGAGCTATAAAAAATAAAATAAAAAAAAGCCTAGAAAAACCTTATTGGCTTTTTCCATTGTTCTGACCATCTCTGGCCACCACATCCAGGCAGGAGGTTGGGGGGGGCCATTCTGAGATCCGAATACCGTTCTTAATATATCTTGATTGCGCTTTTTATGATAGAGTTCTAAATGTGATGTGACACAGTATGGTTCCTCCAAAAGCACTGAATTGGAAAAGCATTACATGGCTGTATTTGAGATCCCCGTCAGAAAAGTCCAGAATAGTTTGTGAGTTTTGTTGTAACACGAAGCATCAAGTTACTTAGGGCTACAATAAGACTCACAGTATGGATCCATAGATTCGTAGAGGTGCGGTATTCTGGGCCTGTGGGGCAGGGAACTTATACAGTCTTCTACATAAAGTCAGACTGTATGAGATATGCCGATATTCCGAATGTTTCATTAGAGGTCTACACTGCTTGTCTGGCATTTTAGATTTAGCAGAGTACTTCACAAGTGCCATCTAATATCCATTTAAATGTATCTCACAGTATATACCTGCAGTATGCGTATGGCATGACAATGAAATCATAAGATCAGAATCTCCAGTGAGTAAATATGAAAAAGCCTCATGTGCCGTCTACTCAGCAGGAAGTAGAACATTAGGCAATCAAGTCTTCTGTACCTATGACAGAGATCATGATCCTAGGTTAATATTTAACCTGAACTTCAGCTTCCTGACCACCAGTAAAGCATGCTTTCTCTGGTTTCATGTTGCCACTTGTGAGCAGTGCCAAAAAAATATGAAGAATCTGGTCCTGTTACCAGCAGCAGTATCTTTTTACTTTAATCTTAAATTGCTGCATCACAGCCAGATGACTATAGCTTCAGTGGAGACAGGAAGCCCCATGTATGACCCATTTTAGCTGCTCCCCTCTAGATGCCTGACATAGTTTGTATGTGACCATCTAGAAGTTTTAAGTGTCATCTACCTGTATCCCATTGCATCTCTCGGTCCCCGAATATGATTTTGCTCGAAAAACATCTAATAACTAATTTAAAACAGAATTCAATCAGCATCAAACTGGGGTTCTTTGGGGCAATCCATTCATACAGAACATGCGCACACCCCCTACTAATCTCATCATAATCTTTAGTACTGCCCACACAGGACATATCATCAATAGGGACAGGTAGGTTACTGGTTATTTGTGACCCCACTGTATTAGTATCAGATCATCTTTATTCCAGAAGGAGGGGAAGGAGGGGGGGGGGGTTCTCTAAAATTCAGGCAGAGTAAACTTACACTAGCCATCTAAGGGTCCATTCACACGTCCGTAAGTGTTTTGCGGATCCGCAAAACACGGACACTGGCAATGTGCATGCCACAATTTGCGGACCGCACATCACAGACACTGCAATAGAAAATGCCTAATCTTGTCCGCAATTGCCGACAAGAATAGGACATGTTCTATATTTTTGCGGAAACGGAAGTGCGGATCTGCAAATACAGACAGCACATTCCAGCCCCATTGAAAATTAATGGGTTTGCACCTGTTCCGCAAAAACGCAAAATGGGTCTGCATCCGTTTTTGCAGATGTGTAAATGGACCCTAAAGATGTAAAAAAGGTATCAAGGTGGTTCATGCTGTATGAGAAATCTGGTACATTTTTCACACACTTTGTTGAACAAGGCACCAAGAAAGGTGTCTAAGGCTCCATTCACACGTCCGCAGAATGTGTCCGCATCCATTCCGCAATTTTGCGGAACTGGTGGGGACCCATTCATTCTCTATGGGGACGGAATGGCTGTGGACAGCACGCAGTGTGCTGTCTGCATCCGCAATTGCGGAGTGCGGCCCCGATCTTCGGGTCCGCAGCGCCGCAAAAGATAGAACATGTCCTATTCTTGTCCGCAGCTTGCAGACAAGAATAGGCATTTCTATGGGGGTGCCGGGCTGGTGTGTTGTGGACCCGCAACACATCACAGACGTGTGAATGGAGCCTAAATCATATAATAAATATGGTGCAAAGCTTGTATACCATTTTTGTGGCGCAATCACGCCAGAAGTCTGGTGCATTCAGCTAAGGAAATCTCCACCAGTGACCATCACTGATTCTACATTTGAAAATCTGTAGCTTGCCTGGAATTCCATGCAGATTTTTTGGCCACTGCATGTGGATAATTTTTTTCAATACTTCATTCACATTCATTGTATGATGCAGAATCTGCAATGTGTAAATGTACCCATAGATTAAAAGGTATTATTGTAATGTGGATCTTGTAACAGAAAAGGTTGGGAACCACTGGCCTACATGACGGTAGAAACCTAAGGCCAAGCCATATCCAATATCATAATTTTAGGTTTACTTTCCATAAAATATTCCACAGTTATGCAATCATAAACCAGGGTATTTACTAAAAATGTAATTCCGGGGATGACCCTCACCAATCCTGAGGACTAAGAGGCCATGTCACTCATAGTCCTAGTCATGGTTTTACAAAAAAGGGGCCACTCTTTTCCATTCGTCGTGCGTGACTGTAGTGCTAGATATAGGGCCACAGTTTCTGGTAAATCTATAAAGGGGCCTTAGGTATACACCAATGTTAGTCTTTGGACCACCAAAGTAAGGGCTCTTTCACACGGTCCGCAATGCACGTGCACCATCCCTGGGGCAGGCACATGAGGATCACAGACCCATTCACTTAAATGGTTCCACGATACTTCCGTTCTGCAAAAAGATAGAGCAAGTTCTATCTTTTTGCGGTGCAGAAGCATGGAACGGAACCCCAGAAAGCACTCCGTAGTGTTCCGTTCCGCATCTCCGAATTTGTGGACCCATTGAAATGAATGGGTCCGCATCCGTGATGCGGAATGGCCACGGAACGGTGCCCGTGTATTGTGGATCCGCATATGCGGTCCGCAATATGGCAACGGGCATCACACATTCGTGTGAACGAGCCCTAATGATTAGAATTTTCTAAATATTTCAGTTTTACTTCATGGAACTAGTTACTTAACCTCTGTGCACACATGGAAAGGGTATAAACAAGCATTACTGTATGCACATCTTAACTGAGGATAACTGGATTTACAAGTTATAAGTTCTCGGTTTACGCCCTTGGGGTTGGACTATGTAGTTAGGACATTTAAATACAGGTTAAAAGTGGCAAACCCAATAAATGCATTTTAAAACCTTACATAAAAATGCTGTGAATTCTACGCATTCATTTTGCACAAATAGTGGACCAGATTTACTAATCCCGTAGACGGCATAAACTTAGGCCGTAGACTTGCACCAAATTTATCGCAGTGGCTCAAGCTGGACGATTTGGTGCATGGCTAGACACTTGTCTAACTTCATACCACTTGCTTTGACACTGAATTTTACGTCATGTTCGGCCCTGCCCAAATCTTTGTTAAGGCATACCCTTTCCCATTAAAAGTCACAACCCTTCATTGAACTAGGAGTAGTTGAATTGTTCTAAAAACAATTTACAAAAGGTCTAGGTTCTCTCACGTTAGTCAATATCTGGTACATAGCCAGTGTGTAGACTATGCAAAATGGAAATACACGTATAAGTAAATTATAGAAGGCTTGCACAGTAAAATGTCAATTTTTGAAGAGGACACTAAACTGTGTAAAGTAATTAACACGGAAGAGGACAGTATACTACTACAGAGGGATCTGGATAGATTGGAGGCTTGGACAGAGAAGTGGCAGATGAGGTTTAACACTGACAAATCTAAAGTTATGCACATGGGAAGGAATAATGCAAGTCACCCGTACATACTAAATAGTTAAACTGACATGGATAAAGACTTAAATTTGATATATCGTAGAATTCACAACTGTAGAAACTAGTGTCAGGCAGCTTATTGCCAAGGCCAATAAGATTACAGGTTGCATCAAAAGGGGCATAGATGCCTGTAATGAGAACATGGTCCTGCCACTTTACATATCACTAGTCAGACCACACATGGAGTACTGTGTACAGTTCTGGGCTCCTGTGAAGAAGGCAGACATAGCAGAGCTGGAGAGGGTTCAGAGGAGGGCAAATAAAGTAATAACTGGAATGGGGCAACTACAGTACCCTGAAAGACTCTCAACATTAGGGCTATTCACTTTAGAAAAAAAGACGACTGAGGGGAGATCTAATTACTATGTATAAATATATCAGGGGTCAGTACAGAGATCTATCCCATCATCTATTTATCCCCAGGACTGTGACTGTGACGAGGGGACATCCTCTGAGTCTGGAGGAAAGTAGATTTGTACACAAACATAGAAGAGGATTCTTTACGGTAAGAGCAGTGAGACCATGGAACTCTCTGCCTGAGGAGGTGCTGATGGTGAGTACAATAACGGAATTCAAGAGGGGCCTGGATGTATTTCTGGAGTGTAGTAATATTACAGGTTATAGTTATTAGATTTATGGAGGTGGGTCACTGATCCAGGGAGTTATTCCGATTGCCTGATTGGAGTTGGGAAGGAATTTATTCCCCTAAATTTAGCTTCCACCTTATGTGTTTTTTTTGCCTTCCTCTGGATCAACTTGCAGGATAACAGGCTGAACTTGATGGACGGATATTTTTTTTTGCCTTATAAACTCTGTCAGCCTACTTTCACATCTGCGGCACTACGATTCAGCTGCCGGTTCCGACAGAATGCCAGGAATCAACCAGACACAAACTGCAGTCTGCAGCAGTTTGTGTCCGGCCGATTCTTGGCATATTTGCCGGATTGCGGCTGGATCTCTGCCGGACCCCATGGCTAGCGGACATTACAGCTGCATCCGAAACAGCCTGCCAGAATCCATGCCGCAGGTGTGAAAGTAGGCTAGGTTACTAACTGGCACAGGCTTGTAAAGAGCCGAATGATCACAATATAAAGGGGCTCCTTTCTGTTTTTGCTAACCTAAGGCCGAGTTCACACAGAGCGTGTCCGGATAAGGTCGTGCGAGTAGGTACCCAATTGCAGTCAGTTTTGACTGCGATTGCGTTCCGTTAAGTTTTTATCGCGCGGGTGCAATGCGTTTTGCACGCGCATGATAAAAAACACTGACTGTGGTACCTAGACCCGAACTTCTTCACTAAAGTTCAGGTTTGGGTTCAAGGTTGTGTAGATTTAAATTATTTTCCCTTATAACATGGTTATAAGGGAAAATAATAGCATTCTTTAATACAGAATGCTTAGTAGGTGGTCAATTGAGGGTTAAAAAATAAAATAAAAAATTAACTCACCTTCTCCTCTTGATCGCGTAGCTGCCGGTCTGTTCTTACTTCTTTAATCATGAGCTGCCGGCTAAAGGACCTGTGGTGACGTCATATCACATGGTCCAGACACATGATCCATCAAGAGGAGAAGGCGAGTTAATTATTTTTTAACCCTGAATTGACCTTCTACTAAGCATTCTGTATTAAAGAATGATGATATTATTTTCCCTTATAACCATGTTATTTCACCCGTGTGAACTCAGCCTAATTAGTATGAATGAACCTTCAATGGATGTGAAGGGGGTAAGGTTGGTGGAAGGGTCACTGTTCTCTATACGGGGACCTACATAGGACATGCAAAAGAGAGTACACTGTTTACTTAAGTATAGAACCCCTTGAAACTTCAGAAGGTGCATCAAAATTGTAAATTGGATTTTTACAAAAAGTGCAACCAACCTAAACTTGTCAAAGGGAAATAGGCGCAGCTGATGAAGGCCTGAGATGGCAGGGGTTGCAGTGGGAAGACAGTTAAGGGGTTAATTTAAAACAAAAATGGCTATGTGGATGGGAAGGAAACTATCTACTTGGCAAGAACTAAGCCGATGGTAACATTAGGGAGAAGAAGACAGTTACAGGATACGAGAAGCCTTCATTCCCTCTGTCGAGCTTGAACCTGCAACACATCAGGGCCTAGTCAATTTGTGACCACTGAGCTGCAGAGTGTGACTGGGGATATTTTAGGCAATCCTTCTCATGGCATAAAATGTTTATGGTATTCATCTGTTTTGTTGATATGAATGGAAAAGTTATATTTATTTTTCCATGTTAGAAAGAGGCTGTCATCACATAGCATCTAGTGTTTTATTCTGGGGTAGGGGGAACTTGGACTGTGTGTCCAAGTACTCTACAATACCCTAGTAATGCGACTGATGGAAAATACCAGTTACTGTATTTCCAAGAGCTCAATGTACAATTGACAGTCACGTGTATCCATTACTCATCCTGCAGAGCTCTCGGTGACAACCACCTTATGAACTCTCCTTGCTTGTCCGAGCACAGGATATACAGTACATTATATATAGGAAGACAAATGATTCACCCGCAGAAACCACACTCCCCAGCAGAGATTGAGAAAGAGTAGAAATGGTAAACAGATGTCAAGTTTGGAACTTATAATGGGTTATCGGAATTATTTTTTTATTTTTTTTCAAAAAGGCAGGGATGCCAATTGGATAATAAAGCTTATACTCGCGATTCAGAATCTCCTCCTGTCCAGAACCACTGCTGCAGCCTTGAGGTCATGTTTTGGCTGCATATACCTCACGTGACCACTGCAGCCAATCACTGGCCTCAGTGGTATATGGCTCAAGACCACTGAGGCCAGTGACAGCTGCAGTGGTGACATGTGGTATATGGGCACATTAACATGGAGTCAGGAAAACAAAGCCCGGAAGAGAGGACAAAGCAGCAACCTTGGAAAAGAGGGGATTCGGGATGTTGTGTAAAAGTACTTTTTTTATTTTTTATTTTATTATTATTATCATCATCATTCTAATAGCATCCCTGCCTTTAAAAAAAAAAAAAAAAAAACACAAACTGACAACCCCTTTAATGGGAAATATTCTCAGTTTGATATATGCATCTACAGAGGTGTATAGAGGTAATTTCTCAAATGGGATTTTCCAGTATTGTATTTTGATGGCCTATTCTCAGGATAGGATATCAATATCTGATCAGGGCCCAGTGAAATTTATTTTGGGGGCCCACTGTGCGGATACATTCAAATATAAGGCTGCTTTCACACTAGCGTTCGGGTTTCCGTTCGTGAGCTCCGTTTGAAGGAGCTCACGAGCGGACCCGAACGCAGCCGTCCAGCCCTGATGCAGTCTGAATGGAGGCGGATCCGCTCAGACTGCATCAGTCTGGCGGCGTTCAGCCTCCGCTCCGCTCGCCTCCGCACGGACAGGCGGACAGCTGAACGCTGCTTGCAGCGTTCGGGTGTCCGCCTGGCCGTGCGGAGGCGTGCGGATCCGTCCAGACTTACAATGTAAGTCAATGGGGACGGATCCGTTTGAAGATGCCACAATGTGGCTCAATCTTCAAGCGGATCCGTCCCCCATTGACTTTACATTGAAAGTCTGGACGGATCCGTCCCAGGCTATTTTCACACTTAGCTTTTTTTAGCTAATATAATGCAGACGGATCCGTTCTGAACGGAGCCTCCGTCTGCATTATTATGGGCGGATCCGTTCAGAACGGATCCGCCCGAACGCTAGTGTGAAAGTAGCCTAACCTGCTCACACAGCAGCAAGATTCTGCCAGATGATTAAATATGGGGGTCCCTGCAGCATCTTTGAGAAGGTAGGTCCTGGGGAAAAGGACTCTGGTAGCTTTCCTCTATACGTAGAAGTAATCTCAGCTCTGATTGTGTCAATAATAATAATAATAATAATAATATTATTAATATTATTATTATTATGGGCAGTTTCTTTAATAATCTATCAAGTGTTTTTTATATGAACATAGGCTGGTTGAGGTGCTGTACATTGACTATATGGGTGCAGTAAGTCTACTGTGTTATGTGCCACTTGTGCAGGGGGTGGGAGACTAGGGGCCCACTGGGGGATTCACCTGTACCCCTGTAAGCCAGTCCGAGCCTGGTCCTATCTGTTCCAGGGATTAGCAATCTTTGGCACTCCAGGTGTGGTGAAACTGACCCCCAGCATGCACACTTGCTTGACTGTCCTCAGAATTGCCATAGAGGTAAATGGAGCATATAACACTGAAACACCACAGTATCCTGGTAAGATCTAACCGAAATGTAACGAAGCAGCAGTTATCATACAAACACACCAAATGGTCAGAGCATTTAACGCACAGGATTGAAGTCATGTATTTTCCTCCTGGAAAGTGCATTAGGATTGGCTCAGTGGATATGAACATGGAAAGACAATTCTTTCTAAATGACAGAGAACATAATTCCGTTCAGACCTAGTTCACACGTCAGTGTTTTGGTCAGCGATTTCCATCAGTGATTGAGAGCCAGAACCAGGATTGGAGCCTCCACAGATATAAGGTGTAATGAAAAGCTCTGCTCCTGTTCTGTGTTTCTTCCCATCCCTCGTTTTTAGCTCACAATCACTGAACGGGCCTGCAAAAAAAGCAGATCGTGTGCATGAGCCCCAACTGTGACCAATGTAACCAATCACTGGCCTCAGTGGTCTTGTGCCATAGATACATCACTGCAGAGTCCATTGATTGGCTGCAGCGGTCATAGGAACGGACAGCATGTCACTGCTGCATCAAGGCGACCACTGAAGCTGCAGGGATTTTAGCTAGCGCATAATGGTAATTTTTCATTTTAGGACATTGCATGTCACTTAGCAAATATTTGGAAAGACCCAGACAACCCTGTTATAATAAACAACCCCAAAAACAGCCCGTACAGTCTGATGGTCTACCAAGACATATAGGCTTCTCTTGCCATCTCTGTAAAGCAATTTGGGACATTCTGTACGTTGTTCTGTCACCTATGACAGGACACATGACAAGAGCCGTTATTCATTGGGTGTCATAAACCTTATAGCATGTAGGTCTAGTAAGTAGTAATAGCCAGCATACATGGAGTGACATTCCTCATATCAGAAGACATTGTATGCATACATTGCATGGCTAAGGTCCTAAGCACATGACTGCAGGGACCACAGTATGGAACCGTACTGCATTGCAAAGGGCGATATATGAACCGAAAACTATTGATCTTCAAAATCCACACTACGGCTCAATTTCTGTGCTGAAAAATTCCACACCGTGTAGATTTTGAAAATCTCATCTACTGTAGATTTTTGACACAAAAACACATGCGGAAAAGCTGTGCATAATATGCATCATGTGGATATAGCATTAAAGGGGTTGGCCACTTTCTGATTATTGTTGACCAATGTGTATATAAGACGATTATATGACAATGTTGTACTGTCTATAAAATGGCGGCTGATGGAGGGTCATGTGACCAGGCAAATCACCTCCATGTGATGTCTCCTCCATTCAAATACACCGCATTTGCACTAAACTCCAAACAGAACAAGTGCAGGTAGCTGGTGCAGTGTATCTGAATGGAGGAGGCGTCACATGGAGGTGATTTCCCTGGTCACATGTCCCGTCGTCAGCAGCCATTTTATGGCCAAGACTTTTGCAAGGATGCTAGTGATGAGCAGCAGGGGAAATATTCGAATTCACGATATTTCGCAAATATTTGGTAGAATATTCGTCATCTATTCATGAATTCGAGATTATTTTCTTGATCGCGAAAGATCAGCAATGTAATATTTGCGCAATGTCCGTGAAGTAAAGGCGTGGGTCACTATAGCTAAATTTTTCATGTTACTTGAAGTTTCCTGAGACTGGAGAAAATGGTTGGCACGGCAGAACAATACAATAGCTTTATATGAGTACTCCTGTATATTCGCGATTGTGAAATCGGCACCAATGATACAAATATTTTGGTGCAATACGTGCAACTTCACATTTTAACAGGTCTGACTACTTATTAGTGATTGGTGCACTAAGTATTGTCATGAACTTGTGACATCACAGATGTATGTATGTTTTTAGCATACATACAGCACCATGTATATATGGACAGCAGAACCTATATCACTAACCATACACTGACTGACTATCTGTATTATATATAAGCTAACTAATGTAATGACACAGGAAAGCAGAGAGCTCAGCAATAACACTGCTGTCTCTCCCAGATCTGCAAAATACTGCATACAAGGGCTGCTGGGGAGGTTCTTATATAGTAAGGGGTAGGCAGCTTTCCTATAGGTTGCTCGGGATGTTGCTAAGCTCAGAATAAAGACATTGCAGCCTTCTCATTGGCCCAGAAGCAAGAAGGGAGGTTACTGATGGAAAGAAAATAAATCAATCAAGACCAGGGATCTCAAACTGTGGCCCTCCAGCTGTTGCAAAACTGAGAGTGTGAGAGAGTGTGAGAGAGTGTGAGAGAGAGACTGCACCATTGAAAAGGAATGGGTCTGCACCCGTTTCGCAAAATTTACCCATTTTGCGGACGTGTGAATGGACCCTTATGGTGTCTAAATTATGGAGAATTTCTGCAAAATAAACATGATCCATAAATGCATAGAGAAGCAATGGGGTCACATCTGGTCGCAGAATGACTTGCTCTTTCCAAGTGGCAGTCAAATCAGGTTAGACCACAGAAATAAAAAAACTAAGCCTTTCTCATTCTCTGTGGCACCATTACCAGGTTTATGCTGCTGTATGTGAGGGCAGCACGAAGTAGTGACAGACGCCCCGATTTTAGCAGCATGTCTATGATAACCTGTAGGCGCACATTCTGCTCTGGATTTTATATCATGCATCATAAAGGGCAAAATCCGCAGATAAAATTGACAATTCAGTTTGACGGTATGTCGTCGGTTTAGGCCATGGATTCTTTATGCAGCATGAGATGGATTAAAGCTTATCCGCTTTTCTACAACTGCATTACCGCTATGTGCCCTCCTACCGATTGGCAGCTTCACTCCATTACTGTGCATAGGGATACAGTGACCCGGGGCAGTGACTAGGCTCCAAGATGGTGGCTGCGATGTCACTGCCTTGGTCTCACAGGCCCTAGACCAGGGATGCCCAACCTGCGGCCCTCCAGCTGTTGCAAAACTACACTTCCCAGCATGCCTGGGTAGTCTACATCTACTAGGGCATTCTGGGAGTTGTAGTTTTGGAGGGCCGCAGGTTGAGCATCCCTGCCCTAGACCAATGTTGTCACAGTGGGGAGGTAGTGTACTACTTACTCACAATCTTGGTCCTTTCTCCACACTCCTGTCTCGCTCCAGTTGACAGAAGCCCTCACTATCTGGTGGTCTTGTATGTTGGAATAAGCTGAAGGTGGGTGCTGATACTCCAGCAGCAAGCTGTGCACCACCACAGGTGTCAGGCTCACTGGAGCTTCTCTAGCCACCACCTTCCTCTGACCTTAGAAGGGTCAGAACTCTGTAGAACAGGCTATTGGGTCTAATCTAAGTCTAGAAACTAATCAGGATTTACCACTCCTTCTCAGCAATAATGGTACATTGTGGTAATACAGCTCAATATAGCCGTCAGATGTTAGATAAGCAGGGTATACACGTCACCCATGCTGGGAGAAATCTGTCAATCAATGATGGGAGGGCAACCTGGTGACATATTTCCTCCACGTACAAGTAACAGCTCAATGCAACTGCATATTCCCAAAACTATTGGGCAGGGAATTTGTGCACATCCAGATACTGCACAACCTTATCAAACAGTTAGGGCTGTTTCACACGAGCGGATGCAGTGCGTGACATCCGCTCCGTGAATGACAGCCAAGACCCGATGCGGACAGCAGAAGCACGGCGCAGTAACATGACTGATAATGCTCCGTGCCTCTCTGTGACCTCAATACTACTAAATCACAGTGAGATAAAGTTGACACTGTGATTTCGTAGTAAAGGGATCACAGAGAGGCATGGAGCATTATCAGTCATGTTACTGCTCCATGCCTCTGCTGTCCGCATCGGGTCTTGGCTGTCATTCACGCAGCGGATGTCACGCACGGCATCGGCTCGTGTGAAACAGCCCTTATAGTGTACTATGAATGAAAAGTGGAAAGCCCATCAGGAGATCTTCGATCTCTAGTTCAGGTTTTCACCATCAGAGAATACCAGCTGCAGTTCAGCAGAGGACACCAGACTAGGTACAATGGTATAAAAAGCTTGCTTAGGGTGGAGGAGTCTTAACTTTGCCAACTATGAGGAATCAACAGTGGTGCCCACATGGTCTTAACAGCTAAGGCTACTTTAACACTCGCGTTTTGGCTTTCCGTTAGTGAGATCTGTCATGGGCTCTCACAAGCGGTCCAAAACTGATCAGTTTTGCCCTAATGCATTCTGAATGGAAAAGGATCCGCTCAGAATGCATCAGTTTGCCTCAGATCAGTCTCCATTCCGCTTTGGAGGCGGACACCAAAACTCTGCCTGCAGCGTTTTGGTGTCCGTCTGACGAAACTGAGCCAAACGCATCCGTCCTGGCACACAGAAGTCAATAGGGACGGATCCGTTTTCCCTGATACAATCTGGCACAATAGAAAACTGATCCGTCTCCCATTGACCTTCAATGGAGTTCATGACGGATCCATCTTGGCTATGTAACAGATAATACAAACGGATCCATTCATGACTGATGCATGCGGTTGTATTATAGTAATTGATCCGTTTTTTGCAGATCCATGACGCTTTTTTTTTTTTTTTGCATGTGGATGAGGTTATGCTGCATTCTTTATTCTTTTTAAGTAAATTCCAGAGACAAAAAAAAAAATTTAAAAAAAAGTTATATATTTTACACACAAACCACTAGGCAAAAAATAATTTTTTCTGCCCTGCCCCTTTCAGTTTACACTGGTGTTTTTGCCCCAAAAACCGCATGCTGAAAAAAGCTGAGCAAAATACCTACATGTGCTTTCAAACTTAGAGATACAGCACTTGGAAAAATCTAGCCCGATAACAAAAGGTTTACTTAGTGAAGGTTGAATGAAGCAGCTTTTACAAGGCCTAGCTGGTGGATTATTCTTAGATGAAGGCAGAAATATAATATTTTGTGGAAGAGGCCCGGTCCCTTCAGCTCCAGACCCATCGAGAGGAATAAACTGTGTGGCACCTTATCTGTGACTCAACAGAACACATGACTGTATCCGCAAACACTGGACGGCGCGCTCTACTCAACCACTCTAGGTAATGGACGTACCAAGGCCATTGCGCCTTATCCAGTCACAAAATAGTAAGGCTACAAAACTGAGGGTCACGGTAGTTGTGCAACTGAATGTGCTGCTGGGTGCTACACGTTCCAACCGCACATTCAGAGAAAGGGACATACCCTGTAAAGCAGGTCATCCCTCTTCCTCCTGTTTCCTACTCGCCCCAGAACACCAGCAATAAATTCCTTCTGAGCCTAAAAGCAGGTTACAGATTGCAATTTTGCAGTAGTCTACAGTCTAAGGCTACATGCACACGACTGTTGTGCGTTTTACGTTACGCAATTTGTGGAACGGCATGGACAGCCATTGATATAACTGCCTATTCTTGTACGCAAGACGGTGTCATTAAAACTGTCACCAGTATTTGGTTGGTGGGAGTCTGACACCTGTGACACCATCAGATCAGCTATTTTAGAAGGCACTGGCGCCCCTGTGAGCACCGCGGCCTTCTCGCAGCTGACCAAGCAGTGCTGTACATTGTATAGCGGCTGTACTTAGTATCACAGCTCAGCCCCATTCACTTCTATGATACAGAGATGCACCTAGGCCATGTGTCATTACTTGGCCTAGAAAAAGCTGTCAGAAGGTGCTGGTGCCTTCTCAAAAAGTCGATTAGTGCAGGTCCCAGGTGTCGGACCCCCACTGTTCAGATACTGATAACCCATCCAGAGAATTAACATCTTGGAAACCCCCTTTAAATTCATAAGGCTACACAACTTCCCATCCACTTTTAACCAAGTGGTGACCATAGCATAAAGCATCAAAAACAAAAAGTAAATTGTGCTTGCAAAAACTGAGACGGGCGGCAGTGCCTAAGGGGGCCCAAAGTTCCCTCTGCCTTAGGCCTAGTTCACACGATCGTTTTTTTTGCAAGTGTACGGGCCGTTTTTTTGTGTTCTATACACGGAACCATTCATTTCAATGATTCCGCATTAAAAACAGAATGTGTTCCGTAAGCATTCCGTTTCCGGAAATGCATCCGTATGTCTTCCTTGTCCGTTTTATTTTTTGCGGAACCATCTATTGAAAATGTTATGCCCAGCCCAATTTTTTCTATGTAATTACTGTATACACCGAACGGAAACACAACGGAACCGTGAAAAATGGACCGCAAAAAACTATAAAAGCCATACGTTCATGTGAACTAGGCCTTAGGCCTCTTGCACACAAACTTTTATTTTTTCCATTTCCATTTCGTTTTTGCGGAACCATTCATTTCAATGGTTCCGCAAAAAATAAATTAAATAAATACATCAGTATGTCTTCTGTATCCGTACCATTTTTGCAGAACCATCTATTGAAAATGTTATGCCCAGCCCAATTTTTTTCTGTACTTACTGTTTAAACATTATTGTACGCTTCCATTTCCGATCCGCAAAAAACAGATCACAAACGGCAACCAAATGGGAAAAAAAAACAAAAACAAAAAAAAACAAACACACAATGGCAAAACGAAACACTACTAAAAAAATAAATAAAAAACGATCTGTTTAAAACCATACGGTCGTGTGCAAGAGGCCCTATGAGAACACATCAGAATTATGAATGCACCATGTAGGTGGAGGCACTATTAACAAATCTTGCTGTTAGTGCCATGTTACACCTCTGGGATGCATGAAAGCAACGTTTGAGGGATATCCATGAGAAGCAGTGGAAAGGAGCAGTGAAGGCTGTGCCCATAGCAACAAATAATGCTGCCACTACTGGTTTAAAAAGGGCATCTGAATAAAAATAAAAAATCCATTGCATTCTCAGCCCCTTAATATTAAAGGGGTTGTTAATAAAATGGCTGCACAACATTTCACATACAAACAATAATCATTTAGAATGAGCCCCATTTCTCAGCTCTATTGTTTGTATGTGAAATGTTGTGCAGCCATTTTATTATCAGCCATGTTTGCTTGATGGATATGCACCCGTGACTATGAATATGAATGTGCTAGCCTACATTTTCTTGTAGTATTAGAGGGGTTGTGCCATGGAAAATATTCTACTTTGGATCTGAATGCTTTTGTAATTGCATGTAATTAAAAATGTTTCAGTTATTCCATACAATCTGTATAGCAACACCTGCTGTTTTTTTCTTTTCCATATTCTCCATCCACCTCAGCACCATAGCTGAGAAGGACACATCCACAGTTCCACCCTTCACCTTCTACCAACCCTATCTACTGTTAGAAGCTTTTCCAGGGAGTGAGCTGCAGCAGAAAGGACACACCCCGCTGAGCTGTGATAGGAAGAGAGCTGCAGCAGAAAGGACACACCCTGCTGAGCTGTGATAGAAAGAGAGCTGCAGCAGAAAGGACACACCCCTCTGAGCTGTGATAGGAAGAGAGCTGCAGCAGAAAAGGACACACACCCCCGAGTGGTCAGTTTAAAAATAAAAATAAAAAAACACCACACAAAAATATAGCAGAGCAATGAATGCAAGATCTCTGAATCCATGCGAGGCACAGGGCTGGCTCCAGCTTTGTTACAAATAGATACTCATGGACTATATGATGTCTGATTCTCATTTTTTACATTAATCATAGCATAACCTCTTTAAGTAAAATAGTTATTAACTCCTCAGCTCCTTTCAGGGCTTAATGACCTTTCTATGTTCCCCACCTGTAAGTTTGCTCAGTGCTAAGCCCGGTGATAACTGAACATGAAGAAGAGCGCCACAAGTGACGTGGCCTGTGCACAAGCATACGGCAGGCGGCCTGAAAGCCTTGTGATAAGCATTTGACGATACCTGCTGACAAGAACATACAAAGTACATACATGTAGTATAAAAGCCATACAGCAGGTACTCCTAGCAGTCAGAGCATGACCTTAGGAAATAAGTAGATCATAACGCATTGAAGAATCGCAGTATAAGGATTTTAATTAGCCTAAAAAAATAAAAAATAAAAAAAAAAGACTTTTGGGGGTGACAGAAGCCCTTTACAGCCTTAAAGGGCTTCTGTCACCCCCCAAAAGTCTTCTTTTTTTTTTTAGGGCTAATTAAAATCCTTAAACTGCGATTCTTCAATATATAGGGCTCTTACCCTTTTCTGTTGGCTAGTTTCTTTAAAAACCGCACTTTTATAATATGTTAATTACCTCTCGCATCCTCCTTTCAAAAAAAAAAAAAACGCCCCCTCCTCCTGCTGATTGACAGGGCCAGTGAGTGCTCTCCTCCTCCGGCTGGACCTGTCTGCGTTCAAATCCCACGCCTGCACCTCATTCGGCGCAGGCGCTCTGAGAGAAGGACGCTCGCTTCCTCAGTGCGCGTCCTTCTATCAGAGCTCCTGCGCCGAATGAAGACCCGTAAGGTGCAGGCGCGGGATTTGAATTGCAGACAGGGCCACTCTGAGGAGGAGAGTACTCGCTGGCCCTGTCAATCAGAAGGAGGAGGGGGCGTTTTTTTGAAAGGAGGATGCTGCTGCTACCAGCAAGTAGACGCCCTACTTGCTGGTAGAGAGGTAATTTACATATTATAAAAGTGCCGTTTTTAAAGAAACTAGCGAACAGAAAAGGGTAAGAGCACTATATATTGAAAAATCGCAGTATAAGGATTTTAATTAGCCTAAAAAATGTGTGTATATATATATATATATATATATATATATATATATATATAAAAACTTTAGGGGGGGGGGGGTGACAGAAGTACTTTAAAATAGCTCAGGCCCAATACGTACATTGGTAGCAAAACTGACTGAGCTGCATGGAATGTGGACTTTGTGACCCTGCCCGGCAGGCTCTATAGAAACAATGGCCCTCATTTCCAAAATTTGACACATCTAGCTTTTGGCAAAATCAATTGATCATCAAAGAGGTGTGGCTTAGCAGAAGGGAGGCACAGAATTCTGGCTCAAAGTAAGGGCTCATCTACATGATCGTATGGCTTTTTCAGTGTTTTGCGGTCCGTTTTTTATGGATTCGTTGTTCCGTTTTTTGTTTCCGTTTGCCACATAAAGTATACAATAATTACATAGAAAAAAAATTGGGCTGGGCATAACATTTTCAATAGATGGTTCAGCAAAAACGGAATGGATACGGAAGACATACGGATGCATGTTCCGTTTTTTTTTTTTGCGGACCCATTGACTTGAATGGAGCCAAGCACCCTGATTTGTGGACAAGAATAGGACATGTTCTATCTTTTCACGGTATGGAAATACTGAAACGGAATGCACATGGAGACACTTCAGTTTATGTACCGCATACTGAACTAAAAAAAAAACGGCCAGTATACTGAACGCAAAATACTGTCGTGTGCATGAGCCCTAAGGCCTAGTTCCCACTGTTCTGGTCAGTGATTTTCATAGGCGATTGTATAGATCAGGTTTTGGCTCACAATACAGGAGCAGAGCTTTCCATTTTACCGTATCTGTGTGTAGGCTTCACTCCTGATTTTTGCTCACACTGATGGAAATCCACTGAAGTGTCAACTAGGCCAACAATGGGTGGTATAGACAAGAGTTTCTAAGCATACACCAAATGTATCACTCAGGAAGAGCCACTGTGACAGATCTACATCGACACGGTCTACGGAAACACGTACCCATTGATTTTAATATGTCTGTTCACATCTCAGTATTTTTGTGACGGACGGTGGGTCAGCAGGGTGAGCAGTGTCCATGGAATAGGGAGGACACACAGAGGGCAAAAAGGACACACTGACCAAACACAGATGTCAAACGAGCACGGAAACGTGAACAAGGCCTTAGTAAATCTGCGCATTACGTGTCAGATGGCTGAAAATTGAGTAATGTAAACTATATATATATATTTTAGTATGGTAATGTGTAGCCGAGAGGCTCCCCATATAATTACACAATTTTCGCGTACTCCTCTAACAATATAATGTGTGATCAAGTTTCAAGAAAACGTGCTTGGCCTTATAAAGTCACCTGGTGGGCAAGCCTACTGGAAGATAAGGATCCAGCGGCCCGCCTTATTTATCTTATTGCCATATGGTTACACAATATCTACCTACAGGTTTCCAAGTCATTCCATAGGACTGCATTCTGAATTCTAATGGAAAGGGTGTATTCCCGCCGACATACGTCAGTGGACTACAAGGACACCATAGCCTATAATTGTAATGCTATAGGTGTAATGGGATATTTATAGTGAAATATGATTAAAAGGAACAGAAACCGCAAACTGATAAGCTTATAAAAAGATAACATTCATATTAGGACATATAAAAATGTAGTGCTTTCTCAGCTGGAGACACTTTTCTGAGCCTTCTGTCAGTAATGAACACTATGAGGCTGTCCCCAGCTGGCTGCTTCCAGAGATCGATAGATTACAGTCATCTAGAGAGATGGACTTTAGGCTTCCACATGAACTAAAGTACAGAAAGCGCTATCAAGTTTTACGCCGTCTGAAATCTTACCTGAAGTGTTGCTCCAGGACAGATAAGGTTAACTCCCTGACTGCTCTCACAAGCATAGTCTGCCCTATAGACAGGAGGAACTTTTTCTCCTTCCTTCAAGTAGAAGTATAAAATGCTGAGACGTTGTATTTTCACTTCTCGAAAATGTTTTTTGCTGCTAAGAAATGAAGCAATCTGGTATCTTCCTCTCCAATAAGTCAGACTGGACAACTCTGAGGAGAATCCAAGGTCTCCCCCATATTCTGTGCCTACAGGTTCCAGATAGAGTGTTGCTTATTAACTTACCACAGCCACAAAACCTCAACCAGAAAGGGCTTCAAGTTCCTTGACAGGATCCTCAGGAGATCTAATCCTTTCTTATAACTCCGGCTGTTCTTTCTGAGATCTTCCTAACTCAACAACACAGGTTAAAACTCACCTGTCTGTCCCTCCCTCCATATAACCTGCTCGCTCTCCCAGTGCCTGGTCATGGAAGGGGCGGCCAGACAGGTTCCTGCAGCCAATCAAATGACTCCAGCCTGGACCTGCTACATGTGCAGGTACATCAGGAATGCCACACGGTGTTAACTCTTTGCAGCCCAGAACCTGGTTTAATAGGCCACTGAAGATCCTAGCTTAGAATACTGTTCAAGGAGGCGTTGCAGTTACTGAGCATTTCCACAATCTCCTAATAAAGACGCCTGCCACTCCACTAGTTCAGCACAGACATGAACGTGAGGTGGTGGGATATGGTAGGTTAGGTGGGCTTTACTGTCTTCCTAAAATTCACAGGTGGTGTATTACATTACAGCTCTCCTCCCTGCACATATTCCGAGATATTTTTAAACTAGAGCTGAAGTTATGTTAAGAAATGTTCACACTATGGAATTGTCATGGAAACTGCGCCAAAATTAATGTGAAATCCGTATAAAGTCTGCATCACATGCATGTGAACTGGGTTTCTGCAACCGCAGCGCGAACTGCGGCACATCCGTGACAGAAATCTATGGGTCAGGATACTGATCATGTGAAAGTGGTCTTAAAGGGATATTCCGGTTGGTTGAAATTATCGCCTATATGTAGGATAGGGAATAAATATTAGATTCGGTGGGGGTCCTACTGCTGGGCCCCATACTATGTGGAGCCCCCTTGAAATGAAAGGGTTCATGCACACAAGCGTACTTGTGTGTGCACTCTGTATCACGGATGCGGACCCATTGACCTGAATGGGTCCGCATCATGCAGATATGATCGAAGATAGGTGAAGTGCTATCTTTTTGCGGTGCAGAGGCACGGATCGGAGGCCCATGGGAGCACTACGAATCGCTTCCGTGGGCTTCTATTCCTATAAGATAGAACATGATCTATCTTTGGCCGTATGTTGAGAATCACGGACCCATTTAAATCAATAGGTCTGCATCTGTAAGCTGAGTTCACATGGCCTGTGCCTGTGCATTGCAGACCGCAATTTGCTGTCTGCAAGATGGACACTGAGCAAGTATGCTCGTGTGCATAAGTCCTAAGGTGGGTTCACCAGGGCCGTCTTTAATGTGGGGCAAAAGGGGCAGCTGCCCTGGCCCCAGATGCTCCTGGGGGGCCCAAGGCAGCTGCCTCTTGAGCCCCACTGGCCAGTGGCGTAGCGTGGGGGGGTAGGGGCGTTTTCCCCGGGCGCAAAATTCCAGTGGGCGCTAGCAGGGCCACACCGCCAATTAGGCAAAGTGATGCGATGGTCCCAGGTGGTGCGGCCCTTGTGACAAGTAGGGGGCGGCAGCAGGGCAGAGGGAAATGAGCGCTTCCACAATGGAAGAGCTTATCTCCATAGTCATCTGTATCGCCGTCCTCAGGACAGCGATACAGATAGATGTGCTGCGGCGGTGCAGGGGAGGGAGAGGCGTCTCCCTTTCCTGTTCCTCTGATAGGCTGCAAGCCTATCAGAGGCCGTACAGCGCGGGACACAGGCCGGAAGAGGCCTGTATCGCATTGCTGCCGCCAGCCTGATGGAGGTAAGTACAAGTGTTTATTTTTTTATATGGTACTACTTACTGGCACATGATTGGGGGGCATCTATGGGGGCACTTGTTACTGGCACATGGTTAGGGGGCATCTATGGGGCACTTGTTATTGGCACATGATTGGGGGCACTTGTTACTAGCACATGATTGGGGGGATCTATGGGGGCACTTGTTACTGGCACATGATTGTGGGCATCTATGGGGCACTTGTTACTGGCACATAATTGGGGGCATCTATTGGGGCACTTGTTACTGGCACATGATTGGGGGCATCTATGGGGCACTTGTTACTGGCACATGATTGGGGGCATCTATGGGGGTACTTGTTACCGGCACATGATTGGGGGCATCTATGGGCGTACTTGTTACTGGCACATAATTGGGGGGCATCTATGGGCGTACTTGTTACTGGCACATAATTGGGGGGAATCTATGGGGCACTTGTTACTGGCACATGATTGGGGGCATCTATGGGGGCACTTGTTACTGGCACATGATTGAGGGGCATCTATGGGGGCACTTGTTACTGGCACATGATTTGGGGGCATCTATGGGGGCATTTGTTATTGGCACATGATTGGGGGACATCTATGGGGGCACTTGTTACTGACACATTATCGGGTAGCATCTATGGGGGCACATCTTACTGCCACATTATTGGGGGGCACTGTGGGGGCATCTATGGGGCACTTCTTACTGGCACATTATTGGGTGGCACTATGAGGGCATCTATGGGGGCACTTCTTACTGGCACATTATAGGGGGCACTATGGGGGCATCTACTGAGGCCACATAGAAGGGGTATTTTATATGGGGGAAGGGGGAGAGGAACTCTATAGGGGCTTCTACTGAGGCCACAAAGAAGGGGTATTTTATATTGGGGGCTCTGTAAAGAGGCATTTTATACTGGGGCACATTATCGTGGGTACTATGGGGAAGGGGAGAGAGAAGTACTATGGGCTCATCTATGGGGAGCACTAAGATGGGGTATTTTATACTTGCAAATTATGGGGGAAACTGAGGGCACCTACTGGGGCACTATATATGAGGCATTTCAGACTGGTACATTATGGGGACACTAGGAAGAAGGGGGGGAGAGGAGCATTATGGGGGCATTTACTGGGGGCACTATATAAGGGTATTTTGTACTGACACATTATGGGGGAACTATGGGGACATTAGCTCAACTGGGGGCATTAAAGGGGGTATTTTTTACACTGGCACATTAGAAAGAGAATTATTGCTACTGGGGGGCATTATGATGGGCTTTATTACTACTGGGGGTCTATAGGGAACATGATTACTAGTATGGGCACTATGGGAGCATTATTACTTCTGGGGCACAGTGGGGACATGTTGGGGGCACTGTAGGAGCACTATTACTACCATGTGTGCTCTAGCAGATAATTATTCCTATTGGTGGGACTTTTGGGAGCACTATTACTGTGGGGGCACCTTGGCACAGTATCAGCTTACCACTTTTATTTGGGGGGAATTTGTGTTTACACTATTAGAGTCAGGGGCACTATTTGCTGGGTGCAGTTATTTTAAGGCACCGTGTACCAATAATTATTGAAGGGCACTATCTGCATGGTACTACTATTATCAGGGGGTTTATCTGTTTCTGCAGTATAGTATTGGGGAGCACAGTGGCACAGTATTGGGGGTGGTAGGATGATTTGTCCAGAAGATGGGAGAATGATGGAAAAGTAGTAAACTAAGATTTTGTTTATCAAACTGCAGAGACGAGAAATGGCTGAAAAATGGTGGTCTGGTCTGGAGGTCTGAAAGGAGAAGATGAGGAAAGAGAACATCTACATCAAAGAGACGTCACTGGATGTAAGAGGTATGTGGCGCTGTATTACCCTGTATGTAGGGGTGGATGGAGGGGTTAGTAGTACAGTACCATCTACACATTGTAAAAAAAGTAATCTGCAAAATACTATATATTTGTGTCAGAAGTTGTGCTTTAATAATTTTTAGAATACTGATACAGCCATTTTATTTGATACTTTTGTGCTGATTCTTTTTTTCCCCTCTATATTAGGCTACTTTCACACTAGCGTTCGGGCGGATCCGTTCTGAACGGATCCGCCCATAATAATGCAGACGGAGGCTCCGTTCAGAACGGATCCGTCTGCATTATATTAGCAAAAAAAAGCTAAGTGTGAAAATAGCCTAGTACGGATCCGTCCAGACTTTCAATGTAAAGTCAATGGGGGACGGATCCGCTTGAAGATTGAGCCACATTGTGGCATCTTCAAACGGATCCGTCCCCATTGACTTACATTGAAAGTCTGGACGGATCCGCACGCCTCCGAACGGCCAGGCGGCCACCCGAACGCTGCAAGCAGCGTTCAGCTGTCCGCCTGTCCGTGCGGAGGCGAGCGGAGCGGAGGCTGAACGCCGCCAGACTGATGCAGTCTGAGCGGATCCGCCTCCATTCAGACTGCATCAGGGCTGGACGGCTGCGTTCGGGTCCGCTCGTGAGCTCCTTCAAACGGAGCTCACGAACGGAAACCCGAACGCTAGTGTGAAAGTAGCCTTAAGGAACACTATAGTCACCAGAACCAAAACAGATAAACGTCGTAGTTCTGGTGTCTATAGCATGTCTCTGCAAGCTTTGTATTGCAAACACTGCCTTTTCAGGAAAAAAAGGCAGTATTTACATTACTGCCAAGGAACACCTCTAGTGGCCACTCATCATTATTAAAGTTTACTACTCTACGGGGTGTGTGTTGTGGTGGAGGGCGTGGGAAGGAGGGATCCAGGGGGCCCAAGTAAATTCTTGCCCATGGTCCAATCAATATTAAAGAAGGCCCTGGGGTTCACACATAGGTTTTTGCTGGTGTTTTACTGCACCTTTGGGTTTTTATTAGTGGTGTTTTTTGTGGTAAAAACTTCAGCCACAGATGTTAGCTTAGGTTCTATAGTAAAATATGAGACCGCAGGTCACAGAAGAGTTTTAGTTGGTATTGGTACTGGCAATTTTGTTAATTAGGTGTTTTTTTGTCTTTTGTGTGTGTTTTTTCCCCCAAAAACTCAGCATGCTACAGTTCTTGGCATTTAATCAGACATTTCGACATCTTCTGTACAGGGGAAAACAACTGACGCAATTGGTCAAACACAATGAAGGAGATTTATCAAACTAGTGTAAAGTAAAACTGGCTTAAGGCTCATGCACACGACCGTATGTGTTTTGCAGTCCGCAAAAAAAATACGGATGACATCCATGTGCATTCTGTATTTTTGCGGAATGGAACAGCTGGTCCCTAATAGAACAGTCCTCTGCTTATCTGTGATGCGGACAATAATTGGACATGTTCTATTTATTTGCGGAATGGACACGGGGTAACAAAAACGGAATGCACATGGGGTAACTTTTTTTGCAGAGCCATTGGAATGAATGGTTCCGCATATGGTCTGCAAAAAAAAAAAGAACGGACACGGAAAGAACATACGTTCATGTTCATGAGCCCTTAGTTGAACATAGCAACAAATCAGATTCCGTCTTTCATTTTCCAAAGGAGCTCTGAAAAATGAAAAGTGGAATCTGATTGGTTGCTATGGGCAACTAAGCCAGTTTTCCTTTACTCCAGTTTTGAAAAATGTCCCAAAAAAGCCTAAAAATGGCAACAAAAATATGCAAGTGCCCTAAAAAAAAAAGCATGCATTTAATCTGGTTATTTACCATGGTCCAGGAGTGCGGGGTTACACCATGGAAGCATGCCCCATATTTGTCTGTGTTAACAGATCCCTCACACCACTATAGTCTATGGGTCTGTGAAAACACATGGACACAACCCAGATGGCATCCATGTTTCGTCCATGTTTCGTCCATGTTTCATGGATTATTGTTAGAAAATGCTCTTGAAATAGATTTTCAGCTGAGCAACGTACGTGGCATACAGATGACACACGGAGGGACTAAACATGGATCCTTCATGGACATCTCTATGGATGAACCACTGAACATGTGAGGGAGGCCTGAGGCTGGTTTAACACATTTTATTTCTGAGGGATTTTGCCAACTGTTTCAGATGCTGTAAGTCTGTGGGAATTATGAAACAGTACACCCCAGACTTTATTTGCGGGGTGTTTTTTTGGGTCAGTGGCATTTTTTTTTTATTGCAGTATGCTGCTGTTATGGCATCTTTTTCAGACGTTTTCCAATACATTTCTCTGCTGGAAACGGAAAAATGAACGGTGATGTGAACCCGGCCTTAGCATAAGTTTTTTTCAGGGTTTTTCCCCCTAAAGATAAGGGGATTGAAAAGTGTGATTGCTTTAACATTCTGGAGGACATTTATTAAACACTTTTACACCATTATTATGGATGGCTTAAAAAGTCGCAAATTATGGTGCATGCCATATGTGCAGCCTTATTTGTGACTTGTTAAGCTTCTCAGCACTTTTCCGAAGTTCTGAGAAAAGGGGCAGAGGCTTAGCTGCAGGGGCGGGGCTTTGCACCACCCACCGCATTTACTATAACTTTCACCAGAAAGTGGTGCAAGTTATAGCAGAAATCTACGCCAGGCATCTGCAACCGGCGCCTACCCCTAGGGCCCTCTATAATGCGACCCAGATATAGGAAATGCTGAGTGGTATAGTGCGGCCTAAAATGTCCAATTTATGTGTGTCACGGTGCTCCTACCTGGATACAGCTGGACCCCAGGCTTTGGCCCTGAAGCAATAAATAGGGGGAATAATTGAGGGATTGGAAGAAAAATTGAGTGCAAACCTTGTGATGATGAAGTCTAACAGCAGCTTTAATTTGGTAAACGTTCATCAGAAACAATCTTCAAGCTTTGTCTAGGTCCCAGCAGGCTTTAGCATGAAAACTGTCAAGCAAACTCGTCTCTGCTACATCTGTTTCTCTCTGGCTCTCCTGTACTGACAGGCTGACTGTATAACTCAGATTCTTCTGTCTGCTGCACCTTCTCTCTGTAGTCTGACTCTTAAGTTATGCCAGGGAACTATGCTCCTGGCTTCAGGGGCTTTAAGCTTTGGCCTCCATGGCCAGCAGAGCTAAGGGTGCTCTGACTGGTTCGGGCACATCCAGCAGAGACATGCCCCTGCACACCCTTCCCTTAGCAGGGGGTAAGCTAGACTGACTCTCACTGGTCCCCACCCTTCCTGCAGGAAGTGGGACTCGCCCACTCCTCCACAGAGGAGGGGTTAGAATGGAATGGAAAGCTCCATTCTACTTAACTGTATGTCGTGTATGCTGCCACCTGCTGGTGAACCAGGCACATTACACGTTAACATAACAGTTGCAAACATTATAAATGCACAGTATATAGGACCTGAAATAAAATGCATAGATTACATTATATTAGCCCATTAAAGACAGTAGCGGGGTGAAGAAGTGATAATGCCACTTTCGGGCGTTACACATCTGACTCTTACTAAAATTGGCGCATCTCACACCATTACAGGGAGGTAAAGACTAAGTATGGGAACACCAGTCTTGATAAATGTCCCCCATTTTATGTTTCCCACAGACTTTCAACTAACATCTGGAGCTGGCCTTTTTTCAGCCAAAAATGTGTACAAAAATAAAGCGCCTGGGGGCAATGACACCTCAATGTATGTGAATATATTCGTGCAATGAGCAGGACACTGGTACGGTGGCCAATGATGCAGTGGGTCAGGATATGTATATATATATTTATGAGTAGTTTGTGACGCCAACTGCAGCTTGCGCAGGTACTGTAGCAGGGCCCTTTAACCACTTCAGCCCCGCTAGCTGAAACCCCCTTCATGACCAGAGCACTTTTTACACTTTGGCACTACACTCCTTTCAACGTTTATCGCTCGGTCATGCAACTTACCACCCAAATGAATTTTACCTCCTTTTCTTCTCACTAATAGAGCTTTCATTTGGTGGTATTTTATTGCTGCTGACATTTTTACTTTTTTTGTTATTAATCAAAATGTAACGATTTTTTGGCAAAAAAATGACATTTTTCACTTTCAGCTGTAAAATTTTGCAAAAAACGACATCCATATATAAATTTTTCGCCAAATTTATTGTTCTACATGTCTTTGATAAAAAAAAAAATGTTTGGGCAAAAAAAAAAAATGGTTTGGGTAAAAGTTATAGCGTTTACACACTATGGTACAAAAATGTGAATTTCCGCTTTTTGAAACAGCTCTGATTTTCTGAGCACCTGTCATGATTCCTGAGGTTCTACAATGCCCAAACAGTAGAAAAACCCCACAAATGACCCATTTCGGAAAGTAGACACCCTAAGGTATTCGCTGATGGGCATAGTGAGTTCATGCTGGGTGAGAGAAATATCCTGGCAAAAGACAACTTTTCCCATTTTTTTTATACAAAGTTGGCATTTGACCAAGATATTTATCTCACCCAGCATGGTATATGTAAAATGACACCCCAAAACACATTTCCCAACTTCTCCTGAGTACGGCGATACCAGATGTGTGACACTTTTTTGCAGCCTAGATGCGCAAAGGGGCCCAAATTCCTTTTAGGAGGGCATTTTTAGACATTTGGATCCCAGACTTCTTCTCACGCTTTAGGGCCCCTAAAAAGCCAGGGCAGTATAAATACCCCACATGTGACCCCACTTTGGAAAGAAGACACCCCAAGGTATCCAATGAGGGGCCTGGCAAGTTCATAGAATTATTATTTTTTTCGCATAAGTTAGCGGAAATTGATTTTTTATTTTTTTTTTCTCACAAAGTCTCACTTTCCGCTAACTTAGGACAAAAATTAAAATCTTTCATGGACTCAATATGCCCCTCACGGAATACCTTGGGGTGTCTTCTTTCCAAAATGGGGTCAGTTGTGGGGTGTTTGTACTGCCCTGGCATTTGAGGGTCTCCGCAATCATTACATGTATGGCCAGCATTAGGAGTTTCTGCTATTCTCCTTATATTGAGCATACAGGTAATGAGATTTTTTTTTCCGTTCAGCCTCTGGGCTGAAAGAAAAAAATGAACGGCACAGATTTCTTCATTCGCATCGATCAATGTGGATGAAAAAATCTCTGCCAAAAAAAAAAAAGGAGGGGAAAGGCGTCTGCCAGGACATAGGAGCTCCGCCCAACATCCATACCCACTTAGCTCGTATGCCCTGGCAAACCAGATTTCTCCATTCACATCAATCGATGTGGATGAATAAATCATTGCCGGGATTTTTTATTTTTTTATATATATACAAAGTGTTTGCCAAAGCATAGAAACGCCGCCTCCTCCTCAGCTCGTATGCCTCGGCAAACGTATCTGTTACTGTAGAGGAGAAAATCTCGTCTTGCAGCGCCGCAAACACCGACTTGCGTGTAATCTGACAGCAGCGCAATGCTTCTGTCAGAATGCACATCAGTGCTGCAGCTAGTAGATCGGTTGGTCCACCTGGAAGGTAAAAAAAGAAAAGAAAAAGAAAAAACCAGGCCGCAACGCAATCATTTTATTAACTTTGGAACAGAACATGTAAACTTTAACTTTTTGAACTAAACATTAACGTGTTTGCTTACTGGTGTTTTTTTTTTGTTTTTTTTGTTTTTTTTTACCTTTATAGAACAAACCTCTCCTTCCCCATGGGTCAATGTGCAAAGCGCAAATCGCCCAAAGATGTGGCGAAGTGCGTTATGCACTTTGTCCCAGGTGAAAGGAGACGTTTGCAGCAGCAGTGAGTGAATGGGCCCTAATAGCCCTGTGTGCCTGTCCTGGTGAGATGATCCCTATGCTAGGTGTACCTGTGTGTGATACTTCCGGACACACTCCCCTAAGCATAGGGCAGGGTGGTCAGGACAGTCAGGACAGAAATAGCGGGTGTCACGCCTTATTCCACTCCTGCTACAGACACGACATCTTTTTCGGGGTGACGGGTGGGTTGAGGTACCAGCAACGACATTGGGGAAATGTCGCTCGTGTAGACGGCTAACTACACTGGTGGATGGGGCCACGGAACCTCCTGGGTACAGGAGGTTCTCGATGATCTCTTCCTGAAATTTGAGGAAGGATCCAGTTCTCCCAGCCTTACTGTAGAGAACAAAACTATTATACAGAGCCAATTGAATTAAATATACAGGCACCTTCTTATACCAGCGTCTGGTTCTGCGGGAAACTAAATACGGAGACAACATCTGGTCATTGAAGTCCACCCCTCCCATGTGAAGGTTATAGTCGTGGACTGAGAGGGGTTTTTCAATGACACGGGTTGCTCGCTCAATTTTGATTGTCGTGTCTGCGTGAATGGAGGAGAGCATGTATACGTCACGCTTGTCTCTCCATTTCACCGCGAGCAGTTCTTCGTTACACAGTGCGGCCCTCTGCCCCCTTGCAAGACGGGTGCTAACGAGCCGTTGGGGGAAGCCCGCGCGACTAGTTCGCGCGGTACCACAGGCGCCAATCCGTTCTAGAAACAAATGCCTAAAGAGGGCCACACTTGTGTAAAAATTGTCCACATAAAGATGGTACCCCTTGCCGAATAAGGGTGACACCAAGTCCCAGACTATCTTCCCACTGCTCCCCAGGTAGTCAGGGCAACCGACCGGCTCCAGGGTCTGATCTTTTCCCTCATAGACACAAAATTTGTGTGTATAGCCTGTGGCCCTTTCACAGAGCTTATACAATTTGACCCCATACCGGGCGCGCTTGCTTGGGATGTATTGTTTGAAGCCAAGGCGCCCGGTAAAATGTATAAGGGACGCGTCTACGCAGATGTTTTGCTCTGGGGTATACATATCTGCAAATTTCAGGTTGAAATGGTCTATGAGGGGCCGAATTTTGTGGAGCCGGTCAAAAGCAGGGTGGCCTCTGGGACGGGAGGTGCTGTTATCACTAAAGTGCAGGAAACGCAGGATGGTCTCAAATCGTGTCCTGGACATAGCAGCAGAGAACATGGGCATGTGATGAATTGGGTTCGTGGACCAATATGACTGCAATTCGTGCTTTTTAGTTAGACCCATGTTGAGGAGGAGGCCCAAAAAAGTTTTAATTTCGGAAACTTGGACTGGTTTCCACCGGAAAGGCTGGGCATAAAAGCTTCCCGGGTTAGCGGTTATAAATTGTGTGGCATACCGGTTTGTCTCTGCCACAACTAAGTCTAAGAGCTCCGCAGTCAAGAACAGCTCAAAAAATCCCAGGGCCGAACCGATCTGAGCTGTCTCAACCCGAACTCCAGACTGGGCGGTGAAAGGGGGAACTACAGGTGCGGCTGAAGTTGGGGACTGCCAATCAGGGTTTGCCAGCACATCTGGGATTCTAGGGGCTCTACGGGCACGTCTTTGCGGTGGCTGCAACGGGGTCACTACTGCACGTGCCACCGTACCAGCTTTAACTGCCCTTCTGGTGCTCGCTACTTCACCATGTTCTACGGCAGTGCTGGTACTAGGTCCAGGAAGGGCTGGGCTGCTGGTGTATGCCTCACCACGTAATCCGACAGCACCAGCCCCACTCTGCTGCTCTTGAAGCGGATCCTGCGCAACCTGCGGTCTAGCGACACGGGGCCGGGTACGCCTGGTGCTATCAGGGACCTCAGCCTCCTCGTCCGAACTTTGGGTCAGAGAGCCACTGCTTTCTACAGGTTCGTATTCTGACCCGCTAGATTCATCAGATGAGGGTTCCCACTCCTCATCCGACTGGGTCAGAAGCCTGTAGGCCTCTTCAGAAGAATACCCCCTGTTTGACATGTGGGCAACTAAATTTATGGGTATTCCCTGAGACTACCCAAGAAAAAAAAAGCAAGCCTGTCTTACAAAGGGGAGGCTAGCGAAGTACCGGAGGCCGCTGCGGTTGATAAAAAATATCAAAACAGATTTTTTTTATCGCCGCAGTGCGTGTAAAGTGAATGTGCAGCGATCAAAAAAAAATTTTTGGGGGTCACTGCGGTGGGGCGGGCGTGGGCGAACGCACGTGTGGGCGACCGATCAGGCCTGATCGGGCAAACACTGCGTTTTGGGTGGAGGGAGAACTAAAGTGACACTAATACAATTATAGATCTGACCGTGATCAGTTTTGATCACTTCCAGATACTATAAAAGTACAAATGCTGATTAGCGATACGCTAATCAGCGAATAACGGACTGCGGTGCGGTGGGCTGGGAGCTAAATGATCCCTAAACTACCTAACCAAGGGGCCTAAACTATACCTAAAACCTAACGGTCAATACCAGTGAAAAAAAAAAGTGACAGTTTGCACTGATCACTTTTTTCCTTTCACTAGTGATTGACAGGGGCAAGAAAGGGTGATCAAAGGGTTAATAGGGGTGATCTGGGGGCTAAGTGTGTTGTAGTGGGTACTCACAGTGATGTGTGCTCCTCTGCTCCTCTGCTGGAACCAACCGACCAAAAGAAGGAGCAGAGGAGCACAGCAGCCATATAACCCCATCATATTTACTAATATGATGGGTTAAATGGCTGCTGATTGGTTTTTTAAAAAATCAGCAACCTGCCAGCCAATGATCGTGGCCAGCAGGTTGCTGACGAAATACTTTGCTACGAAATGCCGGCCCGCAATGCGCATGCGCGGGCCGGCTGTGACGAAATCTCGCGTCTCGCGAGATGACGCGCCGATGCGTCCAGGAGGAACAAATCAACCACCTCCCGGACGCATCGGCGCGTTAGGCGGTCGGGAGGTGGTTAAGATGTTATAGCTCACATACCAGGTGAGGAATGCCAGAGGGGGATAATGGCTCTGTATAGCAGATATGGTAGTGTCAACGGTGTCTCCTACCTTAGTACAGCTGGACTCCTGGATCCTGGCTCACTTGCAATAAAATGAGTGTTGTTAATAGGAGTAACGGAGGAACTTTGGTAGCAGTAAATGAGATCCAGACTGGAGATATAATCCAACTTGTCTTTACTTAATGGCAGCTTTAAATCCATACAAGTTACAGCAATAGTCTTGGGTCCCAGCAGGTATTGGCAATGTATGGCAGGGATCAGTATCTCTTCTGCTTCTATACTATGTGCCTGGAGAATCTGGCAGGTATTTATCTTCTGCTCTGTCTGTCTTCTGCTTGTAATGGGCCTGACTAGCTGAGGATGAATCTGGATATGTACTCACAGCTTGGCTCGCAGGGAATGCTTCTTCCTGGAGGCTGGAGGTGGCTGCCTGCTTGTCAACCAGCCTAGGCTGATGGCTCAGGCTGGGAAGAGTGATCTTTGGCCCCAGCCGAGGCAAGATCCTGTCTTGGGATCCCTGTTTCTGGAAGCTCCTACTAACACAGCCTTCCCCAAGCGGGGGTAGCTGGTACACTAACTTAACTTCCTTCTCCTCCCCATGAGACAGGACATGGGACCAGCCCACTTCTGCTCACAGAGGAGGGGGAGCTAAAACTGGAATGAACTATTCCAGTCTAGCAATACTAAACTGGCTGTGGACCTGATCACACATTGCTGCCACCTGCTGGTGTACAGGGAAGTTACAGCATAATATAAAACAGGCCTAGAAATACATTAAATGACATTAATAACAATATTATTATATAGACGGACAATAAAATTACACTTAACATGTTGTAGCAGGGAAAGAGAGTTTAGTAACATACTTCGGGATCGGGATGTTACATTTGTTCTCCCTATTTCCCCCCCTTTTCGTTTTGGTGGTTTGTCTTCCCGCCTTTATTTTACAGGTATTACCTGAGGTAATTTGAAGATCCAGTTTGTTCCAGTTTGTGTTGGGTCTGGTGGCTGGCAGTAGAAGAAATACAGCGGGTCAAGCTGATCATCTGATTGGTTGCTATCCGTTGCTCGGGGAGATTTCCAGGTTTCTGAAGATGTTGAAGATGATTTTATCGGCACTGGACCAGGATGGAAGACCTGCTGAGACAGCTTGTTGAGAGAGCGGAGGCTGCCGGCGGAGAAGACTGGCTGAGAAGCTGCCTCCAGATGCCACTACAGCCGTCGCCTGGATCGCCGAGGAGTATGCCTGTGCCACCACAGTCTTCGCCGCTGAGGAAGCCATCGCTGCCAGAGGCCGAAGAGGAGAGGGAGCCTGAAGTTGAGAGAAGAGGCCGGCGGGGGAGAAGCGACAGAGTTCCAGTTACCAGCCTGCCCCAGGAGGAGGAGTTGCCTGCTCTCCCCGCAAAAGAGCTAGAAGGGTACGGAGCACTTATACTCCTCCCCCAGAGGTGGGGCGCCGACGCGGCAGAAGAGGGAGCAGCAGATCTTCAGCGCAGAGTGGGAGGACCTCCCAGGATCAGTGAGAGCCGTGTACAGAGCGGTGGTTCTCGCTGTACATCGGCTCCCAGCACCAGCAGAGGGCGTGGCCAGCAGGGAAATGGAGAGGACGCTCGGCCCATGGATTACTACAGGAGCCAGCAGCAAGTTTTGGGTTTCCCTGTTGAGAGGCTCCCACAATCTGTGGTTGAGCTGTCTCCAGGCCCCCCAAGGGAGAATTCCACAGCCAGAAGCCTCAACCTCTTGTACAGCTGGATTGCAGGGTGGTCTGTAACCATGGAAATGAGCAGTGTATAATGTGATAGAAAAATGAACACAGCCAGCAAAGGAAGCAATATGGATAATAACAATACATTAGTAAGTGCCTTCTATTAACTTTCTCTACATGATAATTGCCACTTGCTGAAGTGAGCTGCCCACGAAATAACAAATGCTGCATAATGGACTTTACACTGAAAGAAGAGATAATGGCAAACGCCTTTTTTATTGCACCGTGTGGATTTCCAGGTCCAGCTGTTTCAGGATCTCTCCTGGCTCACGATCCAACCCCTTCTGAACGTTTTAAAAGAGTAGTGTTGGTTTTGGCCATTGTGCGAGGATCCAGTGAACATGAGACCTCCTGCTGTCCCAGGGAGGTGGATATTATTGGCAGTAATCATCCATTTTAACTGCATCCATGTCCTTGGGAGATGGACACAGTTGAATACAATGGTGACGCCGCATGGCTGCTCCACCATTCACTCTGCGACTAGTGGTTTGGTGCCAGTAGGCTTGAGAAAGTGACATCCTTGCCCCTGCTGTGCATATCCTCTGCAGTGACAGATGTTCTCCATTACTCGTGCCAACATGGGCTGGGTGATGATGCCCTATGTCGAGGACACCTAAGGCGTATTATTGTATGATGGGGCATTATACTGTATAATAGCCCTTATATGCGCACCTCAAAGTATAATACATGTAGGGGGCATTATACTGTATGAGCATCACATGTAGGGGGACTTGATACTGTATAAGGGGCACATGTATGGGGCATTATGTATGTGCCCTTCATACAGTATAATTTATGGTTTGCTTTAACTGTTACCTATACTGTTGAGCTATTCTTTTACCATTTTCCCACTGTAAAACTTATGCCAAGGTGTGAGTTTTCATGCCCAGCATATGAACGCATCATTTGGCTGCTATCTGGCCTGGTCCCTGATGTCTTGGCCTTTTTCTGATGTTTCACATTTCTTTAATGTGGTATATTGTTATTTATCTAAATCCTTTGGTAAAAGGGCTCTTCTCTATGGGTTTCATGGCATGATTCTGATTGTTCAACCCACTAGTTGTTCTATATTATTGTACTTGTTGTTGTATGCGTTGTCTTTCATGTATTTTTGATGGTCTGTTTTGTCTTCTCTTCCTACCTAATATACACAGCTCTCCTTGAGAAGCTTTCCTCTCTGGTATCCCTATTAAGACCCTCTTCATATGGTGCTGTAGTCGCTAATGGTTAGGTTCATATCTCTTAACATTAACATAGGGGTCTTAACTCTAATATCAAACACCATCCTGACTGAGAACTGTGTAAGCTCAGGGCTCAAAGAGAAAAAAAGGAAAAAAATTGAGGGTTATACTTCAATATTCCGGGAAAGGATACAAGAATAGGCGCTGTGACGAACTGCGACCGCCGCGGCCACAATACGTCACAAAACCGTCACAGCGCCCCTAGTGGTCAATCCGCAAACAGGCCTCCCAGCCACTTTCAGCACACCGACAGTCTAACTTGAGTCCGTACAGTCGATAGGCTGAAAGCGCAGGGAGTGGACCTCCGATTGACCGCAAGTAAGCGTGCGACGAACTGCGACCGGAACTACACACAGGGTAGTTTAACTGCCACCACCTCACAATTTATGGGAGCGAGGAACCCACTATCTAGATAACACAACCGAGTAGCTTTCCCTTCGGAGAGGCTAGGGCAGTGATGTCGAACCTTTTAGAGGCCGAGTGCCCAAACTGCAACCCAAAACCCACTTATTTATCGTAAAGTGCCGACACGGCAATTTAACCTGAATACTATAGTTCAATATAGTATATATTCCATGTACTTTATCATTTAGCTATTAAAGCCTGCCTACATTCAGTGCCCTGCCTGTG
The DNA here is from genome assembly GCF_014858855.1 of Bufo gargarizans. Lineage (NCBI taxonomy): Eukaryota > Metazoa > Chordata > Amphibia > Anura > Bufonidae > Bufo > Bufo gargarizans. The sequence continues at coordinate 411,190,978 of NC_058082.1, read as the reverse complement.
CTGTTCATAGTGCACCCTGCACTGATAAATGGCAGGAAAAGTCTAAGGCATATTGGTACACCATAGACTTTTTTCACAGTGTGGGTGCCCACAGAGAGGGCTCTGAGTGCCGCCTCTGGCACCCGTGCCATAGGTTCGCCATCACTGGGCTAGGGTAAGTTTTTGCAGTGTTTGAAAACAGGCATATGGCTAGAGAAATGACTTGGAGGTCATTTATTATATATCTATATACAATACAAATTATCACGATGCACAGTAATTATTAATACAATAATCAAGGAAAGTATAGTCCAATAAACAAAAGGGAGAAAAGAAAGAAAATACTTAGTTTCCGCAGAAAAGATGCCCGTTGGTGAAATAGTCAGTTGCAGGGATAAAGTCCAAGAAGCCTTTGTCCAGTGTAATATGCCTACAGCCCACAGATTCTAGGTCTTTGTTATAAAGGGTCCCCGAATCAAGGCGGGGAATTGAGAGTCCGCCTGCTGGGCAGGCTGTATTCCTGAGGTGAATGTCAGTTCTGAAATATGGCATGTGCCATATCGTGGGATGTCTCCGCTGTACACAAGTAACAAGCACATATTCACATTCCCCACAAAATATGGAGTTCAGGGATACCAAATATTACTATTATAACTGGTTCTATGATGGGGTAACACCATAACTTTACCTGGGTACATCTTAGAGTTATGTTTGTCCTATGTAAACGTCCAGTGAATTCTGAGTGACACGATGATGTAATTTTTACGTCCGTAAGATGCATGGGCTCTCTTAAAAAGGTAAAAATCATATCTCAGATTCATGTTGCAATCTGGGAAACCTTGGTGCCGGACTGTCTGCAGCAAGCCGGCTTACAGACCCCTTATGGCAGCGACACCAAATGTCTCCCCCCCCAGGTGCAGTCTTCACACCTAGCTGTGATATCTCTTCAGGAAGAGAAGTTCTTTTGTCAACCATAGGAAGCCAGCTGTAATTGCGTTATCTGCTGGGCATCTATTGACTGACTTGAACAAAAGGACTATGTTGTTCTCTGGGTACAACAGAAGGAGACGCTCTGAATAATCAAATTGTAGGTTCTGGGGCCTAGGGAAATAATTACTGTTTAATAAGGCAGAGTAATATTGATAATATTGGGAGGACAGTTCAATATTCTCGCGGATCATCCGTGACAGGCGCCAATGGCGGGATGTGATAAGGTGGCCTATTACTAAGAATTCATATGAAGTATCAATATAGATTTAATGCTGTTATAGTGTACTAGGTCAATACGCTGTAGAAAAGGGCTTCTCGGTAACATGGAAATATTTATATCTGCGGGTCCTAGGATTTTAGAATGTAGATGGAGGCACACATATACTGTATATATTGATATTTTCATGTATTTCCAATTTTTATATAGCTTAACTGTCTGTGAAAACTATAACCTTGATTATTGTCATTTTCCCCCCTTAATTTATACTTTTATATCAATATTTAAGGAAAGAATCTTTATTTTTTTCTATATTTTTTACTGTATTTCATTCATCTAATATTATTCATTATTTATTAGATTTTTTTATTGTTATTATTTTACTTTTAACCCATTTCACTATAAATAAAATTTTCTGAATAACACATATACCATTTTTTTTTATATAACATATATACATTTTCATATACGGTATATTTTTTTTATATATATATATATTTTTCATAATAATGTCTCTGTTCTCTTAATCGTCCTTATAGTTTTACAATCCATAATTGATTTATTTTTAACTTAGGCAAGAAATCTCCTCCCCTTTTCCTGTGCGTTCCACTTGCCGAAGGTATCATCATGGAGTGCATGTGCGTTCCTTACACCGGATATGGCACCGTAGAGCGCATATGCGTTCCACCAACAAGCGCTACCAATTATTAGAAGATAGAAATTCCGAGGCCCTGATATTTTGAGCACATAAGCTCTGAAACAAACAGGCAACTTTATTGAATAAAACCTAAAAGACTGGAGCGCTTCAGTAATATCCAAAAATAACGGGGAGAGGGATCGGTGAATTTACAAACACGTAGAACGCCGGGGGATAACAACTCAGTGAGGTTTGGCTTATGCACAAGCGATTGAATTTACAAAATCGTTCACAGCTACCCACAGTATCGGCATATCTATATCCACTCACCGAGGATCTCCAAACCCGATACAGGACATACTCACTGTAGAGATCACTGGAGCCTGGACCACTGCTCACAAATCTGCAACACGTAGGACGCCAAGGCATACGTAGCAAGTTCGGTGAACCCAGCAAAACAGTGAGTAAATCAAATGTTCTATTTGAATGCAGATAGTGACAGAGATATATACCGCACAACTGGATAAGGCACTAAAGATTACTTGAGACGAATGTGATCACATAATGACAATTTACTAACCTGCCTTTTGGATCCAGAGAGGAGACATAATACGGACACTCAATTCAATAGTGACATCACTATAAATCGTTAATTTCTAACGATAATTTGTTTTCCCTTAGTCCTAACAGCAGCACAGATGGGGTTAACTGCCCCTGTGGACTGGTAGGACCGGCGGAATTTTAATGAGCCCAAGAACCAATAAACGATCTTCAGCTCCCTGAAAGGGAGGAGATCACCCCCCAGCCCACCGTGTTTTTAACAAGCATAATGTATTTAGGGTGGGATATTTGTGTGCTGCTGTTAGGACTAAGGGAAAACAAATTATCGTTAGAAATTAACGATTCCCTTACGTCCTCAACAGCAGCACAGATGGGGAGATAGCAAGAAGAATCCCCTAGGGAGGGTCCTCATGCCTGGCAGAACTAAGAACAGTCTGCCCAAAAGCCGAAAACTCTGCCATCCTAGCATCTATCCTATAATGGGAGATGAAGGTTGACTCAGAGCTCCAGGAGGCCGCCTTACAGATCAACTCTAAGGGGAGGAGTCTTCTCTCCGCAACCGAGGTGGAGACCGCCCTAGTAGAATGGGCCCTCACAAACTCGGGAGGATCTAAGGATTGGGAGACGAAAGCTTCCAAAATGGCCTCCTTGATCCAGCGACTAATGGTGGCTTTAGACGCTTTACGGCCTTTAGACTTACCGGCAAACAGGATAAGAAGATTCTCATCTTTCCTGAACTCACTAGATCTATCCACATAGATCTGGAGGCATCTTGAAATATCCAGCGGGTCTCTAGCTGGAGTATCAGAGGAGGAGGCTGTAAACAAAACTGGTAAAGATATTACCTGATTGATGTTCTGGAAAGTAGGCACCTTAGGCCTGAAGTAAGGTAAAAACTTCAGGAGTACTCTATCCTGTAGAAAAATAATGTACGGGTGATTTGCGGAAAAAGCCTGCAATTCAGAAACTCTTTTGGCTGAAGCTATAGCCAGAAGAAAGACCATCTTTAAAGTCAGAAATTTAAAATTTACCTCCTCCAAGGGCTCGAAGGGGGGAGATGCTAGCCCCCTGAGCACTACTGAAAGATCCCACTGGGGGATAGGTTTCAGTATAGTAGGCTTTAGTCTTTCAGCTCCCTTCAGGAAGCGTTTGATGAGTGGGTCCCGAGAATGTGGCCTGTTGAGACAGGCAGAGATGGCATAAACCTGTACCTTCAAGGTAGCTGGAGATAGGCCTCTATCTAATCCATCCTGAAGAAATTGAAGTATCGCAGGAAGGGGCGGATCTGCAGACGCCACCTGTCTGGAATCACACCATGCCTCGAAGATTCTCATGATCCTGGAGTAGGCCTTCTTTGTAGACTCTGCTCGGGAATGCGACAAAGTTCTCAGGACCGACTCGGAAAGCCCTTCTATGTTGGGAAGGGACTGATCAACCTCCAGGCTGTCAGGTTGAACCTGTGCAGATCTGGGCAGAGGTGAGTGTCCCACGACACCAGGGTCTGCTCCGGGGGGAGTCTCCAGTATTGTCCCCGACTCATCTGAATGAGCTGGGTAAACCAGGATCTTCTGGGCCAAAACGGTATGATGGCTATTACCGAGGCCTGATCCTGACGGATTTTCATCAATACCCTCGGTATCATGGAAAAGGGAGGGAAGATGTAAGCCAGCCAGAACCTCCACGGTATTGACAGAGCATCTATCGCCAGGGGGTTGTCTTCCCTGTAGAGGGAACAGAACCTCATCACCTTGGCGTTGAACCTGGTTGCCATGAGATCCACTTCTGGCATACCCCATCTGTGAACTAGCTGCCTGAAGATCTCCGGATGCAGAGACCACTCCATGGTCGGTAATCCTCGACTTAAGCGGTCCGCTATCATATTGAGGGAGCCTCGAATATGAACGGCAGATAGATGGGAAAGGTTCAGCTCTGCCCACCGAAGAATTACCCCGATCTCTGACAGAAGGGGCAATGATCTTGTGCCTCCCTGTTTGTTTATATAGAGGACAGCAGTCATATTGTCTGACTGGACTTTCACTGCTTTGCCCCGGATCTGAGGCGCAAAGTGAAGGAGGGCTAGCCGGATAGCTCGCATCTCGCGAAGATTGGAGGAAAGATGCCGCTCCAGAGGAGACCAAGATCCCTGAATTGGGGATCCGTCCAGGTGAGCGCCCCAGCCTACAAGGGACGCGTCTGTAGTCAATATGACCCAAGCTGGTTGGGTCATAGACTTCCCTGCTGGTAGCTGAAACCACCATCTGAGGGAATTTCGGGTTTGACCGGACAGGGAGCACAGGGAATCTAGCCCCGCAGGGCTGCCGTTCCATAGGTGTAAGACCTCCGACTGAAGAGGACGGAGGTGCCATAACGCCCAAGGGACCGCATCCGCAGCCGCTGACATGAGCCCCAGCATCTTCATGAGAGTCCGGATAGAGACTCGACGAGGGACATAAAGGACCTTTGCCAGGTCCTGAATCCGCGCTCTCCTTACTGGAGTCAACCGGAGGGACATCTCCACAGAGTCGACCACGAATCCTAAGTAATGGATTGAAGTCGATGGGCTCACATTCGACTTCTGCCAGTTGATAATCCAGCCTAGGCGGAAGAGAAAGGAGACTGCGACCTGAAGATGGTGGGTAAGGATCGGAACTGAAGAGGCTATGAAAAGCCAATCGTCCAGATAAGGAATAATAGTCAGTCCTTGGAGTCTCAAAGCTGCCACCACCGAAACCACCACCTTGGTGAAGATGAGGGGGGCAGAAGAGATTCCGAAGGGAAGCACGGCGAACTGAAAGTGCCTGCAAACCCCTGAGATCTGGACCGCGATCCTGAGGAGTTTCCGGGAAGCGGAATGGATCGGAATGTGAAGGTACGCATCCTTGAGGTCCAGAGTAGCCATGACGTCCCCAGAATTGAGGATATGGCTGACTGACCTTATGGTTTCCATGCGAAACCTTGTTTTCCTTATAAATCGATTGAGGAATCTCAAATCGATGATCATCCGGAGATCTCCTGTCTTCTTGGGAACCAGGAACACTGGTGAATAAATCCCTAGGCCCCTCTCCCCTGCCGGTACCTCCTCCAGGGCTCCCTTGGAAATATAGTCCTGAATGTAAGATTCTAGGACCACCTGTTTGGCAGACCCGAAGCTTCGTGTGGCGATGAATCTCTCTGGGGGGAGAGAGATAAGATCTACCCGGTACCCGGCGGAAACTATGTCCTGGACCCAGGGGTCTGCAATCAACCGGCTCCAAGAGTCTTTGAAATGGGTAAGACGGCCCCCCACGGGAATCTGGGGGAGGGGTACGGGAAAATCTAGAGGAGACACTGCAGGGGCAGCAGGGCTTATCCAAGAGCCTCGAGGAGGCCCATAGTCAGGAGGGTTTTGCCTCCCTGGTGGGTTTGCGGGGGCGTCTCGGATATTTACGAGATGGCCCCCCCCAATCTCTGCGCCTAGACTGCTGCCCAGAACGACCTCCACCCTTCTTTTCCTGTCTGGGGCGTCCCCGAAAGGGCTGCTGGGGGAGGCTCTTCCCTTTTTTATCGGAGAGCCCCTCCATTATTTTGTCCAATTCGGACCCGAATAACCTATCTGGTTCGAAGGGGAGCCCACAAAGGTTAAACTTGGATGCGTTATCCGCAATCCACGGTTTCAGCCAGAGTGGTCTGCGGGCAGCTGAAACTAGGGCCATAGTTTTGGCGGCCAGCTTTAGCTGCATCTGGGAGGAATCAACTAAAAAGTCCATAGCCAGGTTGGCTTCTCCCCAGACTAATCCTAAGTCCAGGATGTCATTCTAGGGAGCCAGTTTAAGAAAAGGTGAGTTTTATACATCACCGCATCGCTTCGGAAAACCGGAAGTGACGTAGCGCACCTAAGGCGCGTCACTTCCGGGAAATGGCGGCGCCCATAGCGCCGCACACATGCGGTAACAGAGGAACGGAGCACCGTCTACAGATGATGAAAGAAGAGGGGAGGGGACGCCCCCCTCCCCAACGGTACCCCAGACCGAAATCGCCATGATCAGGCCTAAAATAAAGGCACTGAGATGCATAGAAAGCGAGCTAAGCTTTAAGGAGGGAAAAAAGAACCCCTAAGCAATCTTCAGCTCCCAAAGAGGGAGCGACACGCCAGTCCACCTGTCCAGAGGACAGAAAAAAACACGGTGGGCTGGGGGGTGATCTCCTCCCTTTCAGGGAGCTGAAGATCGTTTATTGGTTCTTGGGCTCATTAAAATTCCGCCGGTCCTACCAGTCCACAGGGGCAGTTAACCCCATCTGTGCTGCTGTTGAGGACGTAAGGGAATACTCTCTTCAGCAGTACATCCAATACAATACAGAAGAGGGATCTGGCACTGAAAGACTATCCTATACAAGGAAATTGTACATTTATTGTGATTACCACACCACATCTTTATACAAATAGGGTGGTGTCATTTTACAATATCATTGCCGCCGACACCATGTCATCTACCTTATAAACCGGGACTGCAATTTGTGTGCAATATACCATCTGCCTACTGTTTTATAGAATGTTTTTAGATGTGATATATTAATTAATACATTTACACTGGTAAAACAGTCAGTCTCCATGTGTAGCCGAATGTAGGTGTGCCCTACTACTATTTATATTTTACTGCAAAATTTATGAAGATTGGGTGGATCTTTTTAGTAGGAGCACCCATTCTATATTGCTGGAGAGTAGGTGAGCCATCTCTAAAATATTGATTGTTATATATAGCATCATAACATTGAAATTAAGGATCATTCCACAAGATCTTGAATGCGTTCCAAGCTGGAACGTAAACCCTTATTTCCGACCCTACATTCTAAAGGGGTAAGGTGGCTTGTTGTCCTTGTATATGTTTTTATTTTTGTTGTATTTCTGAAGAAGGGGGAATTTGATTGTAACCCCCAAAAAGCGTTGAGCTGACTCATTAAAGGTTATTGATGAAGACGCTGTGACCTGAGGCTGACATCAATTTCTAACACCGTACAAGTGACCTCGGCGAGGGAGTTTGATACCTGTTAGTGTCTTGAGTCCTTCAGGCCTCCTCCCCGGTGAAGTGAGTCAATACTTATATTTGACAATTTAATGGATATATTGTATTTTTAACCAGACTAATTATATTTAACCTAATGTATTTCATATGAGATTTTACATATAGTATTGAATGTTCTTGTTTTATTTACAATGACTAACAATAATTTGTAACAATTATAGTTACATAGTTAATGCAGTTGAAAAAAGACATAAGTCCATCAAGTTCAACCAAGGGATAGGTGGGGATGCAAATCCCAGAAGGAATTATGGCTTAACATAGAGTATTTGCGCTCGTTCCTTTTCCGTATTCACTGCCCATCTGGAAAACCCATTGAGGAAGTCTTTTCCACAAGGGTAGATTCAAACGTTACCTACTCAGCTCATGCTGGCATAGACTTACTCCAGGAATCCCATTTAGACCCAACTGGTTATGTTTCTTCTTTGAAAAACATTGATATCCCACAGTGTTAAGGTAGCTAGGGACTCCTACTAAAATGGTGGGAGTTGCCATTCTCACTGCCTGGTCCTGCTCTTTTCAACTTTCACAGACTGAGACAGATCTATGTGGCTTTTTAACCCTTCAGGGATGAGCACTGTCTTATGTAACACTTATACAGCCAATGCACAGCAGATTTCTTTTGTGCAGCATGTTCTTCTAAAGCTGTCTTCCCTGCATGGCCCCTTGCTGCTACTTGCCTCAATTTCAACATGCCTTTTTCTGAATATAGGGGCCGACAATCCTTCTTATCCCCCTCTAACTCACATGGTGTTTCTCATCTTGTGTTTGTGGTTCACTCTCTGATTTGTGCCTATTCCCTATAAGATCTGTGGCAGATAGATAATACGACTGCTTGGACTTACTCCTTTTCTTCCCACTCTTGAATAAATACATTTTTCTGGAATATACCTGCCCTTAGAGACTGGTTGTGTAGTACCCCAGATTGGCGCTACCATTCCTTGACCCTGCTACTGTCTCTAATGGGCTAACCACTAATGTCATCTGTGTATTTATTCCAGGTCTTTCTATGAAACTGTTATGTTCATGTAATGTGGCTGGTTGACCAGCAGGTGTCAGTGAATATGTGGCAGACAGATCTTTAGATACAATGGAACTTACCGTTCGATTCTCCCCCTTTTGGGCAGAAGTGGGCTAATCGTGTTTCCTACCAAGGGAAGGGCTGCAGGAAGTATCTAATCAGCCTAAGTCAGGGCAGTGTCAGATCCATATGTGCCAAGATGTAGCAGCAAAGAGAGGCCCCCTCCTGCAGCAGGAGTCGCCCCAGAGGGCAACCGCTCATAGAGCACCCTGACTCCTTACAGATTTCCATACAGAATATTGTGAGGGGTCAACAGCAAAAGGCACCCCACTCCAAGGGTACCAGACCTAAGGTACCAGCCTAAAGTCCAGCGACCAGGCTAAAGCCAAAAATAGCACACCAGAGAGATAAAGCAGAATATTCAAGTTTGCCTGCCAGTTTATGCCCAAACCTGCTGGAACCAAGAGAAACACCACTTCTTATACGGATGCAAGTTGATTCAATTAAAGCTGTTGAACTTTATAAAAGTCAGGACTCTACTATCTCTCCACCTCTATTCTAAAAGAATTGTAGATCTTAGGGATAAGCTTAAAAGGGTTATCCCATAACAATGGATATGGGGGCACACTAAAATAGAAAGGGAGTGCACTTACGGTTCAAATATAACACAAAAATTACCCAAAGAGGGCCACAAGGCCCAAGAGAACCGCAATAATGTGCACAACCACTGGATGTGCACATTATTGTGGTTCTCTTGGGCCTTGTGGCCCTCTTTGGGTAATAAAGGGGTTGTCCAATGACTAATGTAAAAAATGGAAATTAGATATCATATATTACTGTACATGACAATTTCTTTCTAACCAAGCTAGAACCAGCCCTGTATTTCACATGGATCCAGACATCTCCCCATTCATTGCTCTGCTAGATTTATTTCAAGCTGACAGCTCAAGGGAGTGTCTTTTCTGCTGCATCTAAGGGGGCGTGTCCATCCTCTCCCTATCACAGCTCAGCAGGCGTGTCCATGCTCTCCCTATCACAGCTCAGGAGGCAGTTGAAGGATGAAACTGAGCATGTGCGTCCTTCTCAGTGAGCAGGACGAATATTCAGTAACTCAGTGGCTAGAGTAAATTTTTAATTACATGCAATTATAAAAGATCTCAGATCCAAGTGCTGGTTTGAAAACTGTAGAATATTTTTGTGGGACAACTCCATTAAAGCACTCTCCCTATCTTTTTCCTGCTTAATGGAATTCCTCACTGCTTCAATATATTGGACAAATTCTATTCTATGTGATCTCTATGGGAAGCCTTCCTCTATTTTTGTAGCATCTTTTAATTCTACTTCCCCAATTTTTACAGTTAAGCAGTCCAACTTTTTCTGTTCTGCCAGGAAAATGCTTTTGTAGCTACATCTTTTATGACTTCCTTCCCTTCCTATGTTATTTCATGACTTTTTTTCTGCACAACTTGAGTTATTTTTGTATCTGCACTTTACGCTGTTACATGTACAGTACATGATTTTCCATTTCTAGAATGAAAAACATAGTTTGAAAGAAATGAACCCACTGTCATTCTTGTACACATGAAGCATAATACAAAATGTTACACGCGGACCACTCCTGTTTTGAAGGTTAGATTTCTAGGGCACAGATGACATGACTGTTTAATGTAATTTGGCTCAGAATTTTCCATGCAAAGGAGGACAAAGTGCATAGCTTCTGCTATCAGCTCTAAAGCAATTCTGAAAGCTGCGGTCTAATGTTTATTTACCTACTGACCTGTTTGTACATCAAGAATATTGAAGAATAGGTAGGATTTTTATTACTTAACCAATTAAGAACCAGGCCAATTTTCATATTTTCATATTTTTTTCTTCCTGACTTCCAAGAGCCATAACTTTTTACTTTTCCATTCACATCGCCATATGAGGGTTTGTTTTCGTGACACAAGTTGTACTTTCTAATATAACAATCCATACAATCTGTTGAGAAGCTGTACAAAATATCAATGAAAAATAATTGCAAAAAAGGTAATTCTGCTATAGTTTTATCGGTTTTGTATTTACGGCACTTACTGGGCAGTAAAAATGACATTACCTTTATTCTACAGGTTAGTAGAATTAAAGTGATACCAAATTTTATACAGGTTTTTATGTTTTAATCAGGGCTTTTTTTCTCAGAGAAAAGGTGGTGGAACTCACCCCCCCCCCCTCCCCTGGCCACGCCCCTACCCACTCCTAAGTCCAGCCCAGCAAAGAAACCCCCCAGATGGGGATGGCACTGTTAATGGGTGATTTCGGGATGGCACTGTTAATGGGGGATCTGTGGATAGCACTGTTATGGGGTGGAGGATCTGTGGATGGCACTGTTATGGGGGATCTGTGGATGGCATCCACAGATCCCCCATCCTATAACAGTGCCATCCACAGACCCCCCCATCCTATAACAGTGCCATCCACAGACCCCCCCATCCTATAACAGTGCCATCCACAGATCCCCCCCACCCCATAACAGTGCCATCCACAGACCCCCACTTAACAGTGCCATCCACAGACCCCCCCACCCCATAACAGTGCCATCCACAGACTCCCCTTAACAGTGCCATCCACAGACCCCCCCCCCACCCCATAACAGTGCCATCCACAGACCCCCCCCCCACCGCATAACAGTGCCATCCATTATTAATTGAATTACACATTTTTAACTGTACTGGAGCGGCAATGGGGGGGGTCTGTGGATGACACTGTTAAGGGGTGGGGGGAGTCTGTGGATGGCACTGTTAAGGGGTGGGGGGGTCTGTAGATGGCACTGGTATAGGGTGGGGGGTCTGTGGATGGCACTCTTAAGGGGTGAGGGGTCTGTGCATGGCACTGTTATGGGGTGGGGGGAGGTCTGTGGATGGCACTGGTATGGGGTGGGGGGGTCTGTGGATGGCACTGGTATGGGGTGGGGGGGTCTGTGGATGGCACTGTTAAGGGGTGGGGGAAGTCTGTGGATGGCACTGTTATGGGGTGGGGGGGGCGGTCTGTGGATGGCACTGGTATGGAGTGGGGGGGTCTGTGGATGGCACTGTTAAGGGGTGGGGGGGTTCTGTGGATGGCACTGTTAAGGGGTGGGGGGGTCTGTGGATGGCACTGCTAAGGGGTGGGGGGGTCTGTGGATGGCACTGTTAAGGGGTGCCAACAAGGTCCAGCCAACAAGGTAACATGTGCCACCCCATGCCCAGCAGTGAGGGTCACACGGTACAGACATTGTGCTGCCCCCGTACACAGACTGGCAAACACATGTCGCATCACAGGACACAAGTATCCCCGACACTTCGCCCCGCTGCAGGGCCGGACACAGCCCGCCGCCGCCCCCGTTCCTCTCGTTCTCACCCATAACCTGCAGCCTGCACCTGCACTCCGCGTCCCAGCTCCACATCGCCACCACGTTCCATTTCTTTAGAGAAAAAAAACATCTTGACACAGGGCCGGGTGAGCTCCGCCCGCCGATCGGCCATACCGGTAAGAGGCGGGATGTGGTCTGCCCTATGGAGCGGCGTAGTCAGACGAGGTGACCAATCAGCGACAAGGAATGGAAGAACCGGAACACTGGACAGGAAGAGCGACAGGAGCATGCAGCATTGCTTTATAGGTCCAATGACAGCGAGGGGCCGGAGCACAGTGAATGCACCGGCCCCCAGCTCCTCCTCCCAGTCCCTCCCCTCCCAATAGGGCAGTCAGTGTAGGTTCAAGCGAAGTGCCTCGCTAAACGAGGCCACTGCCAGTAGTCCGCACGGGCGCATCAGGTTATACCTAGTGCGCACGCGCGGGATCTGGCTGAATCTAGCGGACTTACGAGAGGCGGCGTTGAACTGAGCTGAGGTAGGTGGATTGAAAGAAAGGGAGGGCGGCGATTTCAGCATTGAAGGTGGCGCTGGGCACCTAAACGAGATGGATGCAGCCGGGCACCTTTCACTATGAGACGTCCCCTTGGACACATTTTGAAGTGATTGGCAGGTGATATAAACGTCTTTTTTATGAATATAGACCCACAGGGGCATTTGATAAACTCACTTTAGGATTCAGTGTTTTACAAGGGACATCGCCATATGTTTAGCTTATAGGACCAATTTCTCATGACAGAATCCCTTTAAATATACATACATACATACTTATATGATAAAATAATTAAAAAACCATGCATGCAGCTTGAATAAACATGACATGTCGTATGAAACACAGCGACCAGTAATGTCTAATGTATAAATTAAACCTCAATGGAAAACCACATTGGGCCCCAAGAAGAAGCTGGGCAAAACATATGTTAGGTGTCCCTGCTCCCAAGATCCCAGTCTGTATTATTTCTCCGGGGCATTTTCCACTTATTATGCATGTTTATATATGCACATTGGGGATATAGACAAGGCAGTGTCTAATTATAAGGCTGTTACCAGCCTGCATTTGTGGGAGGGGCGTCTGGCATTTATTCACCTCCCCTTCGCTCAGCCAGGCGCCCGAGCCTCACGCACCATTTGCGGTTTCGAGCTCCCTCCTCTTCCGACCCGAATCCTGCTTCCGGTATCCTGCGCTCACGCGCCGCCGACATCCGGATCGCAGCACGCCAGCCTGCCAGGTAATCGAGGCTCAGCTGGCTCCGTTCTAGCGGTGTCTCGCACCCGACCTGGTTTCCTGCCCCCTGCTGGTGCAGGCTTGGTTGCCGCTCCCCCCAGCATGATGCGCTCGCACGAGTACGGGCGTCAGGGTTGGGGGAGCGGCATCCTAGTCAGTGAACTGCCGGTCACATGTCGGCTCAGTATGAGAGCCTATTGAATTAAAGTGGTATCATAGGTAGATTTCACATGTAACCATGCTATCTGGCATATCTGTTGGAAGCCTATTTTTTTTAAGGGCTTTTGTAGCTCAGGAGGCATGGTCAAATTCTGGTTTTGGGATGCAGGTTGCTCTCCCGCTTCCAGGGGGGGGCGCAGTTTTATTTGGGTCCCCTGCCAGATTGTTTGGGGCTCCGTACGTTTAATTTTCAGTTCATCTGCCTTGTATCACAATACCAGAATTTGCGATTTACGTGATTTCACTTTACTGTCTCAGAAAACAGTGGTTTCTCATTTTCTGGTTCAAATCTGCTTCTGTCTCCTGGTCTTTACGTATGGCCGGGGTCCCCTGGCCCTCCCGGGATCTCAGTGCCTCCCGGATCGCCCAGGTTGTCGATGTTCCTGGATCGCCAGGTTGTCAATGTTCCTGGATCGCCCAGGTTGTCAATGTTCCTGGATCGCCCAGGTTGTCAATGTTCCTGGATCGCCCAGGGTGTCAATGTTCCTGGATCGCCCAGGTTGTCAATGTTCCTGGATCGCCCAGGTTGTCAATGTTCCTGGATCGCCCAGGTTGTCAATGTTCCTGGATCGCCCAGGTTGTCAATGTTCCTGGATCGCCCAGGTTGTCAATGTTCCTGGATCGCCCAGGTTGTCAATGTTCCTGGATCGCCCAGGTTGTCAATGTTCCTGGATCGCCCAGGTTGTCAATGTTCCTGGATCGCCCAGGTTGTCAATGTTCCTGGATCGCCCAGGTTGTCAATGTTCCTGGATCGCCCAGGTTGTCAATGTTCCTGGATCGCCCAGGTTGTCAATGTTCCTGGATCGCCCAGGTTGTCAATGTTCCTGGATCGCCCAGGTTGTCAATGTTCCTGGATCGCCCAGGTTGTCAATGTTCCTGGATCGCCCAGGTTGTCAATGTTCCTGGATCGCCCAGGTTTTGTCTCCGTTTTCTTAGGGTTTTACATCTATTCTGATGTCGGTTGTTCCTTCCTTTAGATTGGGCAGTTGTTATTTTTCATTCCTCTCCTTCGTATCATCTAGGAATTTCGAGGCAATTTCAGGTAAGTCGGCTCAGAGACGATCACTGAGGCAGGGTTAACTGTCAGTTTGATACTCAAGTCCGTTCTTTTTATTAGTTCCTCTCAAAGGATTGGGGTTTATTTTTGGAAATCAAATCTGTTCGCATTCCGTCAGGTAGGTGCTTCCGTTGGTCACTTTCACGCTTCAGTCTCTCACTTTCTTTCGGCCGCTATCACCGCTTCCGTCTGTGCTTTTCTTGTTTCCGGCAGATATAAATTCCCCTTTTTTTCCCAGGTCATCATGTCTCACATATCCGATATGGAGGACAACCTCTCCATGCCAGGATCATCCGTCTCGGGGCATTATAGCAACACATCATTAAGGAGTTGGACTGTGCCAAAGTTGCTTGCCGAACTCAATCGCAGGGGGATTCGGCATCCCGCGACTGCCCGCAAGGCCGAATTATACCGGCTCCTGATGACCACTCCGGGTCCGACAGCTGAGCGGTCCAATAACGACTCCGTCCGGCTGGCACTAGCCCAGATCCAGTCGTCCATCGCCGGACTCGTCAGCTCAGCCACGGACATTCAGAATAGGGTCGCGGTTTTAGAAACCAGGCCAGCAGCCTCACCGCAATATCCTGGTTCGGCAGTCATTCCTGCCATCCCTCCGGACGTTGCAGGTAGGCCTTCTACCACCCCCCAGATTGCTCCTTCCCATTTCGTTCCGGAGCACATCAAGAAGGATATCCTGGCAGGCAAGGATGTTAATTTGGCATCCATTTTGATTGCCTCCCAGGATATTTCCGAAAACCGGGTGATTAATTGCGGAGAGGTTTCCGTGGTGTTGAAGGCCAAGGATGCTCGGCTAAACAGGAAGTTGTCGGTTTCCGAGTTTGTCCTGGCCTTCAGCCTCTACAGGGACGTACTGTGCTCCGCTCACCCCAATCGCAGGGAAGAATTAGACACCTACTTGTACCGGATTACGGATTTGGGGCACAAGTACGGCGGCTCGGCATTTTACGACTATCACCGTTCGTTTTCTGCCAAAGCCGCCTGCGGCCCTGAATCAATTTCAGTTCATGTCCAACTGGGCAGACTTGGACATGGAGTTATTTTGCCGGCACTTCGCAGGTCTGAAGGCTCCCCTGTGTGCCATCTGCCAATCCATCTTTCATTCCACGGAATGGTGCCCTAATCCGGTGCAAGATCCTCAGTCAGCACCCACTCCAGGTCCTTCCAGATCCGCAGGCCTATTGTGTACCTCGGCAGTAGCCAGGTGTGCAATAACTTTAATGCCAGGGGCTGTGCTTTCAACGCATGCCGAGCACTGCACATCTGCTCCCTTTGTTTTCGGGCTCACCCTCGTCCTTCTTGTCCCAGGAAGTCAGCCAGGGACTCCTGACTAGCCGACCTCAACTTGGAATTGCTGGCTGCACTCCTGCAGGGCCACCCAGATCGTTCCTTTGTCACCTTCTTATTGGATGGGTGCAGAGAGAGGTTTCACACCGGCATTATCACGCACCCCCAGGGCTGCTGGATGGGCCCCAATCTGCTATCCGCCTCCAGTGACCCTGAGGCGGTGACCACCCTCATTCAGGCAGAGGTCGACAAAGGGTTCGTCATTGGTCCCTTCCTTAAGATCCCGTTCCAGTCGTGGCGCATCAACCCTATCGGCCTGGTCACGAATTTATCATCAAATAAAAAACGTCTCATTTATGATCTCTCCGCGCCTCATATGTTCTCCATCCCCAGTCTTAATTCACTCATTCCGTCTGAGGAATATTCCATGCAGTATTCCTCAGTCGACGAGGCCATCCAGTACATTCTTCAAGCAGGTGTTGGGGCTTGGTTGGCCAAGGTAGACATTGCCGATGCTTTCAAGCTGCTTCCAATACACCCGCCGCTTTGGAAGTACTACGGCATCCAGTGGGCAGATAAATTTTACTTTGCCAACCGGCTTACTTTTGGCTCCAAGAGCAGCCCTTGGCTTTTTGAACAACTTGCTAAAGCCCTGCACTGGATTCTCAACCATCACGGTGGCTTATCCATGGTCGTTCACTACTTGGACGACTTTCTCCTCATTGAAAGGCCCAGTCAGGTCCCTTCCATTCCCCAGTCACTTCTGGATATTTTTTCTCGACTCCAGGTCCCCGTGGCCACGGCCAAGACTGAGGGTCCGGCCACCACAGTCACCTTCCTGGGCATCATCCTAGATACCGTTAAAATGGAGGCTAGCCTCCCCAGCGAGAAGTTGCTCAGGATTCGCTCAGCCATCTCCCGGGCAGTTCAGTCTCACTCACTGACCAGGGCGGAGCGCCAATCTTTGCTGGGGATGCTCAATTTCGCCTCCAGAATTATGCCCCAAGGCAGGACCTTCCTTTCCAGGTTGCTATGTCTCCTGCCCTCTGCCCCGGAGCAAGATTCTGACGTCCATTTGGACAGCCAGGCCATTGCAGATCTCGACATGTGGAGCAGTTTTCTCTCTGACTGGAATGGCATTTCTTTGTTCGTTCCGCAGTGGGATTCCTCTTCCCCCATGGTTTTCTCTGACGCCGCTGGTTCCTCCGGGTTCGCTGCCATTTTCAGGTCTCATTGGCTGGCTGCCGGATGGCCGCCAGAATTAGCCTCAGACTCTGCAGCCCTAAAATCCTCCCCCCTTTTGGAACTTTACCCCATTGTGGCGGCTGCTCAGGTCTGGGGTCACCACTGGTCTAACACTTCGGTGACGTTCATTACAGATAGTCAGACCTTGGTAGACATTGTCAACAAGGGCAGGGCCCAGTCCCCCAGGATTATGGCGTTGTTGCGCAAGCTAGTGTGGTTATCCCTCCATCACAATTTTTACATGCGCTGCGTACACATTCCAGGCGAACAGAATAGGGCTGCGGACGCGCTTTCCCGTGCTAATTTTGCGATTTTCTTCCAGGAAATGCCCGACGCGGATCGGTCAGGCACGCCGGTGCCCCAATTCAGCACCCTCGTTCTGGTTTAGATTCACTCTTAGAGGAGGCCAAGGGTCTGGTCACCAAATCATTGTCACGCAATACGGCGAGAAATTATCAGGCTGGCCTAAGAGCGTTTGATAAATTCTCTAAGAGTCATCCGATGGGTCAACACTCCGAAATCTCCTACATCATGGCCTTCCTGGCCTATTGTCACTCGCATCTCTCTCTGTCGTATGGTACCATCAGACTTTATTTAGCCGGACTTCAACATCATGCCATGCTGGCCACTCCTCATCACAGGTCCTTTTTTTCCGTCCAAGCTATTAAAGCCACCCTTCGGGGCATTCAAAAGGAGGGGAAGGGGTCCGTGAGCCATAGGCAACCAGTGTCCAGCAAATTGTTCAGGGATCTCTCCTCGACATTGGATGGTAATCCTTTTGGGCCCTCCATTAGCCTGATTCTGAAAGCGGCCATGTTTCTCACCTTTTATGGGTTCCTCCGGCCCGGAGAGGTTTTGGCCGGTCCAAATCGTACAAACCATCCTCTGAAGCAACATCTGTCATGGGGCCAGGGCCATTACACACTCTCCCTACCCTCTACCAAAACCAATCAGACGGGTCCCCCCACTCAAGTTAAGTTCTATCCAACTTTGAACAAATGGTGCCCCGTTCAAGTGCTGCATCAACTGACAGCACTCACCCGAGGTTCATTGCCCGATAGCCCACTCTTGCCGCATGCAGGCAAGCCGCTCAGCACCTCTCAGTTTATCTCTTATATCCGTGCCCTCGCCCAGGGACTAGGCTATGACCCTAAGGTAATTTCAGGGCACTCTTTTCGTATAGGGGCAGCCTCTGCCGCTTCTCGACATCGGGTGCCGGCCCACGTCATCCGGTCCATGGGGCGGTGGCGGTCCTCCTGCTTTACCCGGTATATACCCAATCCTCAAGTCGAGATATCTCACGCCTTTCGATCACTGGCTTTGTAATTTGTAAATAAAAGTGTTGTACCTACCTGTTGTTTTTGCCCCCTTTTCTCACTGGTGTACCCACGTCCGTGGCTTCCGGCACAATTCAGCCACTATGTTCAGGGCAGGTCTCTCTGCGTACGCCGACGTTGTCCTAGCCCTGACCATAAATTATAAGGCTGTTACCAGCCTGCATTTGTGGGAGGGGCGTCTGGCATTTATTCACCTCCCCTTCGCTCAGCCAGGCGCCCGAGCCTCACGCCCCTCCCTCCCGCCCTTTTTTCAGACTTCCATCAGGTATGCCCCCTTTTCTCACTGGTGTACCCGCGTCCGTGGCTTCCGGCACAATTCAGCCACTATGTTCAGGGCAGGTCTCTCTGCGTACGCCGACGTTGTCCTAGCCCTGACCATAAATGAGAATATAATGCTATTATGGGTTTTGTGCTGCGGTACTTGGCTATTAATCCATATACCTTTTACATTAGTACAAATTCCTCTCATACTCTTTTTCCATTGTGGTTTTAGGGTCATTGTGTTTCATATGACATGTCATGTTTATTCAAGCTGCATACATGATTTTTGTATTTTATCATACAAGCATGTATTAATAAAGATGCATTTATATTTGATACAAAGGTGTGGCGCCATTTTTTATTTTATTTTGGAGTTAATATATTTAGTACCACACATAATTATAGTGGTTCATGTGGATTTGCCTAATTTGTATAGGTGGTATAATATTGGACCCCTGTAAAACCCTTTAAACTATGCCTGATGAATGGCTTTAACATGAAGTTTACTATGAGCCAGGGAAAGAAGATGGACACCTCCTAGTAAGACCCTAGCCAAAATCCTGACTGACTACCAGTATGAACAGACCCCAGAGGTAGGTGTGTTCATACACAGGAATACCTAGAGTACTATCTAGCCCTATAGGACCCTGGTACCAATGGCAGGGACTAGACTACCTGTTCCTCCAAAAGGAAGGACAAGTGGGGTCTCCTTCAGGCCTAATAAAAACAATAGGGAAATGCAACACACAGAACCCAAACAAAATACAGAAGGGAAAGGAAAGACTTAACTTCAAAGGGGCTATGGAAGCACCAGGAACTCTGTCGAGAGCCACACACCAGCAATCCCCAACTGAAACCAAAGCTATAAACCGCACAGCACTATGGGAGAAGCAACAATAAGGAAGATTAAATGGCCACATTAGCAACACCTGAGGCAAGTGGTGTGGTCATTACCAGAAACAACACAGACACCTATTGATCCACAAGGAAAACCAGTCAGATCAAACCACGTGTTGCCAGTCTCACCGATCTCCTGCCACCTGTTGCGTGATAAAACACTGAAGGTTTACAAACAACACCTCTTAGCAACCATCAGTGAAAAACAATTACATCCGGACTTGCTTCCGGATGAAATTAGTTTTTCACTGAAGCCCCATTCACTTCTATGGGGCCAGGGCTGCGTAAAAAATGCAGAATATAGAACATGAATTGATGCGTGAAAAAAAATGCTCATGTACACAGACCCATTGAAACGAATAGGTCAGGATTCAGTGCGGGTGCTATGTGTTCATGTCATGCATTGCACCCATGCGGAAAACTTGCTTGTGTGAAAGTGGCCATACAGTATATTTAACAGATCACTTGGAAGTGCTTTCTCATCTCTATGTATATATTGTTTTTGTTGTTTGGACAAGTGCCTTTGGATTGTCCTAGTTCTCAACTGAAGGTGCAATCCTGTGTAATCCTAAGGTTATGAGGTAATCCAGAGTGGTGGGGGAGTATCTAATATCCATCTGCAGTGAGCCAATGGTTCAATGTTAAAGGGTTAATACTGTTATCCTTTCACGCGATAGGTGGCAGAAGATCGGTAAGACTGGCAACACGTGGTTTGATCTGACTGGTTTTCCTTGTGGATCAATAGGAGTCTGTGTTGTTCCTGGTAATGGCCACACCACTTGCCTCAGGTGTTGCTAATGTGGTCATTTAACCTTCCTTATTTATTGTTGCTTCTTTCATAATGCTGTATGGTTTATAGCTTCAGTTTCAGTTGTGGATTGCTGGTGTGTGGATCCTAACGGAGTTCCTGGTGCTTCCATTGCTCCTTGGAAGTTAAGTCTTTCCTTTCCCTTTTGTATTTTGTTTGGGTTCTGTGTGTTGCATTTCCCTATCGTTTGTATTAGGCCTGAGGGAGACTCCTGTTCATCCTTCCTTTTGGAGGAACAGGTACTCGTCCCTGCCATTAGTACCAGGGTCCTAAAGGGCTAGATAGGACTCAAGGTATTCTTGTGTATGAACACACCTACCTCTGGGGTCTGTCCATACTGAAAATCAGTCAGGAAGAAGCACAGTATGGGTAATGTTTTTTTTCTGCCGTAATTGTTATGTATTCCTTGCACTTGCACTTTAAACTGTTTATACATGGGCATTATATGTGGGCATTGTAATTTACACCCATTTCCCCTGTGTCTTCCTCCTGTGGATGACGCCTTTCCCTGCACTATTTTCTCTGTATGCATTATTGTATGTTATTCTATTTATTAATAGTGATGGACGAACATCGGGCGGAACGGTTTGCGAACGTGATCGCGCAAACGCGATCAAATGTTCGCAAACCGCAAGTTTGTGGTGGTCACCATTCACTTTAATGGTAGGCGAACCTGGAAAACCTTTAGGTCATATGTGCAGCCACCAAATACTTACTAGAAGTGCATAAATAGTCCCAGAACATGGACAGTGACATACTTGAGGGGAATAAATGACAAAAATTCCCACAAAAAATATGTATTTTAATCAGGGGCCATTTTTATCGTCTTAAAGGAAAATTCTCAAAAATGTGCCCTGCTGGAGCCTAGAAAATTTTTATGGGAATACAGGCCCTAAAAATTTGGTATTCACCTGACATAAAATAACAAGTAATTATGTGGCTCAAGGTACATTAAGCGGTCAATGGATAAAAAATGTACTGTAGCCCACTGGAGTACAGACCCCAAACATTAGGCATTCACCGTACAGAAAAGATCAAGTGATTATGTGGCTGGAGGTATATTAGACGGTCATTGGATATCAATTTTACTGCAGGCCAGTGGAGTACAGGCCCCAATCATTAGGCATTCACCTGACAGAAAAGATCAAGTGACTATGTGGCTTGAGGTATATTAGACGGTCAATGGATAACGATTTTACTGTAGTCCAGCACAAATACATGTCAAATACTAGTGATGAGTGGCAGGGGTCACATTCGTATTTGCGATATTTCACGAGTATTTTGTAGAATATTCTATTCTTTTTTTTTACTCGAAAATCGGCAAGATAATGGTCGCGTCATGATTCCAAATAAAGTGCTATATATTTGTTTTTAGAATATTCATAATTTTTTCCATCTGAAGTTATGATTCCTCCCTGCTTAAGTTGCTTGACAAGCAACTTAAGCAGAAAGAAATCATAACTAGTGATGACTGGCAGGGGTCATATTCGAATTCACGATATTTCGCATATTCGTTATATTCTATATTCTTTTTTTTTTACTCGAAAATCAGTAAGGTAATGATCGCGTTATATGCTGAAGTCATGATTCCGAATATAGTGCTATATATTAGTTTTTCGGATATTCGTCATTTTTTCCACCTGAAGTTATGATTCCTCCCTGCTTAAGTTGCTTGTCAAGCAACTTAAGCAAGGAGGAATCATGACTGCAGATGGAAAAAAATTATGAATAGTCTAAAAAACAAATATATAGCACTATATTTAATATAGTGCTATATATTAGTTTTTTTGAATATTCGTCAATGATGTGATGCTGGTAACATGTCCGCCATGTTTGTACTGGGGGTCTAAGTAAGGTGCCACCCAGTACTGGTCCTTGCCCTTTATGCACTGCTCAAAAAAATAAAGGGAACACAAAAATAACACATCCTAGATCCGAATTAATTAAATATTATTCTGAAATACTCTGTTCTTTACATGGTTGAATGTGCTGACAACGAAATCACACAAAAAAAATAAAAATAGAAATTACATTTTTCAACCCATGGAGGTCTGGATTTTGAGTCACACTCAAAATTAAAGTGGTAAAACACCCTTCAGGCTGATCCAACTTTGATGTAATGACCTTAAAACAAGTCAAAATGAGGGTCAGCAGTGTGTGTGGCTTCCATGTGCCTGTATGACCTCCTTACAACGCCTGTGCATGCTCTTGATGAGGTGGCGGACGGTCTCCTGAGGGATCTCCTCCCAGACCTGGACTAAAGCATCTGCCAACTCCTGGACAGTCTGTGGTGCAATGTGACGTTGGTGGATAGAGCGAGACATGATGTCCCAGATGTGCTCAATCGGATTCAGGTCTGGGGAACGGGCGGGCCAGTTCATAGCATCAATGCCTTTGTCTTGCAGGAACTGCTGACACACTCCAGCCACATGAGGTCTAGCATTGTCTTGCATTAGGAGGAACCCAGGGCCAACCGCACCAGCATATGGTCTCACAAGGGGTCTGAGGATCTCATCTTGGTACCTAATGGAAGTCAGGCTACCTCTGGTGAGCACATGGAGGGCTGTGTGGCCCTCCAAAGAAATGCCACCCCACACCATTACTGACCCAATGCCAAACTGGTCATGCTGGAGGATGTTGCAGGCAGCAGAACGTTCTCCACGGCGTCGCCAGACTCTTTCACGTCTGTCATGTGCTTAGTGTGAACCTGCTTTCATCTGTGAAGAGCACAGGGCGCCAGTGGCGAATTTGCCAATCTTGGTGTTCTCTGGCAAATGCCAAACGTCCTGCACGGTGTTGGGCTGTAAGCACAACCCCCACCTGTGGACGTCGGGCCCTCGTATCACCCTCATGGAGTCTGTTTCTGACCGTTTGAGCAGACACATGCACATTTGTGGCCTGCTGGAGGTCATTTTGCAGGGCTCTGGCAGTGCTCCTCCTGTTCCTCCTTGATAAGGCGGAGGTAGCGGTCCTGATGCTGGGTTGTTGCCCTCTTACGGCCTCCTCCACATCTCCTGATGTACTGGCCTGTCTTCTGGTAGCACCTCCATGCTCTGGACACTACGCTGACAGACACAGCAAACCTTCTTGCCACAGCTCGCATTGATGTGCCATCCTGGATAAGCTGTACTACCTGAGCCACTTGTGTGGGTTCTAAACTCCGTCTCATGCTTCCACTAGAGTGAAAGCACCGCCAGCATTCAAAAGTGACCAAAACATCAGCCAGGAAGCATAGAAACTGAGAAGTGGTCTGTGGTCACCACCTGCAGAACCACTCCTTTATTGGGGGTCTTGCTAATTGCCTATAATTTCCACCTGTTGTCTATCCCATTTGCACAACAGCATGTGAAATTGATTGTCACTCAGTGTTGCTTCCTAAGTGGACAGTTTGATTTCACAGAAGTGTGATTGACTTGGAGTTACGTTGTGTTGTTTAAGTGTTCCCTTTATTTTTTTGAGCAGTGAACTTTTTATACAGGGGTCCTTCTTCAAACACTGGAGCATGAAGGCCCTTATTTGCACTAAATTTGGCTCCTGCTCATCGCCCAGGAGAATGTCGTCCTCAGTCTCCTCCCCCAAGCCACGGACAACACCAGGGGTCCCTGAAAAGTTTAAAGCCTGCTCTTCTTGCTCATCCTCCTCCCCCAGCCACCATCCTCCTCTGACTCTTCTTCAGACTCCTGCTGACTTGTCTGGGAATTCATTCAGCATTGCGACTAACTCAACTTCCAGCTCCTGCTCCTCGACGGCTTGATCAATGGCACGACACAATGCACGCTCCAGAAAGAAAGCGTAAGGTATGATGTCACTGATGGTGCCCTGCCTGCGACTGACCAGTTTGGTAATCTCATCAAATTGTTGAAGAAGTCTGCATGCATCGCTCATGAGCAGCCACTGGCGCGGTGAAAAAAGGTCCTGCTGCAGAGTTCGTACAGCTAGTCATTAACGGCACGTTGCTGCTGGAGCAGCCTATCAAGCATATACAAGGTGGAGTTCCAGCGCGTCACAAATCAAACATCTGACGGGCCGGTGGTGTCGCTGCTGAACGTCAGCAAGGCAAGCCATGGCCATGTAAGATCTTCTAAAATGGCCAGAGATTTTCCTGGCCTGCCGCAAGACGTCCTGGGCCCAGGGTATTTGGCAACGAATCGCTGCACGACTAAGTTCAGGAAGTGTGCCATGCACTGCACATGTGTCATTTTGCCCTTTTTCAGCGCGCTCCGCAGATTGGCACCATTGTCGCACACCACTTTACCAACTATCAAATTGAGCGGGGTTAGCCACTGATCGGCCTGTGACCGCAGAGCTAAAAGCAGTGCAGGACCGGTGTGGTTCTTAGCTTCCAGGTACAACAGCCGCAGCACAGCATGGCAACGTCTCACCAGGCACGTCAAATAGGTTCTGGGGAGCTTGGGGGGTGCTGCGGAAGAGGCAGTAGCAGTGAAAAAGGAGGAGTCAGCCAAGGAGGAGATGGAGGATGAAGTAGGAAAAGGAGAAGAAGAGTCAGACCTGCATGCAATCCGTGGTGGTAACACCAAATCCACCAAAGGTGCCTTAAGGTGGTCATCCCTAGGTGAGTGTTGGGCTTACCGCGACTTATGCATTGACAGCACAGGCTGCAGATGGCAACACTACTGTCAGCAGTTGACAAGTTAAAAAAATCCCACACTAATTTATTAGCATAGCATCTTCAATACAATATACCTTTGTACTTTATTTGGTTTGTAGAGTGCTGTTGCATTATGTGTTGTTCTATATGTATTTTCAGCCATAGCGACGTGCACCTGCGCATTGGGATGTGCTGACCTCCCCCCTTTTTGTTTTACACTGCGGACCCATGTGGCGGCGTTCTGGGAGTGCCAGATGTGACCGTGCATGGTTAATGGCTCACTCCAGATACATTTGCAGTCAGTTTTTTGCCTCCTATGCACTGCGAGTTCTGCCTGCTTCTCCTCCTTATCTGCTGCTCTGTATCTCCCTCTGAACTCCCCTCCTCTTCCTCTCTTGTGGGCACCCACATGACATCCATCAACATGTCATCATTGTCACCTTCACCACCACTGACATTAGAGATCTCGGAGTAGGCAGCAACAGCGGGGACCTCCGTCCTTGGGCTGATCTGGGTATTGTCGTCAGACCGCTGGGTGGCGGCCATTGCTACCTCCTCTTCCTGATCTGATGCCAAGAATGGCTGCGCATCCGTAAGGTCTGGGAATGGATGGGAAAATAATTCCTCTGACTCGAGTGGAGAGGCTATGGTGGTGGTGGTGTCTTTGGGGGTGCACACAGCAGAGAGTGAGGAGGGTGCAGATACAGAGGATGAGGAGGGTCCAGAAGTGGAAGGCTGAGTGAGCCACTCAACCAACTCTGGTGCGTCCTTTGACGTAATAGCACGCACCTTCACATGCCCGACCCCTACCACCACTGCAGAATGGCTTGCCTCTTCCTCTGCCTGTCATTTTCAAAATGATCCGGTGACAAAGATCCTATAGAAGAGTAGTATTTGTGGAAGCAGATATATCGCAGGCCTCAATCAATATTTGGTGGAAGCTGGTATATCAATCCCCTCTATCAGTATTTTGTGGAAACAGGTATATAGAACCCCTTAATGAGTATTTACTGAAAGCCAGTACATCAAACCCCTTAATCAATATTTGGTGGAAGCTGGTGTATCGCAGACCTCAATCAATATTTGGTGGAAGCCGGTATACCAATCCCCTCTATCAGTATTTTGTGGAAACAGGTATATAGAACCCCTTAATGAGTATTTACTGGAAGCTAGTATATCAAACCCCTTAATCAATATTTGGTGGAAGCCGGTGTGTCACACCCCTCAATCAATATTTTGTGGAAGCCGGTGTATCACATCCCTCAGTCAGTATTTTGTGGAAGCAGGCATATCAAACCCCTTAATCAGTATTCTGTGGTAACAGGTATATCGCACCACTTAATCCGTTTTTTTGGGGACAACAGGTATATCACACCAGTTGGAATTAGTTATTTCAATAGCGTTTGTCCCTCTATTTAGCTCCGGTATCTCAGCAGAACCGCACACAACTGCTGCACAATACAAATGCACTATAATATACTTTCTGTTAGAAGGTATATTATAGGTATATCACACCCCTCAATATTTTTTTATTTTTTTGGGCAACAGGTATATCACACCAGTTGCAATTAGTTATTCCAGTATAGTTTGTCCCTCTATCTAGCTGCCGTATCTCAGCAGAACCGCACACAACTGCTGCACAATACAAATGCACTATAATATACTTTCTATGTTAGGGTACTTTCACACTAGCATTTTTGTTTTCCGGTATTGAGTTCCGTCCTAGGGGGCTCAATACCGGAAAAAAAACTGATCAGTTTTATCCTAATGCATTCTGAATGTAGAGTATTCTGTTCAGTATGCATCAGGTAGCATCAGTTCAGTCCTTCTTACGTTTTTTGACCGGAGAAAATACCGCAGCATTCTGCAGTTTTCTCTCCGGCCAAAAATCCTGAAAACTTGCTGGAATGCCAGATCCGGCATGAATTTCCATTGAAATGCATTAATGCCAGATCAAGCCCCAAGTATTGCGGAAAAACGGATCTGTCCTTTCCGTCCGCGCATGCACAGACCATTAAATCTGTTAAAAAAAAAAAATACCGGATCTGTTTTTACGGATGACAACCGGAAAGACGGATCCAGTTTTGCAATGCATTTGTGAGACGGATCCGGATCCGTCTCCGTCTCACAAATGCATCCATTTGCGTCCAGGTATTATCACACCAGTTGCAATTAGTTACTTCAAATAGCATTTGTCCCTCTATCTAGCTGCGGTATCTCAGCAGAACCGCACACAACGATAGCACACCTATACCAGTCCTTAAAAGGACTTTTGTGGCCCTATTAGCTAGCGTTTGGTGTCCCTAACAGTCTGTCCCTGCTCTACACAGCAACCTCTCCCTACACTGGCTAAAAATAGAATGAAAAAATGGCTGGAAGATTGGGTTTATTTATAGGGTAGGGGGTATGTCCATGTGCTGAAACATCTCAATTGGCTGTCCTGTCCCACCTGATGGATGTGTCATGGGTCAAAGTTCGGAGCTATGCAAAGAAATATGGCACGTGCGAATACCGCCATATGTTTGCATGTTCGCCGAATCGCGAACGAGCAAAGTTCACCGCGAAACAACCACTGGGCGAACCGCAAGGCCATCTCTATTTATTAATAAAGTGAATTTATTTAGTATGCGGTATGGTATTTTTTTTTTTGTATTGTGGTTAGAATGAAGGAAGGGGATGAATGGAAGACAGCTTTTAATACTCCTGATGGGCACTTTGAGAACCTGGTCATGCCTTTCAGGTTGACCAATTTTCCTGCGGTTTTCCAGCATTTTGTGAATGACATTTTTTATCACCTTGTGGGGAGGTTTGTAGTCGTGTATTTGGATGACATTCTAATTTATTTTCCAGATGTGGAAACACATCAGGATCACGTTAGACAGTTGTTACAGATCCTAAAGGACAATAAATTGAACGCAAAATTAGAAGTGTGTTTTTGCTGTACACGAGGTGCTGCTGTCCTCTTCAGGTTTTCGAATGGATCTAGAGAAAGTCCGTGCTGTATTGGACTGGGATCGACCCGAAAATCTGAAGGCTCTTATGCGGTTTTTGAGATTTACCAACTTATACAGAAAATGTATTCAGAATTATTCGACAATAGTAAAACCCTTAACAGACATATATAAGAAAGGGACAGATATCTCAGTGTGGTCTGATTCAGCGTTGCAAGCCTTTTCTGTTATTAATGAATGCTTCTCTTCTGCCCCTATATTGGTGCAGCCGGATGTAGCACAAACTTTCATTGTGGAAGTGGACGCGTACGAGGTGGGGGTAGGAGCAGTTTTATCATAGGGCCCATCACCTGGTAAATGACATCCATGTGCCTTTTTCTCTAAAAAAAACTCTCTTCCGCAGAGAGAAATTATGATGTGGGTAACAGAGAGTTACTGGCCATTAGGTTGGCTTTTGAGGAATGGCGTCATTGGTTGGAAGGAGAAATTCATCCGATCACGGTGTTCACAGATCACAAAAACCTGGGTTACCTGGAGTCGGCTAAATGACTGAACCCGAGACAAGCCAAATGGTCTTTGTTTTTCACCAGATTCAATTTCATTGTCACCTATCGTCCTGGGGTTAAGAACGTCAAGGCAGATGCCTTGTTACATAGTTTTCCTGGAGGTGGTGATTTTAAAAATCTGAGTCCTATACTGTCAGAAGGAGTGGTGATATCTGCTCTTTACCCTGACCTAGAGGTGAAGGTGATAGAGGCCCAGGGAGACGCACCGGATTCTTGTCCCTCTGGGAAACTGTTTGTGCCATCGGAATTGCATCACAAGGTATTTGAGGAACATCACTGTACAGTTCTTACGGGACACCTTGGGAGTAGATCCACTGCCGACCTCATCTCTCGTAGATTCTGGTGGCCAGGGTTGTGTAAGTGTGTTGAGGACTATGTGTCAGCCTGTAATACATGTGCACGTACTAAGGTGACACATACTCGGCCTTCCGGATCTCTACCTCCGTTGCCCATCCCGTCCAGACCATGGACTCACTTATCCATGGATTTTATCACTGATCTACCTAATTCTTGAGGAAAGACAGTTATTCTGGTGATAGTTTATAATTTTAGTAAAATGGTGAACTTTATAGCGTTGCCGGGCCTATCTAATGATGAAACACTTGCACAGGTGTTTGTTGACAACATTGTGAAACTCCATGGCATTCCCCCTGACGTGGTCTCGGATCGTGGGACTCAGTTTGTTTCCAGATTCTGGAAGGCGTTCTGTAGTCGACTGGGGGTACAAATGTCCTTTTCTTCGGCTTTTCATCCACAGTCGAACGGACAGACGGAACACACTGATCAAAGTGTGGAGATTCACTTAAGATGTTTTGTCTCTGAGAATCAGGAGGAGTGGTCTTCGTTTTTGTCTTTGACAGAGTTTGCCATAAACAATCATAGACAGAGTCCAATGGTAATTTGCCGTTTTTTAACAATTAATACGTAATATTAATGCTATAAAATCACTACACATATTTTTAGGAGTTATATATAACATTGGCTTTTAATTATTGATATCTGAAGTTATGTATCCAATGCTATGAAATTCCATTTGTTATACAGTACGCCACGTACTATTTAGTACAATGCTAAATAGCATTGAATGCATCCATTGTATGTCGACCTATATGTTTTTTACAGTTGTTTTTTATAGTTGTCCTTTATTAAACTTGAGTTCTTTTCACAGTGATTCTAGGTGTTAGAGTGCCTATCTACTTCCATTTTATTTGTTGATTAGGGTGTATCAAGAGATTAGAGCACCTTACCATAGCGACAAGAGGGTGAGCCATCCTCCATTTCTTTGATTATATCTGTGCAATACTTCCCTAGAAAAAAAACACACCACAAGTTTTTATATTTTTATTATACTTTATTATACCTTGTGCCATGTATTTTTGATAGGTGTGCAAGGTTTTGCACACCACTAAGCTTACTACTTGCCCAATATTAATAGGTATTGTGTTCATTTCTGTGCAATACCTGTGAACTGTGTCTGCTGCTTGCATTTATACTGTACCTCCCATCATCTGTGCAGTAAAGAGAGGCTTTATTTATACTAACCAAACAGACCTAGTGATGGCTTCCACCATCCGACAGCCCCTGTCTCTTGCCCTCCTGTGCTGCACGACACAGGGAGTGCTAGAGTGAGGATTGTCACTATGGGTATAACTACCACCATCATAGCCACTACCAGCACTCATGTCTTCCACATTACCCCCTTCACAGGTCTGCTGCACATCTACAGGTGTCCCCTATCAACTCCATTTTCGGTTAGAGAACTATAGAGGTAGGTCCACCATTTTGTCTGGGTCACCTGCCACGTTGACTTTTTCTGCCCTGTATGGTTTTCCCTTCTCTGCTTCTCTCTTTTTTTATTTTTTTTGGTTGAGACGCTCTCCTTTCTCTTGGTTACTGATGGTGGTGTGGGTATACAGGGAGTGCAGAATTATTAGGCAAGTTGTATTTTTGAGGATTAATTTAATTATTGAACAACAACCATGTTCTCAATGAACCCAAAA
Source organism: Bufo gargarizans (assembly GCF_014858855.1). NCBI lineage: Eukaryota > Metazoa > Chordata > Amphibia > Anura > Bufonidae > Bufo > Bufo gargarizans. The sequence continues at coordinate 411,160,650 of NC_058082.1, read as the reverse complement.
AACTCATTAATATCAAAGCTGAATATTTTTGGAAGTAGTTTTTAGTTTGTTTTTAGTTTTAGCTATTTTAGGGGGATATCTGTGTGTGCAGGTGACTATTACTGTGCATAATTATTAGGCAACTTAACAAAAAACAAATATCAACATTTCAATTATTTATTTTTACCAGTGAAACCAATATAACATCTCAACATTCACAAATATACATTTCTGACATTCAAAAACAAAACAAAAACAAATCAGTGACCAATATAGCCACCTTTCTTTGCAAGGACACTCAAAAGCCTGCCATCCATGGATTCTGTCAGTGTTTTGATCTGTTCACCATCAACATTGCGTGCAGCAGCAACCACAGCCTCCCAGACACTGTTCAGAGAGGTGTACTGTTTTCCCTCCTTGTAAATCTCACATTTGATGATGGCCACAGGTTCTCAATGGGGTTCAGATCAGGTGAACAAGGAGGCCATGTCATTAGATTTTCTTCTTTTATACCCTTTCTTGCCAGCCACGCTGTGGAGTACTTGGACGCGTGTGATGGAGCATTGTCCTGCATGAAAATCATGTTTTTCTTGAAGGATGCAGACTTCTTCCTTGTCATGGTCTTACCTCCTTGCTGTTCCCTTCGTTTGACATGTGCTGGCGGCCATCTTGGTTTCTGGGTTTTCTTGTAGCCTCCCACCCTGCGGCTCCTCCTTCCCACTGGGAGGAGCTGGATGCCTAGCTCATATATATAGGAGGTCTGTGGCTTCAGTTCCTTGCTTGGTCCTCCTGTGTTCACATGCTTCCAAGACTGCTGCTGCTTCTGGTTCCTGATCCTGGCCTCGTCTGACTACCCCGTTGGTTCCTGATTCCGGCTTCGTCTGACTACCCCGTTGGCTCCTGATCCTGGCTTCGTCTGACTACCCTTCTGGTTCCTGACCTCTGTCTCCGCAAGACCCTGCTTCGGTTTAGCCATCCGTTTGGACTTTGCTTACGGCTTGCTCTTCAATAAAACCTTCTTATTTTCCACTTATCTCTTGTTGTACGTCTGGTTCATGGTTCCATGACATTAGGACCAAGCCATGAATTCTGACGGTACAGGGCCACCCTCGCTACCTACGCTGGTTGCCAGACTTGATCAGCAGGATCACCTGTTGGGTCGGTTCGCTGTGGCGTTGCAAACCCTGCTTGAACGCACGGCTCATTTAGCTTCCGTTGCCGATGGGTCGGTTGTCGCTCCTGGGCCCGCTCCTACTGCCGCTCCGGTTGTTGCGCCAGAGTCTACCCTGACACCTGTTGCTGCGCCTGTGGTGTTTCAGGGTATGACCGGTTCTGCCCCCCTTCCACACCGCTTTGGGGGAGAGCCAACTCAGTGCCGAGGTTTCCTTAACCAGGTGGGCATTTACTTCGAGTTGCTGCCACATGCCTTTCCTACTGAGAGATCAAAGGTGGGCTTCTTGATCTCGCTGCTCTCGGACAAGGCCTTGGCCTGGGCCAGCCCTTTATGGGAGAACAACAATCCGGTGGTTGCCGAGTTTTCCGGTTTTGTTGCTTCTCTTCGGAAGGTATTCGATGTGCCGGCTCGTGCTGCCTCTGCTGCGAAGCTCCTTATGTCCATCAGACAGGGTTCACGATCCGTAGCTGAATACGCCATTGAGTTTCGTACCCTGGCAGCAGAGGTGGGCTGGAATAATGAGGCTCTGGTCGCTGCTTTCTCTCATGGTCTCTCGGATGCCTTGAAGGATGAGGTTGCAGCTAAGGACCTACCAGTGGAGCTCGAGTCTCTTATTTCTTTCCTGATTTTGATTGACACCAGACTCAGGGAGAGACCTTCCTTTAAGGAGAGCCTGCGGAGGCCTTCTAACAGATTGGCGCCTACGTTTGCTGTCCCACCCGTGCCTCCCTCTCCTCCCACGCCTCCTGGGGATGACTTGTCTGGGGGTGAACCCATGCAGCTGGGGTTTGCTCGCCTGTCCGAGGGGGAGAGGGTACTCCGGAGACGCGAGGGCCGATGCATGTACTGTGGTCTCGGTGGGCATTTTCGGTTGGCATGCCCGAACCGTCCGGGAAACGCTCGCACCTGAGATCCTGTCGGGGGCAGATCTTGGGTGGAGTCTCCTCGTCCCCGGTTTCCCGTGTTGACAAACCACTGATTACTGTTGTCCTCTCCTGGGTCGGGGGCTCGGTGACGACCCAGGCGTTGGTGGACTCTGGTGCTGGTGGTTTGTTCATTGATAGTGTGTTCGCTGCCGCCAATTCCATTCCTCTGCAGCCTCGAGGTTCCCCACTGGCTCTTGAGGCGATAGACGGCAGACCCCTTCTGCCGCCACACGTGACTCATGAGACCCTTCCAGTGGGGATGGCCATTGGTGCCGTTCACAGAGAGTCGGTCTGTCTCCAGGTTATTTCGTCTCCACACTACTCGGTGGTCTTGGGGTACCCCTGGCTCCAGAAGCATAATCCGACTTTCGATTGGAAATCGGCCGAGATCCTCTCGTGGTCACCGCAGTGTGGGGCTAGTTGCATCCATGGGCCTGTCAAGTTGCTGAGTACTTCCTCGGACTCTCTGTTGCCTCCTGAATACGAGGAGTACCGGGATGTATTCGATAAGGTGCGTGCGGTTGCCCTACCTCCGCACCGCCCATACGATTGTGCCATAGAGTTACAATCTGGTGCCGTTCCTCCTCGTGGCAAAGTCTATCCACTGTCGGTAGCGGAGAATGAGGCCATGGAGGAGTACGTGAGGGAGGCGCTTTCACGCGGACACATTCGCAAATCCTCGTCCCCGGCAGGGGCTGGATTTTTCTTTGTGAAAAAGAAGGGCGGTGAATTGAGGCCTTGCATCGATTACAGGGGTCTCAATCGCATCACGATAAAGAACGCTTACCCGATACCCTTGATTTCCGAGCTGTTCGATCGCCTCAAAGGGGCCACGGTCTTTACCAAACTCGACCTGAGGGCGGCATATAACCTGGTAAGGATCAAGGCGGGCGATGAGTGGAAGACCGCGTTTAACACCAGGACCGGTCATTATGAATCCTTGGTTATGCCCTTTGGGTTGTGCAATGCGCCCGCAGTCTTCCAGGAATTCATCAACGATGTTTTCCGTGACCTGTTGCAGCAGTGTGTGGTGGTCTATTTGGATGACATCTTGGTATATTCTGAATCCATGGAGGCCCACGTTCTGGATGTCAGACGAGTGTTGCAACGGTTACGAGAGAACAGGCTGTTCGGTAAGCTTGAGAAATGCGAATTTCACCGATCCCAGGTAACCTTCTTAGGTTACATCATTTCCGCTGAGGGGTTCTCCATGGATCCTGAGAAGGTTTCGGCTGTCTTACAGTGGCCCCAGCCCAGTGGTCTTCGTGCCCTGCAGCGCTTTTTGGGCTTCGCCAATTATTATCGGAAGTTCATCAGGGACTTTTCCATGCTAGCCAAGCCTCTCACGGATCTGACCAGGAAGGGCAGCAATCCCCAGGTCTGGCCGCCCGAGGCCATCCGAGCTTTTGAGGCTCTAAAGTCCGCCTTTGTGTCGGCTCCGATTCTGTCGCATCCCAACCCTGGGTTGCCGTTTGTCCTTGAGGTGGACGCGTCTGAGACGGGAGTAGGCGCCCTCCTGTCTCAGCGTAGAACACCGGAGGGTCCTCTGCTTCCTTGTGGGTTTTACTCCCGGAAACTGTCTTCCGCGGAGTGCAACTATCAGATTGGTGACAGGGAGTTATTGGCCATCGTGCAGGCCCTTAAAGAATGGAGGCACTTGCTCGAGGGCTCGGTGGTTCCGGTTCTCATCCTGACGGACCACAAGAATCTGACCTACCTCTCTGAGGCCAAGAGATTGACACCACGTCAGGCCAGATGGGCTCTGTTCTTGTCACGTTTTAATTACGTGGTCTCCTACCTACCCGGTTCCAAGAACATCAGAGCGGATGCCTTATCACGGCAGTACTCCGAGCTGTCCGGGGAGGAGTCGATTCCGACTTCGGTCATACCTCCGAATCAGATCCTGGCCGCCATTCGCACCAGCCTGACCTCTCCCCTGGGTGAGCAGATTTTGGCGGCTCAATCTGGTGCTCCCTCTGGGAGACCCAACGGCAGGTGTTTTGTGCCTGAGGAGTTGCGCACTCGGTTGTTGCGAACCTACCATAACTCCAAGGCCGCGGGGCATCCTGGAAAGAATCAGCTGTCCTGGGCTGTTTCACGTCTGTTCTGGTGGCCTTCCCTACGTTCCGACATCGCCGCATATGTAGCGGCATGCTCCGTTTGTGCCCAGAGTAAGTCCCCTCGGCACCTTCCGTTGGGCCTTTTGCAACCCATAGCCACCGGGGAGCGTCCATGGTCACACCTGGGGATGGATTTCATTGTGGACCTCCCTGCATCCCGAGGCCATACGGTCATTCTCATGATAGTGGATCGGTTTTCCAAAATGTGCCACTGTGTTCCTCTCAAGAAGTTACCCTCTGCACAAGAGTTGGCCTCGATTTTTGCCAGGGAGGTCTTCCGGTTGCACGGTTTGCCCAAGGAGATTGTGTCGGATCGGGGGAGTCAGTTTGTGTCCAGGTTCTGGCGCGCCTTTTGCTCCCAGTTGGGGATTCATCTCTCTTTCTCCTCGGCCTACCACCCTCAGTCCAATGGGGCTGCAGAACGATCCAATCAGGCCTTGGAGCAATTCCTTCGTTGCTATGTCTCCGATCACCAAGACAATTGGGTTGACCTCCTGCCTTGGGCTGAGTTTGCCAGGAACACGGCGGTGAACTCTTCCTCTGGGACGTCTCCCTTCATGGCCAATTATGGGTTCCAACCTGCCGTGTTACCGGAGGTATTCTCTCCCCAGGATATTCCGGCTGTGGAGGATCACCTTTCCGTCCTACGTGCTTCTTGGGTACAGATCCAGAGGTCCCTTGAGGTCTCTGCGCAGCGCCAGAAACTCCAGGCTGATCGCAGACGAGCGCCCGCTCCTTCCTACCAGGTCGGAGACCGTGTATGGTTGTCCACCCGCAACCTCAACCTTCGAGTGCCCACTCCCAAGCTGGCGCCTCGCTTTGTTGGTCCCTTCCGAGTGCTTCGCAGGGTAAACCCGGTAGCCTATGCCCTTGCGCTTCCTCCTGGCATGCGGATCTCCAACGTGTTTCATGTCTCCCTGTTGAAGCCACTGGTGTGTAATTGTTTCACTTCCTCGATTCCTCGGCCTCGTCCGGTCCAAGTGGGCAATCGTGAGGAGTATGAGGTGAGCAATATCCTGGACTCACGCCTGGTCCGCGGCCGGGTGCAGTTTTTGGTCCATTGGCGTGGTTATGGTCCAGAGGAGCGTTCCTGGGTTCCCTCCGCAGATGTCCATGCTCCTGTCTTGCTCCGAGCCTTCCACGCACGCTTCCCTCAGAAACCGTTCCTTACTCCGCGGAGGAGGGGCCCTTGAGGGGGAGGTACTGTCATGGTCTTACCTCCTTGCTGTTCCCTTCGTTTGACATGTGCTGGCGGCCATCTTGGTTTCTGGGTTTTCTTGTAGCCTCCCACCCTGCGGCTCCTCCTTCCCACTGGGAGGAGCTGGATGCCTAGCTCATATATATAGGAGGTCTGTGGCTTCAGTTCCTTGCTTGGTCCTCCTGTGTTCACATGCTTCCAAGACTGCTGCTGCTTCTGATTCCTGATCCTGGCCTCGTCTGACTACCCCGTTGGTTCCTGATTCCGGCTTCGTCTGACTACCCCGTTGGCTCCTGATCCTGGCTTCGTCTGACTACCCTTCTGGTTCCTGACCTCTGTCTCCGCAAGACCCTGCTTCGGTTTAGCCATCCGTTTGGACTTTGCTTACGGCTTGCTCTTCAATAAAACCTTCTTATTTTCCACTTATCTCTTGTTGTACGTCTGGTTCATGGTTCCATGACATTCCTGTACCACTGCTTGAAGAAGGTGTCTTCCAGAAACTGGCAGTAGGACTGGGAGTTGAGCTTGACTCCATCCTCAACCCGAAAAGGCCCCACAAGCTAATCTTTGATGATACCAGCCCAAAACCAGTACTCCACCTCCACCTTGCTGGCGTCTGAGTCGGACTGGAGCTCTCTGCCCTTTACCAATCCAGCCACGGGCCCATCCATCTGGCCCATCAAGACTCACTCTCATTTCATCAGTCCATAAAACCTTAGAAAAATCAGTCTTGAGATATTTCTTGGCCCACTCTTGACGTTTCAGCTTGTGTGTCTTGTTCAGTGGTGGTCGTCTTTCAGCCTTTCTTACCTTGGCCATGTCTCTGAGTATTGCACACCTTGTGCTTTTGGGCACTCCAGTGATGTTGCAGCTCTGAAATATGGCCAAACTGGTGGCAAGTGGCATCTTGGCAGCTGCACGCTTGACTTTTCTCAGTTCATGGGCAGTTATTTTGCGCCTTGGTTTTTCCACATGCTTCTTGCGACCCTGTTGACTATTTTGAATGAAACGCTTGATTGTTCGATGATCACGCTTCAGAAGCTTTGCAATTTTAAGAGTGCTGCATCTCTCTGCAAGATATCTCACTATTTTTGTCTTTTCTGAGCCTGTCAAGTCCTTCTTTTGACCCATTTTGCCAAAGGAAAGGAAGTTGCCTAATAATTATGCACACCTGATATAGGGTGTTGATGTCATTAGACCACACCCCTTCTCATTACAGAGATGCACATCACCTAATATGCTTACAGTCATGTGAAAAAATTAGGACACCCTTTGAAAGCATGTGGTTTTTTGTAACATTTTTAATAAAAGCTTATTTCATCTCCGTTTCAACAATACAGAGAGATTAAAGTAATCCGACTAAACAAAGAAAACTGAAGAAAAGTCTTTTCAAGATCTTCTGTAAATGTCATTCTACAAAAATGCCTATTCTAACTGAGGAAAAAGATAGGACACCCTTGCCCCTAATAGCGAGTGTTACCTCCTTTGGCTGAAATAACTGCAGTGAGACGGTTCTTGTAGCCATCTACCAGTCTTCGACATCGGTCTGAGGAAATTTTACCCCACTCCTCAATGCAGAACTTTTTCAGCTGTGAGATGTTTGAGGGGTTTCTTGCACGTACAGCCCTTTTCAAGTCACCCCACAGCATCTCAATGGGATTCAAATCTGGACTTTGACTTGGCCATTCCAGGACTCTCCATTTCTTCTTTTTCAGCCAATCTTTGGTTGATTTACTAGTATGTTTTGGGTCATTGTCATGTTGCATGGTCCAGTTCCGCTTCAGCTTTAATTTTCTAACTGATGGTCTCACATGTTCTTCAAGCACCTTCTGATACACAGTAGAATTCATCGTGAATTCTATGATGGTGAGCTGACCAGGTCCTGCTGCAGCAAAGCAGCCCCAAACCATGACACTTCCACCTCCATGCTTCACAGTTGGTATGAGGTTCTTTTCTTGGAATGCTGTGTTTGGTTTACGCCAAACATGTCCTCTGCTGTTGTGTCCAAATAATTTAATTTTGGACTCATCTGTCCAAAGAACATTATTCCAGAAGTCCTGGTCTTTGTCAACTTTATCTCTGGCAAATGTCAGTCTGGCCTGAATGTTTATCTTGGAAAGCAAAGGTTTCCTCCTTGCACACCTCCCATGCAAGTTAAACTTGTACAGTCTCTTTCTGATTGTAGAGGCATGTACTTCTACATCAACAGTAGCCAGAGCCTGCTGTAGTTCTCGAGATGACACTTTAGGGTTTTTGGAGACCTCTTTTAGCATCTTGCGGTCTGCTCTTGGGGTGAACTTGCTGGGGCGACCAGTCCTGGGCATGTTGGCAGTTGTTTTGAAAGCCCTCCACTTGTAGACTATCTTCCGGACAGTGGAATGGCTGATTTCAAAATCTTTTGAGATCTTTTTAAATCCCTTCCCAGACTCATAGGCTGCTACAATCTTTTTTCTGAAGTCCTCTGACAGCTCTTTTGCTCTCACCATGGTGCTCACTCTCACTTCAACAGTCAGGAGCACACCAAACTAAATGTCTGAGGTTTAAATAGGGCAAGCCTCATTCAACATGCAGAGTAACGATCTACTAATTATGTGCACCTGGTGTGATATACCTGTGTGAGATCTGAGCCAATTTAAGAGGGAATACATGTGAGGGTGTCCTATCTTTTTCCTCAGTTAGAATAGGCATTTTTGTAGAATGACATTTACAGAAGATCTTGAAAAGACTTTTCTTCAGTTTTCTTTGTTTAGTTGGATTACTTTAATCTCTCTGTATTGTTGAAACGGAGATGAAATAACCTTTTATTAAAAATGTTACAAAAAACCACATGCTTTCAAAGGGTGTCCTAATTTTTTCACATGACTGTAATTGGTAGTGGGCTTTCGAGCCTATACAGCTTGGAGTAAGACAACATGCATAAAGAGGATGATGTGGTCAAAATACTCATTTGCCTAATAATTCTGCACTCCCTGTAGTGAAATATTATCTCACACTCTATTATTTCAAAGGTCTTTTTTGTTGATTAAATTAGGGAATAGTCCCTGGAAACACTACAAGAGTCACTTGTGGTTCATTGAAATGTATAAACTAAGCCTGGTGTCACATATACCATATGTTTTGCCCTATAAGATGCACTGGCCCATAAGACACACCTAGGTACTGTATTAGAGGAGGACAATAAGAAAAAAAAATTCATTAGACCTCAGATCACATCAGCAATCAGACCCCCAATATTAATCAGACCTCAGCTCACAGCCCCAGTCAGATCCCCAATGTTAATAAAACATCAGATTAGACCTCAGATCAGAGCCCAATATAAAGAAGACCCTCAATCAGACCTTAGATGAGACCCCATGCATTATATCAGTCCTCCATTCCTCATATCAGCCCTCAACCATATGTGATCAGCCCTCAGCCAAATGTAATAAGCCCCCAGCCATATGTTATCATCCCCCAGCCATATGTAATCAGCCCCCAGTCATATAATCGGCCCCCAGTCATATGTAATCAGCCCCCAGTCATATAATCAGGCCCCTGTCCTATAATTAGCCCCCAGTAATATATATAATTAGCCCCCAGTCATATAATCAGCCCCCATCCATTATTCAGCAGCTCCTGCCATTATTCAGCAGCCCCCTAGCCATTATACAGCAGCCCCCAGCCTCAGATCACAAAATAAATAAACCACTTACCTCTCCTGCTCCTGGACGCCACCGCTACTCTTCTCGAGCGCGATCCTCTTCCTCCTGCTGTCGGCTGTGCTTTGAACTGGCGTGCACAGTGTGAGGTCATAGAGCACCCTCACGCTGACCGTAGAGCACCACTACACAGCCGACAGCCGAGGAACAGGAAGAGGTGAGTACAGAGCCTTCACCGCTTCCTTTTCCTCCGGTACTAATGAGCACTTCCATTAGTATTCGCCCCATAAGATGCAGTTTTTTTTTGGGGGGGGGGGGAGTGCATTTTATGGGGTGAAAAATACGATATGCTTTTTCTAGTGTTTTTGAGGGGTTTTTAAGTTCCTGAAGTTCCTTTATTGGCTGGCATATTTTGCAGGTTTTCCTTAGCTAAAAATCACAGCTCCTGATGTTATTCCATGGAAAATATTAAATGTAGCAGAAACGGGTATATTTTGTATACCTTTGAGATGCATTTTTTAGGTCACTGGCATCGTTATAATTTTTGCATGGTGTTTTTCGACTAATGTATTTTCCCAATCTACAGAAGAAGTTGCTCTACAGAGGAAGATATATCACAGGGGGTATATACTTTCCAGCCTTAAAGGGGTCTCTGATGTGCCTTGTGCCAGCAGCCCCAATTAGTGATTATAGTATGGCTTGCAGAGGAAATCTGATGATATAACCTTTCCACGTGGCTTAACAAAAATGGACTGTGCAAAGGTTTTTCCCATGAAGACTAATTAATTCCTAAATGCTGTATACCTAATTGATGTTTTAGCGAAACAAGCAGTCACTTCCAGAGATATAACTAATAATTTATTTACATGAATTAACTTTCTGGTTCACATTTTCAGAATAATTTTGAAAAGGCCTCCATGGCAAGATTTAATCACATCACCATGTAAAAATCAAGAATTTTTATATGGTTGCAAAACTGTTTCCATAAGCAAACATTGAAGTTGTGCAATGGTCAAATAAACCATCTTTATTGAGATAGTTTGGCACCTGAAAGTTGCCATGAAGGCTAACCTTCCTATAATAATTTAAATACATCACGGTATGAAGCCCCATGTTAGAGGTAGGCTTGGAGATATAGAAGTTTCCCTAAGATCATTGTTTTCTATGGTCTTGAAATGGCATCTGTCAACAGAACTAAGTTGTTGCATCTATGAGAACAAGCACACGTCCATAGGCTATATCAAGGGGCATCAGAAGTGCTATGTATTATGCCAATTAAGCATACAGTTTGTCCAGTTAGATGCCCTGAGAGCACTCATCTCTTCCATATCAGCTTTCATTTTTGAAAGACCATTTAATAAAAACTAAACCAATAACCTGATGGATTGCTATAGGCAACTGTTTGACTTTTACCTTATTCTCCAGGGGCATACACAGATCTCATAGAGCCCTATAGAAACCCTTAATATGGGCCTCAATGCCCTACTCAGTTTTCCAGTATACGTGCATCACTGCCAGGCAACATGGAACGTACAGCACGATTTCCCAGATTTCTGACTAATTTGAAATTTATTTTTAATAAAAAAAATGTTATAAAAAAGCCACACTCTGCATCCATCTTCTGTCTTGGAAAAAGGAGGAACAGATCATTCATAAATATGGCACTCTTTCTGAACACTGTATTTCTCAATGTATTTACAACAGACAACTGGAATAAATGCACTGACAACCTCTCCTGCTTCCCTTCACGCAGAATATTATAAATCTGTCTGTTTGAAGCCACCACTAGGGGGAGTTCCATGTACAGGAATTTATACAGATATTATTGAAATCAATGAAAGATCTTTATGTCCCCTATTGGCGCCTGAAGGAAAATGGACTGAATCTACAGTATGTTCGGAATGAGAGGCAGTTCAGTGCCAGCATGCCTTTCCCCATGGCCGCCCTCCACTTGGGCTACATAGCACTCACGTGGTCTGCCTAAATGGTATGTACGCAGCTGACATTCTCATATAATAATGTGTCTGAGATATACAGAATGTGTTACTATAGCTCCCACACTGTATTAGTGATGTCAGTGTGTTCATGCTTCATGGATTTTCCATTTGCCAGTGGAATAGTACACAGGTTACCCTCATTACAATTCAAAGAAGCTAATCCACAACTTTTCACAGAATTCTGTAACTTATTACACGCAGATATTTTACTAAGTATGTGAATGGGATATACACTAACAAAAAACTAAAAAACACACCCAGTATGCAGTTATGTTTCATGCATGATATGTCAATATAATTATAGATGTGGTGTGATTAGACACTGGGTAGTGTACCTCTTGGTGAAAGACCATTGACTGCTAGATATACCTCGACAACACATTTGAAGACATTCTGCCCAGTTGACAGACTTAGAGGGGGCACATTTTTCTACTGAGACAAGCAGGATATTTGTTCAATCAAATTGCCTGCCATCTAGGCCATTCTGACCTAACTGTCAGAAGCAGTGGTTATGTGAGTACACGGACACACATGAAGAACAGACTCTAGATCACTCAGACAGACCACCAGTAGAGAGGATTATTTGATCTGCTGACAAGCATAAGCAGTTCCCATAGTTTCATTGCTCACCATCCAGTCACAGGTGGCACCTTTATTATACACCCCTGTCTCTGCCCGAACCATTTTCAGGTGCTTAGCAGGAAATTTAGTGTCATAGCGTTCATTATGTGTCCTGCCATTGACAGCCAGCCACTGTCGCCTTCAATTGTAATGGTGTTATGAATGAGAAACCTGGACTGCTATTGACTGGAACCAAATTGTCTTTAGTAATGAATCCAGGTACTGTTCAAGTATGGAGGCTTGGTGGTGAGTGTTTCAATCCTGCCTTTGCTGTGGAGCAACACACTGCCCCAACTGCTGGCAGGGCTTACAGCTGGCATTTTCCAGCAGGATAATGTTGGCCTGCACACAGCAACTTCTTCTCAGGAATGTTTTCTCCAGACTGCACTTCCTTGGCCTGCCCAGTCGCCAGATTTATCGCTAATCAAGCATTTATGAAACAAGCTAGGACACCAGCTTTGACTACCTACCAGTGTGCAGGATCTACAGGCCCAGCTGCAACATCAATGGGTAAATGTCCCACAGGATACCATACAGAACCTGTATAACTCCATGTCCACTCATATCTCACCTTATAGCCAGGCTAGAGGTGGCCCACCCATTAGAGCCTTCTTTCATTGTACAGTTTTCCCCAATAATCCTGTCCTTTCACTCTAATGCTGTAATCACTTACATATTCACAAATATAAAGTTTCATTTGATTCCAAAAACTCCTTCTTGGTGCATTATTTTTTGTCAATGAGTGTAAATTACCCAAATAACATCCTCTCCTGGGGGAATGTCAACAGATTCTGTCAGGATTTAGGTACAGAATTTGTGCCTAAATCCTGACAGAATCCTGCAAAGTACCTGGCATACAACCCCATTACAGTGTAAGGCCTCATGCACACGACCGTGCCATTTTTTGCGGTCCGCAAACTGCAGATCCGCAAAAAATGGAAGCCGCCCCCTGTGCCTTCCACAATTTACGGAACGGACGGCCCATTGTAGAAATGCCAATTCTTGTTCGCAAAACGGACAAGAATAGGACATTCTATATTTTTTTGGGCGGGGCCTCGGAACGGAGCAATGGATACGGACAGCACACAGAGTGCTGTCTGCATCTTTTGTGGCCCCATTGAAGTGAACTATATGCGGACTATAACTACGGTCGTGTGCATGAGGCCTAAGGCTACATGCAAACGAACGTTGTTTGTTTCCATTCCTTTTTTTTTTTTTGCGGATAGGATGCGGACCCATTCATTTCAATGGGTCCACAAAAAACGCGGACAGCACACCGTGTGCTGTCCACATCAGTATGTCCGTTCCGTTTCCCCGCAAAAATAATAGTGCATGTTCTATTTTTTGCTAGTTTGCGGACAAGGATCCATACGGAACATCGGCAGTTTTTTTTTTCGTATCTGCAATTTGCGGACCGCAAAACACACACGGTCGTGTGCATAAGGCCTAATACATATTTTTCGGATTAAACACTTGGCTGTAGCCACCTACAATAGCTGCATATGTCATTCTTCATTTCCTCTATATAGTGCATAGTTTTACCATGGCTGAACGCAGGGTGCGACAGCTTCAAACTTGATCTCAAACTGGAAATTCCTGATATTATCACTTCTGATTTTACAGGTGAATGGTGAAAACAGATATTTTGTTCTTGGGGTGTATTCATACAAACAATCATAAACTGATTTGTCTTATAAGAATGTAACCTAACACGTCCTGCAGGCTTCAGTTTTCTTCTTGCTTTTTATAGATTATAAACATTTTGTAGTTTCTTAATAGTCGTTCTTCTCCCACCATCACCAAGTGACTATTTATATTATTTTTTTGTGTTCATATGGTATTATTACTAAGCATTGAATGAATGCAAATTGACAATTTCGGCCTAATATGACAATTCAAACTTTAAAGGGGTTTTGCGAGAATTTTTTTTTTTTTTTTTTACTAATGATCTATCCACTGGATAGGTTATCAGTATCTAATTGGTGGGGGTCCGACAACCGGGAGCCCCGTTGATCAGCTGTTTGAGAAGGCACAACGCTTGCAGTAGCACTGTGACCTTCTCGCAGCTTTGCCTAGGCCATGTGACGTCACGTTCATCAGCACACAATATTTATTCTGTACAGTGAACAATGGTTAAAATTGCTGTTTCTGTGAATCATGCCACCTAAGAATAGAATAAAAAGTGGTTATGCGTCTTTGCATGCAGTGGCACAGAAACAAAGGGGGTCATTTATGATGCAAACTTTTTGGCGTACTTTTGTTGCAAATTTGTTTGCAAAGGAGATTTCCGGCCATATCTGCGATTTTTTTTTCCCCCCACTTGAGCCAGATTTCTGAGGTGGCAGAAAAAGAGGGAGTGGATGTGGAAGGTGGCGGGCCGGACCACCTCATCTATCATTTTCTACGCCTGTTTTTGTTGTTGAAAATTACGTAAATCTACGCCAACAAGGGAGCTGGCATAGATTTAACCAAGACACACTGCCAGCACCTAAGTTATGTAGAGGCCGGCACCTCTACAAAACTTAGGCCCATCAAGGGTCAGCGGACAAAAAGGGGGAGATTTATGAAACTGTCTAAAAGGAAAACTGTTTTTTTGCCCATAACAACAAGTCTCAGTTCAGCTTTAATTTCATATTCAGCCCTTAAAAAAATGAAAGCTGAGCTGTGATTGGTTGCTGTGGGCAACAAAGACAGTTTACCGTTTAGTCAGTCCGTTTAGTGTCTTAAGTCTCCCCCATATTGTTTTGTTGTGCAACAGTAGAAAAATACATAAAACTATATGCATTTGGTATTGTTGGAATTGTAAAAACCCATAACATAAAGTTATAGTGTTATTTATGCTTCAATGTGAATATTGCACAAAAAACAATGGCGGGATTGCTGTTGTTTCACACCCCTAGGGGAAAAAATTAAAAGTTCAATGCAGTAATACATTATATGCCCTAAAATTCTGGCATTAAAAATACAACTAATCCTGCAAAAACACAAACACCGATACAGCCACATGACTGATGTCAGGATGCCAGATGTGTCTGTGCCACCTCTTATAGGCTGGAGCTTCCTGCACCAGCCCCCACCGTCCTGACAACTAAATGCCGGTGACGCTGACTGATGTGGAACATGCTCTCCTTCAGAACCTGACAGAAACATGAAAAGGTTATGACTTTAGAAATGTGGAGATGTAAAAATGACACTGCATCTGCTGGGTTAAAGACCAAGGAACCCCTTTTTATGTGAGCAGGCAGGGGTCACCTACAATCCGGTGCCAGCGCTGAGCTCTCTTCCTCTGATTTTGGTCCCTATTGGACTGGAAATGTGATGTTCTATCTGTATGAAAGATAAAGGAAAAAGTCTGGTACCGTGTTAGCCAATAGAAAAATAGTTTAGTGCTCAGAGGTCTTCCTGCAGGATCCACGCAACTTTTAGACTTGGTACCTGAGAATCGCAGGATTGGAGTATTCTACATGCTTCCCAAAATAAACAAAGCAGGGAATCCAGGGAGGCCGATCATTTCAGGTGTGGGAACCCTCACTGAAAAAATCTCAGGTTGGATAGAGGGCATCCTCAAACCATTAGTGAGGAACACAAAAAGTTATCTACAGGACACCACTGACTTATTGAACAAACTGTCAACCATAGGTCCCCTCCCTAAAGGCACAATCTTGGCAACCATGGATGTGGAATCCTTGTATTCGAATATCCCGCACAATGATGGATTAACTGCTTGCCGAGTATACTTGGAGGTGAATGGGATCATCTCAGAGTCTGTACTACAACTGACCAAATTCATCCTCACCCATAACTATTTCTCTTTTGACAAGGAGATATATTTACAGTGCACTGGGACCGCCATGTGCAGTAAAATGGCATCGCAATATGCAAATCTGTTCATGGCAAAACTGGAAAATGACTTTTTTGGTATCCTGTCTCAAAAAACCCTTGGCCTACTTCCGTTTCATTGATGACATCCTAATAACCTGGACCGACTCTGAACATGAACTGATAAAATTTCATGAACAATTCAACAAATTCCATCCCACCATAAACCTGACCCTCAACTATTCCCACACAGAAGTCAGCTTTCTGGACACTACCATAAAACTTCAAGACAGCTCAATACAGACATCCCTGTATCGGAAACCTATTGATCGGCCTACATACCTTAAATGGGACAGCTTCCACCCCAAACATATTAAAAAGTCCATCATCTATAGTCAAGCCGTCAGATATAACCGAATCTGCTCCAGCCCATTAGACAGGGATGAGCATTTACAATATCTGAAAAGGACATTTTTACACCAGGGCTATCATCCTGCTTCGATTGAAGATCAGATCACAAGAGCCACAAGAGTAAGGATGATCGACTAAAAACAATCTTCCCCAGACCCCCCCCCCCCCTTACTAGCTTACCGACAACCTCCAAATCTAAGGAACATTCTGATCAGATCAAGTTCAAGGCCATGTACCACAGAAAAAGGAACCCATCCCTGTAATATAAGAAGATGCAAAACCTGTTCCCATATAATGACAACAGATAAAATCCGGATCCCCAGCACACAGCAGGAATATAGGATCCCTGGGACATTCACATGTTCTACATCTAATGTTGTTTATCTGATTCTCTGCACTAAATGTCCTGTTAGAGGCCTCTACATTGGAGAAACAGGACAAAGAGGTCCCACCGCCACCCATAAGCAGAGTAGGCAACCGCGTAGAGCGCACTCTGCCTGGGGGCGCCGGCAGGAGTCCGAATCCCAAGCAGTAGCTCCCTGCCGCCGGGCCTGCGCCCCGTCCCCTACTTCATCTCCTTCGCTTCTTCTGTTCCGGACAGATTGCGAGTATGAGTTTGTCAGTCACTTCGGGCAGAGCGAGCGGCACAAGTTCATTTAGACTGCTTTTCAGAAAAGTTTGTCCTGGGATTCAAACTCACGACCTCTACACATCAGAAGCAAGGCATTAACCCTCACAGCCATGAAAGCTGTCTAGCTAGTTACTTTAAAAAAAAAAAATATATATATATATATATATATACATATATATATATATATATATATATATATAAGACTTCTACTGTAGGTAACTTTGATACCTAGTGTACAACCATACACATGACAGCTGCCCCAGTACACTGTGTATGGATGTAGCAGAGCTAGGTGTGTTGAAAGTTTTTTGTTTTTTAAATACATGGGGAGGGGGGCTATTGGAGCCATGAGGGACTATTGGCGCCATGATACTGACAATTGGCACCATGATACTGGCACATGGAGGGGGGAGGAGAGAGGCACTTGATACTGGTACATTAGGGGGCAGGGGGAGAGAATGGCACTATGATATTAGCACATGGTGGGTGAGCACCCCTGGCAACCGCACTCTGACAACCTGCACTAGGGTGTCAGAGGCTGCAGGACAGTGACTGGCAGCAGGGTGGCACACACTTGTGTACAGGGGTCACGGCACACCTGCTGCTTGACTAGGGGCCATAGATTCTAACTGGCACAGGGTGCCCAGCAGTGGCACATGGAGCCTAATAGGTGGCACAGACTGTCTAAAGGGCTATGAATGGTACAGGGTGCAGGACAGTGCCAGACTGGCAGAGGGCACAAGGCAGCATACTGTTTTATGTTGCCCTGGTGGCAAAGGATTTCAGACAGTGGCTTAATGGCGCCTGGCAGTGAATAGGTGGCACTGCTCGTGTTTGGTGTGCCAACCTGCTGAACAGCGCAGAGTGATTGGCATCACTGGGATGGTACTAAGTGGCAGACAATGGCTGGATATTATATATACATGACAATAGTCAGACTGGCACAGGGTACACGACCATAGTTAAATGTTACATCCAATAGGTGGCTGAAAAAGGGGCGGGTAAGGGGGTGTGGTCAATGGGTGGAGTCAAGGGGGCGGCAAAATTAGCTTTTGCCTAGGGTGGCAAAAATCCTTGCACCAGCCCTGCCACCCCCACACAATTAAAGAGAAGAAGCTACACTTTCCTGTGGCTAAGCATTTCTGTAGCCCAGGACACAATGTAGAACACATGAAAGTTCTCATATTAAAAGGTAACTTCAAACCCCAAAAAGCTAGAAGAATTTGGGAATAAAAATTTACAACACTTGCTTGACACTTTGAATACTGGACTGAATTTGTCCCCGGGATTTATGACACACTACAAGATTTAAAGAGTCTTCTATAGACATAGTCGGGCACCAGGTCTCTGAGATAACATCAATTTAGAGACCATAAAACTTTCACACCCCTTATCTGTAAGATAATTAAGGACCCATTCTCAAGATCTTTAATATGTTGTTCTGTTTTTTTTTTCACATGTCCATTCATTCCCCCCATGCCTCTGTTCTTATTGTATATATATTGCTGTTTCTTCATATATTCTTGTAGTACACCTGATGAAGAGACTGGTGATGTCTCGAAAGCTCGCTATGTAACATCATTACTTCTATTTTTGTTAGCCATTAAAAGGTATCAAACCTGCAATACTCTTAATTTGTTTCTCTTAATGAGAGCACTAAACTATTGTTCTATCTGCATACATGTTAGGACGGGTTCACATCACCGTTTATTTTTCCTTTCTTCTGATCCGTCAGAAGAACAAAAAAGTGAAGAAAAAAAAATAAATGATCCTGTGTTAAAAGCATTTGACATCCGTTTGAGCAATTTTTGTCTGAGATCCGTTATTTTAGATGTAAAACAAAGTCCTGCATGCAGGAATTTTTCTTCCGTCTAAAATAACGGATCTCAGACAAATATGGCTAAATCAGATGCCAAATGTGCATAAATGAGCATAACGGATGCTTAAAATACAGGATCCTTTTTTTTTTTTTTTGAGATCAGAAGAACGGAAAAACAAACGGTGACGTGAACCACAAACACAGCATTAACGGACACGGACCACTCTGAGTTCTCTCTACCTCCGCATCCCGTCAGAAATCTGGAGGGACGCGTGTCGGGGAGCAGGTAAGTAAGCTGTAGAGGGGGGGGGCCCAGGCATTCTGGGGGTCATTATATTGATTGGATAACCCCTTTAAGGGGAAATTCAGAGAACAGGCCTTCTAATATGCAATAGATACCTGAGGGAAGATCACAATGTGAAGCCTTTTCAAACTAACTAGAATGAAAAGGACCAGGCGCGTTTTTTTGGAAATGTATCACTTTATGTAATAATGACTTTGGGACGCTTTTACATATCCAAGCCATTCTGAGATTGTTTTCCCATGACACATTGCACTACCATGATAGTGGTAAATTTCTGTCAATATTTTTCATTTTTATGTTTTAAAAAATCCCAAATTTGCCCAAAAATGTGAAAAAATGTGCAACTTTCCAAATTTTTATTTCCTCGCTTTTAAAACAGAAAGTGATACCTCATATAAAAGTTATTACTTTAAATTTCCCATATGTCAACTTTATGTTTGGAACATTTTGTGAATGCCATTTTATTTTTTGGAGACCTTAGAGGCTTAGAAGTTTAGAAGCAAATCTTGACATTTTACGGACCAATTTTTAAGGACCAGTTCAGGTTTGAAGTCACTTTGTGGGGCTTACATAATAGAAACCACCCCATTTTAGAAACTACACACCTCAAGGTATTCAAAACAGATTTTACAAACTTTGGCAACCCTTTAGGTGTTCCACAAGAATTAAAGGCAAATGTAGATGAAATTTCAGAATTTCACTTTTTTGGCGGATTTTCCATTTTAATACATTTTTTCCGGTAACCAAGAAAGGGTTAACAGCCAGAGAAAACTCAATATTTATTACCCGGATTCTGTCGATTACAGAAACACCCCATTTGTGATTGTAAACTGCTGTACAGGCGCACAGCAGGGCACAGAAGGAAAGGAGCTCCATGTGGTTTTTGGAGGGCAGATTTCACTGGGATAATTTCCATAATGATGCAACCCTAGAGTAGAAAATCCCAAAAAGTGACCCCATTTTGGAAACTACAGGATTTAAGGCCATATGCACACGACCGTGTTTTGTTTCCGTGTCTGTTCATTTTTTTTTTTGCGGATAGGATGCGGACCCATTCATTTCAATGGGTCCGCAAAAAATGCGGACCCGTTCCGTTGCTCTGCAAAAAAAATTGTGCATGTCCAATTTTTTTTCTAGTTTGCGGACAAGGATAGGTATTATTACAATGGATCCGCAAAAAAAAATGGATCCGCAAAAAAAACGGATGCCATATGGAACATCATCCTTTTTTTGCGGATCCCCAATTTGTGGACCGCAAGACACATACGGTCGTGTGCATGTAGCCTAAGGTGGAAGTTTTGTTGGTACTATTTTAGGGTACATTTTGGTTGCTCTATATTACACTTTTTGTGAGGCAAGGTAACAAAAAATAGTTGTTTTAATGATTTTTTTGTGTCTCCATATTCTGAAAGCCATAGTTTTTTTTTAATTTTCAGGTGACTGTCTTATGTAGAGGCTCATTTTTTCCGGGATGAGTTTTATTGGTACTATTTTGCGGTGTGTATAACTTTGATCGCTTTGTATTCCGCTTTTTGTGATGTAATGTGACAAAAAATAGCTTTTTTGACACAGTTTTTATTTTATATTTTTTACAGTATCCACCTGAGTGGTTAGTTCTTTATACAACAGGTTGTTACGGACATGGGGATACCTAATATGTATACTTTTTTAAATTTATTTAAGTTATACACAATAAAAGCATTTTTGAAACAAAAAAAAAATAATGTTTCCTCCATTTTCTGAGAGCCATATACCGTATATACTCGAGTATAAGCCGACCCGAGTATAAGCCGAGGCCCCTAATTTTACCCAAAAAAATGGGAAAAATTAGTGACTCGAGTATAAGACTAGGGTGGGAAATGCAGCGTGTATGTGTATATAATGCACACACTCTACATTATATACACACATCTGCAAGAGGGTGACTCAGATTGATGGGAGTCTGACTCTGACTCCCTGTATTTAATGCAGAGTGTGTGCATTATATACACACACACACTCTGCATTAAATACAGGGAGCCATCCACAGATCTCCCCCCTAAACAGTGCCATCCACAGATCCCCCCTAAACAGTGCCATCCACAGATCCCCCCTCCCCTAAACAGTGCCAGGATCTGTGGATGGCACTGTAGGGGGATCCCATCCACAGATCCCCCTACAGTGCCATCCACAGATCCCCCTCCCCGACGCTCACAGCAGTATATTTATAAAGTATAAAGTATAAGCAGTATATTTATCAGTATTCTTTATTTATCAGTATTCTTTGGATATCTTACTTTATCGTTGCTCCGGTAATAGCAGGCAGTGCGGGGAGCGGCGCTCACTCACTGACGTCACGCGCCTGCTCCCACTAGGCGGTATATATAGTACAGACCAAAAGTTTGGACACACCTTCTCATTCAAAGAGTTTTCTTTATTTTCATGACTATGAAAATTGTAGATTCACACTGAAGGCATCAAAACTATGAATTAACACATATGGAATTATATACATAACAAAAAATTGTGAAACAACTGAAAATATGTCATATTCTAGGTTCTTCAAACCTTTTGCTTTGATTACTGCTTTGCACACTCTTGGCATTCTCTTGATGAGCTTCAAGAGGTCGTGGCAATGCCCAATATGTCTTTTTATTTCAATTTTTTTTTCAATTTTATGTTTTATTTTGGGATTTTTTTTTTTTACTTGAAACTAATTTTTTTTTATGAAAAACACCTTTTTTCTTACTTTTTATATTTGTCCCACTTTGGGACTTCTGGGGTCTGACCCCCTCTGCAATGCATTACAATACAAGTCCTGTATTTTAATGCATTGACTGTCAGCTTTTATGCTGACAGCCTGCCTGTGACACCCAGCCTAAGGTGCTGGATCTCACAGGCTTCCGTATAAGGCAATCCACAATGCCTATGGAAGACATCGGGCTGCCTTCTTTGCAATCGGGTCCCCGTCACCTGTACCGTACCCTCCGCAAACCCTCTGCATGCCGCGATCAGCTTTATCTGTGGCATACAAAGGATTAATACGCCTGCATCAGTGTTTTGCAGCAGGGGCCACGCACCCGCCCGATCAGCCTGTTGTACATGTACGATGCTGGTCCTTAAGTCACGTCCACCAGCGCTGTACATGTACGGCGAGGGTCCTCTACGGGTTAAAGGGGTTTTCCAACACCTATAATGCCCCCAAAATGCCCGGGCCCCTCATACAGGTTATACTTACCTCGCTCCCCAGCACCCGCGTTGCTCCTGATGCCTGCACGACCACCGCTGCATTTCCCCGTTGCGCAGATCAAAACAACAATAGCACTCCGTGATGGGGGACGAGTCTACCTAGCTCCCTAGCAGGATTGGAATATCAAAAGCTTATCCTCAGGATAGGCCATTAATATCTGATCTTGGGGGCTGTGACTCATGGCCATGTGGCCTCCTTGCTGTTAACTAGTGATGAGCGGCAGGGGTCATATTCGGATTCGCGATATTTCGCGAATATAAGTAGTAAGAGGGGATATGTTTCGTCAAAGTGACAGGTACCACGCCCCTTTTACACGCCCCCTTTTATATAGCTTGATATAAATTTGATATTAAAATATTAAAAATTATAGGGCTCGCTATTAAAATTTATAGGGCTCGCTATTAAAATTTATAGGGCTCGCTATTATTTATAGTGTTTGATATTAAAATATTAAAATTTATAGGGCTCGCTATTAAAATTTATAGGGCTCGCTATTATTTATAGTGTTTGATATTAAAATATTAAAATGTATAGGTCGTGCTAATAAAATCTATAGGGCCCGCTATTAAAATTTATCGTGTTTGATATTAAAATGTATAATGCATGATATTTTAATATAATAGTATTAAAAATCAAAAAGATGACAAATATAATTTGGTTAAAAAGTTTTATTCATTTTCCTTATTTACAACATTCCCGTAGGGACAGACACGTTTGACTGTAATTATAGCATCATATACATAACCGTTTCATGCGTTTTGTTACAAATGATCGCACAATACGGTCATTTTTTCTAAAATCGTTAGTGAACATTTTTAACACATTTTCAAAAGAGCTCCCTTTAGCGAGGCATTGCAAGATATAGATACAGTAATGGCCGCAGACCGTACTAACGGCGTCTTGTATTTGTCTGTTTTGGTACCTTATAGTCTTAGAATTTTTATATAAAAACTGCATAAACTCGCCCGGAAATATTTCATTTTCGGGGGATAAACCATAACTATCAAAAAAAATAGATATATCATTCGGGTATAATATAATTAAAATCCAATGCTTCCCCCGCTGATACGAATTATCCGTATTTACAATGTAGGCCGCGGGCCTGTCGATGATCTTACCCCCCGGTAATAAATCACACGGGAATACACCTTTAAATATGCGCCTGGCATTAATATCAGCTTTAATAACACATGCAATTTCATAATTATTCATGTCTATTGAAAATCATATAATACCTCACGACGATTATTTATTTCAATAATATTTTCATGAACTGAATATACAATCATATTAATTGTGTTCGCAATCGGCTCGGCAAATCTAATTTCAGCTCGCAGATTGCCAGTTTTTACTAGAGAGAAATGACCGCCGGGCTCCTGATCCGGCGATAAATCAAAAGCGAACAAAGTGTAACCGTTCAAAAACTCGTGTCGATCGACTGATAAAGCGTTGTCGGCCTTGTGTTTCCCCGAAATATGTACTAGTGACATATATTCACGAACAGCTGACTCGTCTTGGAAGTTAGGTTGAAAAGGTTTTGCAGGTATCTGTTGACCATCCAAATATAAGGCTGCATAATTCACATTATAGTGGTTGAAGCACAAAGGGTTTCTTTGGTAACTCCCGGAAAATGATTCGTTATCCACAAACGCTAGTATTACTGTTTTTGGTAGGTTGCCGAGGAAAAGATTCTCGTGGTTACATATGCGAGTACCGGCGGGGACGCTATACACTTTAAGCGACGCCCGATCGATCGAGTACTTTGCGTTAGCGGTTAACAGAGCACGACTGTGACCGATTCTTACAGCGGGCGATACTTGTACTCTTTTGACAAACAGGGAAGCGTGCTGTATCTGTACTTTAAAATGTGCCGCCTCGGCCGACATAAGGCAGAAAGTGTCTTTGTTTCTTGTCAATTTTATCTTTAGATCTAAACCGTTCAGTATTAACTTTGGTTGATTAAATATATCGGCGTAAATGGGGCCCATTAATTCAACACTCCTAGAGCGGGCTGAATACTTTGCTCTCTTGCTGAAGCCGTCATTACGCCCGTCGAGAACCCGGTCATCATGATGTCCCGCTGTGTCTTTATAGAATAAATCGGCTGTAAATTGGGACGCTAAAGTTTGTGAATTATAATTTATTAGGGACTCTATATACTCTCTATACGTATAAAGGTTGTCGCTTCTTGAAATCAACGTGTCGCCGAGCGTTATATCCAGCTGATTAAAAAGACTCGCTATAGGGTAGTTAATAAGTGCAACGCGGGATCCTTCCGGTATGGGGGTGTTATCAGGACTAACGATTTTGCAAACGACGTGTAACAATGTGTTATTAAGGTCGTAATAATATTCACCGCTGCCCGTGATGTAGAATTCCAAAGGTGCATTGTCAGTTATTGCGGCGATTGGCTGCACCTCTACATAAAGCGATTTTTCAATGCTTGTTTGGGTAGGTGGTATTTGAAAGATATCCAACTCTGATTTGGCGTACTCGGCGGAGGCGTCATGCACGAAAGCCATAGCGTCTAACTAGAAGATGTCACTCGGTGAGCGACTTCTTGTTTTCTGGCGGCGACGTCTCTTAGGTTGTGCTACTTTATTCATAAAAGATGGTAAGACAAAGGCCGCTCGTTCACGTTTTCTTTTACGCGTTTTTTTACGTATTTGAACGACACCAGAGCCCTCCTGGTTCTGCGCCGACCTATTTACACGATCCATAAAGGCGGTCTAAGCCGTAGTAACAACGTCTTTAGCGATGTTACGGGCGGCTGTTTTCACATGTGGTTTTGCAAGCACCAAACCTCTCTTAAATAGGGGAACGACACGGCGGAACAGACCCCGAAATAACCCGGCGAGTCCAGAACCATGCATGAATTCAGTACCGTAGAAGCCGTCCAAACCATGACCGGCTTGCGTTATGTAATAATGCGTATAAGCGTCCGGGTCACCGTACACTCTCTGGGACAACATTTTAGTGCGTCGTCACCGCGCGCGGTCTAAAGTGTAATCGCACAATAGTCTTACCGTATTTGAATTTAACAGGTTTAGCCTGATCCGTCAGTATCGATATTGTAACCGTGTCAAAATGATGTTTACAAACAGGTATATAGTCCGGCCGGTGATACTTTTGTGTGACGATATCACCATTCTTGCCGCCTAACTCGACAGTTCTTAAAAGTTGTACGTAACTATCGCCAACAAGTTGATGTTGGACGATATCGGTACATACAAACAATGTATAAAAACCGGCTTTAATATCGGAATTAATTTTTTTCTCTTTTGATGAAACTAGAGCAAGCCCCTTTATACCACCAACATGATGTTCTAAAACAGGTAATCCGGGTCCTTTGTAGCGGAGAGTGATGTGCTCGGTGTCGACATTCTTGAGCGGCGGAGCTTTCGAATACCCCGTCAGCCCCAAAATATTCCCCAACTTCACACAAGGCATGAACTTGTATGCTGGTGAATTCAGTACATAAACGGTTCTGTCAATATCATCGTATCTTAGACGCAATTGATCGGGAGGTATTTTTATAGATTCAAGTTTGCTATTAATGGCTTTGATGAGATCTTGCATATTGGAGTAATAACCCGATTTAACAAAAAGTTCGCTGATCGTCTCGTCGCGCTGGGCGATGTAGAATACACCATCTCCGGGGCCAAAGGTTTCCCACGTGTGTGGATACTGAATCTCCACTAAAGCTACTTCGTAAGGGCCGCGAAGATGCACCGCTTTTGCTAACTTAGTGGTGTAATCGGCGATGCTGTTTTCGGGATAAAGTTTGGCGGAGGCGTTGCAAGGCAGCGTGATAAAAAACGATCCGTCCTCCATAGTTTACAGACACATCAACTGTTTTTCAGGCACCCAAGAGTTAAACTTGTCAGGGTAACCTATCCACTTTACAAAACACAACGTTTTACCCTGAACTTTCTTCTTTTTCAGTATTTTTTCTATCCTGTAAACGCGTCGCTTGCCGAGAGTTACTTTTTGGACTTCTTCCGGGTAGAACGAGCCTTCAATGAGCTCATCGGACAGGTCTTTCAGCTTATAAAGGGGTCTGAGGCCCCTAGTGTTTACAGCATGAATTTTAAATATCTCGTCCGTATAGGTTTGTTCATACCCCTTTGTAAAAACACCCTTATAACAAACAATTCTGACGTGGTCACCTATTTTTAATACCTGTTTAACTTTTTTATTAGTATCGTAACACCCGTAGATATTTTTCCAAACGGTTAAAGAGTTCTCTTTTGACACATCGACGGGGCGCCGCCTTATAGTTCTGTGGTATGTGTGGTTATAACTATACACCAAGTCTTGCAACTTGTCGATGTACCTGTACGTGTTTTGCTCTCTAGGATAGCGCCACATTTTAGTTTTCAGCGTTCTATTAAAACGCTCGACCAACGCTGCCTTAACAGTGTTTGTAGTTAAAAAATGATGTATTTTATAGGTTTCACAAAGATGCCGCATAGGTTTGTTTATAAACTCACGGCCCCGATCAGTCTGTAGCTTTCGGGGGGTTCGGCCGCTTAACTTAAATATCTGCTCAAAAGCGGTAGCCACGGTCGCCCCGGACTTATTTGAAAGGCCCGACACCCAGGCATATTTAGATAGAATATCAACGACCGTCAGCAGGTATTTTACACCATTATTTTCTTTAGAAAAATCCATCATCGACACAAGATCTGCCTGCCACTGCGCATCTATATCAGACACCACAATCTTGTTTCTTGTAAAGTTTTTTTTAACAGGTTTGTATAATGTGTAAGTATCCTCGTTACTCAACCAGTTTTTGACAGAGTCTTTTCTTATTCCAAATTTCCGTACTTCTCTGAATAAGGCGTCAACACCCCCATAAGAGCCGACAGCTTTTGGCGTGTAGTACTGTTTTCGCAATATTTTGCTTTTTGCAGGCATTTTAGCTGTGTTTTAAACAGCGTCTACTCAACAACACGTCCTAACTGTTTATACAATTTTAAATAATCAAGCTATTATATTTATTGTAAAAAGAAAAAACTGAATACATTTTTATTTTAAACAGTTTATGTATAGTAAATAAACATTATAAGACATTACACACAAATACATTTTATATACAGGCACAGTAAAAATTTATGTAAAACAAATAAAAGTATTATAAGATGTTTAATACAAACAAAATTTACAACGTTAACCAAGCAACTTGCAACAAGGGCGGTGGCCTCTTTTTAGGTAGTAATGATCCACGTGGCGATACAGTAGGCGCACTTAATAACCCCGGGGGTGTAAAAGGGCTTCGAGCCACGTCAAAGGGCTCACTCAACGACCGCTTTTTCAAATTATCGAAAAGTTCTCTTGTTCTTGTGTTACCAATAACCGTTGACGGGGCGTTCAGCTGTGCGATAGTCTCCATAAAATAGTCCCAACCGTGAGGTTTAATATTAGGCAAGCCGTGACTCTGGGTAGCCGTTCGAATCAGGTCAATAATGTTGGATCCGGGTACCGTTTGTTCTTTGTAAATGAACTCACCCATAGCGTTCCAGTACGGCTTATTACCAGAGCGGTACAGTTTACTTAACAATAGTTCGGCATTTTTTCTATAACGTGTGTTAATACTGTTAAGTATCTCGTTAGTATCTGTGCTGCTTGAGGCTGCATTTGACAATTGTTGTTGATCGGTTTGCGGCTGTGTAATCAGGGTTATACCAGGCATTTCTTTACCGGACTGTTTGTTGAGCATTAAGGTACCTCTGTAACACGACTGTGTAGCGCTTAATTTTTTCATCATCTGAAAGGTCATTTCTGTGTAGTATTTCGCTAATCTCAGCATCTAAGCGCCGTATGGCTGTTTGGCGTATATCTGTTGCATCTACGGAGGTATTTTTAAGCCTGTCCATTTCATTTTTGGAAACCAGGAACATTTTCTCTGCATACTGCATTATGAACCACCGGCGGTATTAGCTATCAGGCTAGTGATTAAAGGTATGGCAAAGCCGAGCAAAGCTCCTATAAAACCGCCGCTCTGGCTCACAATGCGTTTCTTTCCTTTAATGGAGTACTTTTTATCGCTTAATTTCTTTATAGCCCTACGCCATTTTTTCAATATATTTTTTTGGCGCTCTTTAAGGGGGATCTTTCCTTTAAGAATGTTGAGAGCTATCTCGCCAATAGCCGATATCAAATCATTACTGGCGTTACGTAATATTGATTTTCGGGCCTTCAGATTTGTTTTGACTAATGCTTTTAAAAGGTCCCAATTACGCCGGATCCTGATCGACATCCTTACAGCACCAGCGCATCTAACAAAAATAACCGTAAAGATGTGCGCTACCTCATTTTAGAGCTTCTGTTTGCACACATACGCTACAGGCAGATCTGGAGGGAACAGACCGGTTCTGAGTCGCAGGTCCTCAGGCGTGTCAGATCTTAAATCTACAAGTAAATAGCCGTAAGGCTTGTGTGTAGCATCTTCAAAAGCTTCTAAAAAGAAACGTGTTTTACCAGGGTACATCTGCCGAGCCAACGTAATAACCTGTAATTTATCACGAGGGTTCTTAAAAAGGACCATGTATTTAGTGTTTAAATTTATGGTTCGGCTTTTCTTACCCTGACAAAAAACGTTTTGAACGAGATACATAATGCTCAAATTTCTGTGGTGCACGTATTTGGTGAATGCGTTTTGTATTTCAAGATTTTCACAAGCCGCCTCCATAAGATCATCAACAACCGCCAAATTTACCTTGTCCGTTGGAAATAGATCCGCGTCTGTAAAATTTTGCGGGACCCCCTCGATAAACCTGATATTTGTAAACAAACGGGTTAGTTCATCATACAATTTCTGCCAACAGGCGTAAAACCAAATGACATTATCAGGTTTGTGCGACATTAACGTATCCTTGTGCATTAATACATTTTTAACAAAAAAACTCTTTCCGGAATTTGAGGGTCCTGCTAGAATACACGAAAAAGGGTGTTGAAATTGTGCAGTCATATTTAATAGCCAAAAGGCAGCGTTGTAAAGTCAACCGTCAGCTGCCTCTTTGTGTAGACGCACTTTTGCGTTTTACGTAACGGTCTTGTCTCTATGGTCAAGCGCTTCCTATTTCTGATAATTCCGTCTTGCTCGATGCCTATTGTTTTCTGCGTCTCGGGGTCGCTGTTGTGTGAGTAATCCAACACAAGGTCTTTTAAACTGTCAAAATTAACAAGCCTTGTGTTAGCGACATTGAGTGTTATACCCTTAACCTTCAATACGGTTTTGCCGTTGTTAAGTTTGTAGCCGTAAGTCTTTGGGCCTGCGGACACAAATTCGGTAATGTGGGCATCGTCGGGTATTTCACTAGTTAGTTCACCGAGAAAATCACCCAAGGGTGGTGTCCATTCAGACCCCTTACTCACGAATATTACGGAGTCTGTGTCATGATAAAGGCAACGTTCCTGTAGCCTGTCTAGTAGCGTGTATAATTCGAGTCTGGCATAGGCGGTTGTAAAACAGGCTATAAAAATGTTTGTGTTTTTGTTGTGGGTGTAGCGCTCTTTTACATAGCGCCAATTGACTAAGGCCGTATCGTCATCGATGAAATTAACCTCGGAGAGGTCGTAGTACGGCACAAAAGCTAATTTGAAAAGCTCGTCAGGGTCCGTGACTATGCTGGTACGTGACAAGTTAGAACGCTGGCCAAACTTACCCCACAAAGAGTTTAGGAACAGTTTTGAAATTTGTCTTTTTGCGGGGTTTACAGCTATCTTATCAGAGCGCAGGCAGACATCTTCTTTTTTTAAAAATGCCTCTATGTAAGCGGCTTTTTCAGAATCCGTTTTACACCAACTGGGATAACCGGAAGCCTCCTGTTTATCTCTGAGGTGTAATTTGATGTACGGGGCGAACAAATTGTCTGTTGTATTCGGAAAATGCCAGATCTCGTAGATCTCGGCAATCCTGTAACCTTTTTCAACAGCTAAAACTAGCTCTATGGTGCACCATGTACCGGTTAGGGACCGCTCATCGTCTGTGTGACTGCAAATGTCTTTCTGACAACCCAAGGCACATGTGTAACATAGCGGAAACATTAGTTTTTTATTTAGCTTTACAGGGAGGACCGGAAAAAATAAGTCTCTTGGCGGGTACACTTTAACTCGTGCAATGCCAAAGTATTTTTTGATGTATCCAAAATGATCATAAATGATTTTTGGGTGCCCCGCAGGGTATGTCTTAGTTTTATTAACAAAAGGGTACAGACTGGTGAAATCGTAATAATGCAATGTTTCATCGGCCTGCACCTTGTGGTAAAGTTTAATGGCGTTAGTTCGCCCGCCGTAAAGCGCGTCACGAGGATCCAAAGGAGCTGGGAATTTCATTTTAATCAGAAAGTCTTTGACCCCCGAATCGTTTGCAATCATTTCCCGCCACTCGTGTTCCCACAGGACGCGGACCGTAAAGCCTTGTCGCTGTAGTCGACTTTTCCTGACTAGGTAAGATTGGTATAGCTGCCCGTAGGACGATTTAGTAAGCTCGTTGCTGTCCTGCTCGTTATAACACACAGGACACCCATGATAAAAACAGCCCTGAAATTCAAAAGCGGTGTGTTTACCGTTAACAAAAGCATACCCGTCCAAAAAATATTTATCAACCTTTTTTTCACCGCCCTTTAACGCGTGTTGTATAGAAATGCCTTCAGCATGTTCAAGGTACATGAGCCAATGTATAGCGGGTGTTGAAAAGCGTTTCTGGGTCTTGTGGTAATTATCTGCAGGGACAATCGCTATGCTATTTTTGGGTAGAAATTTAAACCGATACATGGCCATGCACACGGATGCCAATGTGATAAGCTGGAGTGGATCAATACATTTAGTGACCGTTCTGTATTTGTTTTCACTTTTAATGTATTGCAACACTTTTTGTTCCGTCATGGCCATAATCGTGTCCCTGTAACACTCACAAGCCCTTCTCAAAACCTCAACATCCTGCTTACAGTAAGCTTTTAACTCTTTTTGAAAATTGAAGGTGTCATTTTTATGTTTCTCATACCAATCTGTGAATTCTTTTTTATCACCGGGCATCATGTATTCGACACCATAATACATAGCGGCCGGTAGGGCGCCTATGTAGTTTTGATTTTCGGCCGTGTTGAAAAAATGCGGGAAGTGCCCCTTGGCGCCTGAAAAACCCATAGCCTCGGGCATCTTGCTGAGTTTCATAGGCATGAAATTCAGAGAGTCTATGAACCTAATTTTTAAGTCCTTCAGGGTAACGCACATTAACCGACCGCCTTGATTTATAATATCAATTTTAAATTTTTCATTAATCAACGCCTGTAAAACAAAATAAGCGTCGTAGCGGCCTGCATTGTGCGCTATGAACGTGTAACCCGAAAACTTACCGTCGGCAAAAAATCGCACAAAGTCAAACGTACAGGTTTTTCCGCTAAACTGCCAGGAGTCGGGTCCGTATAGTGTGGTTGCGTAAATGAAATTGGGTACATGCAAGCCTGTTTCTTGCATGCATTCAAAATCGTAAAAGATGTACTTGTCAGTCATTTTTTTGGGGGTGTATGGCTGCATGTAACAAACATGGTCGTCAAATTTGTCAACCTGGCCGCCGCAGATGGTGCATTTTAAACCGCTACATTTGTGCTCATCGCCGTTGTCTATATATTTGTAACAAAATCCGCAAAAAGTTTTTTTCTTACAAAGAGCTTTATCACTAAGTGACAGGTTTCTATGTGTTTCAAAACATGCCGCTGAACGGCAGTACGTCCTACATATCGGGCAACGTGTATTATTAGACTGCTCCGCACAATTCGGGCTCTGGCACGCTTTACAAAACTGCATGCAACCGTGTCGGTATTTATGTCTGTATACAGTGCAACAAACATCGCAAAAATAATCGAAGCCGATAAAGGCTTTTAGATTTTTTATGCCATAATAATGCTTTTCATGGTGCAATATATAGACGGTCTTTTCTTTAGCTGTGCGGGCTGTGTGATAATAACGCCACTGACCCCTATTGTGGTACAAAATTTTTATTGTGATGTTTAATTTTTTTTCAAATTCAGCAACGTCTGTAAAAGACACCAAATACCCCTCAGGTATTTGTAAGTCTCTATGCAGTTGTCGAGCTTTCTCTAACAAAGCAACATCGCCCAAAGCAGCACCCTCCAAAATAGCGTAAACACTAGCGGCCAGACAGACGTTATTATCGTAATTATTGAAATCGTATAAATGTTGTTTTTTACGATCAATAATACGGCTATACGCGACACCGCCCAAACGTCTTCGGGCCCCACCACGGCGGCACCTGACAATGATGACAACTAGTTTAAGTGTATTACCGGCTATGCACTCCGCGTTACTCTGTAAAGCGTTAGCGATATTGTTCAAAAATGTTTCGGCGCTAAATCCATCTCTAGAATACCTATTAGAAAAAATCGAATCAAACGTTTCACCGCCGTCTAAACGCAATTGTATGAAATCACCCGGCTCGGCGTCCCGTAAAATCCTATCTAGCAATGTCTGTATAGCAGCGTGTATTGCATCAAGAGCGTCAACAAATGAACGAATGGCTTCGAGGTTAGCGAATCTGAAGTGTTCCGTGTACATGGTACTGTTAAAATTCGCTAAGTCACGCTGTTGCTGATATACACGTTCTAGATAAACGGATCTAACATTTTGTGTTTCAGGGGGGTCGTCTGTAATAGCCGTGTTATATGGCCCGTCGCCTGAATGACGGCGCTTTGATTGTGTGTTAGAAGGTCTATTAGCGGGCTCGCTGTTTGGCCGACTGTGCTCCGCTTGCGCGGGCTGCGGTTGCTGATGTGTTTGTCCAGCGTTCAGACTAGCTGACGCACCAGTCTTGTTACGACACTCCTGTCTTTTTTTGCTAACTTTGTTCGGACGCGCCGGCGGCCCATTGTTACGCCGGCTACGCCTTTTTTCTCTAGCTCTTTTAGAGCGTTTAACTGAAAAACAGATTTTTATAGCCTTTTTTAACTTTCTAACCCTAGCACTTACAGTTGTTTTTGTGCTTTTAAAAGGGCGTCCACCACCCCCACCAGTCATGACTAGTCAGTCTCGGTGTAGCAGCTCTTTTTCAAGAGCGTCAAGATGCGTAATCAGTCGTCTGCATTTGTCACGCGTAGCGTGTATTTGTCCCTCAGTATTTTTGTTGGGACTGTTAAACGCTAGAGACGTAGAGTCTTTAACGTAACATTTTAAATGCAACGCCACGCGTGCCATTTTGTCATTACATTTCGCGATATCCCTCAACGCGTCGTACGTCTTTCCACCCCGACAATAACAGGAATGGACAAGAGGTGCGTCTCGCTGTTGGGGTTCGCTTATCTGTTGTACGTTGCTGCATGTGTCTGGCGTATCAAATGTGATGCGCTTTTTACAAGGTACTACATCCTGTGTATTGGGTGCTGGTGTTATGTCGCATAAAGCTGCAATATCATTTATTACGCTAGTTGGCTCACCACTCTGCAGACCCGGCAGCGGCGTTGTTAGAACTCCCGCTATCGGCGAAAACTGCTCCTGATGCTGTTTAGTGGTCGAGCGTTGTCTCTCTTTAGCGATTCGGGCTTTGTTGTTTTGTTTTCTTTTGGCTGAAAATTAAAGACAAACATTAAGATATAGTATTAAGAATTTTAAAGCGCTATAATTAAAGTGCTATTATAAAAATATTGAAAAATGCTAGAATTTACATAGTTGTGTTATTTAGCTGTGTAGCTACATAGCTAGATAAATGGGTATATCGATAGATAGATAGACTGATAACTATATATGTCATTATGACTTTTATTAAAAATTTAAAGACAAGCAGCCAGCTGTATGCCTTAAGAACATCAAGCGACGCTAATTACAACAGAGCACCCCGTGTAATATTAACTTACGTGCACCAGGACAACGGATGACCGACATTGCTGTATTTTCCGCAAGCCAACTGTCGCGGGCGTTAGTGATCGCCTCTGGTGGTTCGGTGAATGAAGCTGTTCTGTTGGTACGTGCGCTACTACCCAACAGGTGGGGGTTGGTGATCGCCTCTGGTGGTTCGGTGAATAAAACAGTCCTGTTGGTACGTGCGCTACTACCCGGCAGGCGGGCGTTGGTGATCGCCTCTGGTGGTTCGGTGAATAAAACAGTTCTGTTGGTCCGTGCGCTACTTTCAGGCAGCTGAAAAACTTTAAATTACAAGGTTTGATTAAACATCATTGTTTTATAACCGCTTAAAAGTTATAGATATTGTTTTTGAGCCGCTGTAGCGGGATCCTTACCCTTTGTGTTAGCTTTCTTTGATACCGTTTTGGAGCCTCCGGTCGTGGCCATTTTTCTTTTCAACGCTGCATTTAAAGAAAGTATTAGACTTATATCGATTGTTTCAAATATATTACAGCCACAATGCATTTTGATCCTTACGCTCTTTGCCCCGCTTGCTAGGCTTTTGTAGGCCCGCCTCGGAGAGTGTCGCGATGTCATCAATTGTATACACTTTTCTTTCCAGAGCTGTGTTTTAAAAAAGTGTATTAGAAATATAGATAATGTTTAAAACAGCCAACATAAAAGAAGTCGGTCGAGCCTTACGTGTTCTGGCTAGTCTGGTCGTCTGTTTCATTTCAGGGCGCCCTGGGGTTGTGAGATCGATAACGCGCGACGGCTCGTTCTCCTTTAGCTCGCCAGAATTGTTGTTGCTGGTAACTTCAATGTTTGTATTTACTGTATTTTCAGTATCAACGTCTCTGGTCGCAATTCCTAAAATGGCGCGGATTTGGGTGTCTGTAATAAATGTACATGAAATATAGCGAGCTCTAAAACTACATATGTAATAAAAGCAGAAGCTGTTTATACTTACCGGGTAGGCAAGGTGATGTCGGATTGTAATCGGGTTCGCTTGAAATATACGTATGAACTAGCCCCATACTGGGCGAATCGTCTGAAAACAATTGCGCACCACCACCGCTAATGTACGACTCATAGTAATCATCGACCGCCATAAGCAGCTGAGCATCAGGCATGTTGTCATCCCCCCACAAATCTTGGTACGATTCCATCTAAACGAAATGTATATTGTTAGTTAAACGTGGTATTTTGGCTGTATGTATACATAGATAGAAAGCTATGTATCTAGCTAACAGGGATATGTAAAGCTAGTTAGATAGATAGTTAGATAGATAGATAGATAGTTAGATAGATAGATAGATAGATAGATTTTAGATAGTTGGGTGTAGTTGGCTATATGTATACATAGATAAGTAAATGGTTCGTTAGATAGATAGGTAGATAGCTAACAGATATCTGGAGAGCTAGATAGATAGATAGATTAGATATGTATTAGATGGGTGGCTAGCTAGATAGATAGCTATATAGCTAGACAGATAGATTAGATAGACACATAGATAGACGGACAGAATAGATAGATACATAGATAGATGGATAGATGTATAGATAGCTAGATAGGCTGCTAGCTATAAGAGATAGATACATAGATAGATAGATAGATAGATAGCTGTATAGATGTATAGATCGATAGATTGCTAGAATTTAGATAGTTGCGGTATTTGGCGGCATGTACACATAGCTAAAATAAGACATATTGAATAAATAGTGAAAGATATTGCTAGTAAAAATATAATCTCATTTGTATGTGGTAAAAGAAAAAAAGCCAGTTAGTAAAGCATTACGAATATAAATAAACAACGTTACATAGCGACAGATAAAATAATGCATATTCAAAATAGTGAAAGCTTTAAAAGCACAAGTGCCAATGTCTCTTACCTTTGAAAAAAAGCCAGTTATAAAGCATAACGAATATAAATAATCAACGTTACATAGCGACAGATAAAATAATGCATATTCAAAATAGTGAAAGCTTTAAAAGCACTTAAGCACTGGCTCTTACCTGAAATGTATTACGACTTGTTGGTCTCTGCGTCTATTTGCCCGAGTCTCTCTGTGATAGCCTTGCAGAGCCTGGCCCCTGTTTATATAGGCTGTCCGTGTTGTAAAACATGTCAGGTGGTAGCAATTAGCATATTGATTAGCAGCAAAGAAAAAAAAAAAAAAAAAAACACTTATTAAAATGATCAAGTTGTATAAAATGATATAAAGAGATATCAAAGTGTTTAGCCTTTATACCAATGTTATAAATTACAAAAATATTATTTATAATACCTAATTAAATTATACTAGTTAAATTATGTTTATAAGAATTTATATGTTTTATTATAGTCCTTTTATGAATTAATCTTAATTTTATATCAATAACTTATCGGCTGCTATAAAAAGGACTTATGATTGTCTTTTGCATTTATTTAAATGTAAGTTATCTTAATTTTATATAAAAAGCTTATGAAGTGTTATAAAAAGGGCTTAGCTGTGTCTTTTGAATTTTATTTAAATGAAACTTATCGACTTATCAACTTATCAATATGAATTGATATAAATTCATATCAAATTCATATAAAACTGGGTAGCTTTTATATCTTAAGGAGATATTTTGATACTCCTTTATGAAGTTTTATATAAAATGAGATAAAATGGCCAGCTGTTTTAATGAGCCTGTCTGTAGAAAAGTCATTTAGACCAGTATCGATTACAAGATAATCGATACCCACCCTTGTAATCGATACTGGTCTAAAAGCTGTGTTTTTTGATATCCATGACAGATGTCAGGCCCTTGTATAGCAGCTTGGTTGTCAGAAGTCTGGGAAACTCTGTAATTAAGCCATCTGCCTGCAATAGGACGTTGCATTAGAAAAGGTTTGTTTACACAAATACAGACTGACATATCTGGGAAAATTTTTGTGTTCTGCAGTTTTATCAAACATTTAAGAGGTGCCAATATATGAGATGCAGTCTAGCAGACATCTGAGAAGGGCCATTATAAACTAGTATCAAACTATATAAATCCAATACCACGCGATATCAATTTTATAGCAGCTTTGATATCAAATTTATATCAAGCTATATAAAAGGAGGCGTGTAAAAGGGGCGTGGTACCTGTCACTTTGACGAAACATATCCCCTCTTACTACTAATATATTTTAGAATATTTGTCGAATATTCGAAAATTAAAAAATTCGCAATTTTTTTTCCTGAAAAAAAATCGGCAAGGTAATGATTGTGTAATAGCACTATATTAGCTAAATTGCTCTATATTTGTTTTTTTTGAATATTCGCTATATTGCTATAACTTCGTTTTTTCGAATATTTGTAATATTCTAAAACAAGACTATATAGCAATATAGCGAATATTCGAAAAAAACTAATATAGAGCAATTTAGCTAATATAGTGCTATCATCTTCTTTGTCTAAAAGTTGAAAAATTCGCAATAAAAATTTGAATCCGAAAATTCGAATTACGAACATTTGCATATTACACAATCATTACCTTGCCGATTTTTTCAAGAAAAAAAAATCATGCATTTTCGAATATGACCCCTGCCGCTCATCACTACTCCTAAAGTCAAGTATATTGCAGCCTTCTTATTGGCCCACAAGCTAGAAGCAGGAAGGGATCATGTGTACTGATTAAAAATATAAATAAATAAAAAAAAATCGGAAAAAAATCGAATATTTGAAATAATATGTACAACTATATTCGAAATATTCGCGAATTTTCGAAGTACCTATATTCGCGATAAAAATTCGAAATTCGAATATTCGTGATCAACACTACTGTTAACCTTCCCACCATGTACTTAGTAGCAGCAGAGCAGCGTTGCCTTATTAAAAGGGGTTGTCCCATCACAGTCAATGGGGGCATATCGCTAGGAGGTGCCAAGAGTAAAAGCCCTACCAATCTGAGGTTGATGGCCTATTCAGCAGATAGGCCACCAATATTTCAAATTTGGAAAAGTCCTTCAAGCAAGTAAAATACTAATACTATATTTGTATACCGAAATAAGTAACTGCACAAACAAGTGACTGCTACAAAGAATAATGGACTTTTTAAGGCTTTATAATATCCACCATGGAGAAATGTTACATAATGATTTTAATTATCAGAAGTACAAATTATTTAAACGCCTGCCAAAGAAATACAATAAAGCAGTCAAAGCTACTAAGAGAGAGCATCAGATACAAAAACTGTAATTAAACACTGTCAAGTGTTTGATGCTAAATATAGTAGAGTTCACCACTCAACAGCTAAAAAGAGAGATTTTAGTGAGTGCAATATGGCAGACTAAGCTAGTGCCAATCCTTAAAGGGGTTTTCTGCTTTCCCCATATAACAGATCCATGGGGGTCTGACTTCAGGCACTCCCATTGATCAGCTGTATGAAGAGATCGCAACGCATCTCTGGCTGGAGACTGACTGAGGGGGTTGGGCTTAGCCAAGATGGGGTGGGGCTAAACCATATTTTGTCTTCCTGCAGACAGGACACAGCAAGGAGGATTCTGCTCCAGCCAGGAGAAGGGAGGACATGGATGACCTCCTGTGACTGTGACACAAAGAGAACAGGTAATTGAATGGAGTGGCTCACTGCTGCTAATGGGTGGTATGGTGCTACAAGCTAGTAATTGAGGACGCCCCACCTCAATTTGATAAGTGCATAAAAGATAAGGAAGCGAGCACTCAATTCTATGGCAACACTTAGATTTAATATTGTAAAAATGAATATTTTAAAATTACATCAATAATAGGAATAACACACATTAAAGGGGTTCTGCACTTTCAATTAACTGATGATCTATCCTCTGGATCGATCATCAGCTTCTGATCGGCGTGGGTCCGACACCCGGGACCCCCGCCGATCAGCTGTTTGAGAAGGCAGCGGCGCTCCAGCAGCGCCGCGGCCTTCTCACTGTTTACCGCCGGGCCGCCCGCCCACTGACGTCACGACTTGTATCAACTAGAGTGGGCGCGGCTAAGCTCTGTTCACTTGAATGGAGCTTAGCCGCGCCCACTCTAGTTGATACAAGTCGTGACGTCAGTGGGCGGGCTGCCCGGCGGTAAACAGTGAGAAGGCCGCGGCGCTGCTGGAGCGCCGCTGCCTTCTCAAACAGCTGATCGGCGGGGGTCCCGGGTGTCGGACCCCCGCCGATCAGAAGCTGATGATCTATCCAGAGGATAGATCATCAGTTCATTGAAAGTACAGAACCTCTTTAGGTAAAATACAATGATTAAAATTACAACGGTCGACCGTGTAAAGACACTAATTCACTGGGCATAATAATATGGGGGGCTCATTCAGCATAAAATGTTTTCCAATAATGACCTAATAGGGTGGTGAAACCAATAAGTGAATAAACAATAGTGATAAATATAGTGAATTGAACAACCTAAATAACAAAAAGAATCATAAACATAATATTGTTGATACGTGATAAATAGTGCAATACTTGAATAAGAGGACACTATTTGGAGTCCTGCGCATGCGAGCGCAATGTGCTTCACTTGATACCTGTTGAGAATAAAACCAGTCCGAGTCTGTGGTATAATAACCGCAACGAACGGTACTCCGCTGTTGATAATGTTCGTGTAAGCAGATTCTAATAGCAGCTGAGAGCTTACCTCTATCTGGAAAGAGCAGTCAGCGGTCTTGCCTCCTATAGTGCTGTATCCAGGATTTCTTTGAAGCGCTGTAAAATCTACTAGAGACGCCGCTCCGTCTTCACGGCTTGCGAGCTCTGACAATCCAGCCCAATCTCGCGATGGTACAAGCACTCTTACGCTCGCTCAGATGGTCAGGGCAGTTCAATTGTCGCAAGTTAGCGGTTCTTCAATATTTCATCTTTAAAGCATGGTCATGCAATGAGTACTTCTTGTGGAGGTATATGCGGAGTGTCTATTTACCCAGACGCGTTTCGGGATATTCCAATCCCTTCCTCAGTGGTAACTCCTGCACTCCTCACCTCCTCTTTTATAGGCGTCCCTAGGGTACTATGTAAGTCCCGGTTATCATAATCCAGAGTTGGAGTATCCTCAGCACTTTTCCGCCTAGATGCGGTTTTAGTGCGTTTTTGTTGCGTTTTTTTATTCATGGATGCGTTTTTTTGTCCGTTTTATTCTAATTCATATAATCATTCAATAAACCCCATTAGAAATATTAAAAATGACATACAATTCTTAATACTATAAAAAAAATCATGTTAAAACGCTAAAATGATTTAAAATGCAGCAAAATAATAAATCAAGGAACTTGATGAGTATAGATGGATCAACGACAATATTTTTGAGTTGGCATGGAGACTGCCCTGACCATCTGAGCGAGCGTAAGAGACCGGACGGAAGTCCCGCTTGTACCATCGCGAGATTGGGCTGGATTGTTAGAGCTCGCAAGCCGTGAAGACGGAGCGGCATCTCTAGTAGATTTTACAGCGCTTCAAAGAAATCCTGGATACAGCACTATAGGAGGCAAGACCGCTGACTGCTCTTTCCAGATAGAGGTAAGCTCTCAGCTGCTATTAGAATCTGCTTACACGAACATTATCAACAGCGGAGTACCGTTCGTTGCGGTTATTATACCACAGACTCGGACTGGTTTTATTCTCAACAGGTATCAAGTGAAGCACATTGCGCTCGCATGCGCAGGACTCCAAATAGTGTCCTCTTATTCAAGTATTGCACTATTTATCACGTATCAACACTATTATGTTTATGATTCTTTTTGTTATATAGGTTGTTCAATTCACTATATTTATCACTATTGTTTATTCACTTATTGGTTTCACCACCCTATTAGTTCACTATTGGAAAACATTTTATGCTGAATGAGCCCCCCATATTATTATGCCCAGTGAATTAGTGTCTGCACACGGTCGACCGTTATAATTTTAATCATTGTATTTTACTTAATGTGTGTTATTCCTATTATTGATGTCATTTTAAAATATTAATTTTTACAATATTAAATCTGAGTGTTGCCATAGAATTGAGTGCTCGCTTCCTTATCTTTTATGCACAAAGAGAACAGGGATCTCATACTGTCACGGCCTATGCTGTGTTTTGTGACACTTTCCTTCACTTGGCTGATCCCCAGGACATGATTGCCACACATGCCGTTGCCCGCGGCAACAGGTGAAGTATGGGTTTATATGTGTACTTCCCCTTTAAGTGTCCGTCTTCCCTTGCCTTGTGTTGGAAGGGTTAATTCCCTTCTGTGTGTGTGAACACTGGGTGTGTCTGTTGGGTGTGGCTACTTGGGCCTATAAAGCCTCAGTGTATATCACTAGTCTGAGGGGTACTTCAGCCATGGTTAGCTGGAGCAGCCTCCTGTGTAATTCCATCTGCAAGTGGGGGCCACCCTTCTGGTCAAAAGTTCATGTATGGTGTATAGAAGATGTTTGTTTGGTATATTTGTTATTGCAGCATATGGTTTCCTGGGTTCCCGTGTGATGTCTGTTGTGTGCTGTGTCCTTTGTGTTTGTTGTGGACAGCAGCACTTGCACGTGGGTTCCAGGTTGTGTTTCTGTGGCAGGTAAGTGTGGTACTAGTCTCACTTACCTGTCATTGCCATATGTTTGTTCATGTTCCGCTTTCTATGTAGCTTGGCCAGTGAGACTCCTGTTCCTCCGTGTCTAGGAGGAACAGGTCGTCTTACCCTGCTCCTAGTCCAGGGCCACCCTGAGGGCTAGCAGGAATATCAGGTTCCGGAGTATGAGCCCTCCTACCTTCAGGGTTGGCTCATACGGATAGGAGACAGGGTCAGAATTAGGGATGTGTAGGAGGTGACCTGCTCCCTGATTCCTGTCCTGGCCTGGCCTTGACCATCCGCCTTCTGATACCGCACGGCTGAGGGTTTTCCCCATCCTCAGCCGTGACACATACCCTGTGGAAGCCCCCGAAATGACACAGTATATATAGAGTACTTTTAGCATATCAATATCCACTATGACTACTGTATATTCTATGATATACTAGGAAGTCAGTGTATTTATTGTCCAAGCTCCTCACAGGACAGTACATATAAAGGAGGCAATCTATTTAAAGAGGACCTTTTATGGGTCCAGACTTTATAAACTAAGTTTCAGGGTATGTAGGTAATACAGCGGGGAATCTAATAGCGCTTGCTATATTTTCTGGGCGCCGCTCCATTCACCCGCTGTGGCCCCCATTAAATTCTTCTGCCTTGTATGCTAATTTTCACATCGGTACAGGGAGGAGGAGGCTGCACTGTTTCTCAATGGGCGTCTCCTTCTCCCTGGCTGTGAGCTGTCCAATCGCAGTGGAGAGCGTCACAGCCAGGGAGAAGGAGACGCCCATTGAGAAACAGTGCAGCATCCTCCCTGTACCGATGCGAAAATTAGCATACAAGGCGGAAGAATTTAACGTGGGCCACAGCGGGCGAACAGAGCGGCGCCCAGAAAAAATAGTAAGCGCTATTAGATCCCTGCTGTATGCCCTACATACCCTGATACTTAGTTTATAAAATCTGAACCCATGAAAGGTCCTCTTTAAGCTGTCAGATGAAATGAATCCATGGCTGCAGTTATAACATGTCTTTGTCTTGTATTAATGGTGCACCATCTGCTGGCAGAAGGCTAGAAATACTTCTTCAAACACATACGATTGCTAAGGCTGGGGCTACTCGCAGCAGATTTTCGCAGCAGATTTTCCGGTTATAAGAAGCTATACCCTATCCATAGGATAGGGGATAACTATCAGATTGGTGGGGGTCCTACCGCTGGGACCCCCACCAATCCCAAAAAGGTACTGATCCGTACCTTGTTGAGCCCCCCTGGAAATGCGGGCGTCAGCTCCATCAATTTCTATAGGAGTGCTGGAGATAGCCAAGTACAGTGCTCGACTATCTCCGGTGTGCCCATAGAAATGAATGGAGCGGCGACCACCAGCTGCTCCGTCCATTTCAGGGGGACTCCACAGGGTATGGGGCCCATGTCCTCATGATCAGTGGAGGTCCCAGCAGTAGGACCCCATCAATCTGATGGTTATCCCCTATCCATAGCTTGTTATAATGGGAATGCCCCTTAACTATTAGAGCTCTTTCACACAAGAGAATTTTATGTTCAGAAGCGATGCATGTAGTAAACGCATAGCATCTGGACTGGATACTGACCCATTCATGTGTCTGTGTACATAAGCCTCTTTTGTCACACATTATCTCCGAGTTCAGGAAAAATCTCAGCATGGCCCTGGCTCCATGAATGGGGCTTGTGTGAAAAACAGAAGGCATTCGGATGCAATGTTTTTCACTGATGGTTGCTAGGAGATGTAGATTTTTATTCTTCAGTTTATCTTCACATATGCAAAAAGTGCTATCCGGATATAATCCGAAATGAAAAACGCACGCACTGAACGCAGTCCCAGAAAAAGCTGATTTTGTTTTTCCATAATCACATCCTGACAAAATCGTTATTGCTTATGTGAAAGAGGCCTTAAGGGGGTACTCCAGTTGTTAGAAGTTATCCCCTATCCACGGGACAGGGAGTAATTATTAGATTGGTGGGGTCCTACCAATGGGACGCCCACCAATCACGAGAAGAGTGGCCCCAAATCCCCTGCAGCACCACTGAAATGAATGGAGCGGATGGTCGGGTCTTATGAAGCTGGGCTGGTGTACACCTTCAGAAACATGAACATGAGTGTTATGTCAATCAACCAGATGAAGGCAGTGTCAAAAGAGTTACTGTATAGGTTAGCACAGTTCTGTCTTCCAGCAGGACCACAGTAGATAAGAGACAAGACCCCAGCCTCTTAAACCAAGTCGACACAATCCAAACAGAACCTGCCCAGCTTCTCATTTTGAGCATGTAATGAAACAGTTGTACCTTAGGAGTTCACCCACCACCTTGCGTAACACAGTGTCTTGTCTCTAAAACGGCTTCTTCCACTATTGGAAAGATCGGACAAGGTATGGGGCATAATTTTAAAATACTCGTGACAGCAAACAACTACCTTTACGGCTCCTAATTATGGAGCATCTTGGGCCACCTGTGCACCAGAACTGAAATGTACTTCAACCGGGTGTGGCCAAGCCAAGCATGTGAGAGGACATGTAGCTGTGAGCTCCTGCTGTCCATCTGTCTA
Source organism: Bufo gargarizans (assembly GCF_014858855.1). Taxonomy (NCBI): domain Eukaryota; kingdom Metazoa; phylum Chordata; class Amphibia; order Anura; family Bufonidae; genus Bufo; species Bufo gargarizans. Next base: position 411,116,815 of record NC_058082.1, on the reverse strand, counting down.
TTATCCAGTGCATCCTTTGTCCTCGTTGTCAACTATGATCAAGAAGAACAAGGAGGGAAGTCAGGAGAAGGAGACAAAAGAAGACGGTCTAGGTTGGCCATTACTGCTTTCGACCAGAACAAGAGCGGATAATGCTGCTGAAGTGGCTGCTAAACTAGGGCGGTAAGGAATCTTGTATTTCACTAGGACAGTGGCACTCAGAGCCCTCTCTGTAGGCACCCACGCCCTGGAAAAAGTCTATGGTGTACCAATATGCCTTAGGCTTTTCCTGCCATTCATCAGCACAGGGCGCGCTATGAACAGCACAAGCAGTGTATTGAATGTAGGCCGGCATGGAAGATATACTATATAGGATTGTAGTATGTAGGTTAGATTGCCGTGTTGGCACTTTGAGATAAATATGTGGGTTTTGGGTTACAGTTTGGGCACTCAGTCTGTAAAAGGTTCCCCATCACTGCATTAGGAGATAAGGACTGGCGAGGCTGTGGGGTTAATGATGCAGACTGGCAGCAGGCTCAGCCTGGGACACAAGACCTGGCGACCCCTGATCATATGGCTGCTGGCATTTCGGTGGCTGAGAGTGAAGGCTCTGGAGATAACAAGCAGACTACATCTGGTGTTAATACTGGTGGGAGCGAGATCTCCACAGGTCCTGACCCTAATGCACACACCAAACTAAAGGCTCTGCTCACTGCTGTAATTCAATGTAAGGTTACACTATCGCAACAAGATTTTAACATTATCAGGCATGATTTTAAAAAAGGTCTCTAAACGCATGGGGGCAGTGGAGGGGTGAGTGGGTGAAAAAGAAGATCAGTTTCCTCCTATGAAACGTAAAATAAAATGTACCATCGATAATGTCACTATTCTGGCTGCAAAGCCAGATGCGGCGAAACATTAGACTAATTGGTGTACCCAAAAAGGAAAAGGGGAGAAACCACAGTGACTTCTTTGAAAACTGGTTGATAACCACTTTTAGAAGAGACTTTAACCCCCCTATTCACTGTGGCGAGGGCTCATAGAGTACCTGCTCGTCCCTGCCCCCCAGGCAGCACTCCTAGGCCAGTGCCAATTCATATATTGCATTACAGAGATAGTGACATCATTCTGAGAAAGGCAGAGAGAATGGGTCAGCTATCTGTTGCTGGTGGGAAGATCTCTGTTTTGCCTGATTTCTCGATGGATGTCCAAAGGAAGAACAGTACAATATCAAGATGTAAAAAGGCGACTTTGTCAGCAGCAAATACCATAGTCTATGTTTTACTTGGCTAGGCTTCTCGTGGTGGCTTTGCACTCCACATGCTTCTTCGACACATCCAAAGATGAAGCTTCCTGACTGGATACAAATAAGCTTCAGCTTCACTGTGAGAAGACCTAAGGTGCATGGGTCGTTAACTACACGGTCTGTGACATTATTAATGCAAGGAACTCTGACTGTTACTAATATTCATATATCCCTTGCAGTATTTGTGATGTGGCAGGATGCCTTAAACAACCTATACTTCCACAAGGGAAAAGCAATAGGATCCACTTTTCATTGTCAAAGCCTAATGGTAGGGCTACACAATGAGACTGGTCACAGCCAGGATTGCAGAGTGGTGGTGATCCAATAGAAATGAACAGAATTGCAACACAAGTCACAAAAACCCAGCAGTATTGGATTTTTTTGCGACTTGCACTGCAATCCCATTAACCCTTTCAACCCCGGGCCAGTTTTCACCTTCCTGCCCAGGCCATTTTTTGCAAATCTGACATGTGTCACTTTATATGGTAATAACTTTAAAACGCTTTTACTTATACAGGTCATTCTGAGACTGTTTTCTCATCACATATTGTACTTCATGACAGTGGTAAAAATGAGTTTTAAAAAAATGCATTTTTATTTGTAAAAAAAAATCTAAATTTGCCAAAAATTTCTCTACTTTTATAGTAGATAGTAATAACTCCAAAAATAGTAATTACTTTACATTCCCCATATGTCTACTTCATGTTTGGATAATTTAAAAAAAGGCATTTTCTTTTTTTGTGACGTTAGAAGGCTTAGAAGTTTAGAAGCAAATCTTAAAATTTTGAAGAACATTTCCAAAACCCAATTTTTTCAGGACCAGTTCAGTTATGAAGTCACTTTCTGGGGCTTACATATTAGAAACCACCGATAAATCACTCCATTTTAGAAACTACACCCCTCAAGCTATTCAAAACTGATTTTACAAACTTTGTTAACCCTTTAGGTGCCCCGCAAGAATTAAAGGAAAATGGAAATTAAATTTCAAAATTTCACTTTTTTTTAGCAGATTTTACATTTTAATGTATTTTTTCTGCAACACATCAAGGGTTACCAGCCAAACAAAACTCAAAATCTATTACCCTAAATCTGAAGTTTACAGAAACACCCCATGTGTGCTCAAAAACTGATGTATGGGCGCACAGAAGGCTTCAAAGTGGAAGGAGCACCATATGGCTTTTGGAGAGTGGATTTAGCTGGAATGGTAATTGGGAGCTATGACGCATATGAAGACCTACAGTGGAAACCTCCAAAAAGTTACCCTATTCTGGAATCTAAACACCTTAAGGAATATTTCAAGGTGTGTAGTATTTTGTTGCCCATTTACCCCAAATACGCCAACACCCCATATGTGCTCAAAAAATGTTGTATGGGTACATGGCGGGGTTCAAAAGGGAAGTAGCACTATAGGGCTTTTGGAGGACAGATTTTGCAGGATTGGCTTTTGGGAGCTATGTCGCATATGAAGACACCCTGAGGTACCCCTAGAATAGAAACCCCAAAAAGTAACCACATTCTGGAAACTACACCCCTCAAGGAATATTTCAAGATGTGTAGTGAGAACTTTGTCCTCAAAGGTGATTCATGGAATTGGCTGTGAAAATGAAAAAATATAAATAAAATCCAGAAAATTTGATTTTAGGCCCAAATGTTTCACTTTCACAAGGGGGAACTGGAGAAAATATACCCCCTAATGTATTGCCCATTTTCTCCCGATTACAGCAATACCCCATATGTGCTTGTATACTGCTATATGGGCGTACCACAGGGGTCAGAAGTAAAGGAGCACCAAATGGCTTCTGGAAGGCAGATTTCACCGGAATAATTCACAGACACCATCTTGCAATTGAACACACACTGAGGTACCCCTAGAGTGGAAATCCCCGAAAAGTGACCCCATTCTGGAAACTACACCCCTCAAGGAATATTTCAAGATGTGTAGTGAGCACTTTGACCCATCAGGCGTTTCACAGAATTAGGAAACACTTGGCTGTGAAAATGAAAAATTACAATTTTTTTACAGAAAAAGTTGCTTTACACCCACATTTTTCACTTTCACAAGGAGTAACAGGACAAAATGCACCTTACATTTTGTTACCCATTTGCCCTCAAATAAGCCAATATCCCATATGTGCTCAAAAAATGATGTATGGGCGCATGGCAGGGCCCTAGTGTCCAAAAGCTAAATATGGATTTTGCTGACCTGAATTGGCAGACATGAATTTTAGGTGCCATGTTGTACTAAATAAATTCCTGAGGTCCCAAGAAACAAGTGACCAGATTTCGGAAAAAGCACCCCCGTACAAACATTTTAAGTGGTAGAAAGGGTACATTTCAGCAAACAGGTGTCTCACAGAACACAGAAATACTTGTGAAAGCATTTCAAAGCACAGATTTGTGAAAAAAATAAAATTAACAGCAGACCCCAATTTTTTTTAAACAAGGGGTTAAACGAGAAAATGCACCCCAGGTTGTGTTCCCCATTTTCTCCCCATTCAGGAAACACCCCATATGTGCTTGTAGCCTGCTGTATGGGCGCACAGCAGGCAAACAGCAAAATGTGAATTTTGCTGACAGGCCTCAATTGGCAGACATGGATTTTAGGTGCCATGTCGCATTAAATAAATTTCCTGAGCTTCCCAGAAATGAAAAACCCCAAGAAGTGACCCCATTTTGGAAAGAGCACCCCTGTACGAACATTTTAAGTGGTGAAAAGGGTACTTTTCAGCAAACAGGTGTCTCACAGTAGGCAGAAATAGTAGAGAAAGGATTTCAAAGCACACATTTGGAAAAATGAAAAATTACTAGCAGACCCCAATTTTTCACTTTCACAACGGGTTAAAGGAGAAAATGCACCCGAGTATATGTTTCCCATTTTCTCCCCTTTTTGAAAACACCCCATATGTGCTTGTAGCCTACTGTATGGGCGCACAGCAGGGCTCTAGAGGCAAAGTGCAAAATATGGTTTTTGCAGGCCTGAATAAACAGATATGGATTTTAGCTGCCATGTCGCATTAAAAAAATGGACCCCTTTTTGGAAAGTGCACCCTCGTACCAAAAGGGGTGGAAAGGGCACGGTTGTCTCACAGAAAAAAATATGCAGTGGTTGTTGGAAAGTGGAAATATTACAGGGAGCATAAAGGATGAAATTATATTAATACTCCATGGATGTGTGGTATATTTTAAAACATTCCTTCATACACAAGCCAGGTTTTTCAGGGCAGGTTTCGCAGTGGTAAATGGTGTCCTTTCTAATACCCCTTTTTGAACACACTCTGCATCTTTTTTGGGTCCTTCCCTTTCTTGCTATCTGGGGGACTTCAGCTGGTAAATGTTGTCCTGGTACAACACGGCCACTGTGACTTACAGAAGTACTGGGTCCCTCTTCTGCTTGGTTTGGAAGAATTAGGGCCTTGATCACTACTTCTTGAAAGTGAAGAAATGTTCCTGTGTGTCCGTTAGACTTATATAGCACGTACGCATTATACTTTGCCATCTGTACAATGTGTATGGCCAGCTGTTTGTACCACACTTTTGTTTTTCATGTGGCACTGTAGGGCTTCAGAACTTGATAACTTGATCTGAAAGATCAACCCCACCCATGTGCCTGTTGTTGTAGTCCAGAATGCAGTCTGGTTTGGGGACAGTGGTAGTGGTACCACGTACAGCGGCAGGGGAGTTGACATTACTGTGAATGGTGGTCAGTACAAGGACGTCCCTCTTGTCCTTGTGCTTAACCACCAGCATGTTCTCATTGCGGAGAGCCCTGCTTTCACCCTTTCTAAGTGGTTGCCCTACTAGGGATCTAGGGAGGCCTCTCAGATTTTTGCATGCTGTGCCGCAAGCTGGTATAATAGTTATCCACATAGAGGTGGTAACCCTTATCCAGCAGTGGGTGCAGTAAGTCCCACAATATCTTCCCACTAATTCCTAGGACTGGGGAGGAGGGAGCATTTTTGGGGTTCTACCCGGAAATCTTTCCCTTTATAAACCCCAAACCTATAGGTGTACCCGGAGCTACCCTCACAGAGTTTATACATTTTTATGCCATACCTTGCTCGCTTGCTAGGCAGGTACTGGCGGAATCTTACCCTCCCCTTGAAATGTAGCAGGGACTCATCTATACAGATATTTTGTTCTGGGGTGTACACTTCAGAAAACTTGGTGCTGAAGTGGTCAAGGACAGGCCTAATTTTAAAAAGCTGATCAAATGTTGGGTCATTTTGGAGCGGACACTGTGCACTATCGTTGTAATGCAAAAACTTCAGAATCGACTCAAATCTATTCCGGGCCATGGAATTACTGAATATTGAAGTGTGGTACAAGACACTCCAATACAGTCTTATTTCAGTTTTTTTAACAAGCCCCATATGCAGCAGATGCCCCCAGAAGATTATCATTTCTGCTGCTTTAACTGGGGTTCAACCAGGGAGATCTTGTGAATGGCGATGTGGCGTTCAACTTCTGGGTAATAAACTGCTGGGCAAATAAATTTGTTTAGGCCACGCTAAAATTTGCTAAATCTACACTGAAAAAGATTTTGAAAAAAATCTATTTCTGTGAAGCCTGTGCAGTCAATTTGGATTCCAGAGTTTCCCACAAACTCTGGAATTTGGGACTGATAAACGTCAGGGGGTGGGGTCCATATGGGGTCACTCTGGGGGGCTGCCTCCGCTGCTACCCTGGGGTGCCTTCTAGAGAGTCCCTCATCAGCAGATGATGAGGGGGTGAGGGGGTAGAGGAGCAGAGAAAAGTGGCATCCTCTTCTCCCTTGCTATCAGTCTTAGTATCAGAGGCAAGAATGGCGTATGCCTCTTCAGATGAGTACACTCGTTGGGATGGACGGGCCATTTTTATTTTATCAGGGTGTGACTTGTGAAACGTGTAAACCTTTATTTAGTGTGAGGTGTTTATGTAGTGTTTTCACATGTGAAGGGGCTTGTAATTGTAATAAATTTAAATTAAGAAGTAAAAAAAAAAAAAAAAAGTATTTTGCACAAAAAAGTAAAAAAAAAATGTATTTTCTGCAACAAACAAAAAAAAACTTGCAGTGCAAACTGAGCAGACGCGATCAGTAACAGACTTTACTGATCGGTGCTCAGTGCTCTGCAAAATGCATGCACACAGATGGTGCGTTCATGCAAAAACCTAAACTGCCACTAACTGAAATTTATATATATCTAAGTAACTAACTCTAACTGAAGCTCTATTTTCACACCCAAAAAAAACTGTGCAGATGCTACTGCGCACACTACTGATTGGTGCTCTGCAGCACGCACGCAGATCGTGCGTGCGTGCAAAAACTCTAATATAAAAAATCACTACAGTGAACACTAGCTAAAAATTTAACTTAAATATAGAACTCTCTATATATTTATATAAAGCCTTAATTACTTTTTTAACAAAAAAAACTAAAAATATCCTAAGAAATCAGCACAAATAATCCGCAGGTGCTGATCAGGCAGGTACGCACTGAACAGCACTTGGCAGTCACAGCTTGCACGCAGAGCTGGAAAATGGTAAAAAAAAATAATAATAAAAAGATCAAAAGGGACAGGGACGGAGGGTGGTTTAGGGATCTGGAACAGCTACAAATGAAAAAATAAAATAAAAAATCTATTCCAGATGTTCATCTTCTTTTCAGCAGGAAAGTTCTTTTCACCACAAGGCCCAGCAAGCCACAAGCATCACAGAAAGGCACAGCAGCCATCACACCCCGGTTCCCAAGCGATTATGCCCGGGGGTCATTGCGCCGCAATAGTACGGCGCTGGTCGGTAAGGGGTTAATTTATACTCATCTACAGTGGAATCCTTCAAAAGAAACCTGAAAACCCACCTCTTCAGACAAGCCTACAACCAGTGACCCTGCTGCCTCTATACCGCCATGACCAACTCAACCCGCACCTACTGTGTCCTTCTCCCATACCGTGTAGATTGTGGGCCCTCTCTCCTTCTGTACCAGTTTGTAACCCGTCTTGTTTATGATTAGTGCATGTCTTGTTAATGATTATGTATGTATACCTCTTCTCATATGTACAGCACTATGGAATGAATGGTGCTTTAATAATAAGGGAACACAACCAATCTGCAATCCTGGCCGCGGCCAGCCTGCGTCATTGTGTAGCCCTAGTCTTAAAGAGCCTCTGTGTCAGCATGATAAACCTTATTAAACCAGGCATATTTCCTGGTAGGGTCGATCATACTAATTAAAACATCATATTTGTTTCCTCTCTAGGGTTATGTATGTAAATTAGGCCTTTGGAGCATCAGATGGCAGGCCATAGCACTAGGAGCACCGCTAGCGCAAAGCTCCCTGTACTCTCCACTCCACTTTGAGTGACAGTGTCTCGATCAACCCTGTGTTTTCTTGGCATCGCCGAGGCTCACCTTTTTCTTTGAGTCAGGGCAGCCGGTACGGTTGTCCCTTATTGCCCTCGCAGTAGAACCTTTGGCTCAACTAATTCGTGCCTCCTCCATTGTTAAGGTCTTATGTTATGGCTCGATGAGCGCATTGCATTATACGCAGATGACATGATATATTTTGTGGGAGTTGTGTTCAACCCTATAGATCCAATTATGCCACGTATTGCTAATTTTGGTACATACTCCAGCCTGCCCATGAAATGGGACAAATCAGTATGCTGCCGTTGGATCCCCTACCCATGTCTGTGTTGACACTCTCTTCCTTTACAAGTAGTCTGTACATTCCGGTACATGGGTATCAGATTTCAGTTCGTTTTTAGGATTCTGTTGCTCATAAAAGGGGTTGTCTGCCCTTTTCTATTGACATAAATAACAGATTGGCAGGGGGCCGACTCCCGACACCTCTCCCTATCAGCTTTTTGAAGAGAAAGCAACGCTGCCTGCTCTTTAATGTTTATCTGCTCGCCGTCGCAATTGACGTGGTGAGCAGGTGTAATTACAGCTATGCTGTCCCCATTCACTTCTATGGGACGGTTCAGTCCTATTCACTTGAACAGACAGAGCCGTCCCATAGAAGTGAATGGGACACCATACTTGTAATTACACCTGCTCACTGCTGAAGTTGTGACGGTGAACAGGTAAACAGAGAAAAGAAGGCAGAGCTCGTATGAGCACTGCTTTCTCTCCAAACATGCACCCCAGCTGATCTCATATTGATGACCAGTCCTGAGGATAGGTCATCAATAGATAAAAGTGGGCAACCCCGTTAATGTTGTCCCCCTCCTGACGAGAAGTGCTCAGTAATAGGCAAAGCTAATCTGGTTAAAATGGTCCTTTTACTACAATTTATTTTTACATATTACACAATGCCTCTGTATGGACCTCTGTGAGATACTTCTGTAAAATCCAAAGACTTTTCCATAACCTTAATTTGAATAAACAAAGCCCACACATTACATTGGAAACTTTACAAAGAAGGAGGTCTTGCTGTTCCAAACCTTTGGCTATATATTCTAGAAGCCCAAGCTCAGCATTTCTTAGGATGAGGCCCGATTCCCTGGGCTTGGTGGGGAAATCAGAGTTGCATATTTGGTGGGAGGCAAACCTCTGGTATTGGAGATTGGTTCAGTGATTAAGCCCCAGAGAATAGGAAAAGATTAAGGGGGTAATTTATCAATCTGAAATACGTCTAAATTAGGCGTATTTCAGGTGCAGATTGCGGTGCAGCGGTTAGTTACACTGCAATCTGCGACTGCTGCCCACTCTTGCCAGGTCTATATAAGCGAGCGTGATATGGGCAGGATCGGCCAGGGAGGCCCATCTCATATATCATTTTCTATGTCTGTTTTAGGCGCAGAAAAAGGTCTAAATGTACAATGGCTAGGAGGCTGTCTTACATTTAGAAGTGGCGCTGGAACTACCGCCAGCTTAGGTTTTAATAAATGTGCCCCTAAGTTTATGTCCGACTTACAAAATAAGTCTTTCCCAGTACGCACTGGATGTTCATGGCAAGTCAGTAGATTTTTTTGATTACCTCTTCCCCCATTCTGGGTAATATAGCAACATTGGGAGGCACCAAAGGGCTTGTCTCCTTTTATCAACATTTGCTATCTTCTTACCTGCGTAAGTTCCCATTGACCTGACCAGCAAAGTGGGAAAGAGACACTGGCTCTCTCGGGTAAGCAAAATTAGAGTACATTTTGGGGCACATTTAAGACCAGCATTTTAGACGCTGGTGTCGGATCCGCCACACTTATGTAGAGGCACCGGCCTCTGCATAACTTCGTTGGATCCACTGCTGCTTCGAAATGTAATGATGGTCTAACTGTTGCTGCTACAATTAGACCATTTTCTATGCCTAAAACAGGCGTAAAAAATAATAAATGAGACGGGCCTCCGGGCCTGTCCGCTTCCCCGCCAAGCCCACTTTTTTTAAACCTGGCAAGAGAGGGGAAGTCACAGATTGCGGCACAAAGGACCTTTGCAATCTGCGGCAGAAATATGCCCAATTTAGACGTATTTCTGTTTAATAAAGGACCTCTTTACAGTATGTCTAATGTGCACTGTGTACTGGTAAATGTGTTGTGCTGCAGAGATCCTGCCCACCCAAACGTAGAAAGTGGGTATAAAGCGGAACTTGTGCCACAATTTGCAACTTTTCTGCACTAAACTCTCCCTCTTAGGGTCCACTCACACATCCGTATGTGTTTTGCGGATCCACAAAACACAGACACCAGCATTGTGCGTTCCGCATTTTGCAGACCTAACATCAACGGCACTTAATAGAAAATGCCTAACCTTGTCCTCAATTGCGGACAAGAATAGGACATGTTCTATTTTTTTTCAAAGAACGTAATTGCGGACCCAGAAGTGCGGATCCGGACAGCACATTGTGTGGCCCCATAGAAATGAATGGGTCCGCAATTCCGTTCCGCATTTTGCGGACGTGTGAAAGGAGCTTTAGAGTAGCAATTTTAACACATAGGTAATAATTAAACTTAACTCATCACTCAACACACACATTTGATTAAATAGTGACTTTATTTATATCCGGGCAAAACCAACACACAAAGCGAGTCACTGTCTTCTTATCAAAATGTGTTCAAGGTAGGATTCATTGTCAAGCAGCACCTCAGAGAAAATCAGCATAGTATTATGAACTGTATATAATGTACAGTATAGTGTACATGGCCAACTGAAAACTGCACCCAACATAAGGGTGCAAAACTAAATCAATATCGATTCGCATAAAACGTAGCTGGAATACTGTACGGAGCGAGCACTCCGTACAGTATTAGAATGTATTGGCTCCGATAAGCCAAAGTTATTACTCCGCGAAGTCACGCAGAACTTTGCATAATAACTTCAGAAATTAATTTCTACTGTAAGAAACCTTTTACCCAACTCTGGTTCGGTTCCAAGTGATACCTAATGACTTCTGCTCATCAGAGCCAATACATTCTAATACTGTACGGAGCGCCTGCTCTGAACAGTTTCTAACAACGTTTTATGCAAATTGGCTTTGGATGTTCCATCCGAAGTCGATTCGCTCATCCTTAATAGCAATATATGAGGTTACGCCATGTCATTAACCAAATGTGGGTGAGGTACAAGAAGTCTAAAATACTTGGTGCAGAACTCGTACAGCATGTTCCCGGATTACACTGAGCATGTACATACATGTAAATTCAAGCAGTCCATACAGTTGTGTACATGGGTGTTTAAGGCTATGCCATAAAGACAGGTATATAGACAACATTCACAATATAATATAGGGGTCATGCACCAAGTGAAGGCATACAATTCAAGCATTTGTCAAGAAGATAAGTATAGATGGAAATCGCTTCAAACCAAAGTTTTGGATTAATGGCTATAAGTGCCCAGAAATGTAGTTCATGGTAAAGTTAGGTGTGAGAGATGGACATCTTGGTGTGGTCATCCTTTGGACTCATGGGCTTTTTCTTTGCTATAAGTTGGACAAAATTGGAGTCAGGATTATGGTTTCAAGTAAATATTGTCATGGGAAACGTCAGTGTTCACCACAGGTTCCCATTAAAAGGGATGGCAGAAAGCACACCACTGTTGCCCATGAGTTGTATCAAGTATTACACCCAGGGGCAGACAAAAAAATAAATACCACAGTGCAGCACAATAGACTGCCCGAGCAGAACTAAATACCACAGTGCAGCACAATAGACTGCCCGAGCAGAACTAAATACCACAGTGCAGCACAATAGACTGCCCGAGCAGAACTAAATACCACAGTGCAGCACAATAGACTGCCCGAGCAGAACTAAATACCACAGTGCAGCACAATAGACTGCCCGAGCAGAACTAAATACCACAGTGCAGCACAATAGACTGCCCGAGCAGAACTAAATACCACAGTGCAGCACAATAGACTGCCCGAGCAGAACTAAATACCACAGTGCAGCACAATAGACTGCCCGAGCAGAACTAAATACCACAGTGCAGCACAATAGACTGCCCGAGCAGAACTAAATACCACAGTGCAGCACAATAGACTGCCCGAGCAGAACTAAATACCACAGTGCAGCACAATAGACTGCCCGAGCAGAACTAAATACCACAGTGCAGCACAATAGACTGCCCGAGCAGAACTAAATACCACAGTGCAGCACAATAGACTGCCCGAGCAGAACTAAATACCACAGTGCAGCACAATAGACTGCCCGAGCAGAACTAAATACCACAGTGCAGCACAATAGACTGCCCGAGCAGAACTAAATACCACAGTGCAGCACAATAGACTGCCCGAGCAGAACTAAATACCACAGTGCAGCACAATAGACTGCCCGAGCAGAACTAAATACCACAGTGCAGCACAATAGACTGCCCGAGCAGAACTAAATACCACAGTGTAGCACAATAGACTGCCCGAGCAGAACTAAATACCACAGTGCAGTACAATATACTGTCCGAGCAGAACTTCTCAGGATCTCAGATTGTTACGTTCCAAATCAGCAGGTGTGTGTGTGTGTGTGTGTGTGTGTGTGTGTGTGTGTGTGTGTGTGTGTGTGTGTCTAAGGTGGGTATCAACCCACCAGGGATTTTCCCTGTGAGGTCTATGGCCAGTCCGTCCCTGATTACACCTTAGCTTTATTCAGGGATACTATGCCTTATGGTACTGCAATAGGATAAATCAGTATCTATCACTGTAGGAGGCCACAAAAGTCAGAAGTAGCAGAATAGAACATTAAAAGATTTTCCATACATTTCAAGGACTTCTACTGTTTTTCAAGTTGTTCTCTAATGCATACGTCTCTTAGATGCACCATGCAGCAATAAAGTTGGGCAGAATACACTTGCAGGGTACAAGACAACAGTCTGAGACTTGGAAGGGAGGGTTTGAAGACCAGACTGCTTAACTCTTCAGGATACTGTAGCTGGACCGGCCCCATGACTATACAACCCTAATTAGCACACAACAGGCGCTACATTATAAATGCATTTTCTACATAATGCTGAAACTGACAAGTTATACAGGTGGTACAATAGTTCTGGTTTGAGGGTCCCTTCTCGGTTATAAAGGTGAAATGCCCCAAACCTGTACCATAAAGTAAGGACAGGTCAGTAGATCACATCATGAATTCTGTAAGCTGGTACCTTTGCTTATTTCTAAGACTATAAAATCACCCAAACCACCACTCAAAAGGTTTTCATGAATGATGATGCAAAGAGCGATTGATTTGAAAGAGCTTCTTTGCTTAAAGGTTGTTTTTTCCCCCGAGCTAAACAAAAACAGTCCCTGTAAATGTGGTGAAATTAACAAAAAGAATCCATACTCGACAAAAACAAACAAATCTTTTTCACAGACAAGGTTTAGACAAAGGTTTGCCTGACATTTTCAAATATCCACGACTTCACTCACTGGAGCAGGCTCTGGACGCCAACACTTCAGGCAAAGCCTTGCTTTTGGTTTGTCACCGTCAAGCGTTTCAGGGGATTTAAAATACAATCATGTTCAATAGGACCTAATCCAAGTGGAGCACTCGTGAGCACATTTGGACGACTCCACTTGTTTACTTTCCTTTGCTACCCCGGCTTTAAAGTCGGTTAATAAAACCCTTGTATTACTTAGGAGTCTGGTCTAGATGCTACTGTGTAGAAGAATGGATTAAAGAGAAATCCTAGCCACATGATGAAATGAACTGAAGCTTCTGAGCCCTGTTCCATGACATCAGTGCTACGTACAATGACACAATGCACACCAAATAACTTTTTCAATAAATACAGCTTATAACAAAACCACGGCGGTATAAAGACCACACAAACTGATCTACTCAGTGGCAGGGTAATACAAGTAACATTTCAGAGCTATACGCCTGCTGCCTTTTCCCTCGGTCCATTGCCATATCTGTCCATCTCTTCTTATAAAGTGCCATGGACAACAGACGGCAAAGGTGGAAACACAAGCGTGCGTATGGCCTGACCAGACTTACAGGTTGCCACTTAGGATGGTTCCACAGCACATAGGCCCAACAGCCTGCTGTTCAAACAATCTACCTGTAACAGTAGTTTTCATCTGGAAACGCTCCTGAGGTATACCTCCAAGAAAAATGTAGGGTTAAAGTACCCTTATAAAGTATAGCTTTCCACCACTTGGCAACGAGGTTGAGTGTTTTATAGCTTATATCAAGACTATATAACTGGTGGCTCTCACAGGAGGCCCTTCCCCCGCTCCCATGTATGAACTGACAGCATGGACGTAGAAAGTTGTCGGCTTCAAGCCTAAGGCTCAAGCGGACGAGATATAAAGAATTTTTTAATTGTAACTTAAATATATGGAAGTAGGTCAGTAAACATCTAAAACATTAAACATTATATTTAGTACCGGATACAAGATGCAGACGGTTGCTCAAGTTACATTACATAACATGAGACAGAGGCCTTCAATAAAGGAGGAGATCATCAAAGGCTGAAACATTTTATGCATTCCTGATTCAAGACCCACAGTATGCTGGATTTACACTTAGCAATGAGAGTCACTTTTTGTCAAGGTGGGAACTTTCTTGTAAATTGTCCTTTAGGCCTCTTTCACACTTGCGTTGTCCGGATCCGGCGTGTACTCCACTTGCCGGAATTACACGCCGGATCCGGAAAAACGCAAGTGTACTGAAAGCATTTGAAGACGGATCCGTCTTCAAAATGCTTTCAGTGTTACTATGGCACCCAGGACGCTATTAAAGTCCTGGGTGCCATAGTAGTAGTGGGGAGCGGGGGAGCAGCATACTTACCATCCGCGCGGCTCCCGGGGCGCTCCAGAATGACGTCAGAGCGCCCCATGCGCATGGATCACAAAACGTTCCGTTCCGGAACTGAAGACATCCTGATGCATCCTGAAGGACGGACTGTCCATTCAGAATGCATTAGGAAAATCCTGATCAGTATTCTTCTGGCATAGAGCCCCGACGACGGAACTCTATGCCGGAAGACTATAACGCAGGTGTGAAAGGGCCCTTAAAATAGCCATACACAATAGACACTAGGTAGACTGTTGACCAGAGGATAACCTGGTGAACATTCAAATTGGCCCTACGTGTTCAATGACACCCGGTGAAGGTCCTTTTGTATGGACTAACTGACAAGGCAATTATCAGGAGCGAACCATTTGTGATAATTGGCTCCCTGCCACCCTCACAGGTTTGCCAGCAACACATTCCTGTTAACACAGGGAAATCTGCTGCCCACAAACTATGATTTCCGGTGCCAAAATAATGATGCCATGACCCGAAGATTGAGTGTTTGTTCATTAATCGGATAAGTGGCAGCAGCCTTAAGGCTGGGTTCACACCTGAGCGTATTCGATAAGTGCTTTTTACAGGCGGTTTTGTATTTTGGAAACGCGTGTAGTACATTTGTGTGATTAACCACAGAGGCATCCAATGAAAAACTGCCACAATAAGCCCCAAAGAAGCTCCTGTATTTCTTGGGGTGTAGGGCTTTTTACGTACGCGCTGTAAAACGCTCAGGTATGAACCTAGCCTTACACAGGGCAATTATCAGGAGAGTCGTAAACGGGCCTATAGACTAATGTGTATGACCACCTTTACTGCTGCAAACTAGGGTTGTCATGATACCAAAATTTTGATTCGATTTCGATACCACGCGAAAAAATAAAACACCAAAAAAGCATTGTGCATTGCATTTTATGGAACATTCAGCCCATAATAGAACAATCCTATACTATTTTTTTTGGGGGGGGGGGGGACAAGGTCACTTAAAAATGGCAAATAGCGTGTTGTTTTTTTCCTTTTCCTGTCACGGCGTTCACAGCTTAGGAGATATTTTTAAAATCTTTTAATAGTTCTGACTTTTTCGGACGTGGTAATACGCAATATGTTTATTTTTTATTGTTTATATATTTTATATGTAAAATTGGGAAAGGGGGTGATTTAAACTTTTAATATTTTGGTGTTTTTATTTAATTTAATAACCAATTCACCCCTTAAGGGCTAGTTCCTGGGATCTTTCGTCCCTTGTCCTATTCACCCTGATAGAGCTCTATTAGGGTGAATAGAACTTCACACTCTCTTGCTGCCCTTTGCATAGTACACACAGCATCAGGGAGCTTACCATGGCAGCCAGGGCTTCAGTAGGGTCCTGGCTGCCATGGTAACCAATCAGAGCCCCAGGGTTACACTGCTGGGGCTCTGATCAGAAGCTGCCACTGCCACCAATGATGATAATTAACCCCCTTAATACAAATCTGGGCGGCAGGGCAAGGCAATCCCACGAACTGCGTCAATTAACCCCCCAAAGGTGCGGCACCAGAGAGGATAATTAATGTGGTTCACGGGATCGCCGTGCCCTGTCATTAAGGCTGGGTGCCAGCCGCCCACATTTATATTTAGGGGGTTAATTATATTAATTTGGTGGCGCAGTGGCAGAACAGAAAACAAAAAGGTGATGTGAACGTCGCCTTAGATGGCTATCTGCTGAATGCTACTTTAGCACACCACTTTTCCATCAGACCCATCCATACACATGCATACTTGACATCCTGTACATGCATTCGCAATAGGGATGTGTCAATGAGCCACTACCAGACACTGTCACAGCAGATTTCTCACTTAATCAGGTATTCCGGTTGGTAAAAGTTATCCCATATCCACGGGATAGGGGATAACTATTAGATCAGTGGGGGTCCTACCATTGGGACCCCACTGATCACAAGAATGGAGGCCCTGCAGGCCCTCTACTCGGCTATCTCCGAAAATCCCATAGTAATAAATGGAGCGGTCACGTGCATGTGCTACCGGCTGCTCAAGTCATTTCAGGAGAGCTGCAGGGGGTATGGGGGATAACTTTTACCTGCCAGAATTCCCCTTTAAAAACTTCCTTAAGAAAGTGGGTTTACAAAGAGGAGATAACAAATAGGATTACCGTCACTTAAAACGATATAACAATAGTAATACTGACCTTAGCAATACCCTCCGCCCGTATACCAACTCTTTGCTGACTCCCTGTGACAACATGGATTAATTTGGAACAACCAATCACTGGCAGCAGCAGTGACCTCACTGGTGTGGACATGCCACTGCCCCACAACATCCCTGCACAGACGGGAAGGGTACCAGAGAAGTATAGGCAGAGGGATTGGTAAGCTGAGAATTACTCATTTTATTGTAGCAGTTCTTAAAAACAATAGGATTAGAGAAGCCCCAATTATAAGTCTGGTTGTAACCATGAGAGTACTCCAATGTACACGATTTGACCCTATACCTATTAGGCAGATGCCATAGCTCATTTTCGGTGGGAGCGATATATGTGACATAGATGGTTTTATGGAGATGACTGTTGCTTATGACATTGGTAATCACATAGACATAAAGAGGCAGCACTTCTCTTCTGCACACCCTAGGCTTTGTAGATTGTCACAGGTTAATATTACGGACAAGGACAACATGACTATCCCTGGAGATTGTTTCAGTCAAATGAAAAGAAAAGTTCATGAATAAGTAGCTTATAAAAACACAAATATCAAAAGGAGTAGAGTCCTTCTCATCCCAACATCGGCACTTTATTCCAGCTAAATACTGTAATCGGACGCAGCATGCGCTCAGTTATTACGCTTAGCTGAAACATGGTGATATAAAGGCTCATCTAGTGCAAGTATGGAGTAGTACAGCAGCTGGTTACACCAACCAAATACACACTGTAAAATAAAAACTCAATTCCAGCATAGATGGGAGCATAAAAACGTAAAAACATTTCCAGACTTTCCTAATACTTGCCTGCAGCCGCCTTACGCCAAGGGCTGTATCACGGCTACACATAATGTAGTAAAATAGATGATGATGGGTGCGACGGTCATTATATAACATGCAATGCTGAAAATAAATACGTAACATCTGCTCGGCTTGTAAACAGTCTAGGTTAAAAGCTCATGAAACACTGATCTTGGTCAAGGGTATTCTAGAGGACCTCCTCAGACCAAACTGACAGACGAGGGAATGCAATGGGAGGATACGATGCTCATACAATAAGGTAAACCTGTGAAGATTGAACAGTTTTACTGCTTTCTGATCCAGGAACAAAGCCAAGAAAAGGACAAATCTCATTTGTGAGTTTTCCTTTTCTGTAACCTGGGTTCAGACGTGAGGTAGCTTCCACCAATCCTATTAGGAGTGGTGCCGTAGTTACACCTCGCCAAAGTTGGTATGGCCCGTTTCCTTGGCATGATCCCTTGCTGCCGACTGTCCTGTTAATCCTTTTTGGCAAACCATACAGCGCAGGGCGAATTTGTTAACATCTGTAAACTGCCTCTTTCGCCTGGCATCATCTGCAAGCTCTAAGGCCTGCACCAACGCCTCATCGTCAGACGTGGAAAAAATGGTCATGGGTGGCATGTCGGAATCTGGAAACTGCCGCTGCAAGGGGTCGTAGTGAATCCCATCATAAATCAGCAGAACTCTTCTACTGTAGCCAGCATCTTCCCCGAAACGGTCAATCCTCACTGTCTGGGTGTCCACAACGCAGATCTCGCACTGATAAAACTTGGAAAGTATGGATACTTCTATGGCACCTCCCCAGGTGTCCTCTCTGCGTATCCAGGCACAATACTCTTCATTGCTCTTACCTAGAACTGCTTCACTGTAACTTGTCGGATCACTGGCAACAATCTCAGCAATTAAACTTCGCATCTCTGGGGCACAGGCTGGGTCATACACGCCACCCTCTACCACATAATAAACACTTGTGAAGAGGCAAGAATTGTCAGCTGGTACCACTCGTCGGACAATCTGTGGACGTTTTATTATGGTTCGATCATTGATACTATGTATTGAGGTAGTTGTAGGTTTACTTTTATCTTCTTCCACAATAAGAGTGTCCCCTGTTACAGAAGAAAGACAGAAAGGAAACATAAGGCCTGGGATTACCATCTGCAGGTTCATAATGATACACTAAGAAACGGGGGCCATGTACAGGTCCCTCTAAAAAAAAATAGCATATTGTGATAAAGTTCATTATTTTCTGTAATGTACTGATAAACATTAGACTTTCATATATTTTAGATTCATTACACACAACTGAAGTAGTTCAAGCCTTTTATTGTTTTAATATTGATGATTTTGGCATACAGCTGTCACGGAAGGTGTACAGGAAACAAGACAACACAAAATAAATATACGACTCACTGGATCCAAAACTAAGGAACAAAAGGGAGACCCCTGCATCAGACCTGGCTCTCTCCCTTACTGCTCAGCCTATGCGATAATCCCAATGGTAGATGATCGCATATCCTCGTACCTCGACTGTATAACACCTGAACGCCCTATAATAGTGAGGGGACACGACCACCGGCTCCCTACACTAGATACGGAGGGAGTCAGGGTCACCTGGGATCCAGCAAACAGAAAAACACAAAAGGATGCACAACACTTATCTTGTAGAAGAGTGGGAAGTAGAATCAGCATGCACACACACTCCAGGAAGAAATATAAACCGCACACTGATGCAGTATGGGGAGGAATTTAAAGGGATGCAATCAGTCCAACTACATGACAGCTGAGAGAGGCTAACAAGATGAGGAACTGAAAGCAAAACAAAGGAAGCTCAAGGAGGAGGTTCTGAAAGGCATCTGTCAGAGCTTCTCAGATGTCTGGTGGTGACAACAGCTCATGAAAACCCCAAATTCCTATCTAAAAAAATTTGCATATCATGAAAAGGTTCTCTAAACGAGCTATTAACCTAATCATCTGAATCAACTAATTAACTCTAAACACCTACAAAAGATTCCTGAGGCTTTTAAAAACTCCCAGCCTGGTTCATTACTCATAACCGCAATCATGGGTAAGACTGCCGACCTGACTGCTGTCCAGAAGGCCATCATTGACACCCTCAAGCAAGAGGGTAAGACACAAAGAAATTTCTGAACGAATAGGCTGTTCCCAGAGTGCTGTATCAAGGCACCTCAGTGGGAAGTCTGTGGGAAGGAAAAAGTGTGGCAGAAAACGCTGCACAACGAGAAGAGGTGACCGGACCCTGAGGAAGATTGTGGAGAAGGACCGATTCCAAACCTTGGGGGACCTGCGGAAGCAGTGGACTGAGTCTGGAGTAGAAACATCCAGAGCCACCGTGTACAGGCGTGTGCAGGAAATGGGCTACAGGTGCCACATTCCCCAGGTCAAGCCACTTTTGAACCAGAAACAGCGGCAGAAGCGCCTGACCTGGGCTACAGAGAAGCAGCACTGGACTGTTGCTCAGTGGTCCAAAGTACTTTTTTCGGATGAAAGCTAATTTTGCATGTCATTAGGAAATCAAGGTGCCAGAGTCTGGAGGAAGACTGGGGAGAGGGAAATGCCAAAATGCCTGAAGTCCAGTGTCAAGTACCCACAGTCAGTGACGGTCTGGGGTGCCATGTCAGCTGCTGGTGTTGGTCCACTGTGTTTTATCAAGGGCAGGGTCAATGCAGCTAGCTATCAGGAGATTTTGCAGCACTTCATGCTTCCATCTGCTGAAAAGCTTTATGGAGAGGAAGATTTCATTTTTCAGCACGGCCTGGCACCTGCTCACAGTGCCAAAAGAGAGAATCTGTGGGATATTGGGAAGAGAAAGTTGAGAGACGCAAGACCCAACACTTTCGATGAGCTTAAAGGGGTTGTCCCACTTTGCTTTTTCAATCTTACCAGCAGTAGATGTCCTGATAACTTCCTGGTTTGACTCTGGCAGTTGACTGAAGGCCACGCCTCCTCATGACTCACCCTGAGAGCTCAGTCCTTGCGTGTTCGTTCATGTGGATGAGTCATCCTTCTGGAGCCGACAATGTATGTGAGGGCCCCCCCCCCCCCCAGTATAATAAACATTGAATGCGCCCCCCCCCCCAGTATAATAAACATTGAATGCGCCCCCCCCCCAGTATAATAAACATTGAGTGCGCCCCCCCCCCAGTATAATAAACATTGAGTGCGCCCCCCCCAGTATAATAAACATTGAGTGCGCCCCCCCCAGTATAATAAACATTGAGTGCGCCCCCCCCAGTATAATAAACATTGAGTGCGCCCCCCCCAGTATAATAAACATTGAGTGCGCCCCCCCCCCCCAGTATAATAAACATTGAGTGCGCCCTCATTGGGCCGCACTCGAGGTATATTATACTGGGGGGGGGGGCCGCACTCAATGTATATTATACTGGGGGGGGGGGGGGGCCGCACTCGAGGTATATTATACTGGGGGGGGGGGGCCGCACTCGAGGTATATTATACTGGGGGGGGGGGGGCCGCACTCAATGTATATTATACTGGGGGGGGGGGGGGGCCGCACTCAATGTATATTATACTGGGGGGGGGGGGGGCGCCGCACTCAATGTTTATTATACTGGGGGGGCCGCACTCAATGTTTATTATACTGGGGGGGGGGGCCGCACTCAATGTTTATTATACTGGGGGGGGGGGCGCACTCAATGTTTATTATACTGGGGGGGGGGGGCGCACTCAATGTTATTATACTGGGGGGGGGGGCCGCACTCAATGTTTATTATACTGGGGGGGGGGGCCGCACTCAATGTTTATTATACTGGGGGGGCCGCACTCAATGTTTATTATACTGGGGGGGCCGCACTCAATGTTTATTATACTGGGGGGGCCGCACTCAATGTTTATTATACTGGGGGGGGGGCCGCACTCAATGTTTATTATACTGGGGGGGGGGGGCGCACTCAATGTTTATTATACTGGGGGGGGGGGGGCGCACTCAATGTTTATTATACTGGGGGGGGGGGGCCGCACTCAATGTTTATTATACTGGGGGGGGGGGCCGCACTCAATGTTTATTATACTGGGGGGGCCGCACTCAATGTTTATTATACTGGGGGGGCCGCACTCAATGTTTATTATACTGGGGGGGCCGCACTCAATGTTTATTATACTGGGGGGGGGGCCGCACTCAATGTTTATTATACTGGGGGGGGGGGGGCGCACTCAATGTTTATTATACTGGTGTGGCGGGGGGGGGGGCCGCACTCAATGTTTATTATACGGGGGGGGGGGCCGCCTCAATGTTATTAGTACTGGGGGGGGGGCCGCACTCAATGTTTATTATACTGGGGGGGCCGCACTCATGTTTATTATACTGGGGGGGCCGCACTCAATGTTTATTATAACTGGGGGGCCGCACTCAAGTTTATTATACTGGGGGGGCCGCACTCAATGTTTATTATACTGGGGGGGCCGCACGTCATGTTATTATACTGGGGGGGCCGCACTCAATGTTTATTATACTGGGGGGGCCGCACTCAATGTTTATTATACTGGGGGGGCCGCACTCATGTTTATTATACTGGGGGGGCCGCACTCAATGTTTATTATACTGCGGGGGGGGGGGGGGCCGCACTCAATGTTTTATTATACTGGATGGGGGTGGCCGCACTCAATGTTATTATACTGGGGGGGTGGGGGGGGGGGGGGGGGGGGGGCCCACTCAATGTTTATTATACTGGGGGGGGTGGGGGGCCGCACTCAATGTTTATTATACTGGGGGTGGGGCCACTCAATGTTTATTATACTGGGGGGGCCGCACTCAATGTTTATTATACTGGGGGGGCCGCACTCAATGTTTATTATACTGGGGGGGCCGCACTCAATGTTTATTATACTGGGGGGGCCGCACTCAATGTTTATTATACTGGGGGGGCCGCACTCAATGTTTATTATACTGGGGGGGGCCGCACTCAATGTTTATTATACTGGGGGGGGGGGGCGCACTGCGCCACCAATGTTAATACAAATGCAGGAGGTGGGTGCCGGAGTGAAATAGTATTTGTATTACAGGTCAGTTTTCATTATTTGTGGCGCAGTGGCCACAGCCCCTCCCCTCCTCCTCCCGTCTCTTCTTATTGGCGGAGGCGGCAGCAGTAGCACAGGGGGAGGGAGAGAGCAGAACTATGCGACGTGCGCGCTCACAGTGTGAGTGAGAGGCCGGCTGTAGGATCGCAATAGTTACCAGTGTGCAGGTGCGGCATTGATGCGGCCGGTGAGATGCGGCTGTATCCATGGGATACCAGCACAAACAAAGGGGAGTGAAAGGAGCGTTTTTAGGCTGAATGCTATGGTTTTTTTTATGACATGTATTAGAGGAAATGTTCAGTGGTGGGCAATGATTTAATGTAACCCTATTTAACCACTTCAGCCCCGCTAGGTGAAACCCCCTTCATGACCAGAGCACTTTTTGCACTTCGGCACTACACTCCTTTCACCGTTTATCGCTCGGTCATGCAACTTACCACCCAAATGAATTTTACCTCCTTTTCTTCTCACTAATGCTTTCATTTGGTGGTATTTTATTGCTGCTGACATTTTTACTTTTTTTGTTATTAATCAAACTGTAACGATTTATTTGCAAAAAAATGACATTTTTCACTTTCAGCTGTAAAATTTTGCAAAAAAAACGACATCCATATATAAATTTTTCGCCAAATTTATTGTTCTACATGTCTTTGATAAAAAAAAAAAATGTTTGGGCAAAAAAAAATGGTTTGGGTAAAAGTTATAGCGTTTACAAACTATGGTACAAAAATGTGAATTTCCGCTTTTTGAAACAGCTCTGACTTTCTGAGCACCTGTCATGATTCCTGAGGTTCTACAATGCCCAAACAGTAGAAAAACCCCACAAATGACCCCATTTCGGAAAGTAGACACCCTAAGGTATTCGCTGATGGGCATAGTGAGTTCATAGAACTTTTTATTTTTTGTCACAAGTTAGCGGAAAATGATGATGATTTATTTTATTTTTATTTTTTCTTACAAAGTCTCATATTCCACTAACTTGCGACAAAAAATAAAAAATTCTAGGAACTCGCCATGCCCCTCACAGAATACCTTGGGGTGTCTTCTTTCCAAAATGGGGTCACTTGTGGGGTAGTTATACTGCCCTGGCAATTTAGGGGCCCAAATGTGTGAGAAGAACTTTGCAATCAAAATGTGTAAAAAATGACCGGTGAAATCCAAAAGGTGCACTTTGGAATATGTGCCCCTTTGCCCACCTTGGCAGCAAAAAAGTGTGACACATCTGGTATCGCCGTACTCAGGAGAAGTTGGGGAATGTGTTTTGGGGTGTCATTTTACATATACCCATGCTGGGTGAGAAAAATATCTTGGTCAAATGCCAACTTTGTATAAAAAAATGGGAAAAGTTATCTTTTGCCAAGATATTTTTCTCACCCAGCATGGGTATATGTAAAATGACACCCCAAAACACATTCCCCAACTTCTCCTGAGTACGGCGATACCAGATGTGTCACACTTTTTTGCAGCCTAGATGCGCAAAGGGGCCCAAATTCCTTTTAGGAGGGCATTTTTAGACATTTGGATCCCAGACTTCTTCTCACACTTTCGGGCCTCTAAAAAGCCAGGGCAGTATAAATACCCCACATGTGACCCCACTTTGGAAAGAAGACACCCCAAGGTATTCAATGAGGGGCCTGGCGAGTTCCTAGAAATTTTTTATTTTTTGCATAAGTTAGCGGAAATTGATTTTTTTGGTTTTTTTCTCACAAAGTCTCACTTTCCGCTAACTTAGGACAAAAATTTCAATCTTTCATGGACTCAATATGCCCCTCAGCGAATACATTGGGGTGTCTTCTTTCCGAAATGGGGTCACATGTGGGGTATTTATACTGCCCTGGCTTTTTAGGGGCCCTAAAGCGTGAGAAGAAGTCTGGAATATAAATGTCTAAAAATGTTTACGCATTTGGATTCCGTGAGGGGTATGGTGCGTCCATGTGAGATTTTATTTTTTGACACAAGTTAGTGGAATATGAGACTTAGTAAGAAAAAAAAAAAAAAAAAAAAAAAAAAAAATTGCCGCTAACTTGTGCCAAAAAAAATGTCTGAATGGAGCCTTATAGGGGGGGGGGGGGGGGGGTGAGGTGATCAATGACAGGGGGGTAATCACCCATATAGACTCCCGGATCACCCCCCTGTCATTGATCACCCCCCTGGTAAGGCTCCATTCAGACGTCCGTATAATTTTTACGGATCCATGGATCGGATCCGCAAAACACATGCGGACGTCTGAATGGAGCCTTACAGGGGGGTTATCAATGACAGGGGGTGATCAGGGTGATCAGGGTGATCACCCCCCTGTCACTGATCACCCCCCCTGTAAGGCTCCATTCAGACATCCGCATGATTTTTTACGGATCCATGGATCGGATCCACAAAAAACATGCGGACGTCTGAATGGAGCCTTACAGGGGGGTTATTAATGACAGGGGGTGATCAGGGTGATCACCCCCCTGTCACTGATCACCCCCCCTGTAAGGCTCCATTCAGACATCCGCATGATTTTTTACGGATCCATGGATACATGGATCGGATCCACAAAAAACATGCGGACGTCTGAATGGAGCCTTACAGGGGGGTTAACAATGACAGGGGGGTGATCAGGGAGTGTATATGGGTGATCACCCGCCTGTCATTGATCACCCCCTGTAAGGCTCCATTCAGACGTCCGCATGTGTTTTGCGGATCCGATCCATGTATCCATGGATCCGTAAAAATCATGCGGACGTCTGAATGGAGCCTTACAGGGGGGTGATCAATGACAGGGGGTGATCAGGGAGTGTATATGGGTGATCACCCCCCTGTAAGGCTCCATTCAGACGTCCGCATGTGTTTTGCGGATCCGATCCATGTATCCATGGATCCGCAAAAAACATGCGGACGTCTGAATGGAGCCTTACAGGGGGGTGATCAATGACAGGGGGGTGATCAATGACAAGGGGTGATCAGGGAGTGTATATGGGGTGATCATGGGTGATCAGGGGTTTATAAGGGGTTAATAAGTGACGGGGGGGGGGTGTAGTGTAGTGTAGTGTAGTGTGGTGTTTGGTGCGACTGTACTGACCTACCTGAGTCCTCTGGTGGTCGATCCTAACAAAAGGGACCACCAGAGGACCAGGTAGGAGGTATATTAGACGCTGTTATGAAAACAGCGTCTAATATACTTGTTAGGGGTTAAAAAATTCGGATCTCCAGCCTGCCAGCGAACGATCGCCGCTGGCATGCTGGAGATCCACTCGCTTACCTTCCGTTCCTGTGAGCGCGCGCGCCTGTGTGCGCGCGTTCACAGGAAATCTCGCGTCTCGCGAGATGACGCATATATGCGTGACTGTGCGCCAGCCTGCCACCTCCGGAACGCACATGTGCGTTAGGCGGTCCGGAGGTGGTTAATGAAGTGGGACAACCCCTTTAACCACTTCAGCCCCGCTAGGTGAAACCCCCTTCATGACCAGGCCACTTTTTACACTTCGGCACTACACTAATTTCACCGTTTATCGCTCGGTCATGCAACTTACCACCCAAATGAATTTTACCTCCTTTTCTTCTCACTAATGGAGCTTTCATTTGGTGGTATTTTATTGCTGCTGACATTTTTACTTTTTTTGTTATTAATCAAACTGTAACGATTTATTTGCAAAAAAATGACATTTTTCACTTTCAGCTGTGAAATTTTGCAAAAAAAACGACATCCATATATAAATTTTTCGCTAAATTTATAGTTCTACATGTCTTTGATAAAAAAAAAATGTTTGGGCAAAAAAAAAATGGTTTGGGTAAAAGTTATAGCATTTACAAACTATGGTACAAAAATGTGAATTTCCGCTTTTTGAAACGGCTCTGATTTTCTGAGCACCTGTCATGTTTCCTGAGGTTCTACAATGCCCAAACAGTAGAAAAACCCCACAAATGACCCCATTTCGGAAAGTAGACACCCTAAGGTATTCGCTGATGGGCATAGTGAGTTCATAGAACTTTTTATTTTTTGTCACAAGTTAGCGGAAAATGATGATGATTTTTTTTTTTTTTTTTTTCTTACAAAGTCTCATATTCCACTAACTTGCGACAAAAAATAAAAAATTCTAGGAACTCACCATGCCCCTCACAGAATACCTTGGGGTGTCTTCTTTCCAAAATGGGGTCACTTGTGGGGTAGTTATACTGCCCTGGCAATTTAGGGGCCCAAATGTGTGAGAAGAACTTTGCAATCAAAATGTGTAAGAAATGACCGGTGAAATCCGAAAGGTGCACTTTGGAATATGCGCCCCTTTGCCCACCTTGGCAGCAAAAAAGTGTCACACATGTGGTATCGCCGTACTCAGGAGAAGTTGGGGAATGTGTTTTGGGGTGTCATTTTACATATACCCATGCTGGGTGAGAGAAATATCTTGGCAAAAGACAACTTTTCCCATTTTTTTATACAAAGTTGGCATTTGACCAAGATATTTTTCTCACCCAGCATGGGTATATGTAAAATGACACCCCAAAACACATTCCCCAACTTCTCCTGAGTACGGCGATACCAGATGTGTCACACTTTTTTGCTGCCAAGGTGGGCATAGGGGCACATATTCCAAAGTGCACCTTTCGGATTTTGCAGGGCATTTTTTACACATTTTGATTGCAAAGTTCTTCTCACACATTTGGGCCCCTAAATTGCCAGGGCAGTATAACTACGCCACAAGTGACCCAATTTTGGAAAGAAGACACCCTAAGGTATTCCGTGAGGGGCACTGCGAGTTCCTAGAATTTTTTATTTTTTGTCACAAGTTAGCGGAAAATGATGATTTTTTTTTTTTTCTCTTTTTTCCTTACAAAGTCTCATATTCCACTAACTTGCGACAAAAAATAAAAAATTCTAGGAACTCGCCATGCCCCTCACGGAATACCTTGGGGTGTCTTCTTTCCAAAATGGGGTCACTTGTGGCGTAGTTATACTGCCCTGGCAATTTAGGGGCCCAAATGTGTGAGAAGTACTTTGCAATCAAAATCTGTAAAAAATGACCGGTGAAATCCGAAAGGTGCACTTTGGAATATGTGCCCCTTTGCCCACCTTGGCATCAAAAAAGTGTCACACATCTGGTATCGCCGTACTCAGGAGAAGTTGGGGAATGTGTTTTGGGCTGTCATTTTACATATACCCATGCTGGGTGAGAGAAATATCTTGGCAAAAGACAACTTTTCCAATTTTTTTATACAAAGTTGGCATTTGACCAAGATATTTTTCTCACCCAGCATGGGTATATGTAAAATGACACCCCAAAACACATTGCCCAACTTCTCCTGAGTACGGCGATACCAGAGGTGTCACACTTTTTTGCTGCCAAGGTGGGCAAAGGGGCACATATTCCAAAGTGCACCTTTCGGATTTTGCAGGGCATTTTTTACACATTTTGATTGCAAAGTTCTTCTCACACATTTGGGCCCCTAAATTGCCAGGGCAGTATAACTACCCCACAAGTGACCCCATTTTGGAAAGAAGACACCCCAAGGTATTCCGTGAGGGGCATGGCGAGTTCCTAGAATTTTTTATTTTTTGTCGCAAGTTAGTGGAATATGAGACTTTGTAAGGAAAAAAGAAAAAAAAAGAAAAATCAGCATTTTCCGCTAAATTGTGACAAAAAATAAAAAATTCTAGGAACTCGCCGTGCCCCCCACGGAATACCTTGGGGTGTCTTCTTTCCAAAATGGGGTCACTTGTGGCATAGTTATACTGCCCTGGCAATTTAGGGGCCCAAATGTGTAAGAAGTACCTTGAAATCAAAATGTGTAAAAAATGGCCTGCGAAATCTGAAAGGTGCACTTTGGAATATGTGCCCCTTTGCCCACCTTGGCTGCAAAAAAGTGTGACACATCTGGTATCGCCGTACTCAGGAGAAGTTGGGGAATGTGTTTTGGGGGGTCATTTTACATATAACCATGCTGGGTGAGAGAAATATCTTGGCAAAAGACAACTTTTCCCATTTTTTTATACAAAGTTGGCATTTGACCAAGATATTTTTCTCACCCAGCATGGGTATATGTAAAATGACACCCCAAAACACATTCCCCAACTTCTCCTGAGTACGGCAATACCAGATGTGTCACACTTTTTTGCAGCCTAGATGCGCAAAGGGGCCCAAATTCCTTTTAGGAGGGCATTTTTAGACATTTGGATCCCAGACTTCTTCTCATGCTTTAGGGCCCCTAAAAATCCAGGGCAGTATAAATACCCCACATGTGACCCCACTTTGGAAAGAAGACACCCCGAGGTATTCAATGAGGGGCATGGCGAGTTCCTAGAATTTTTTTTTTTTTTTGCATAAGTTAGCGGATATTGATTTTTTTTTGTTTTTTTTCTCACAAAGTCTCACTTTCCGCTAACTTAGGACAAAAATTTCAATCTTTCATGGACTCAATATGCCCCTCACGGAATACCTTGGGGTGTCTTCTTTCCGAAATGGGGTCACATGTGGGGTATTTATACTGCCCTGGCTTTTTAGGGGCCCTAAAGCGTGAGAAGTCTGGAATATAAATGTCTAAAAATGTTTACGCATTTGGATTCCGTGAGGGGTATGGTGCGTCCATGTGAGATTTTATTTTTTGACACAAGTTAGTGGAATATGAGACTTTGTAAGAAAAAACGAAAACAAAAACAGACAAAAAATTTCCACTAACTTGTGCCAAAAAAAATGGCTGAATGGAGCCTTACCAGGGGGGGAGTGATCAATGACAGGGGGGTGATCAATGACAGGGGGGTGATCACCCATATAGACTCCCTGATCACCCCCCTGTCATTGATCACCCCCCCTGTAAGGCTCCATTCAGACATCCGCATGATTTTTTACGGATCCATGGATACATGTATCGGATCCACAGAACGCATGCGGACGTCTGAATGGAGCCTTACAGGGGGGTTATCAATGACAGGGGGTGATCAGGGTAATCAGGGTGATCACCCCCCTGTCACTGATCACCCCCCCTGTAAGGCTCCATTCAGACATCCGCATGATTTTTTACGGATCCATGGATACATGTATCGGATCCACAGAACGCATGCGGACGTCTGAATGGAGCCTTACAGGGGGGTTATCAATGACAGGGGGTGATCAGGGTAATCAGGGTGATCACCCCCCTGTCACTGATCACCCCCCCTGTAAGGCTCCATTCAGACATCCGCATGATTTTTTACGGATCCATGGATACATGGATCGGATCCACAGAACGCATGCGGACGTCTGAATGGAGCCTTACAGGGGGGTTATCAATGACAGGGGGTGATCAGGGTAATCAGGGTGATCACCCCCCTGTCACTGATCACCCCCCCTGTAAGGCTCCATTCAGACATCCGCATGATTTTTTACGGATCCATGGATACATGGATCGGATCCACAGAACGCATGCGGACGTCTGAATGGAGCCTTACAGGGGGGTTATCAATGACAGGCGGGTGATCAGGGTAATCAGGGTGATCACCCCCCTGTCACTGATCACCCCCCCTGTAAGGCTCCATTCAGACATCCGCATGATTTTTTACGGATCCATGGATACATGGATCGGATCCACAGAACGCATGCGGACGTCTGAATGGAGCCTTACAGGGGGGTTATCAATGACAGGGGGTGATCAGGGTAATCAGGGTGATCACCCCCCTGTCACTGATCACCCCCCCTGTAAGGCTCCATTCAGACATCCGCATGATTTTTTACGGATCCATGGATACATGGATCGGATCCACAGAACGCATGCGGACGTCTGAATGGAGCCTTACAGGGGGGTTATCAATGACAGGCGGGTGATCAGGGTAATCAGGGTGATCACCCCC
The DNA here is from genome assembly GCF_014858855.1 of Bufo gargarizans. Classification (NCBI taxonomy): domain Eukaryota; kingdom Metazoa; phylum Chordata; class Amphibia; order Anura; family Bufonidae; genus Bufo; species Bufo gargarizans. The sequence continues at coordinate 411,086,502 of NC_058082.1, read as the reverse complement.
CTGTCACTGATCACCCCCCCTGTAAGGCTCCATTCAGACATCCGCATGATTTTTTACGGATCCATGGATACATGGATCGGATCCACAGAACGCATGCGGACGTCTGAATGGAGCCTTACAGGGGGGTTATCAATGACAGGGGGTGATCAGGGTAATCAGGGTGATCACCCCCCTGTCACTGATCACCCCCCCTGTAAGGCTCCATTCAGACATCCGCATGATTTTTTACGGATCCATGGATACATGGATCGGATCCACAGAACGCATGCGGACGTCTGAATGGAGCCTTACAGGGGGGTTATCAATGACAGGGGGTAATCAGGGTGATCACCCCCCTGTCACTGATCACCCCCCCCTGTAAGGCTCCATTCAGACGTCCGCATGATTTTTACGGATCCATGGATACATGGATCGGATCCGTAAAAATCATGCGGACGTCTGAATGGAGCCTGACAGGGGGGTTATCAATGACAGGGGGTGATCAGGGTAATCAGGGTGATCACCCCCCTGTCACTGATCACCCCCCCTGTAAGGCTCCATTCAGACGTCCGCATGATTTTTACGGATCCATGGATACATGGATCGGATCCGTAAAAATCATGCGGACGTCTGAATGGAGCCTTACAGGGGGGGTGATCAGTGACAGGGGGGTGATCAATGACAGGGGGTGATCAGGGAGTGTATATGGGTGATCACCCGCCTGTCATTGATCACCCCCCTGTAAGGCTCCATTCAGACTTCCGCATGATTTTTACGGATCCATGGATACATGGATCGGATCCGTAAAAATCATGCGGACGTCTGAACGGAGCCTGACAGGGGGGTGATCAATGACAGGGCGGTGATCAATGACAGGGGGGTGATCAGGGAGTTTATATGGGGTGATCATGGGTGATCAGGGGTTTATAAGGGGTTAATAAGTGACCGGGGGGGTGGGGTGTAGTGTAGTGTGGTGTTTGGTGCGACTGTACTGACCTACCTGAGTCCTCTGGTGGTCGATCCAAACAAAAGGGACTACCAGAGGACCAGGTAGGAGGTATATTAGACGCTGTTATGAAAACAGCGTCTAATATACCTGTTAGGGGTTAAAAAATTCGGATCTCCAGCCTGCCAGCGAGCGATCGCCGCTGGCAGGCTGGAGATCCACTCGCTTACCTTCAGTTCCTGTGAGCGCGCGCGCCTGTGTGCGCGCGTTCACAGGAAATCTCGCGTATCGCGAGATGACGCGTATATGCGTGACTGTGCGCAGCCCTGCCACCTCCGGAACGCACATGTGCGTTAGGCGGTCCGGAGGTGGTTAAGGCCGCTATCGAAGCATCCTGGGCCTCCATAACACCTCAGCAGTGCCACAGGCTGATTGCCTCCATGCCACGCCGCATTGAAGCAGTCATTTCTGCAAAAGGATTCCCGACCAAGTATTGAGTGCATAACTGAACATAATTATTTGAAGGTTGACTTTTTTGTATTAAAAACACTTTGCTTTTATTGGTCGGATGAAATATGCTAATTTTTTTAGATAGGAAATTTGGGTTTTCATGAGCTGTATGCCAAAATCATCAATATTAAAACAATAAAAGGCTTGAACTACTTCAGTTGGTGTGTAATGAATCTAAAATATATGACAGTCTAATGTTTATCAGTACATTACAGAAAATAATGAACTTTATCACACTATGCTAATTTTTTTAGAAGGACCTGTATTACAAATCCATTGGAGGACCTTGTCATTCTTACTTAGCAGCTATTATACAAACCACCACTTGGTATGAAAGCTTGGTTAGACCAGCCATGATAATATGCCACCCTCACGACAGCATATTCTCAGGGCAGCCAATAGCAGGCTATGACAGAGATAGCCCCCTTGAGGCTAGTCACCATCGGGGCCTGCTATTGGGACCCAGGCATTGGGGGGGATTATTTTAGATATCGGATCACCCCTTTAAATAAAAGCCCCTGAAAAATGGCATGAAGAAATCTGACCTTATTCTGTGGCGGAAACTGTCAATTTCACCCTTTGTTGTATTTTGCAGTGCACTTCGGAATTAGAGTCTTAGATAGGGTTCTCTGGGACTTTTCTACTGCTGACCTATCCTCAGGAGAGGCCATCACTAACAGATCTGAGAGGATTTGACTCTGGGGCAACCCGGCCGATCAGAGTTTCTACTGTGGCTCCAGCTCCATCCACTGTGTAGTTATTGGAACTGGTAGCTCAAGAGCCGCTGCAGAACGACTGATTGGAGGGGGTACCCAGAGTCAGACTCCCACCAAACAGATATTCATGATCTATATCTTAAGGAGGCCATCAATAAAAAATAAATCTCAAAGAAACCCTTTAAGGTAGTCTTACACATCAGATGAATTTTGGCTGCACCCGCCAATTTCTGTAGGATTGGCCGACCATCTATTTAATTTGGGGTTGTCCAGACTCTTTGTCAATGGCAGATACAAGGGGAGGAAGGACCAGGCATGCGGAATCCTTAGTTTGCAATGGAGAAAAGCTGATGCTCGAAGTGTTTGGAAGGGCCTAATTTCATTTTGCACCATTGAAAACAGCATGCTTGGGAGAGGTGGGGACATTCAGGAGTAACAGCTGTCGGCCTACTTCGCACTTGGATGACAGCCATCTAAGGTGTATGGCCAGCAGTAGTTTCAGCATATTTTCCTGGATTTCGCACCAAAACCCACATGGTACTTGCAGATTTTAATGCCAATTTGAGACGATATTAAGGGTGAAATCTGCACTGAACCTTCACACAAACAATGGACATGCTTTGGATTTCTAAACCAGCACTGCAAGCGCAGCGTGTAGATGAGATGAAAGGGGTATTCCCATCTCAGACAATGGGGGCATATTGCTAGGATATGCCCCCAATCCCCATTGTCTGATAGGTGAGGGTCCCACCGCTGGGACCTGAACCTACAACGAGAACGAAGCAGGGAGCACTGTGGCTGGAGGACCCTGGATTTCCCGGGGTCCGTCCACCACCAAGCGCCGCTCCCATAGAGGTGAACAGGAGAGCACTGCACATGCGCGGCCCATGCTCCCATTCATTTCTATGGGGCAGACGCTAATAGCTGAGCCAGCACTCTGCTATTTTCGGAGGCCCCATAGAAATGAATGGAGGGCGCTGCGCATGCGCAGTGCACCCTCCATTTATTTTCCGGCTCCGTTCTCATTGTAGGTGCGGGACCCGCACCTATCAGACAATGGGGGCATATCCTAGCGATATGGCCCCATTGTCTGAGATGGGAAAACCCCTTTAATATCCATGGACGACAATTACAATCATGATCTTCAGCAGGTCTCTAGTTAAAAAAAAGCGGGTGCCCTTCTAGTACACCCATATGTCCAGGTGTGGACAATTCCTTTAAATAAAATAAATGCACCATGTGGGATTTGGAAATTTAATTAAAGGGGTTCTCCGGGCTTTTAATATTGATGACCTATCACAATAGGTCATCAATATTACATTGGCGGGGGTCCGACACCCAGCACCCCCGACGATCAGCTGTATGAAGGGAAGGCACGCACATGCCATCTCTCTTCCTGCTCACTGCTTCTATGTCGAGCAGAAAAAGATGAGGGAGACGGCATGCACGTACCTTCCCTTCATACAGCTGAACGGCGGGGGTGCTGGGTGTCGGACCCCCGCCGATGTAATATTGATTACCTATTCTGAGGATAGGTCATTGATATTAAAATCCCGGCAAACCCCTTTAACTTTTGCTGGTAAAGTATTATAAAGCAGATTTTCCGCACAAAATCCAAGCAGAAAAAACCCTGCGTCTTACGCACTCAGCGCATATACACTTTTAGATTCAGCAGGTCTCTGGCTAAAAAAAAAAGCGGGCGCCTTTCTAGAACACCCGTATGGCCAGGTGTGGACAATTCCCATGGGTCTGCTGGGTTTCGGTCATTTCAGTTGCTAGGACAGTACAGCACGCTGGATGGAGGATCCTACTGGAGCTTCACCAGGAACGTGACCACAGCCTGAGGGGCTCATGCACACGGACATACGGATGTGGACCGCACACGGCCGCGTTGAAATGCAGATTGAATACGGACAGAAACTATGGCCGTGTGCATGAGCCCTGAAAAAGAGTCGTCATACGGCAGGATGGAGGCGTACAGACACAGATTACAAGTGTCACACTGCAATGATACAGCAGGGAGTATTCAGACTTAGCACTGGCAGAACCTGCCACAAATTGCTGCTAAACTCCAGAAATAAGCAGCTCCTGAAGCGCAATGCTCTGCCACTGAACCACCACCATGGGGCGATCTCTGGTGTCAAGTAGAACTGGCTTAGTTTCCCTTAGCAACCAATCAGATTCCACATTTGATTTTTCACAGCTCCTTTGGAATATGAAAGGTGGAATCTGATTGGTTCTACTTGACAGCAGTTTGATACATCTGCCCTATAACTGCCAGGTGTGAACACTCCTAGGGTACAAATAAAGGGGTGCCATACAGTGTTATTATGTGCAGGGCACCGACAGTCACAGCAAATCTCCTCTCACCCGATTTGATCGGCAGATCTCGTAGTGCGGCGTCCCCATCAGCGAGGTCCAGGCTGGCCGGGGGGTAGCCCACCATTACTCGCTGTGTGGGCCCCGAGATGCCGGTCAGCCCGGCTATCCGCTCCTGCAGCTCCCGGACACTGGAGAGGTCAGTCAGCCCCTGCAGCAGGTGAGTGCCCTCCCGGGTTTTACAGCGGAGCCGCAGCATTACCGGAGCTACAACCTGTCACTACAGGAAAACCGCACAACAATGGTAGAGTCTAGAATGTAGTGGCTTGTTTGAGGGCATGACGTCATGAGATCATGTGACTGCTTCCTCCCGCCCCTTACAGCCTGTGCCAGATGCAGGACAAGAGCTGTAGGAGCAGCAGAGCTGGGAGAGTGCAGCACTTACAGTGTGCTGTGTGATTTCTGGTGAGGGGCTGGGGGTCTAAGAGCTGCCAGAAGCTGTTATAAAGTCTCCCACAGTTACATTGCTCACCATACAGTACACCCCCTTACAAGGTATTTTAAAGGGATTCTGTCACCAGGTTTGGGGCTATAGAGATACGGACATGCACGGCTAGATCACCGCTAGCATGTCCGCAATATACCTGTCCTATAGGGCTGTGTGCTTTTATTTTCTTTAAAAAAGGATTTTATAGATATGTAAATGAGTGTTAAATGTGTCCATGGGGCTGTACTAACCTTACTTGTGCCCAGCCATGCCCGCCTGTGAAGGAGCCCAGCACCGCCTATGTCTCCTCCTTTCATCAACGACAGATAGCCATAATCTTGCGATGCTCAGTTCTTTCCCTGAGGCTGATGACAGCACAGGGAAGGAACACTATACCGGCACTGCGCATGCGCAAGCTCGCGCATCGTGAGATTACGGCTATCTATCGTTGATGAAAGAAGGATAGGCGGTGTTGGGCTCCTTCACCGGCGGGCGTGGCTGGGCACAAGTAAGGTTAGTACAGCCCCTTGGACACATTTAACACTCATTTACATATCTATAAAATCCTTTTTTAAAGAAAATAAAAGCACACAGCCCTATAGGACAGATATATTGCGGACATGCTAGCGGCGATCTAGCCGTGCATGTACGCATCTCTATAGCCCCAAACCTGGTGACAGAATCCCTTTAACTCCCTGATGTGGTTTTTCCTTCTCTGTGCCCCCCCCACACTGTTGTTTTGCCTCCGCTGTGCCCCCCCCACACTGTAGTTTTGCCTCCGCTGTGCCCCCCCCCCCACACTGTTGTTTTGCCTCCGCTGTGCCCCCCCCACACTGTAGTTTTGCCTCCGCTGTGCCCCCCACACTGTAGTTTTGCCTCCGCTGTGCCCCCCCACACTGTAGTTTTTCCTCCGTTGTGCCCCCCCCACACTGTTTTGCCTCTGCTTTGCCCCCCCTACACTGTTGTTTTGCCTCCACTGTGCCCCCCCACACTGTTGTTTTGCCTCCGCTGTACCCCCCCCCACACTGTAGTTTTGCCTCCGCTGTGCCCCCCCACACTGTGGTTTTGCCTCCGCTGTGCCCCCCCCCCCACACTGTGGTTTTGCCTGCAGAGTGCCCCCCCACACTGTGGTTTTGCCTGCAGAGTGCCCCCCCACACTGTGGTTTTGCCTGCAGAGTGCCCCCCCACACTGTGGTTTTGCCTGCAGAGTGCCCCCCCACACTGTGGTTTTGCCTGCAGAGTGCCCCCCCACACTGTGGTTTTGCCTGCAGAGTGCCCCCCCACACTGTGGTTTTGCCTGCAGAGTGCCCCCCCACACTGTGGTTTTGCCTCCGCTGTGCCCCCCCACACTGTAGTTTTGCCTCCGCTGTGCCCTCCCACACTGTAGTTTTGCCTCCACTGTGCCCCCCCCCACACTGTAGTTTTGCCTCCGCTGTGCCCCCCCCCCACACAGTAGTTTTGCCTCTGCTGTGCCCCCCCACACAGTAGTTTTGCCTCTGCTGTGCCCCCCCACACAGTAGTTTTGCCTCTGCTGTGCCCCCCACACAGTAGTTTTGCCTCTGCTGTGCCCCCCCACACAGTAGTTTTGCCTCTGCTGTGCCCCCCCACACTGTAGTTTTTCCTCCGCTGTGCCCCCCCCCACACTGTGGTTTTGCCTCCGCTGTGCCCCCCCCCCCACACTGTGGTTTTGCCTGCAGAGTGCACCCCACACTGTAGTTTTGACTCCGCTGTGCCCCCCCCCCACACTGTAGTTTTGACTCCGCTGTGCCCCCCCCCACACTGTAGTTTTGCCTCCGCTGTGCCCCCCACACTGTAGTTTTGCCTCCGCTGTGCCCCCCCCCACACTGTGGTTTTGCCTGCAGAGTGCACCCCACACTGTAGTTTTGCCTCCGCTGTGCCCCCCACACTGTGGTTTTGCCTGCTGAGTCCACACACAAATTTTTGCAGTAAGCCATGCCTCTGATCCCAACACAATAAGAATGTCCGCTGATTGCCATCTACCAGAGTGATGTCCCTTAAAGCCTCATTCACACATCAGTTCTCCATGGAGAGCTCACGTCCCCATTCATTTTAATGTGTGTATTCATACATCAGTGTTCTAGCACGGGCCGTGTTTTTAGCACGGATGCATGCTCTATTTTGTCCCATGTTCACGGAGCCATCACGGCCATCATAGTATAAGGGTCCATGAAGACCATGGATGTCATCTATGTTACATCCGTGCTTCACGGATCATTAAGAAGATATGCTTTGAAAATGGTTTTTCAGCCCTGCAGGATCAGTGAAACACGGATGGCACATGGTCCATACACAGATCCTTCATGGAGGCATCACTGACCACCTTCTCACAGATTTGAGCACGGACACGGACTTGTGAATGAGGCTTCACATCACGTTTTATGCCTCCGTTTGATGTACATGTTATGAAAAAAAGGATACAAAACGCTGCGCACCACGTTCTTGTATACTGCACAGTCCAGTATGGGAAACGGATGCCACTGTATGCTATCAGTCTGAGACATCCGATTAACGTATACGTTTTTTGTATCAAAACTGACAGGAAAAACATGATGTAAACCCACCCTTAGTGCCCCCAGGCAGTATAATGCCCATTTAGTGCCCCCCAGAGTATGATGCAGTAGTTTTGCCTCCGCTGTGCCCCCCCCACACTGTTTTGCCTCTGCTTTGCCCCCCCTACACTGTTGTCTTGCCTCCACTGTGCCCCCCCACACTGTTGTTTTGCCTCCGCTGTACCCCCCCACACTGTAGTTTTGCCTCCGCTGTGCCCCCCCACACTGTAGTTTTGCCTCCGCTGTGCCCCCCCCCACACTGTGGTTTTGCCTGCAGAGTGCCCCCCCACACTGTGGTTTTGCCTGCAGAGTGCCCCCCCACACTGTGGTTTTGCCTGCAGAGTGCCCCCCCACACTGTGGTTTTGCCTGCAGAGTGCCCCCCCCCCCACACTGTAGTTTTGCCTCCGCTGTGCCCCCCCCCACACTGTAGTTTTGCCTCCGCTGTGCCCCCCCCCCACACTGTAGTTTTGCCTCCACTCCTCCCTCTATATACACTATATACCCTCCTCCACTCCTCCCTCTATGTGGTCAAAATACTCATTTGCCTAATAATTCTGCACGTAGTGTATACCTTCCTCCAGTCCTCCCTATATATACCCTCCTCCCTCTATATACATTATATACCCTCCTCCAGTCCTCTCTCTATATACCCTCCTCCACTCCTCCTCTATATATACACTATATACCCTCCTCCAGTCCTCCCTCTATATTCCCTTCTCCCTCTATATACCCTCCTCCAATCCTCCCTCTATATACCCTCCTCCTCTATATACCCTCCTCCCTCTATATACACTATATACCCTCCTCCACTCCTCCCTCTATATACACTATATACCCTCCTCCACTCCTCCCTCTATATACACCAGGGGTACACAACTTGTGGCACGGGGGCCACATGTGGCCTTTGATACCATTCTGTGCAGAAAAGGTTGTGCACCCCTGATATACACTATATACTCTATATTCACTCCTCTCTCTATATACACTATATACACTTCTCCACTCTTTTCTCTATATACCCTCCTCTACTCCTCCCTCTATATACCCTCCTTCACTCCTCTCTCTATATACCCTCCTCCACTCCTCTCTCTATATACACTATATACCCCCCTCCACTCCTCCCTCTATATACACTATATACCCTCCTCCACTTCTCCATCTATATACATTATATACCCTTTTCCAGTCCTCCCTCTACATACTCTATATACCCTCCTCCACTTCTCCCTCTATATACAGTATATACCCTCCTCCCTCTATATACACTATATACCCTTCTCCAATTCTCCTATATATACACTATATACCCTTCTACAGTCCTCCCTCTATATACACTATATACCCTCCTCCAGTCCCCCTATATACACTTTATACCCTCCTCCAGTCCTCCCACTATATACACTATATACCCTCCTCCAGTCCTCCCTCTATATACACTATATACCCGCCTCCCTCTATATACACTATACAGTGTATACCCCTTCATAGCAGGAGGTCCACTTAGTGTCCTCCACACAGTGATGCCCCCTTAAGTGTCCCACACATTAGTTATGCTAATCACAGTAGATGTGCCCCCTCACAGTAGATATATGCACTATATATACCCTCCTCCGGTCCTCCCTCTATATACACTATATACCCTCCTCCAGTCCTCCCTCTATATACACTATATACCCGCCTCCACTCCTCCTTCTATATACACTATATACCCTCCTCCAGCCCTCCCTCTATATACACTATATACCCTCCTCCAGTCCTCCCTCTATATACACTATATACCCTCCTCCAGTCCTCCCTCTATATACACTACATACCCTCCTCCAGTCCTCCCTCTATATACCCTCCAGTCCTCCCTCTATATACACTACATACCCTTCTCCAGTCCTCCCTCTATATACATTATATACTCTGCTCCAGTCCTCCTTTTATATACACTATATACCTTCCTCCAGTCCTCCCTCTATATACCCTCCTCCCTCTATATACATTATATATCCTCCTCCACCCCTCCCTCTATATACACTATATACCTTCCCCCTCTCCTCCCTCTATATACCCTCCTCCAGTCCTCCCTTTATATACACTATATACCCTACTCTCTCTATATACATTATATACTCTCCTCCCTCTATATACACTATACAGGGAGTGCAGAATTATTAGGCAAGTTGTATTTTTGAGGATTAATTTTATTATTGAACAACAACCATGTTCTCAATGAACCCAAAAAACTCATTAATATCAAAGCTGAATATTTTTGGAAGTAGTTTTTAGTTTGTTTTTAGTTTTAGCTATTTTAGGGGGATATCTGTGTGTGCAGGTGACTATTACTGTACATAATTATTAGGCAACTTAACAAAAAACAAATATATACCCATTTCAATTATTTATTTTTACCAGTGAAACCAATATAACATCTCAACATTCACAAATATACATTTCTGACATTCAAAAACAAAACAAAAACAAATCAGTGACCAATATAGCCACCTTTCTTTGCAAGGACACTCAAAAGCCTGCCATCCATGGATTCTGTCAGTGTTTTGATCTGTTCACCATCAACATTGCGTGCAGCAGCAACCACAGCCTCCCAGACACTGTTCAGAGAGGTGTACTGTTTTCCCTCCTTGTAAATCTCACATTTGATGATGGACCACAGGTTCTCAATGGGGTTCAGATCAGGTGAACAAGGAGGCCATGTCATTAGATTTTCTTCTTTTATACCCTTTCTTGCCAGCCACGCTGTGGAGTACTTGGACGCGTGTGATGGAGCATTGTCCTGCATGAAAATCATGTTTTTCTTACCTTGCAGACTTCTTCCTGTACCACTGCTTGAAGAAGGTGTCTTCCAGAAACTGGCAGTAGGACTGGGAGTTGAGCTTGACTCCATCCTCAACCCGAAAAGGCCCCACAAGCTCATCTTTGATGATACCAGCCCAAACCAGTACTCCACCTCCACCTTGCTGGCGTCTGAGTCGGACTGGAGCTCTCTGCCCTTTACCAATCCAGCCACGGGCCCATCCATCTGGCCCATCAAGACTCACTCTCATTTCATCAGTCCATAAAACCTTAGAAAAATCAGTCTTGAGATATTTCTTGGCCCAGTCTTGACGTTTCAGCTTGTGTGTCTTGTTCAGTGGTGGTCGTCTTTCAGCCTTTCTTACCTTGGCCATGTCTCTGAGTATTGCACACCTTGTGCTTTTGGGCACTCCAGTGATGTTGCAGCTCTGAAATATGGCCAAACTGGTGGCAAGTGGCATCTTGGCAGCTGCACGCTTGACTTTTCTCAGTTCATGGGCAGTTATTTTGCGCCTTGGTTTTTCCACACGCTTCTTGCGACCCTGTTGACTATTTTGAATGAAACGCTTGATTGTTCGATGATCACGCTTCAGAAGCTTTGCAATTTTAAGAGTGCTGCATCCCTCTGCAAGATATCTCACTATTTTTGACTTTTCTGAGCCTGTCAAGTCCTTCTTTTGACCCATTTTGCCAAAGGAAAGGAAGTTGTCTAATAATTATGCACACCTGATATAGGGTGTTGATGTCATTAGACCACACCCCTTCTCATTACAGAGATGCACATCACCTAATATGCTTAATTGGTAGTAGGCTTTCGAGCCTATACAGCTTGGAGTAAGACAACATGCATAAAGAGGATGATGTGGTCAAAATACTCATTTGCCTAATAATTCTGCACGTAGTGTATACCTTCCTCCAGTCCTCCCTCTATATACAGTATATACCCTCCTCCCTCTATATACACTATATACCCTTCTCCTATATATACTATATACCCTTCTACAGTCCTCCCTCTATATACACTATATACCCTCCTCCAGTCCCCCTATATACACTTTATACCCTCCTCCAGTCCTCCCACTATATACACTATATACCCTCCTCCAGTCCTCCCTCTATATACACTATATACCCGCCTCCCTCTATATACACTATATACCCTCCTCCCTCTATATAAACTATATACCCTCCTCCCTCTATATACATTATATACCCTCCTCCAGTCCTCCCTCTATATACCCTCCTCCAGTCCTCCCTCTATATACACTATATACCCTCCTCCAGTCCTCCCTCTATATACCCGCCTCCACTCCTCCCTCGATATATACACTATATACCCTCATCCAGCCCTCCCTCTATATACCCTCGTCCAGCCCTCCCTCTATATACCCTCCTCCAGTCCTCCTTCTATATACACTATATACCCTCCTCCAGTCCTCCTTTTATATACACTTTATACCCTCCTTCAGTCCTCCCTCTATATACACTATACCCCTCCAGTCCTCCCTCTATATACACTATACCCCTCCAGTCCTCCCTCTATACACACACTATATACACTCCTCCCTATATTTACACTATATACACTCCTCCCTCTATATACACTATTTACTCTATATACACTTCTCCCTCTATATACACTATATACCCTCTTCCATTCCTCCCTCTATATACATATATACCCTTTTCCAGTCCCCCTCTATATACACTATATACCCTTCTCCAGTCTTCCTTCTATATACACTTTATACCCTCCTCCACTCCTCCCTCTATATACAGTATATACCCTCCTCCAGTCCTCCCTCTATATATACTGTATATCTGTCACGGAAGGTGTACAGGAAACAAGACAACACAAAATGAATATAAGACTCACTGGATCCAAAACTAAGGAACAAAAGGGAGACCCCTGCATCAGACCTGGCTCTCTCCCTTACTGCTCAGCCTATGCGATAATCCCATTGGTAGATAATCGCATATCCTCGTACCTCGACTGTATAACACCTGAACACCCTATAATAGTGAGGGGACACGACCACCAGCTCCCTACACTAGATACGGAGGGAGTCAGGGTCACCTGGGATCCAGCAAACAGGAAAACACAAAAGAATGCACAACACATATCTTGTAGAAGACTGGGAAGTAGGATCAGCATGCACTCACACTCCAGGAAGAAATATAAACCGCACACTGATGCAGTATGGGGAGGAATTTAAAGGGATGCAATCAGTCCAACTACATGACAGCTGAGAGAGGCTAATGAGATGAGGAACTGAAAGCAAAACAAAGAAAGCTCAAGGAGGAGGTTCTGAAAGGCATCTGTCAGAGCTTCTCAGATGTCTGGTGGTGACAGTACCCCTCCTTCTACGAGTGGACTCTGGACACTCAGAGCCCACCTTCTCAGGATGGGACCTATGAAAAGCCCTGATGAGACGAGTGGCCTTAATGTCCATCACTGGGACCCACATCCTCTCCTCAGGACCATAACCCTCCCAATGAACGAGGTACTGGAGAGAACCGCGGACAACACGAGAATCCACAATCCTAGAGACCTGAAATTCAAGATTTCCATCAACCATAATTGGAGGAGGAGGCAAAGACGAGGGTACAATGGGTTGGACATAAGGTTTTAATAAGGACTTATGAAAAACATTATGGATCTTCCAAGTCTGAGGAAGATCAAGACGGTAGGCAACAGGATTGATGACAGACAAGATTTTGTAAGGCCCAATAAACTTAGGACCCAACTTCCAGGAGGGAACCTTTAATTTGATATTCTTAGTAGACAACCACACCAGATCACCAACATTCAGGTCCGGACCAGGCACACGTCTCTTATCTGCCACACGCTTATATCTCTCACTCATGCTCTTTAGATTATCCTGGATCTTTTGCCAAATAGATGACAAAGACGAGGAGAATCTGTCCTCATCAGGTAAACCAGAAGACCCCTCTCCCAAGAATGTCCCAAACTGCGGATGAAACCAATATGCACCAAAAAATGGTGACTTATCAGAGGACTCCTGACGACGGTTATTTAAAGCAAACTCAGCAAGGGACAAAAAAGAACACCAATCCTCCTGATTCTCCGCCACAAAACAGCGCAGATATGTCTCCAGATTCTGATTGACACGCTCTGTCTGGCCATTCGACTGCGGGTGGAAAGCAGAAGAGAATGACAACCGAACCACTAAGCGAGAACAGAAAGCCTTCCAGAATCTGGAAACAAACTGCGTGCCCCTATCAGAGACTATGTCTGAAGGAATACCATGCAATTTGACAATGTGATAAATAAATACCTGCGCCAGCGTCTTAGCATTGGGAAAGCCAGGAAAAGGGATGAAATGCACCATTTTGCTAAAACGGTCCACCACCACCAGAATCACAGTCTTCCCCGAGGAACGAGGCAGGTCTGTAATGAAGTCCATGGACAGATGGCTCCAAGGACGGGAAGGAATGGGTAAGGGAAGGAGAGGACCTGATGGCCGTGAATGAGGGACTTTGGCACGAGCGCAGGTCTCGCAGTCTGCCACAAAACCCTCAACCGACTTACGAAGCGCCGGCCACCAGAATCTCAGAGCGATGAGATCCACTGTGGCTCTTGCCCCCGGGTGCCCAGCAAGGACCGTATCGTGGTGTTCCTTAAAAATCTTGTGTCTTAAAGCGAGAGGCACAAACAACCTCCCAGGAGGACAAAGATCAGGAGCCTCTGACTGGGCTACCTGCACCTCTGCCTCCAATTCGGGAAAAAGAGCAGAGACCACCACACCTTCAGCCAAAATGGGACCCGGGTCTTCAAAATTCCCACCTCCCGGAAAACAATGTGACAGGGCATCTGCCTTCACATTCTTAACCCCAGGGCGAAACGTGACAACAAAATTAAACCTTGAAAAGAACAAAGACCATCTGGCCTGTCTCGGGTTCAGACGCTTAGCTGACTCCAAGTAGGCCAGATTTTTATGGTCAGTAAACACGGTAATAGGGTGTCTGGCTCCCTCTAGCCAGTGGCGCCATTCCTCAAAAGCCAACTTGATGGCCAACAACTCCCTATCTCCCACATCGTAATTTCTCTCTGCGGAAGAGAGTTTCTTTGAGAAAAAGGCACACTGTCGCCATTTGGCAGGAGAGGAACCTTGAGACAAGACCGCACCCACACCCACCTCAGAAGCATCAACCTCAACTATAAAGGGTAGAGAAATATCAGGTTGTACCAAGATGGGAGTGGAAGCAAAACTCTCCTTGATATCAGAAAAGGCCTTACGCGCCTCTACCGACCAGGAAGAAAAATCTACCCCCTTTCTAGTCATATCAGTGAGTGGTTTAACAACAGAGGAATAATTCGAAATAAACTTCCTGTAATAATTGGTAAAGCCCAAAAAACGCATCAGCGCCTTCTGATTTTCAGGAAGCTCCCACTCAAGCACAGCGCGGACCTTCTCGGGGTCCATGCGAAAACCAGAAGCGGAGAGAAGAAACCCCAGAAATTGAATTTCTGGAACCGCAAACACACATTTTTCCAGTTTCGCGTACAATTTATTCTCCCGCAGGATGAACAAGACCTGACGTAAGTGTTCCTTATGAGTTTTGAAATCAGGAGAAAAAATCTAAATGTCATCCAAATACACTAATACAAATTTCCCCATTAAATGATAAAAAATGCTGTTCACAAAATGCTGAAAATCGGCTGGAGCATTCATCAAACCAAAAGGCATAACCAAATTCTCAAAATGGCCCTCAGGGGTATTGAAGGCCATCTTCCATTCGTCTCCTTCTCTGACCCTGACCAGGTTGTATGCCCCTCTTAGATCTAATTTGGAAAAAACTTTAGCCCCAACAATCTGGTTAAACAAGTCCGGGTTTAGAGGAAGCGGATAAGGGTCACGAATTGTGATACTGTTCAGCTCCCTGAAATCCAGACAAGGTCTTAAAGAACCATCTTTTTTCTTAACAAAGAAAAAAACTGCGGCAACAGGTGACTTCGAGGGTCGTATGTGTCCTTTTCTCAGACTCTCAGAGATATAAGCACTCATAGCGAGCCTTTCAGGTTGGGAGAGATTGTATAAACGAGATTTAGGCAGCTTGGCACCTGGGATGAGATTAATAGGGCAATCGTACTCCCTGTGCGGGGGCAAATCCTGAACTCCGCTCTCAGAGAAGACATCCAAAAATTCAGAGAGAAAAGAAGGAACAGTTTTAGTAGAAACCTCAGAAACAGATGTCGTGAGGCAATTCTCTCAGCAAAAGTCAATCCAACCATTTATTTGCCTCACTTGCCAATCAATGGTGGGGTTATGTTTAGTGAGCCAGGGTAGCCCCAACACAAGAGGAGTAGGTAATCCGCTAAGGACGAAACATGACACATCCTCAACATGAGCATCACTCACAATTAAACGAATATTGTGAACTATGGCCTTTAATGATTTCTCAGAAAGTGGAGCGGAATCAATAGCAAAAACAGGAATATCCTTTCCCAAAGTGCACACCTGGAAACCATGAGTTATCGCAAAATGATTATCAATGAGATTGACAGCTGCTCCACTATCTACAAAAATCTCACAAAAAAATGTCTTGCTCTCTAGCGCCACCCTGGCAGGCAGGACAAAACGGGAACTACAAGCAAACTGAAAACCTTCAATTTCCGCCTCAACCCTGCCAATAGTAACAGATGGAACATTTTTAAAAGATTTTTTCCTTTTTGTTTCTTTATTACTCCCAGAAAACTGCCTGAATCTCCTAGAGGGACAAACATTTGCCAAATGATTTATACCTCCACAACAAAAACAAACCTTCCCATGCGGGCTGAATCTTCTTTTGTCAGAGGCAATCGACCCCAGTTGCATGGGCTCCTGCTCAGAAGGGGCTGACAGCGACTGAGACCCCTGCGCACAGAATGAGACCGCTGCACTGTCCTGGGACTGAGTATGACAGGAAGGAGAGATCTCTCCTCTCTCTCTAAGACGCCTGTCAATACGAACGGCCTGAGACATAGCAGAGTACAAGGAGATAGGCCTCTCATGAAAGGCAAATGCATCTTTCAATCCCTCTGAAAGACCATGGCAAAATTGACTTCGGAGTGCAGCATCATTCCAACCAGTATCAGCTGCCCATCTCCGAAATTCTGAGCAGTATATCTCTGCGGATTGTTTACCCTGGCATAACAGACGTAGTCTAGACTCAGCCAAAGCAACATGATCCGGATCATCATATATCTGACCCAGGGCTAAAAAGAATTCATCCACTGAACGGAGGGGCCGTGCCCCCACCGGCAGCGAAAAGGCCCACGACTGAGCGTTACCCCTGAGCAGCGATATAATGATCCCCACCCTCCGTTCCTTATCACCAGAGGAATGGGGAAGAAGGCAAAAATGGAGTTTGCAAGCCTCTCTGAAACGCACAAAATTCTCACTACCCCCGGAGAACGTATCCGGGAGCGAGATCTTAGGCTGAGAACAAACTCCATGAACGCAAGCTGAACCGGTCACTAGAAACTGAGAAAGAGTCTTACGGAGATCAGCTACCTCCAATGAAAGACCCTGGAAGCGTTCAGTCAAAAGTGTAACCGGATTCATGCTTGAGACGGTTTTGGCGGCTTATAATGTCACGGAAGGTGTACAGGAAACAAGACAGTGCAAAATGAATATATGACTCACTGGATCCAAAACTAAGGAACAAAAGGGAGACCCCTGCATAAGACCTGGCACTCACCCTGACTGCTCAGCCTATGCAAAAATCCCAATGGTGGATGATCGCATATCCACGTACCTCGACTGTATAACACCTGAACACCCTATAATAGTGAGGGGACACGACCACCGACTCCCTACACTAGACACGGAGGGAGTCAGGGTCACCTGGGATCCAGCAAACAGAAAATCACAAATAAATGTACAGCACTTATCTTGTAGAAGACTGGAAAATAGGATCAGCATGCACACACACTCCAGGAAGTTGTATAAGCCGCACACTAATGCATTATTGGGAGGAATTTAAAGGGATGCAATCAGTCCAACTACATGACAGCTGAGAGAGGCTAACGAGATGAGGAACTGAAAACCAGAACAAAGAAAACTTAAGGAGGAGGTTCTGAAAGGCTTCTGTCAGAGCTTCTCAGCTGTCTGATTGTGACACAACCACAACATCAACAACTAGATGGTACTGCTTCTACATCTAAAGCTGATACTTCTTCACCATCACTGCCTTTTTTGGAACAGGGCTCTGCATCAAAAGAACCAGACCGGGAGGTAGAAGGCAGCACAAATGTAGGAAATTCCAAAAATCTGAGACCTTTGAAACAAATGGCGCTTCGCAAGAAGGGCAATCAATAGGGGTGAATGAGGCTTCTGTACAAAAGCCTACTGTGGTAAATATATCCTCTGTTTCTTTATCTGATGCACAAATGTGTTTGCTATCTAAGGGGTTGTCCTTTTGTCCATCTACAAAGATTGACTGGTTTCATTTGGAGGTGGATATGCAGCGGTTCTTTAGGAATAATAAACGCCAGATCTGGTCTGCCAGAAAACCATTTCCTTATTACCACTCTTCTATTACAGGGAAGTCTGAACTCACTCTTGAACAATTTGATCTGGTGTCCAGGAGTGATTTCATACCACAAATCAGTTCCCACACCTTGGATACATTCACTAGAGCTGTAGCTCTTGATGTTGACAGGCTTAAATCCAGGGTCTTGGACACACCATTACAACACCCCAATATGACTGCTGCTGATATTGGGGCTTTGGAGTAGTTGTGCCATGACAACAGCCTCACCATTAAGTTGGCCGATAAGGGCGGGGCGGTTGTTGTCATGGACACATCATGGTATATGGGAGAAATAATGAGACAGCTAAGTGACCAATGTATATAGAGAATTGTCTGGTGAGCCTAAATTTAAGTACATTAAAACAATAAAAAGTGTGCTGGACATGGCACGCGATCAGGGAATTATTGATGAAGGATTATATTCCTTTTTATTGATAGAATGTCCACGTACACCAGTCATTTATGTGTTACCAAAAATACATAAGTCCTTGATAAACCCTCCCAGTCGACCCATTGTGTCGGGTATTGATTCTGTTTGTTCACATATATCAATTTTTCTTGACCGCATTATCCGTACGTATGCTATTAACACCAAATCGTATATCAGATACAGAGGATTTTCTGCAAAAGATCTCCACTGTTAAACTGCCTGAAAAATGTCTGGTGGTATCTTTTGATGTCAACAGCCTCTATACATCAATTGATCATTTACGGGGGGTAAATGCAGTCATGAGATGTTTGGATTATAGTGATTTCTCGACAGAATGTTGTGATTTTATTATTGAATTGTTGAATTTGGTCCTGAGACATAATTACTTTATGTTTGGGGATCAATTTTTCTTGGAGTTACGTGGGACCGCCATGGGGTTGAATGTGGCGCCCACGTACGCAAATATCTTCATGGCGGCTCTTGAGGAGGATCTTGTCTATGTGTCCCACCACTTCAGCAGAGTGCTGGGGTGGTGGCGATACATGGACAACGTCTTCCTCATTTGGCAAGGAGATTTGGAGTCTTTAGAGCAATTTCACGGTTTTCTGAATCAATTGGACAGTGAAATTGCCTTTACACTTACACATTCTGACAAACAGGTACAGTTCTTGGACACGATGGTGTCTATTGTCGGTGACAAATTGTCTACAGACATTTTCACTAAGCCAACTGACTGTAATACATTGTTGTGCTATAAAAGCTTTCACCCCAGACCCACTATTGAATCATTACCCCGTAGCCAATAATTACACGTGAAGAGGATTGTACAGGACCCTGAACGCCTACCTATACGATATTACCAAATGATTAATAGGTTCAGACTGAAAGCATATCCACTTGGGAATATCAATAAACATCTGAGAAGGATACAAAACTCCCAGAGAATGGAGATTAGAGAGAGGAAACTTAAACCTAGGCAGATTCCATTTGTTTCAACATACTCTGAACAGAGCAAAGGTGTAGCCATTATTTTAAAGAAACACTGGCCCATTTTAAAGAGCAATTTCCCATCGATTGAGGCCTTCTCTTCTCACCCACTTTTGTCAAACAGGCGTGCCACTAAACTGCGTGATAAGTTGGTGAGGGCTGATGTCCCCATTAAAAGAAAGGTGAAGAACTTTTTCACACACCCAGTGACAGGAATACAATACGCCATTTCCTGACATGTGACAGTTCTTTTGTTATACAGTACAGACCAAAAGTTTGGACACACCTTCTCATTCAAAAAGTTTTCTTTATTTTCATGACTATGAAAATTGTAGATTCACACTGAAGGCATCAAAACTATGAATTAACACATGTTGAATTATATACATAACATAAAAGTGTGAAAAAACTGAAAATATGTCATATTCTAGGTTCTTCAAAGTAGCCACCTTTTGCTTTGATTACTGCTTTGCACACTCTTGGCATTCTCTTGATGAGCTTTGAGAGGTAGTCACCTGAAATGGTTTTCACTTCACAGGTGTGCCCTGTCAGGTTTAATAAGTGGGATTTCTTGCCTTATAAATGGGGTTGGGGCCATCAGTTGCGTTGTGGAGAAGTCAGGTGGATACACAGCTGATAGTCCTACTGAATAGACTGTTAGAATTTGTATTATGGCAAGAAAAAAGCAAAGTAAAGTAAAAAAAGTAAAGAAAAACGAGTGGCCATCATTACTTTAAGAAATGAAGGTCAGTCAGTCTGAAAAATTGGGAAAACTTTGAAAGTGTCCCCAAGTGCAGTCACAAAAACTTTCAAGCGCTACAAAGAAACTGGCTCACATGCGGACCGCCCCAGGAAAGGAAGACCAAGAGTCACCTCTGCTGCGGAGGATAAGTTCATCCGAGTCACCAGCCTTAGAAATCGCAGGTTAACAGCAGCTCAGATTAGAGACCAGGTCAATGGCACACAGAGTTCTAGCAGCAGACACATCTCTAGAACAACTGTTAAGAGGAGACTGTGTGAATCAGGCCTTCATGGTAGAATATCTGCTAGGAAACCACTGCTAAGGACAGGCAACAAGCAGAAGAGACTTGTTTGGGGTAAAGAACACAAGGAATGGACATTAGACCAGTGGAAATCTGTGCTTTGGTCTGATGAGTCCAAATTTGAGATCGTTGGTTCCAACCACCATGTCTTTGTGCGACACAGAAAAGGTGAACGGATGGACTCTACATGCCTGGTTCCCACCGTGAAGCATGAAGGAGGAGGTGTAATGGTGTGGGGGTGCTTTGCTGGTGACACTGTTGGGGATTTATTCAAAATTGAAGGTATACTGAACCAGCATGGCTACCACAGCATCTTGCATCTGGTTTGCGTTTAGTTGGACCATCATTTATTTTTCAACAGGACAATGACCCCAAACACACCTCCAGGCTATGTAAGGGCTATTTGACCATGAAGGAGAGTGATGGGGTGCTGCGCCAGATGACCTGGCCTCCACAGTCACCGGACCTGAACCCAATCGAGATGGTTTGGGGTGAGCTGGACCGCAGAGTGAAGGCAAAAGGGCCAACAAGTGCTAAGCATCTGAGGGAACTCCTTCAAGACTGTTGGAAGACCATTTCAGGTGACTACCTCTTGAAGCTCATCAAGAGAATGCCAAAAGTGTGCAAAGCAGTAATCAAAGCAAAAGGTGGCTACTTTGAAGAACCTAGAATATGACATATTTTCAGTTGTTTCACACTTTTTTGTTATGTATATAATTACACATGTGTTCATTCATAGTTTTGATGCCTTCAGTGTGAATCTACAATTTTCAAAGTCATGAAAAAAATGAAAACTCTTTGAATGAGAAGGTGTGTCCAAACTTTTGGTCTGTACTGTATATGTACTACAATGTCCATGTGGCCTCCTCTATGTGGGCGAGACTACATCTGACATGAAAACATGATTGAATAATCACCGTTTTACAATCAGGCGGAAAATAACGGATTTGCCAGTCCCCAAACATTTTGTTGAATGTGGCCAAGAGAGTTAAAATGTATGATTATGGTCAAGTCCCTAGGGCCAGACGGAGTGGTGACCGTACACTGACCCTCAAACACAGGGAATTGCGATGGATACATCGTCCCCAGACCCTCAAACCCCAGGGTCTGAATGTTGAGTTCAAATGGAATATAATCTGATGTTAATAGGATCCTTTACCCTGTGGGATTGTCTCTCTTATTCTGTACTCTGATGTTGTGATCACCTATGGTGTCAAACAATTTATTTATATTTATGATGTTCTCTTTTATTTCAGATTTTATCAGATCTGATTGATCTTTTCAAGCTCATCACAGCAGTGGAAAATGATGGCGGCCATATATAGTGTCTAATAGGTTCATACTTGGGAGCATGATTGGAATTGTTTTTAATAAATACATGATGAAGATAATCGTACTGTGGATAAGTCGTGGTTGGAAGGTTTTTACTTATGGTCTAAATGGTGTTTGGTGCTGACCGTACTTTACACCTTGGTGCCATAATTGGTATGCGGCGATGATCATTGCAGTGATACAACCGCATATATTTATTCAATTTAATTTAATGTTTGTGGGTGTCGTTAAAAGATATCAACAGTATTCCCCCACAATGTGACCTCCACAGCACCCCACCCCTTAACACTGACCCCCCCACAGTGCCCCTCCTCCTTAAAATGGGACCTCCACTGCAGCCAACCTTAAAGAGGACCTTTCATCGGCGGTGCCCAGGGATCTCACTGCACTTATTATTATCCCTGGGCGCCGCTCTGTTCTCCCGTTATGTCCTCCGGTATGTTCGGGGACTTGGTTATAGTAGGCGGAGACTTAGGGGACTTGGTTATAGTAGGCAGAGACTGCCCTTGTTCTGCTGGGCGTCTCTTTCTCCTAGGCTGTAGCGTTGGCCAATCGCAGTGCAGGGCTCCCAGCCTGGGAGGTTTTTTCTCCCAGGCTGTGAGCTCTGCGATGCGATTGCCCAGCGCTACAGCCTAGGAGGAGGAGACGCCCAGCAGAACAAGGGCAGTCTCCTCCTACTATAACCAAGTCCCGGAACATACCGGAGGACATAACGGGAGAACGGAGCGGCGCCCAGGGATAATAGTAAGTGCAGTGAGAGCAGTGCAGCATCTACTTTGACAGTCCCTTACTTTGCACATTGATGCAATTCCAGTGCCTGAACACTAGATGGCATCATTCTCCCTAGCAGTGCACATGCTCAATGACACTCCTGTCCAAACTTTCGGTCCGGCGTCTCTGTGCCTGTGCTCCTGGTCATGTGATAACACCACATGACCATTTCCATTTGCGCGGCATGACGCTGTGACCAGAAGAGTCGTGATGTACATTTTTTTAGTTATATCCTTATCTGATTGGCGTGGACTCATTTAAATTGTATGATCTGCTTAATAATGCCACTCTTGGACGAAGGTACACCGAAACACGCGTCAGGGTTGGCGTTATCCTGGCAATACACATCATGGGTGAGGCTACTTTCACACTTGCGTTCAGGGCGGATCCGTCTGGTATCTGCACAGACGGATCCGAAACCTATAATGCAAACGCTTAGATCCGTTTTTTTTTTTTTTTTTTTTTTTTTTTCATGGTAATGCAAACGGATCCGTTTTGACTTTACATTGAAAGTCAATGGGGGACGGATCCGTTTGAAAATTGAGCCATATAGTGTCAAATTCAAACGGATCCGTCCCCATTGACTTCAATTGTAAGTCTGGACGGATCCGTTTGCCTCCGCACGGCCAGGCGGACACCCGAACGCTGCAAGCAGCATTCGGGTGTCCGCCTGCTGAGCGAAGCGGAGCCCAAACGCTGCCAGACTGATGCATTCTGAGCGGATCCGCATCCACTCAGAATGCATTAGGGCTGGACGGATCCGTTTGGGGCCACTTGTGAGAGCCTTTAAACGGAACTCACAAGCGGAGCCCCGAACGCAAGTGTGAAAGTAGCCTAAGACTTACCTCGCTGACTTACTTGTTTCTGAATTTTTCATGTCTGTGATTCCTGCTTTATACCTTGGGATCCCTTTTGTAATTTCCCTCCATTGTTTGCTGCACTATTGTTTGTAGCACTATTATCACTGCTACTACCTTTTGTATTTTAGCTGCATATATTATTATTTTTTCTTGGTAGGGTTTATAGCATTGTTACAGGTTTTTTTTTATCCATAAGTATTCTGTTTGTATTCCGTTTATGCTTGTGGCTCCCATCTTAATTTTGGGAACCCTGCATTTGCCCACACTCTTTTTCCATTGTCGCCATTTGAATACTGCAGTTATCATTATTGTTACTATTCTCTATGGCAGTATTTCCCAACCAGTGTGCCTCCAGCTGTTGCAAAACTACAACTCCCAGCATGCCTGGACAGCCTTTGGCTGTGCGGGCATGCTTAGAGTTGTAGTTTTGCAACAGCTGGAGGCACACTGGTTGGGAAACACTGCTCTATGGTATGTGTTTTCCAGTGATGATGACGCCTCATCCTGCTTCTCATTTTTATCTTATGTATTGTGATATTTTTTTACATTAATATCAATTTAAAAAAGACTTTGATACTGTTTGAATAATTATGGTATGTTGGCTCGGTGATTTGTAGGTCTTTAATGCTAATACTGGAGTCACATAAGACATTATATTTGGCTAGATCGGTACTTTCATATTGATTTACACGGAGTATTACCGTATTTTTTGCCCTAGGTTTTAGAGGAGGACAATAATAAAAAAATATATATCATTATAATTCAGGTTAGACCACTAAATAGACCCCCCAATATTAATCAGACCCCAACAAGACCTCAGATCAGACCCCCAATCAAACCTCAGATAAGAGCCTAATGCCTCTCATCAGTCCCCAGCAGTCTCGATCAGCCTCCAGCAGTCCCCATTGCCTCATATCAGCCCCCATTACCTCTCATATTAGCCCCCAGCAGCCCCATTGCCTCATATCAGTCCCCAGAAGCCCCATATTGCCCCACATCAGCTCCCAGCATCTCCATATTGGCCCAAGTGCCTCATGTTTTATAAAATAAAAAAAAACACTTACCTTTCCTGCTCTGGACGCAGCCACTCCTCACCGCTCGCACTCGGTTTTCCTCCTCTGTCTGCTGTGCTGTGAACTGGAGCGCACAGCGTGAGGTCACAGAGCGCCTTCACACTGTGTGCAGCATTCACAGCCGACAGCCGAGGACCAGGAAGCGGTTAGTACAGAGCCTTCACTGCTTCCTGGTGCTCTGGTACTAATGAAGCGCTTCCATAATGGAAGTGCTTCATTAGTATTCGCTCCATAAGACGCAGGAGAATTCCCCCCCCCCACACTTTTTGAGGAAAAATGCGTCTTATGGGGCGAAAAACATGATACTTTACTAGTTATGAGTACCCTCACTGTATGTTTTTTCTTTTGTTATATGTTTTGTATGTATAAATGTTTTTGTACTTGTTCACATACTGTATGTATTTATTGGAAATCTAAAAAACCTCAGGGATTGGCAGCACTACTTATCCCACATACTTGGGTACGGACCAGTAAACAGGCTTCAAGCTGGATGGTGCATGCAGATAGGGATCCTAGCTGGGGGTCCCGACTCTTCCAGAAACTCTAATAATCCGCAGCACTCGCCAGTAGTTGGTAAAAAATGGTGATTTATTCACTCAGACAGCTAGATTACAGCGACGTTTCGAACTTGGTTGGTCTTTATCAAGCAATCATTTATTGGGAATCTGTCACTAGTGACCTCCTTATCAAACTGTTTGCATAGATACAGTACATAGCTGTGGTTCACCTGATTAAAACACTGTTTTTCTTTTCTCTATCTGAGGCTCCATTCCTGAGTTATGATACTTTTTCTTAATATGCAAATTAGGCCTTTGGTGCAATGAGGGCATCACCATTGCTCTTTTTTCACCCAAACTCCACCCTAATCTGTGGCCTGCCTCTCTTTCTCTTCTTTGCCACTGCCTGAGCCTGTCAATCAAAGCAGTCGAGGTGGGGCTGACCTTATAAAGTTTCTGGCCAGGAGCTTATGAATATTCAGAACTCATTATGCACTGGACCTATTCAATACAAGATTTTAACAAAATGGCAGGTTCAGTTAAAGGGAATCTGTCACCTCGTTTGACCATTTTAGGCTCTCACTATTGCCATGTTTATTAAAATACCTTATTTTCTGCAGTGGTTTTCTTTCTTATATTCATGCTTTTATTTTGCTAAAAAGGCGATCTTTGTGATATGCAAATGACCCCTAAAGATGCCCAGAGGGGCGTTATTCTTCACCCTCTGAGCGCAGTAACGCCCCACTGCAGTGCCTAGACCGCCTTTATTTAGAGCTAGGGATGAGCGAACCCGAACTGTATAGTTTGTACCGAATTTTGGGGTGTCCGTGACACGGACCCGAACCCGAACATTTTCAGTAAAAGTCCGGGTTCGGTGTTCGTCGCTTTATTGGCGCTTTTTGAAAGGCTGCAAAGCAGCCAATCAACAAGCGTCATACTACTTGCCCCAAGAGGCCATCACAGCCATGCCTACTATTGGCATGGCTGTGATTAGCCAGTGCAGTATGTGACCCAGCCTCTATTTAAGCTGGAGTCACGTAGTGCCGCACGTCACTCTGCTCTGAACAGTGTAGGGAGAGGTTGCAGCTGCGACTGTTAGGGCGAGATTAGGCAGTGATTAACTCCTCCAAATTACTTAAGTCAGTGATTGATCTACAGCTGTGGATCATTGAACTGCTGCTATTCAATTGCTCACTGTTTTTAGGCTGCCCAGAGCGTTTTTCAGTCACTTTTTTCTGGGGTGATCGGCGGCCATTTTGTGTCTTGTGGTGCGCAAGCACAAGCTGCCACCAAATTCATTTAACCATCAATAGTGTGGTTATTTTTTGGCTATATCCTACATCAGGGGCAAGCTGTCACCAAGTCCATTTAACCATCAATAGTGTGGTTATTTTTTGGCTATATCCTACATCAGGGGCAAGCTGTCACCAAGTCAATTTAACCATCAATAGTGTGGTTATTTTTTGGCTATATCCTACATCAGTGGCTTGGCTTGGCTGTGCTTGCTATTTTATTGAGGGGTGAAATACAATTGCCAAAATAGCAGTACTCTAAATCTGGTGTTTCAGCTGTGGCCAGCCAATTGTAATACTGTCTGCTGTCTGGCAAAGGATATATTTTTGTTCTGGGTTGAAATACAATTCCCAACTTAGCAATTTCCTAAATTAGTGGTTTCTGCTGTATCAGGGCTACTTTAAATCTATTCATTAAAAGGGTATATTAGATTCAAGGTGCTGATAGGGTCATTCTCAATAACTTCACACACACGCTACTGTGCATTTCCAAGTCTAATTCTGTCTGTAAACGTATACCTGTCACCCAGCGCCTAAATAATAGGCCTCAAATTTATATTCATCTAAATCTGTGGTTATTGCTGAGGCTGGTCAAGTTATTTTGTGTCCGTCAAAGCACAGTTTTTGTTCTGGGTTGAAATACAATTCCCAACTTAGCAATTTTCTAAATTAGTGGTTTCTGCTTTATCAGGCCTACTTTAAATCTATCCCTAAAAGGGTATATTAGATTCAAGGTGCTGATAGGGTCATTCTCAATAACTTCACACACACGCTACTGTGCATTTCCAAGTCTAATTCTGTCTGTAAACGTATACCTGTCACCCAGCGCCTAAATAATAGGCCTCAAATTTATATTCATCTAAATCTGTGGTTATTGCTGAGGCTGGTCAAGTTATTTTGTGTCCGTCAAAGCACAGTTTTTGTTCTGGGTTGAAATACAATTCCCAACTTAGCAATTCTCTAAATTAGTGGTTTCTGCTTTATCAGGCCTACTTTAAATCTATCCCTAAAAGGGTATATTAGATTCAAGGTGCTGATAGGGTCATTCTCAATAACTTCACACACACTGCTACTGTGCATTTCCAAGTCTAATTCTGTCTGTAAACGTATATACCTGTCACCCAGCGCCTAAATACTAGGCCTCAAATTTATATCCAGCTAAATCTGTCATTACTGCTGTGCCTGTATTAGTATAATACGGTACCTAAATAGATAGCCAGATAGTGTTAGGTGTCTGTAAAAAAAGGCCTGAATTTGAATTCAATACATTGGGCCAAATAATATTTTTCTTATTGTGGTGAACGGTAACAATGAGGAAAACATCTAGTAAGGGACGCGGACATGGTCGTGGTGGTGTTAGTGGACCCTCTGGTGCTGGGAGAGGACGTGGCCGTTCTGCCACAGCCACACGTCCTAGTGTACCAACTACCTCAGGTCCCAGTAGCCGGCAGAATTTACAGCGATATTTGGTGGGGCCCAATGCCGTTCTAAGGATGGTAAGGCCTGAGCAGGTACAGGCATTAGTCAATTGGGTGGCCGACAGTGGATCAAGCACGTTCACATTATCTCCCACCCAGTCTTCTGCACAAAGCGCACAGATGGCGCCTGAAAACTAAAAGCCCATCAGTCTGTCACATCACCCCCATGCATACCAGGGAAACTGTCTGAGCCTCAAGTTATGCAGCAGTCTCTTATGCTGTTTGAAGACTCTGCTGGCAGGGTTTCCCAAGGGCATCCACCTAGCCCTTCCCCAGCGGTGGAAGACATAGAATGCACTGACGCACAACCACTTATGTTTCCTGATGAGGAGGACATGGGAATACCACCTCAGCACGTCTCTGATGATGATGAAACACAGGTGCCAACTGCTGCATCTTTCTGCAGTGTGCAGACTGAACAGGAGGTCAGGGATCAAGACTGGGTGGAAGACGATGCAGGGGACGATGAGGTCCTAGACCCCACATGGAATGAAGGTCGTGCCACTGACTTTCACAGTTCAGAGGAAGAGGCAGTGGTGAGACCGAGCCAACAGCGTAGCAAAAGAGGGAGCAGTGGGCAAAAGCAGAACACACGCCGCCAAGAGACTCCGCCTACTACTGACCGCCGCCATCTGGGACTGAGCACCCCAAAGGCAGCTTCAAGGAGTTCCCTGGCATGGCACTTCTTCAAACAATGTGCTGACGACAAGACCCAAGTGGTTTGCACGCTGTGCCATCAGAGCCTAAAGCGAGGCATTAACGTTCTGAACCTTAGCACAACCTGTATGACCAGGCACCTGCATGCAAAGCATGAACTGCAGTGGAGTAAACACCTTAAAAACAAGGAAGTCACTCAGGCTCCCCCTGCTACCTCTTCTGCTGCTGCCGCCTCGGCCTCTTCCTCCGCCTCTGGAGGAACGTTGGCACCTGCCGCCCAGCAAACAGGGGATGTACCACCAACACCACCACCTCCGTCACCAAGCATCTCAACCATGTCACACGCAGCGTTCAGCTCTCCATCTCACAAACATTTGAGAGAAAGCGTAAATTCCCACATAGCCATTCCCTGGCCCTGAATGCCAGCATTTCTAAACTACTGGCCTATGAAATGCTGTCATTTAGGCTGATGGACACAGACAGCTTCAAACAGCTCATGTCGCTTGCTGTCCCACAGTATGTTGTTCCCAGCCGGCGCTACTTCTCCAAGAGAGCCGTGCCTTCCCTGCACAACCAAGTATCAGATAAAATCAAGTGTGCACTGCGCAACGCCATCTGTGGCAAGGTCCACCTAACCACAAATACGTGGACCAGTAAGCACGGCCAGGGACGCTATATCTCCTTAACTGCACACTGGGTAAATGTAGTGGCGGCTGGGCCCCAGGCGGAGAGCTGTTTGGTGCACGTCCTTCCGCCGCCAAGGATCGCAGGGCAACATTCTTTGCCTCCTGTTGCCTCCTCCTCCTACTCGGCTTCCTCCTCCTCTTCTTCCACCTGCTCATCCAGTCAGCCACACACCTTCACCACCAACTTCAGCACAGCCCGGGGTAAACGTCAGCAGGCCATTCTGAAACTCATATGTTTGGGGGACAGGCCCCACACCGCACAGGAGTTGTGGCGGGGTATAGAACAACAGACCGACGAGTGGTTGCTGCCGGTGAGCCTCAAGCCCGGCCTGGTGGTGTGCGATAATGGGCGAAATCTCGTTGCAGCTCTGGGACTATCTAGTTTGATGCACATCCCTTGCCTGGCGCATGTGCTGAATTTGGTGGTGCAGAAGTTCATTCACAACTACCCCGACATGTCAGAGCTGCTGCATAAAGTGCGGGCCGTCTGTTCACGCTTCCGGCGTTCACATCCTGCCGCTGCTCGCCTGTCTGCGCTACAGCGGAACTTCGGCCTTCCCGCTCACCGCCTCATATGCGACGTACCCACCAGGTGGAACTCCACCTTGCACATGCTGGACAGACTGTGCGAGCAGCAGCAGGCCATAGTGGAGTTTCAGCTGCAGCACGCACGGGTCAGTCGCACTGCGGAACAGCACCACTTCACCACCAATGACTGGGCCTCCATGCGAGACCTGTGTGCCCTGTTGCGCTGTTTCAAGTACTCCACCATGGCCAGTGGCGATGACGCCGTTATCAGCGTTACAATACCACTTCTATGTCTCCTTGAGAAAACACTTAGGGCGATGATGGAAGAGGAGGTGGCCCAGGAGGAGGAGGAGGAAGAGGGGTCATTTTTAGCACTTTCAGGCCAGTCTCTTAGAAGTGACTCAGAGGGAGGTTTTTTGCAACAGCAGAGGCCAGGTACAAATGTGGCCAGCCAGGGCCCACTACTGGAGGACCAGGATGAGGAGGAGGTGGAGGAGGATGAGGATGAAGCATGGTCACAGCGGGGTGGCACCCAACGCAGCTCGGGCCCATCACTGGTGCCATGACGATACGCCTCCCACAGAGGACAGCTTGTCCTTACCTCTGGGCAGCCTGGCACACATGAGCGACTACATGCTGCAGTGCCTGCGCAACGACAGCAGAGTTGCCCACATTTTAACGTGTGCGGACTACTGGGTTGCCACCCTGCTGGTTCCACGGTACAAAGACAATGTTTCCACCTTACTTCCTGCACTGGAGCGTGATAGGAAGATGCGCGAGTACAAGCGCACGTTATTAGACGCGCTACTGAGAGCACTCCCAAATGTCACAGGGGAACAAGTGGAAGCCCAAGGCCAAGGCAGAGGAGGAGCAAGAGGTCGCCAACGCAGCTGTGTAACGGCCAGCTCCTCTGAGGGCAGGGTTAGCATGGCAGAGATGTGGAAAAGTTTTGTCAACACGCCACAGCTAAGTGCACCATCACCTGATACAAAACGTGTTAGCAGGAGGCAACATTTCACTAACATGTTGGAATAGTACGTGTGCACACTGCTCCACGTACTGACTGATGCTTTGGCCCCATTCAACTTCTGGGTCTCCAAATTGTCCACGTGGCCAGAGCTAGCCTTTCATGCCTTGGAGGTGCTGGCCTGCCCGGCGGCCAGCGTTTTGTCTAAACGGGTATTCAGCACGGCAGGGGGCGTCATTACAGACAAACGCATCCGCCTGTCTACAGCCAACGTGGACAAGCTGACTGTCACAACCAGACAGCTGAGAAGCTCTGACAGAAGCCTTTCAGAACCTCCTCCTTGAGTTTTCTTTGTTGTAGTGTTCAGTTCCTCATCTCGTTAGCCTCTCTCAGCTGTCATGTAGTTGGACTGATTGCATCCCTTTAAATTCCTCCCCATAATGCATTACTGGGCGGCTTATACTTCTTCCTGGAGTGTGTGTGCATGCTGATCCTATTTCCCAGTCTGCTACAAAGTTAAGTGCTGTACATTTATTTGCTATTTTCTGTTTGCTGGATCCCAGGTGACTGACTCCCTCCGTGTCTGGTGTAGGGAGCCGGTGGTCGTGTCCCCTCACTATTGTAGGGTGTTCAGGTGTTATATAGTCGAGGTACGTGGATATGCAACCATCCACCTTTGGGATTTTTGCATAGGCTGAGCAGCCAGGGAAAGTGCCAGGTCTTATGCAGGGGTCTCCCTTTTGGTCCCTTAGCTTTGGATCCAGTGAGTCATATATTCATGTTGCATTGTCTTGTTTCCTGTACACCTTCCGTGACACTGACGTTCATAAAAATGAACCAGGCATGGATCTCACAGGACCTGTCCATCCCTTGTGCAGATCAGACATTAACTACCTCCCCTTAACCATATATTATTGTACTCCAGGGCACTTCCTCATTCAATCCTATTTTCATTTTCATTTTACCATTATATTGCGGGGCAACCCAAAGTTGAATGAACCTCTCCTCTGTCTGGGTGCCGGGGCCTAAAAATATCTGACAGTGGCCTGTTCCAGTGTTGGGTGACGTGAAGCATGATTCTCTGCTATGACATGAAGACTGATTTTCTGCTGACATGAAGCCTGAATCTCTGTTATGGGACCTCTCTCCTCTGCCTGGGTGCCTGGGCCTAAATATCTGACAATGGACTGTTCCAGTGTTGGGTGACGTGAAGCCTGATTCTCTGCTATGACATGAAGACTGATTCTCTGCTGACATGAAGCCAGATTCTCTTTTATGGGACCTCTCTCCTCTGCCTGGGTGCCACGACCTAAATATCTGACAATGGCCTATTCCAGTGGTGGGTGACGTGAAGCCTGATTCTCTGCTATGACATGAAGCCTGATTCCCTGCTATGACATGAATCCAGATTCTCTGTTATGGGACCTCTCTCCTCTGCCTGGGTGCCGGGGCCTAAATATCTGACAATGGACTGTTACAGTGGTGGGTGACGTGAAGCATGATTCTCTGCTATGACATGAAGCCTGATTCTCTGCTGACATGAAGCCTGAATCTCTGTTATGGGACCTCTCTCCTCTGCCTGGGTGCCGGGGCCTAAATATCTGACAATGGACTGTTCCAGTGTTGGGTGATGTGAAGCATGATTCTCTGCTATGACATGAAGACTGATTCTCTGCTGACATGAAGCCTGAATCTCTGTTATGGGACCTCTCTCCTCTGCCTGGGTGCCGGGGCCTAAATATCTGACAATGGACTGTTACATTGGTGGGTGATGTGAAGCATGATTCTCTGCTATGACATGAAGACTGATTCTCTGCTGACATGAAGCCTGAATCTCTGTTATAGGACCTCTCTCCTCTGCCTGGGTGCCGGGGCCTAAATATCTGACAATGGACTGTTACAGTGGTGGGTGATGCGAAGCATGATTCTCTGCTATGACATGAAGACTGATTCTCTGCTGACATGAAGCCAGATTCTCTGCTATGGGACCTCTCTCCAATTGATATTGGTTAATTTTTATTTATTTTATTTTTATTTTTATTCATTTTCCTATCCACATTTGTTTACAGGGGATTTACCTACATGTTGCTGCCTTTTGCAGCCCTCTAGCCCTTTCCTGGGCTATTTTACAGCCTTTTTAGTGCCGAAAAGTTTGGGTCCCCATTGACTTCAATGGGGTTCGGGTTCGGGACGAAGTTCGGGTCGGCCGAACTTCTCGAACCCGAACATCCAGGTGTTCGCTCAACTCTATTTAGAGCCCAAGCACACCTCCTTGCTATGTAGTATCGTCCCACAGCCTAGCTTAATGGCGGCGCCCCCTCTGCTACATCAGTTAATACATTCAAGCCACGCACCTGGATTCTTCAGTTATTCCGGCTGAAATCTTGGCAGGCAACAGCGATAAGAAGACATCATTGGGCTCGGCGCATGCCCAGTGCCACTTTTGAGGCTGTTGCCCTCAGGAGCGGTCAGATCGCAAAGGTGCAGGTAGTAGGCGGTACTGCGCCTGCGTGAAATTTCAGCCGGACTAACAGCCGGACTTTGTTCACCACACTGTACATGTACTATGATCGTCTTTATGCTACCTGCACGCGTGGATTATAAACATTTTCCCATTACAGATTCTCATGTGGAAAAGCTGCAGCTTAATACAGTACCAGCAAAGTGTACGATAAGAGAAATCTCAGGTATACTTTGCATTTTTGTTCTGTTTGGAAATTGACCCGCTGTGTGGGTTTTTAAATCCGCAGCATGTCAATTGTTTGTGCGGCTCTTATGTGCAGATTTTACCCTTTTTAACCTCCTAACAGTCACGTTAAAATTGGAAAAACCCTCCCAAAAATGTCACTTTTTTATTGTAGATTTTGAATGTGTGTCTGCAGTAAATCTTGTTGGCGCACAACTCAGGGGACACTAGTGCATTTTTAACCCCTTAGTGACATCATTTTAGCCCCTTTGTGTTCTAGTAGTCATAACTTTTTAATTTGTTCTTATTTTTCTTATTTAGCAGGATTAGTTGTAGGTTTTTTAGGAACCATTTTGGGTTATATAGTGTATTAAATAATAAACTTTTATTATTTTATTTTAAGGGGGAAGATAAGAAAACAGCAATTTTTACATTATTTTGTGGAATTTTTTTACGGTGTTCACTGTGTGGTAAAAAAAAATAACATTATGTTATTATGTTGGTCAGTACATTGATGATGATACCACATTTCTATATATTTGTTTAAAAAAAAAATTCTTCTCCTGCAGCCTGTCAGCTCTGCAGCTGCTCCCTCATTCTCCTCCAGACTGAATGGGAGGGGGGAGACTGTTTAACTGCTCATATCTCTGGTTTGTTACCCGCTAGAGATATGTATGAGATTTGTATTGTTTAAAAGCTGACATTCCAAGCTTTCAGACAATACCAGAATGACAGCAATACATTCAGTACAGGGGAAGAGATCACTGATAGAAATCGGGATGCAGTTAATACAGTGAAAGTAAAAGCAGGTTTTACTGTGAATATTTCCAACTCGATTTCTAACAGTGATTTCTCCTCTGTTTATTGGTCTTATATGAACGCCTGGAATGTCAGCTTTCAAACAAGACCAGTTGCATGTTTCTAGTTGCTACCATTCAGGAGATAACCGCATCTAAAGCAGCCCTCCCCCCTCCATTTTCTGCCCGAGCCCAGCTACTTTTCCCACTGCCAGAGCTGTAATCGGGGAAAACAGTTAGGTGGTTAATGCAGGAGTGAGATCTGTGGCAGAACTGAATCAAATCCAGTTCGAAAACACAAAGAAATCTGAACAGAAATTTCTGCAAGACAGCCTGCACTCATGTGCAGGTACCCTTAAGGCGCAGGCTACACATATCACACGACTTCTTGTCGCTGAAAAGTCACGTAACATCTTTTGTAATGTTAGTCAATGGTGTCACATTGCTACGTGCTGCAATTGCGACGATAAACGCAAACAAATTAATCCAAGTTCTATCATTACAAAAAATGTAGCCCTAGCCTTAGGGGTTAAATATATGTGCTCTCTGGTGTAGGCTGAGAACCCCTCTTTGACCTGAGGTTTGATGGTAAGGATGTGTGAGGTGTTGTGTGTGATGGGACCCCAAATCCATCCCTTTTCCCTTTCATCTGTTTCCTTTTTTTGTCTCTTTTTCGCCTGCTTGTCAGTCTATGCTGTCTGTGTTTCTTTACATTAGCACAGTTTTCTCTCCTTTTGTTTTTTGGGAGGCAGTTTCTGACTTTCCTACTTGTTATGTATTGCTACTGTATGTCGGGATTGTTTCATGGATATTGTTTGCATGTTTTCTTATAAATGTTTTTGTCTTTTTGAAAATGTAATAAACTTAAAAGAAAGTGAAATTTGAAAAAAAAAAAAAAATCATTCACTTTGCTGGTATTTTATAGCACTGCGGATTTGCAGAACAAAAATTTGCAGCATTTCATTTACGCACGGACGTACCCTTAAAGGCTATGAATATCTGGTAGTCTGCAAATGCTGACAGCTGTAGAATCTAAACTGTTGCAATTTTTTTTAAATAGAGCAATAGAAAAAAATGATTTTAACTCAAAATTAATAAAATGCAATAATACAAAAAAGGCATCAAAAAGTGTCCATAGCCTTTAAAGTGAAAAACATCAGGGCACCTTTCTCCACAGTGAATAGCGGGTATATGCGCCTGTGGATTTAGTCATAGGTTAAAAATGATTTACGGCTCCTGAATTATATTATCTCCTTTGACAAACAAGTTACGACTGATACCTTTTCATTATTTATTCAGCATTGGCATCAATTAGCCATTATCAAACCAGAACGGACACCTAATGCTTCCTTATCAGGTAAGGGCATGATGTAGAAACTGCGCAGTATACAAGATGACAATACTAGCGCTCTCAGTACAGGCAGATTTATCAATGGCTGAAAATATATCAATAATCAGCGGCTCACCCCAAACTCTCTCAAAGGACCCGGTGCTCACTCCACGGATTCACCCAAATGCGGATGTGGAAATGTGAAAATAGAAAAATTGTTGGAGGGCACTCAATTACCTGGAAACATCGGTGTAGGGTGTCAATAACCTTATTTAATAAACATAAAAACTGACATAAAGCTATACATCAATAAAAAAAGCTATACATCCATAAAAGAGTGCAACATGCCTAAACCACCATAAACCACCATAAAATGCAAGAGCACAAATGACCGCGAATGCAGGTAGTGGACCTGATCCCGATGTGGGCAGTCTAAGTCCAGCTACAATATCCTTTGAAGAAATGCGATATTGCTGGTCCAAATGTAGGACCGCACCCAATCGTCGTGTGTGGCGTGTAACCGTATATAGACAATATATAGATAAATACACCCTTTTGTACGGCTGGAAGGAGATAGGTGGGTAAATAGGTCGCTGTCCTTATTCTGCCGCTTGGACTCACATCGGTGTCCCGTGTGATCTCAAGGTCTCAAACGCGGTGACCTAGCGGCGCAGGTGGAAATTATGGCTGATCCATGCCTATTTCATCTTGACAAAGGTCAGTCTCTCCACATTTAGGGTGGACAGGCGAGTTCTCTTTGGGGTAACTATGGCCCCCGCCACACCAAACACCCGCTCTGATGCCACACTACTGGCTGGGCAGGACAGCTTTTCTAGGGCAACCTGGGCAAGTTGGAGCCACAAATCCAGTTTGGCTGTCCAGTAGTTCAGCAGATCTTCAATGATGGCTGGCAGGGTGCACTCCAAGTATGCCACCACCTGCTGGTTCAGGTTCTGCTCTATGTCTAGCTGCTGTTGAGTAGTTTCTTCAGTAGGTGGGTGAATAAAGCTGGTCATCAGAAACTCTAGACTCAGGCTGCTGCTGATGGAGCTGGTACTGCTCCTGCCACCCCACCCCTCCCCAGCAGCCATGGCAGTGGAACGTGAGCGCAGAGGGCCCCCTCGGTCAGACCTGCGAGAGGATGGATGATGGCGCAGATGAGCAGCGGTCAACTGACTACATAGGATGGCTCTATAGTAGTTCAGTTTGTCCTCCCTCTCAGCGGGTGTAAAAAAGGCCCCCCTTTTGGACCGGTAGCCAGGGTCATCCCTCTTCCGAATGGTGACAATTCGTCTGTCACTAAGCAAGCAAGTGAGCATGCAGCAGGCCATTTTTGCAAGTGACTCGGAGGGACTCCCTGCCTCAATCTCCACTGCATACTGCCACGGTGTGTCTGAGTCCTTTGCCTCGTCTTCCTCATAGCCATGTAGATCCTCCAGCTGCTCCTTCTCTCCTGTCACCTGTGTAGAAAAACGACCAATTTGGCTACACATTGCTTGCGCTCCAATGTCCTCCTCCTCATCCTCCACCAGTTCAGCCCCCACAGGGCTCATGTGGCCGTGAGATGTAGCCGCCACGTCTCCAGTCCCCTGACCAGCCAGATTTACCAACATCTGTTCCAGGACATGAAGCAGTGGAATGACATTGTTCATCCCGTAGTCTGCCACTAGCTGACATCAAAGTTACACAGAGGAGTACTCCTTTCCGCTTGGATCATCAAGAAATTGTTTATGGCCTTTCTCTGTTCGTATAGTCTGTCCAACATATGGAGGGTGGAATTCCAACAGGGAGAAACGTTGCATATGAGCCTATGTTGAGGGATGCAGTTCTGCCGCTGCAGCTCAAGGAGGGTGTGCTTTGCGGTGTACAAGTGGCTGAAGTGCATGCAAAGTTCCCTGGCCATTTTCAGGATGTCTTGCAGATGGGTGGAAGACTTCAGGAACCGCTTGACAACCAGATTGAACACGTGTGCAATGCAGGGCGCATGGCTTAGCCCTCCTTGATGCAGTGCTGACACCATGTTCTTCCCATTGTCGGTCACCATGGTTCCGATTTTGAGTTTTGGCTGAGAAAGCCAGGATTTGATTTCTTGATGAAGGACACGGAGTAGTTCCTCCCCTGTGTGACTCAATTCGCCCAGGCAAACGAGGTGCAGGACAGCGTGACACCGCCGTGCCCTGCACATGTGGTATTCTGGAGGGGCACTGTACATTTTCCCTGCAGTTGAGGCTGAAGACACGGTGGAGGATGAGGAGGCAGAGGCGTACATTGTCGCAGGACCAACGACATGAAAACTTGGAGGCGGAAGCAGAGTCACCTGGCCGAGTTGCTGGTGTGGCTGTGCAGGAACCACATTCACCCAGTGGGCCGTAAAGGACATGTATTGTCCCTGACCGTAGTCACAGCTCCAAATGTCGGCGCTGCCGTGCACTTTGGCAGACACCGACAGGCTCAAAGACTGGCCCATCTTCTGTTTTACATGTGTGTGCAGGGCTGGTACTGCTTTTTTGGCAAAGAAATGACGGCTTGGGACTCTTCAAAACGGATTGACATGGCACAAGCCATCAGTTCTCTGAAAGGTGCAGAGTCCACCACTTGGAAAGGGAGGGACTGCAGCACCAGCAACTTGGCCAGGGCCAAGTTCAGTGTACGCATACTGTTGTCTCTTGGCAATCACTTCGGTGATCAATTGCTGACGGAATGACTGACGAGGAATAGGAGGGCGAGGAGCAGAAGCATCAGGACCAGCAGATGATGGGAAGGACAGACAGCTCCCTTCGGCTGAGGTGGTAGAGCCTTGACTTCCTGCAACTGGGTGCGTGCCACCAGGTGATGCAGCGGTTGCTGCGGCAGGCTGGACCACCACATCGGAGCCACGGTTCTCCCAGGCCACTTTATGGTGACGCTGCATATGTTGACGCAGGGCCATGATGCCAACATTGGCACCCGGGCCACGCTTCTCCTTCTGCCCACATATTCTACATATGGCCATGTTCACCTCCACCGGCGGCTTAACAAAAAATTGCCACACCGCCAAGTAGGTGATTTTACCCCCAACACTACACACTGACTGACTGCTATCGCCGCTGCCGTCGTGAACCCATGCACCGCTACTTCCCAGGCAGGTAGGCTCCTGTAAAGCAGGTGGTCTACCCTGGGCACGTTTGGCTCCCGACCTTCCACTGCTGCCACCCTGTTGACTCCCGGCCATGCTAGCAACTTGCTGGCTCCGCTGCTGCCTCACGGGCAAGCTGCCACCCTCTTCTCCCGATGATGATGAAGCCCCTTCATCACTCTGCTCCCAAGTGCAATCAGCTACATCATCATGATCGAGTACTGTCTGCACGTCACTGATGTCCTCCTCAACTGTCTCTGTGTCAGGAACCTGACCTCTCGCAACACCAGCTACCATGCCACTTTCATCACTACTTGCCCGCCTAGTGGAGGAAGCGGCTGATGTCTCCTCCACATTTTGGCTTGCCAGTAGCTGCTGACTGTCTTCTAATAGCTCGTCCTCACTGTATAGTGGAGCAGAGCCCACAGCATACCATACTTCTCTGGCTGAGGGAACAGAAAAGGACAGAGTCAGGTTGAGGACAGGTGAGGGCACAGGGCCTGCTCCCGGGCCATGCCAACTAAGGATTGTGTCTGACAAACCCACTGACTTTTGGCTGGGGGTGTCTGATGTCACTTGCGATGAAGTTGAAGATCAAGTCAACCATTCAAGAACCGCTGGGTTGCTGGTCAAGACATGACCTCTAGCTGACACTGGGAGCTCAGGCCTCTCAAAGTGACCGCTGCTGCCACGGCTCCTTACTCTTCTGCGACCTCTGTCTGCGTAAGAAACATTTAGGCCTCTGCCACTCCCCTGTGCAGGGCCTGGCATTTCTCTGTCTGACATACTGTTAGATCAATTAAGTAAAACACCCCAAAAAAAGTCTGTAATTTTCTCACTTCACCACACAACTGCTAATGGGCCCTTTTTTCACACTATTACACACAAAAAAGGGCTTTAGAACATATAACTGCACAGCTGAACGGCAAATATATTTTACTTTTTCCACTAATACACGCCACAGAAGGCTTTAGAACATATAACTGCACAGCTGAACAGCAAATATATTTTACTTTTGCCACTAATACATGCCAAAAAAGGCTTTAGAACATATAACTGCACCGCTGAAGACAAATATTCTTTACTTTTGCCACTAATACACGGCAAAAAGGGCTTTAGAACATATAACTGCACCGCTAAATGGCAAATAGGCCCTTATTTTTTTTCAACTTAAAGAGGACCTTTCATCGGTCCAAACATTGTGAACTAAGTATCATGACATATACAGCGGCGCCCAGGGATCTCACTGCACTTGCTATTATCCCTGGGCGCCCCTCCGTTATGTCCTCCGGTATGTTCGGGGACTTAGTTATAGTAGGCGGAGACTTAGGGGACTTGGTTATAGTAGGCAGAGTCTGCCCTTGTTCTCCTGGGCGTCTTCTTCTCCCAGGCTGTAGCGCTGGCCAATCGCAGTGAGGAGCTCACAGTCTCCTCCTACTATAACCAAGTCCCTGAACATACCGGAGGACATACCAGGAGAACTGAGCAGCGCCCAGGGACAATAGTAAGTGCAGTGAGATCCCTGGGTGCCGCTGTATATGTCATGATACTTAGTTCACAATGTTTGGACCAATGAAAGATCCTCTTTAACCGCCTCCGGACCGCCTAACGCAGATGTGCGGTCCGGAGGCGGCAGCGCTGCGCAGAGTCACGCATATACGCGTCATCTCGCGAGACGCGAGATGACGCGCTATGCTGGCCCGCGCATGCGTAGAGGAGTATTTCGTCAGCAACCTGCCAGCCAATGATCGTGGCTGGCAGGTTGCTGATTTTTAAAAAATCCAATCACAGTGCCAGATAGCAGATCATATTTGTAAATATGATCTGTTATATGGCTGCCTGCTCCTCTGCTGGTTCTTTTCGTCGGTTGGATCCAGCAGAGGAGCAGGCTTCACAGTGAGTACACCAACACTACACACTAGCCCCAGATCACCCCCCTGAACCCCAATTAACCCTTTGATCACCCCTTTGATCGCCCCTGTCAATCACAAGTGAAAGGAAAAAAGTGATCAGTGCAAACTGTCACTTTTTTTTTTCACTGGTATTGACTGTTAGGTTTTAGTATAGTTTAGGCCCCTTGGTTAGGTAGTTTAGGGATCGGTTAGCGCCCAGCCCACCGCACCGCAGTCCGTTATTCGCTGATTAGCGTATCGCTAATCAGCATTTGTACTTTTATAGTATCTGGAAGTGATCAAAACTGATCACTGTCAGATCTATAATTGTATTAGTGTCACTTTAGTTCTCCCTCCACCCAAAACGCAGTGTTTGCCCGATCAGGCCTGATCGGTCGCCCACACGTGCGTTCGCCCACACCCGCCCCACCGCAGTGACAAAATTTTTTTTTTTTTATCGCTGCACATTCACTTTACACGCACTGCGGCGATAAAAAAATCAGTTTTGATATTTTTTATCAACCGCAGCGGCCTCCGGTACTTCGCTAGCCTCCCCTTTGTAAGACAGGCTTGCTTTTTTTTCTTGGGTAGTCTCAGGGAATACCCCTAAATTTAGTTGCCCAAATGTCAAACAGGGGGTATTCCTCTGAAGAGACCTACAGGCTTCTGACCCAGTCGGATGAGCAGTGGGAACCCTCATCTGATGAATCCAGCGGGTCAGAATACGAACCTGTAGAAAGCAGTGGCTCTCTGACCCAAAGTTCGGACGAGGAGGCTGAGGTCCCCGATAGCACCAGGCGTACCCGGCCCCGTGTCGCTAGACCACAGGTTGCGCAGGATCCGCTTCAAGAGCAGCAGAGTGGGGCTGGTGCTGTCGGATTAAGTGGTGAGGCATACACCAGCAGCCCAGCCCTTCCTGGACCTAGTACCAGCACTGCCGTACAACCTGGTGAAGTAGCGAGCACCAGAAGGGCAGTTGAAGCTGGTACGGTGGCACGTGCAGTAGTGACCCCGTCGCAGCCACCGCAAAGACGTGCCCGTAGAGCCCCTAGAGTCCCTGAGGTGCTGGCAAACCCTGATTGGCAGTCCCCAACTTCAGCCGCACCTGTAGTTTTCCCTTTCACTGCCCAGTCTGGAGTTCGGGTTGAGACAGCTCAGATCGGTTCGGCCCTGGGATTTTTTGAGCTGTTCTTGACTGCGGAGCTCTTAGACATAGTTGTGGCCAAAACAAACAGGTATGCCACACAATTTATCACCGCTAACCCGGGAAGCTATTATGCCCAGCCTTTCCGGTGGAAACCAGTCCAAGTTTCCGAAATTAAAACTTTTCTGGGCCTCCTCCTCAACATGGGCCTGACAAAAAAAAGCATGAATTGCGGTCATATTGGTCCACAAACCCAATTCATCACATGCCCATGTTCTCTGCTGCTATGTCCAGGACACGATTTGAGACCATCCTGCGTTTCCTGCATTTTAGTGATAACAGCACCTCCCGTCCCAGAGGCCACCCTGCTTTTGACCGGCTCCACAAAATTCGGCCCCTCATAGACCATTTCAACCTGAAATTTGCAGATTTGTATACCCCAGAGCAAAACATCTGCGTAGACGAGTCCCTGATACATTTTACCGGGCGCCTTGGCTTCAAACAATACATCCCAAGCAAGCGCGCCCGGTATGGGGTCAAATTGTATAAGCTCTGTGAAAGGGCCACAGGCTATACCCACAAATTTCGGATCTATGAGGGAAAAGATCAGACCCTGGAGCCGGTCGGTTGCCCTGACTACCTGGGGAGCAGTGAGAAGACAGTTTGGGACTTGGTGTCACCCTTATTCGGCAAGGGGTACCATCTTTATGTGGACAATTTTTACACAAGTGTGGCCCTCTTTAGGCATTTGTTTCTAGAACGGATTGGCGCCTGTGGTACCGCGCGAACTAGTCGAGCGGGCTTCCCCCAATGGCTCGTTACCACCCGTCTTGCAAGGGGGCAGAGGGCCGCACTGTGTAACGAAGAACTGCTCGCGGTGAAATGGAGAGACAAGCGTGACGTTTACATGCTCTCCTCCATTCACGCAGACACGACAATACAAATTGAGCGAGCAACCCATGTCATTGAAAAGCCCCTCTCAGTCCACGACTATAATTTGCTCATGGGAGGGGTGGACTTCAATGACCAGATGTTGTCTCCGTATTTAGTTTCCCGCGGAACCAGACGCTGGTATAAGAAGGTGTCTGTATATTTGATTCAATTGGCTCTGTATAATAGTTTTGTTCTCTACAGTAAGGCTGGGAGAACTGGATCCTTCCTCAAATTTCAGGAAGAGATCATCGAGAACCTCCTGTATCCAGTAGGTTCCGTGGCCCCATCCACCAGTGTAGTTAGCCGTCTACACGAGCGACATTTCCCCAATGTCGTTCCTGGTACCTCAACCCAACCGTCACCCCGAAAAAGATGTCGTGTCTGTAGCAGGAGTGGAATAAGGCGTGACACCCGCTATTTCTGTCCTGACTGTCCTGACCACCCTGCCCTATGCTTTGGAGAGTGTTTCCGGAAGTACCACTCACAGGTACACTATTAGCATAGGGATCATCTCACCAGGACAGGCACACAGGGCTATTAGGGCCCATTCACTCACACAGCTGCTGCAAACGTCTCCTTTCACATGGGACAAAGTGCATAACGCACTTCGCCACATCTTTGGGCGATTTGCGCTTTGCAGATTGACCCATGGGGAAGGAGAGGTTTGTTCTATAAAGGTAAAAAAAAAAAAAAACACCAGTAAGCAAAAAGGTTAATGTTCAGTTAAAAAAGTTAAAGTTTATATATTCTGTTCCAAAGTTAATAAAATTATTGCGTTGCGGCCTGGTTTTTTTCATTTTTTTTTTTTTTTTTTTTACCTTCCAGGTGGACCAACCGATCGATTAGCTGCAGCACTGATGTGCATTCTGACAGAAGCATTGCGCTGCTGTCAGATTACATGCAAGTCGGTGTATGCGGCGCTGCAAGACGAGATTTCTACTCTGCAGTAACAGATACGTTTGCCGAAGCATACGAGCTGAGGAGGAGGCGGCGTTCCTATGCTTTGGCAAACACTTTGTATGTAAAAAAAAATTAAAAATAATCCCGGCAATGATTTATTCATCCACATCGATTGATGTGAATGGAGAAATCTGGTTTGCCAGGGCATACGAGCTAAGTGGGTATGGATGTTGGGCGGAGCTCCTATGTCCTGGCAGACGCCTTTCCCCTCCTTTTTTTTTTTGGCAGAGATTTTTTCATCCACATTGATCGATGCGAATGAAGAAATCTGTGCCGTTCATTTTTTTCTTTCAGCCCAGAGGCTGAACGGAAAAAAAAATCTCATTACCTGTATGCTCAATATAAGGAGAATAGCAGAAACTCCTAATGCTGGCCATACATGTAATGATTGCGGAGACCCTCAAATGCCAGGGCAGTACAAACACCCCACAACTGACCCCATTTCGGAAAGAAGACACCCCAAGGTATTCGCTGAGGGGCATATTGAGTCCATGAAAGATTTAAATTTTTGTCCCAAGTTAGCAGAAATTGAGACTTTGTGAGAAAAAACAAAAAAAAAAATCAATTTCCGCTAACTTATGCGAAAAAAAAAAAATTCTATGAACTTGCCAGGCCCCTCATTGGATACCTTGGGGTGTCTTCTTTCCAAAGTGGGGTCACATGTGGGGTATTTATACTGCCCTGGCTTTTTAGGGGCCCTAAAGCGTAAGAAGAAGTCTGGGATCCAAATGTAAAAAAATGCCCTCCTAAAAGGAATATGTGCCCCTTTGCACATCTAGGCTGCAAAAAAGTGTCACACATCTGGTATCGCCGTACTCAAGAGAAGTTGGGGAATGTGTTTTGGGGTGTCATTTTACATATACCCAGACTGGGTGAGATAAATATCTTGGTCAAATGCCAACTTTGTATAAAAAAATTGGAAAAGTTGTCTTTTGCCAGGATATTTATCTCACCCAGCATGGGTATATGTAAAATGACACCCCAAAACACATTCCCCAACTTCTCCTGAGTACGGCGATACCAGATGTGTCACACTTTTTTGCTGCCTAGGTGGGCAAAGGGGCACATATTCCAAAGTGCACCTTTCGGATTTCGCAGGCCATTTTTTACACATTTTGATT
This sequence comes from Bufo gargarizans, assembly GCF_014858855.1. Classification (NCBI taxonomy): domain Eukaryota; kingdom Metazoa; phylum Chordata; class Amphibia; order Anura; family Bufonidae; genus Bufo; species Bufo gargarizans. Next base: position 411,042,057 of record NC_058082.1, on the reverse strand, counting down.
GCAAAGTACTTCTCACACATTAGGGCCCCTAAATTGCCAGGGCAGTATAACTACGCCACAAGTGACCCCATTTTGGAAAGAAGACACCCCAAGGTATTCCGTGAGGGGCATGGCGAGTTCCTAGAATTTTTTATTTTTTGTCGCAAGTTAGTGGAATATGAGACTTTGTAAGGAAAAAAGAGAAAAAAAAAAAAATCATCATTTTCCGCTAACTTGTGACAAAAAATAAAAATAAATCTAGGAACTCGCTGTGCCCCTCACGGCATACCTTGGGGTGTCTTCTTTCCAAAATGGGGTCACTTGTGGGGTAGTTATACTGCCCTGGCAATTTAGGGGCCCATATGTGTGAGAAGTACTTTGCAATCAAAATGTGTAAAAAATGGCCTGCGAAATCCGAAAGGTGCACTTTGGAATATGTGCCCCTTTGCCCACCTTGGCAGCAAAAAAGTGTCACACATCTGGTATCGCCGTACTCAGGAGAAGTTGGGCAATGTGTTTTGGGGTGTCATTTTACATATACCCATGCTGGGTGAGAAAAATATCTTGGTCAAATGCCAACTTTGTATAAAAAAAATGGTAAAAGTTGTCTTTTGCCAAGATATTTCTCTCACCCAGCATGGGTATATGTAAAATGACACCCCAAAACACATTCCCCAACTTCTCCTGAGTACGGCGATACCAGATGTGTGACACTTTTTTGCTGCCAAGGTGGGCAAAGGGGCACATATTCCAAAGTGCACCTTTCGGATTTCGCAGGCCATTTTTTACAAATTTTGATTGCAGAGTACTTCTCACACATATGGGCCCCTAAATTGCCAGGGCAGTATAACTACGCCACAAGTGACCCCATTTTGGAAAGAAGACACCCCAAGGTATTCTGTGAGGGGCATGGTGAGTTCCTCGAATTTTTTATTTTTTGTCGCAAGTTAGTGAAGTATGAGACTTTGTAAGAAAAAAAATTAAAAAAAAATCATCATTTTCCGCTAACTTGTGACAAAAAATAAAAAGTTCGATGAACTCACTATGCCCATCAGCGAATACCTTAGGGTGTCTACTTTCCGAAATGGTGTCATTTGTGGGGTTTTTCTACTGTCTGGGCATTGTAGAACCTCAGGAATCATGACAGGTGCTCAGAAAGTCAGAGCTGTTTCAAAAAGCGGAAATTCACATTTTTGTACCATAGTGTGTAAACGCTATAACTTTTACCCAAACCATTTTTTTTTTTTTTGCCCAAACATTTTTTTTTTATCAAACACATGTAGAACAATAAATTTGGCGAAAAATTTATATATGGATGTCGTTTTTTTTGCAAAATTTTACAGCTGAAAGTGAAAAATGTCATTTTTTTGCAAAAAAATCGTTACATTTTGATTAATAACAAAAAAAGTTAAAATGCCAGCAGCAATGAAATACCACCAAATGAAAGCTCTATTAGTGAGAAGAAAAGGAGGTAAAATTCATTTGGGTGGTAAGTTGCATGATCGAGCGATAAACGGTTAAAGTAGTGTAGTGCAGAAGTGTAAAAAGTGCTCTGGTCATGAAGGGGGTTTCAGCTAGGGGGGTTGAAGTGGTTAAACATGCCACATAAGGCTTTAGAACATATAACTGCACCGATGAACGGCAAATGTATTTTTCTTTTGCCACTAATACATAACCAAAAGTGCTATAATTTTAGCACTTCACCACACAACGGCTAATAATCCCTTTTTTTCCCACCAATAATAGCCAATAAATGCTTTAGAACATATAACTGCACCGCACAACGGCAAATAAGACGTATAAATATTTCCTTGTAATAAACCATATTAATGGCTGTAACATCCTAATAACAAGAACGGTTTGCTGGAATTACAGAGCTGTATAATGGCAATTTGGGTTCCCAGTCAGTGCAGCAAGGTGTAATAGGATTGTTCCTATTACCCATACTGTAACCTCCCCTACTGAACTCTGTTCAACATAAATGCTGTGGAATGATTACTCCCTATCCTTTTACTACACCTTGAATAATCTTTCCCTCCACTTGTAAAAAATTTTTTTGCACAATGAAGTTTTTCCTAGCACTGTCCCTAGCGCCTGCTGACGTCTCTCTCTGCACTAAGTACACTGGTGAATGGCAAAATCTAAGATGGCTGAGGCTATTTATAGGGCTGTGACATTACAGGGCTGGCTGGCGGCTGATTGGCTGCATACATGGCATTATGGGTGACCCTGCCTTCCCAGAGTTCCTTGCTACATGTCTTCACACGTGCAGCAGCTATTTTAAGAAAAAATTTGATTTGTTACCACGAAGCGTGAGGAAATTCAGATTATGTGCGAATCATATTTTTCCAGAAATTCGGATCGAATTCCACTTCTTCAACTTTGATTCGCTCATCTCTAGTGGTAATAACTTTGGAACACTTTTACTTATCCAGGCCATTCTGAGTCGTGACACATTGTACTTCAGAACAGTGGCAAATTTGAGTCAATATATTTTTTCTTTTATTTGTAAAGAAATCCCAAATTTATCCAAATTTTTTAAAAATTCACAATTTTCTAAATTAGAATTTCTCTACTTTTATTTTGAGACAGTTAGTAATGTCTCATAAAGTAGTTATCAGTCATCATTCTCCATATGTCTGCTTTATGTTGCCATCATTTTGTAATTGTCACTTTATTTTTTTAGGACGTTAGAAAGTTTGGAAGCTTAGAAACCATTTTTCAAATTTCAACAAAATTTCCAAAACCATTTTTTTAAGCACTGATTCAGATATAAAGTAATTTTGAGGGGCTTACATAATGAAAACCACGCATAAATGACCCCATTTTAGAAACTACGCCTTGTTCTTTCAAGTTATTCATAACTCATGTTACAAACTTTGTTAATCCTTTAGGTGATACACAAGAATTAAAGGAAAATGGAGGCGAAATTTCAATTTTTTTATGCAGATTTTTCATGTTTATCAATTTTTTCTTGCAACACAGCAAGGGTCAACAGAAAACTAAACCTTTAACGCATTACTCTGATTCTGCAGTTTACAGAAATACCTCATATGTGGCAGTAAACTGCTGTCAGGGCACATGGCAATGGTCAGAAGGAAAGGAGTGCCATATGGTTTTTGGAGGCAGATTTTGCTAGAATGGTTTTTGGGCACCATTATGTATTTGAAGAGACCATGACATACCCCTACAGTGGAAACCCTCAAAAAGTGACCACATTTTGGAGATTACACCCTTCAAAGAATATATTAAGGGGGGTACTGAGCACTTTGACCCCCTAAGCGTTTTATGGAATTCGAAAACACTTGGCTGTAAAAATGAAAAGTTTAATTTCTTCCAATAAAATGTTGCTTTAGCGCCAATTTTTTTATTTTCACAAGGGGTAACAGGAGAAAAAGCACCCCATAATTTGTTACCCATTTTCTCCTGAATACGGCAACACCCCATATGTGGTGGAAGGAGCGCTACGGCAACACCCCATATGTGGTGGAAGGAGCGCTATATGGCTTTTGCAGGGCAGATTTTGATGGATTGATTCATGGGCGCCATTGGTTTTTATTTTTTAAATGACTGTCTTTTGTGGGGGTTCATTTTTTGTGGGACGAGGTGACCTTTTCATTGGTACTGTTTTAGGGTACATAAGACTTTTTGATCGCTTGGTATTACACTTTTTGTGAGGCAAGGTGAAAAAAAGGCTGTTTTGGCATAGGTTTAAAAAAAAAAAAATTCTACAGTACTCACCTGAGGGGGAATATAATGTTATATTTTTATAGAGCAGATTGTTACGGACGCGGCGATACCCAATGTTACGACCAGAGGATGTGGATCCTCTGTGTCAGCTGATAGAGGACTGGGAATTAGTCCAATATTGCTAACTGCTGACTCTCAGAGTCAGGACCCTGGTGTCTGCACCTTTTACCTTGAATGCAGCTACCTGCAGTAGTGTGAACAGAGTCCAACAAAGGCAGAATAAAAGAACAGATGGTCTTTACTGGCAGACAGTATTCAAAAGTCACTTGACAGATACAGGCAACACAAAGTTCAGAGCAATATACCGTGCAGATATAAGCAGTTTCATAGTTAGGCAGTGCAGGGTCTGGATCCAGGCAGACTTACAGGAGGAGATGGGCAGATGCGTAGTCAGGCAGTGCAGATATAAGCGGTCTCGTTGTCAGGCAGTGCAGGGTCTGGATCCAGGCAGACTTACAGGAGGAGATGGGTTCCTCATCGGACGGCGAGGCGGCCTCCACTGCTGACTTAAAGATGACCGCCGTTCTCGAGCCTGCTCCCGCAGAAGCTGACGTCAACCCAGCAGTCCAGATCCCGGAGGCCGTGGATTCCTCCGCTGCGACTGAACCTGCAGCCCAGACGACCACCAAGATGGCCGCCAGACTCAAGCCCGCTCCTGCGGAAGCCATCGACAAGGCTACAGAGTCGCCTTCAGCTTCCAAAACAGCCTCAATCGTGTTGCTTACCCAAGGGGACCCCGCGAACCAGCAGGAGGCACTGGAACCGGCCACCCAGCTGCGACATCAGGTAGTAGCCATCCCGCTCCCTGAAGCCCTGGTCCAACCCGTAGCTGCCCCTGAACCGCACCCAGTGGTACCTGACTTATCCTCTAGGCCCAAAGAGGCCCCGCTCTGCATGCCCGCTGGCATGGCGGAGGCGGCTGGAGTTTCCACTCCACCGCTCAGAACAAACAGCCCTAAACCAAGTCACCTTAATCCCGAAGTTCCCCTCGAAATTACCTGTCATGCCCAATGCCAGTGGGAATACAAGACAGCGGTTGAAGAGTGGGTTAAGCAAGTCTTGGGCGGCACCCAGCCCGGCGATCCTAAACTTGCCCGGCGCACCGGAACGGTGCTATGGGTCTCTGTGAAGAGGGGTGTTGGATTCCTTCAGGACAACTATTTGGGAGCAGAATTATTCATATGCCGCAGCTCTGTTTAGTGGAACAATCTGCCGCAGGCCCGCCACAATTTTTATGTCGGGGATCAAGTAGAATACACCCCGATGCGGTCCGTACAAGGACCCTTAGCCGCAGGAGTGACCCTTGCCAAAACGTTAACCCCTGCTACTACCCCAGAGACCTGGCAGGAAGACCCAGGCTCTGCTGGGAGAGTCCAGTGTTTACAGAAGGCCCCGGATGGACAATTGCATATCAGTGAATGGGCACAACCTAGCCCAGAGCCCCTCATCCCTGACCTGGCAGCACCCCCAACATTACGGGTCGGCCAGATCAATAACTCAGTACTAACTTTCAATCCCAGAGTACAACCCTATGTACTACCCTTAAAGCACCCACAGGCACCCCCAGTTTGCCTTCCAGAGCCTCTGCAGCCAGAGGTTTTGCCCACCTCTGCACCGGCAAGGGATCCCGGCTTGCAGCAAGTAACCACAGCATTCACCAGGCTGACTGCTCAGCTGCTACCAAAAGTTACCACTAGAGGGCAGTGGCGGACCGCTACAGACGCAAAGCTGAGCTACTAAAGGCAGGAGCGCCCTCTAATAAGCTTCAGCAGTTCCAGCAGTGAGGAGGACCTGCAAGTCCTTCTCTAAATGTCTCCTTATCCTTAATATAAGAACTACTGTGAGCCACAGAGTGGACTGGTCCTGAAAACTGAGAAACTGTTGGCCAGTTTTGTTTTACTCCATGGCCATTGGTTACAGCCTCAGCTTGATGGCCACGTCCCCCCATCTGCAACAACTATTTACACCCTAGGTTGCGTATTGTTTTATCCCCTTCCTCGGGTTATTTGAGAGCCTCATGGAACTATGGTTCTCACTTTTGCTGCTATTTTATGTGTTTTATATAATATTTTCAAAAATAAAGCATAATCAGAGAAGCTCTCACCTGCCTGGAAATTCCAACCTTTGGGGCACGGAACCGCTCCCTCACCCGGACTGGGAGCAATGAAGATAAGTGAAAAAAAGGAGTTGTCCAGCCTTTCTTTGTGGAATTCCAAAAGCACTTTATTGAGTATCAAATATTAAAAACATCCAAGTACAGGTTGCATCAGTCTAAGCGTTTCGGGCAGAAGAACAATTTTAGCCCTTACTCATGACCGCTAAAAATACACACTGAATCTTCACCTTTATAGGAGGATAAAGCCACACCTAGGCCAATCAAGGGGTCATGTGGCTCCTCCCTCTGGCAAAGGTGATAAAACATAATAAAGAGGTTCTAGATATGAACAGGGACAAATTCATTTTAGCTGGTCCCAAGAAAACTAATGTAAAAAAATTGGAGATGAATTGTGATACAAACTACACAAAGAATGTCTTTGTTGCACAATTCAGCAGTGAGTACACACAGATCTGCAACATTATTCTCTCCTCTTTTACCTTGTTGATTCCCTTTATGTATTTAAAAGTTTCTATAATATCCCCTCTGTCTCGTCTTTCTTCCAAGCTATACATTTTAAGGTCCTTTAATCTTTCCTTGTAAGTTTTATCCTGCAATCCATGTACCAGTTTAGTAGCTCTTCTCTGAACTCTCTCCAAAGTATCGATATCCTTCTGGAGATATGGTCTCCAGTACTGAGCACAATACTCCAAATGAGGTCTCACTAGTGCTCTCTAGAGCGGCATGAGCACCTCCCTCTTTCTACTGGTAATGCCTCTCCCTATACACCCAAGCATTCTGCTAGCATTTCCTGCTGCTCTATGACATTGTCTGCCTACCTTTAAGTCTTCTGAAATAATGACCCCTAAATCCCTTTCCTCAGATACTGAGATTAGGACTGTATCACTGATTTTATATTCTGCTCTTGGGTTTTTACGCCCCAGGTGCATTATCTTGCACTTATCAACATTAAATTTTAGTTGCCAGATTTTTGACCATTCCTCTAGTTTTCCTAAATCATTTTCCATTTGGTGTATCCCTCCAGGAACATCAACTCTGTTACAAATTTTTGTGTCATCAGCAAAACGACATACCTTACCATTGAGGCCTTCTGCAATTTCGCTGAAAAAGATATTAAACAATATGGGTCCCAGAACAGATCCCTGAGGTACCCCACTGGTAACAAGACCATGGTCTGAATATACTCCATTGACTACAACCCTCTGTTGTCTGTCCCTCAGCCACTGCCTAATCCATTTAACAATATGGGGGTCCAAGCACAAAGACTGCAATTTATTGATAAGCCTTCTATGTGGGACAGTATAAAAAGCCTTACTAAAGTCTAGCTAAGCGATGTCTACTGCACCTCCGCCATCTATTATTTTAGTCACCCAATCAAAAAAATCAATAAGATTAGTTTGACATGATCTCCCTGAAGCAAACCCATGCTGTTTTTCATCTTTCAATCCTTGGGATTTTAGATGTTCCATAATCCTCTCCTTAAGTATGGTTTTCATTAATTTCCCCACTATTGATGTCAGGCTTACTGGCCTATAGTTGCCCGATTCCTCCCTACTACCTTTCTTGTGAATGGGCACAACATTTGCTAATTTCCAATCTTCTGGGACGACTCCTGTTATCAGTGATTGGTTAAATTAATCTGTTAATGGTTTTTCTAGTTCACCGCTGAGCTCTTTTAATACCTTTGGGTGTATCCCATCAGGCCCCTGTGACTTATTTGTATTAATTTTAGACAGCTGACTTAGAACCTCTTCCTCTGTAAAGACACATGCATCAAAAGATTCATTAGGCTTCCTTCCTAACTGAGGTCCTTTTCCTCGATTTTCCTTTGTAAAAACTGAACAGAAGTATTCATTGAGGCAGTCAGCTAGTTCTTTATCTTCTTCCATATACCTTCCTTCTTTTGTTTTTAATTTGGTAATTCCTAGTTTTAGTTTCCTTTTTTCATTTATGTATCTGAAGAATGTCTTATCGCCTTTTTTCACTGACTGAGCTAATTTCTTTTCTGCCTGTGCTTTAGATGCTCTTATAACTTGTTTGGCCTCTCTCTGCCAAATCTTATAAATTTGCCTGTCATCCTCAGTTGTTTTTTTTTTTATATAATTACTAAATGCTATCTTTTTGTTTTCAATGATGATTTTGGCCACTTCTGCTGAGTACCACAGTGGTCTTTTATTGACAAGCCTAATTCAATTGTCTGTTGCCTTCAATAGTGCCACTTTCAAGTAGCTTCATTTCTCCTGGACTCCATTGAAACTGTTCGAATCTGATAGGGACTCGTATACCACTAATCTAATTTTAGAAAAGTCAGTTTTTCTTTTGACTTGGCTAGGTGGTCTATATATCACACCTACATGAGTTACCTTATGATTATCAAGCTACAAGGTAACCCAAACTGACTCTAAATTGGTCTCGCTAACCTGTATTAAATTATATTTTATGCTATCTTTCACATACAGGGTCACCTCTCCCCCTTTCGTGCCTTCTCTGTCTTTCCTATATAGAGATAAGCCTGGTATTGTTATATCCCAGTCATTACTCCCATTGAACCATGTCTCAGTAACAACCACTAAATCTATATTCTTAGATGCCATTATAGACTCAAGTTCATTGATCTTATTCCCTAAACTGCGAGCATTTGTTGACAAGACTCTGAGCTTGTCATTTCTTAAGCTATGTGCTACTTCAAGAAAAAGGACTCAAGTCATATTTGAGCGTATTATGATAATATTGATTGCACTAATAAATGCATAATATATTTGCACTGTTTTTCCCAACATGTTTACAAGTTATGCAACGTTACAAGCCTGCACCCAAAGAAAAGACTCAAACGTGTACCTGAGCTCTTTGTGATCTCTATTGTGATATTTTTGCACTATGTTTTTGCACTCAAGTTTACAGGTGTAGCAACATTCAAGTACTCATGCCCATTGTATGGACTCCGTTACAGGTGCCGCAATGTGAATTTATGCACTGTATGTGAAATTGCACTCACTTTTGCACTTAGCCAGATCAGTAGCACCTTTCTTTTGTGTCACCTTGCTTTACATCTCTGTTCTCTTTATACGGACTGCCTCTGTGGACGCTTAATACTTATGGCCTACTCCTGGTGTCATGTATCCTAGGTACCCAGGTAGGACAAGTGGTAAGTCCCAGGCAGGTCCAGCAACTACAAGGGTAACCCTAAATGGTTAGGGGATTAACCGCCTCCGTCCCGCCTAACGCAGGATCGCGGTCCAGAGGCGGCTGTCCCAGGTACAGTGACGCATATACGCGTCACCTCGCGAGATGCAAGATTTCCTGTGAACGCGCGAACACAGGCACACTCGTTCACAGGATCGGAAGGTAAGCGTGTGGATCTACAGCCTGCCAGTGGCGATCGTTCGCTGGCAGGCTGTAGATGCGATTTTTTTTAACCCCTAACAGGTATATTAGACGCTGTTTTGATAACAGCGTCTAATATACCTGCTACCTGGTCCTCTGGTGGTCCCTTTTGCTTCGATCGACCACCAGAGGACAAAGGTAGCTCTGTAAAGTAGCACCAAGCACCACACTACACTACACTCCCCCTGTCACTTATTAACCCCTTATTAACCGCTGATCACCCAATATAGATTCCCTGATCACCCCCCTGTCATTGATCACCCCCCTGTCATTGATCACCCCCCTGTAAGGCTCCATTCAGATGTCCGTATGTGTTTTACGGATCCATGGATCGGATCCGCAAAACACATACGGACGTCTGAATGGAACCTTACAGGGGGGTGATCAATGACAGGGGGGTGATCACACCATATACCCTCCCTGATCACCTCCCTGTCATTGATCACCCCCCTGTCATTGATCACCCCCCCTGTAAGGCTCCATTCAGACGTCCGTATGTGTTTTACGGATCCACGCATCCATGGATCGGAACAAAAAATGTCAGCAGCAATGAAATACCACCAAGTGAAAGCTCTATTAGTGAGAAGAAAAGGAGGTAAAATTCATTTGGATGGTAAGCTGCATGACCGAGCAATAAACGGTGAAAGTAGTGTAGTGCAGAATTGTAAAAAGCGGTCTGGTCATTAAGGGTGTTTAAGCTAGGTGGGCTGAGGTGGTTAATAAAAAAAAAGGTTGAGTGGTTCTACCCGGGCCAGGTGCCCTGGAGAAAAGGCACCAGAAGGGTGGAGAAGGTTCTAGTGGAAGTAGATTTGGATTTAGTGGCACTGCGATCTAGGTACCGTAAAACAGTGATAGAGGGAAGGCAGCACAAGTGTTACAGGGAAATGTAAAAAATCTTTTCATTCCCAGTGGCAAAATACAGATCGTGGGTGAACTCGATCTGGTGGTACCATGGGAAATGGATCCACCCGTGACCTAGTTGAAAAGAAAACACTATAAAGGCGCCACTCCCATTGGATGTGGAGAAAGTGCAAATGGTAATCAATGTCTCCTCGTCTCTGGAGGGTAGTCGTTATATAAAATAAGTGTTCACTTCTGATAGAGGTGCTCAAGATGTGAATACTCACTTCACAGGGGAAGGGGATAGTCACAGGATAAAGCTTTCCAGAGCTTTATCCTGTGAAGACTACCCTCCAGAGACGAGGAGACATCCAATGGGAGTGGCGCCATTAAAGTGTTTTCTTTTCAACTAGGTCACAGTTGGATCCATTTCCCATGGTACCACCAGACTGAGTTCACCCACTATCTGTTGTTTGTTATATGTGCCAGGATTGGTAATGGGACTACTAAACCCCCATCCTGGTGTGTCTTCGAGGAGTTTTATGTGCTTATTATACTCTCCTCCTGCGACTGCCAGAAGCGTTTGGAGAAGCTGATACATGCCCCTTCTCTGCCTTTGCCTAAGGTATGGTGCCTCCACCTTAGAGCCATTTTAGCTACCCATAGTCACCATAGTGATCATGCTATAAGCCTTAATTTTGACTTTGGTGCAAGGAAGGGAATACAGGATAAAGCCACCCTTCCATTTGCGGGAATTTTATTACACAATGGTGGTAAACGCTTTCTTTGGTGTTTACAGAGCTCAGAACACTTCAAAGTCAGTCAGTAGTGATTGCTTAGTGCAGACCATTGGTTTACTGGGTATACCGAGAGGGAAACTGTTAATAAGACACCCTTCTCATGCAGGCAAAAACTTTAGGGTAGCCGTTATATGTTTGTCTTTGTATATCTTTATATGTATTCATGCAGCACTTTGTATTTAATCTGGTACTCCAGAGCTTATTTTTCTCATCCTAAGCACAAGCCGAGGGCGGCTTAACTCAAAGTAAGGGGGAATTTAACACCCCAGAGTTGTGTTACTACACGCCTCTACCCTGCTACTATCTCCTAAGAGCTTTATACTGTCATCTGATGTGATTTTTCTCATGTCCTCCACAAATGTGCATGTAAAACTATGTTAAATGTAATTGTTCCTGTAATTTGCCTGGTTACCAGTAGGCGGAAGCAACTCATTGGCAAGTACAGATTACTGTTTAGTCTTTCTGAGCTGGAATGGATTATTCCAGCTTAGCTCCTCCTTTGTGAGATAAGTGGGCAGTTCCCACATCTTGCAGCATGGGTGGAAAAGGAAGTTAAAATCAGTGTAGCCCACCCCCTGCTAGGGGTAGGGTGTGTGTGTGAGGAATTCCCCTGTATAGGGAAGACAGCAAGAACCTAGTCTTGGCTGAGACTTGGCGATATTCCCAGTCTGAGCACCTTCAGCTCAGCTGGATGAGGAAAGCAGGAAACTACAGACAAACTCCAGAGTTCCAGGAAGAAAGCATCCCCTGAGAATCTATCTGAGAGATAAGTCCAGAGACCTAGGAGAAGCTATTCCCTCCTCAGCTAGTCTGTCCCCCATACAGCAGAGATCACATTTAAAGCAGAAGCACTCATTCCTGCCAATCATTGCCAAAACCTGCTGGGACCAAGAGACCAAAGCTGTATACTGCTTGGATGCAAGTTATTTCAAGTAAAGCAACGTTTGAACTTCATCTAAAGGTCTGGACATAATTTCTTCTGCAAAATTCCTCTATTACTCCTACTATCACAACACTCAAATTTATTGCAAGTGAGCCAGGAGTCCGGCTGTACCTAGGTAGGAGACACAGTGACACAATTATCACCACCCTACAGAGACAGTATAGGCCATTACACCACTCTGGCATTCCTAATCTGGGATGTGCTTTATAACACCTTGGAAGGGCCCTAGCATAGTAACCTGCACACGCTGCAATTGGCGTCACAACAAATACAGAATATTATACACCCGTACCTGGCCACTGCATTAGGCCACCCAAAAAATGCATGCAGTATTTTTACAGCACAAATGTGTGTGTGTAGGGATCCTAAGGCCTCTTTCACACGAACGATACGTATTGGCTCAGGATGCGTTCAGGGTACGTTCAGTGAAACTCGCACCATTTTGCAAGCAAGTTCAGTCAGCCATGCTGCGGTGAAGAGCTGTGCGGTCAATTAGCCCGTAGATGCCTTTCATTTAATAATAAAAACCGCACTGTATAGTCCTTCTTCATTGTTTAGGGTACTTTCACACTTGCGGCAGAGTGATCTGGCAAGCAGTTCCGTCTCTGGAATTGCCTGCCGAATCCGGCAATCTGCATGCAAACGGGCAGCATTTGTAGACGGATCCAGATGCGGATCCATCTCACAAATGCATTGCATGAACGGATCCGTTTGTCATACGGACAAACGGATACGTTTCTATTCTTTTCACATTTTTACCGGTCTGCGCATGTGCAGAATGAAAGGACGGATCCGGCATTCCGGTATTTTTAATGCACTAATACACTCCTATGGAAAAAATGACGGATCTGGCATTCAGGCAAGCGCTGCGGTATTATCTCCATCCTGAACAGTCAAAAAGACTGAACTGAAGACATCCTGATGCATCCTGAACGGATTACTCTCCATTCAGAATGCATGGGGATAAAACTGATCAGTTATTTTCCGGTATAGGTCCCCTAGGACAAAACTCTATGCCGGAAAACAAAAACGCTAGTGTGAAAGTACCCTAATGGCCGCGCTGCACCTTTAATGCACCTTTAAACAGGGGCTGTTGCTGGGATGGGTTTTGGCTGGTTAGGTGGAGGACAATATGCATATTATTGCTGTTCTTGTCTGCAATCTCCTGCAGGTTATTTGACAGTAAAAACTGTATATTAATCAGCTCTGGCATACCTACTTCTCCAACTCCAGCGCTCTCCTGCCCTACAGGTGGGAGCCCTTCTTCTGCCATCTGCTTTTCCTCATTTTTCACATCATCTAATATCAATAAGAATATGTCATCAGGAGCATCAGGAACATCCAGCTGCTCCTCTCTCTGCATCTTTCTGACTTTTCTAGGACATGGAGACTTTGAAGGATGATTTGGAAAAAGGTAAAGCCAGCAAAAGATGAGGATGATCATCATTAAGACCTGGCCCCTTAAGGCACTGTAGTAGCCCAGAGGGGAGAATCGTGCATGGTCGGTACGTCTCACTGAGAATGTATGCCTCAGTGATATAATTCCCAGAAATAAGTATACCAGTAACATTAGGTTGCTGGGAGGTTTTCATTAAATTGGATTTTGGGTCCGGGTTTTAGGAGTGACCAGAGAGATTGGGTGGGAGTGGGACAGGTCACTCCCTTACTCCATCCAGGGTTTTCCTATGGTGTGGTTAAAAAGGCTGTGGGAATCTCATCTGGGGAGATCAAGTGTGCACAGGCTAACTGAAAGCTGAACAAGCTAAGAGGGAGGAATTGGTCTCTGAAAGACCCCAGAGAGATCATATTGTTTTGTTACCCGATTTGGACTGAACACAAAATGTGGGACTTTATGTTATGCAATATGTGTGGGCTGAAAAAAGCGTAAGGCTAAAGTTTGGACATGTTTACTTTTGTTTGCTAAAATAAACACTGCATGTTGTGAAAACTGAACTGACACGTGTGTATGTGTGCACAGTGACGGAGTTAAAACCCCCACAGCACCTATACCACGAGTGAGTATTCCGTGCGGGTGCAATGCGTGATGCGAACGCATTGCGCCCGCACTGAATTCAGACCCATTAATTTCATTGGGTCTGTGTACATGAGCGTTGGTTTTTCACGCATCACTTGTGGGTTGAGTGAAAATCGCAGCATGTTTTATATTCTGCGTTTTTCACAAAAAATGAATGAATGTGGCTGCGTGAAAAATGCATTGCACCCAGATGCAATGCGTTGTGTTGCTATCATAGTCCCGCCTGTGATGGGGACTAGAAGATCAAGGAGATTGGCTGCAGTGACAGACAACAGAGGGTTGTAGTCAATGGAGAACATTCAAAACAAGGTCATGTTACCAGTGGGATTCCACAGGGATCTGTACTGGGACCAATTTTGTTTAATATCTTCATAAGTGATATTGCAAAAGGCCTCGATGGTAAGGTATGTCTTTTTGCTGATGACACAAAGATATGTAACAGGGTTGATGTTCCTGGAGGGAAACGCCAAATGGAAAAGGATTTAGGAAAACTAGAAGAATGGTCAGAACTCTGGCAACTGAAATTTAATGTGGATAAGTGCAAGATAATGCACCTGGGGCGTAAAAACCCAAGGGCAGAATATAGATTATTTGACACAGTCCTGACCTCAGTATCTGAGGAAAGGGATTTAGTAATAATTATTTCAGAAGACTTAAAGGTGGGAAGACAATGTAATAAAGCAGCACGAAATGCCAGCAGAATGCTTGGATGTATAGGGAGAGGTATAAGCAGTAGAAAGAGTGAAGTGCTTATGCCGCTGTACAGATCAATGGTGAGACCTCACTTGGAGTATTGTGCGCAGTACTGGAGGCCATATCTCCAGAAGGATATAGATACTCTAGAGAGAGTTCAGAGAAGAGCTACTAAACTAGTACATGGATTGCAGGATAAAACTTACCAGGAAAGGTTAAAAGACCTTAATATGTATAGCTTGGAAGAAAGAAGAGACCGAGGGGATATGATAGAAACTTTTAAATACATAAAGGGAATCAACTCGGTAAAGGAGGAGAGCATATTTAAAAGAAGAAAAACTACCACAAGAGGACACAGTTTTAAATTAGAGGGGCAAAGGTTTAAAAGTAATATAAGGAAGTATTACTTTACTGAGAGAGTAGTGGATGCATGGAATAGTCTTCCTGCAGAAGTGGTAGCTGCAAATACAGTGGAGGAGTTTAAGCATGCATGGGATAGGCATAAGGCTATCCTTCATATAAGATAGGGCCAGGGACTATTCATAGGATTCAGATATATTGGAGATAGATAAAGAATTATTAGGAACACCTTTTCTATTTCTCATTGATGCGATTATCTAGTCAACCAATCACATGGCAGTTGCTTCAATGCATGTAGGGTTGTGGTCCTGGTCAAGACAATCTCCCGAACTCCAAACTGAATGTCAGAATGGGAAAGAAAGGTGATGGCATGGTTGTTGGTGCCAGACGGGCCGGTCTGAGTATTTCACAATCTGCTCAGTTACTGGGATTTTCACGCACAACCATTTCTAGGGTTTACAAAGAATGGTGTAAAAAGGGAAAAACATCCAGTATGCGGCAGTCCTGTGGGCGAAAATGCCTTGTTGATGCTAGAGGTCAGAGGAGAATGGGCCTACTGATTCAAGCTGATAGAAGAGCAACGTTGACTGAAATAACCACTCGTTACAACCGAGGTATGCAGCAAAGCATTTGTAAAGCCACAACACGCACAACCTTGAGGCGGATGGGCTACAACAGCAGAAGACCCCACCGGGTACCACTCATCTCCACTACAAATAGGAAAAAGAGGCTACAATTTGCACGAGCTCACCAAAATTGGACTCTTGAAGACTGGAAAAATGTTGCCTGGTCTGATGAGTCTCGATTTCTGTTGAGACATTCAAATGGTAGAGTCCGAATTTGGCGTAAACAGAATGAGAACATGTATCCATCATGCCTTGTTACCACTGTGCAGGCTGCTGGTGGTGGTGTAATGGTGTGGGGGATGTTTTCTGGGCACACTTTAGGCCCCTTAGTGCCAATTGGCCATCGTTTAAATGCCACGGGCTACCTGAGCATTGTTTATGACCATGTCCATCCCTTCATGACCACCATCATCCTCTGATGGCTACTTCCAGCAGGATAATGCACCATGTCACAAAGGTAGAATTATTTCAAATTGGTTTCTTGAACATGACAATGAGTTCACTGTACTAAAATGGCCCCCACAGTCACCAGATCTCAACCCAATAGAGCATCTTTGGGATGTGGTAGAACAGGAGCTTCGTGCCCTGAATGTGCATCCCTCAAATCTCCATCAACTGCAAGATGCTATCCTATCAATATGGGCCCAACATTTCTAAAGAATGCTATCAGCACCTTGTTGAATCAATTCCACGTAGAATTAAGGCAGTTCCAAAAGGCAAAAGGGGGTCCAACCCTGTATTAGTATGGTGTTCCTAATAATTATTTAGGTGAGTGTATGTGAGGACTATTTGTATCAATAAGGGAAAGCATCTTTATTAAAGGGGTTCTGCACTTTCAATTAACTGATGATCTATCCTCTATCCATTCAAGTGAACAGAGCTTAGCCGCGCCCACTCTAGTTGATACAAGTCGTGACGTCAGTGGGCGGGCGGTCCGGCGGTAAACAGTGAGAAGGCCGCGGCGCTGCTGGAGCGCCGCTGCCTTCTCAAACAGCTGATCGGCGGGGGTCCCGGGTGTCGGACCCCGGCCGATCAGAAGCTGATGATCTATCCAGAGGATAGATCCTCAGTTAATTGAAAGTGCAGAACCCCTTTAACTATATATGAACGGTATCTTTATATATCAATAGAAGGAAGTGTCTTTGTCAGCGCGGGGATCCAGTTAACCTAGTTAACCCTTTATTACTTGTTAGGGTTAGATCGGGCTTAGGTTCCTGCGTATGAACATTCCTACCATCAAGGTCTGTTCATACTGATAGCAGTCAGGGCTTGGCGTAGGGACTCACTAGGTGTGACCATTTTCCTTTCCCTGGGTTACAGGCCTAATACCTTTTCCCTTCACTTCTGTGTTCAGTGTGGAGTGTATTTACCACACTGCGTTTTTAACAACAGTGAAGGTATTTTAGACAGGACGTTGAGTTTCTCAGTGTCTGGTTCCAGGCAGCACATGAAACAGGAGTTTGCTTGTGAAGTCTCCAGCCCTTGCGGACCTTTGGAAGCATGCCAAAGACACCAAGGTCAATAGATGTCGAGAGGCTCATTGTCCTCGATCAGGAAAGGCCCTGCATTTGGGATACCAGGTCGGGGGACTACCACAACCATTACAAAAAGGATGCAGCCTGGGTGGAGATAACCTAGGAGCTGTTTGCCACCATCTGAGAAAAAAACAAAGGGCAAAGTCACCAGAGTTTGGGTAGCCAATGTATACATGTGTGATCCTTGCTGTCCTCCCTAGCATAGCCCATGTCATAGGTAATCCTCCCCAGCATAACACATGTGATACGTTATCCTCCCTAGCATAGCACATATGATACGCTATCCTCCCTAGCATAGTAAGTCATAGGTAATCGCCCCTAGCATAGCCCATGTGATACGTTATCCTCCCTAGCATAGCACATGTGATACGTTATCCTCCCTAGCATAGCACATGTCATAGGTAATCGTCCCTAGCATAGCCCATGTGATACGTTATCCTCCCTAGCATAGCACGTCATAGGTAATCGTCCCTAGCATAGCCCATGTGATACGTTATCCTCCCTAGCATAGCACATGTGATACGTTATCCTCCCTAGCATAGCCCATGTGATATGTTATCCTCCCTAGCATAGCACATGTGTTACGTTATCCCTCCCTAGCATAGCCCATGTGATATGTTATCCTCCCTAGCATAGCACATGTAATAGGTAATCGTCCCTATCATAGCCCATGTGATACGTTATCCTCCCTAGCATAGCACATGTGATACGTTATCCTCCCTAGCATAGCCCATGTCATAGGTAATGCTAGGGAGGATTACCATGTCACAGGTAATCCTCCCTAGCATAGCACATGTAAGGCTACTTTCACACTAGCGTTCGTCGGTCCGCTCGTGAGCTCCGTTTGAAGGGGCTCACGAGCGGACCCGAACGCAGCCGTCCAGCCCTGATGCAGTCTGAATGGAGCGGATCCGCTCAGACTGCATCAGTCTGGCGGCGTTCAGCCTCCGCTCCGCTCGCCTCCGCACGGCCAGGCGGACAGCTGAACGCTGCTTGCAGCGTTCGGGTGTCCGCCTGGCCGTGCGGATCCGTCCAGACTTACAATGTAAGTCAATGGGGACGGATCCGTTTGAAGATGCCACAATATGGCTCAATCTTCAGGCGGATCCGTCCCCCATTGACTTTACATTGAAAGTCTGGACGGATCCGTACGAGGCTATTTTCACACTTAGCTGTTATATGCTAAAATAATGCAGACGGATCCGTTCTGAACGGAGCCTCCGTCTGCATTATTATGATCGGATCCGTTCAGAACGGATCCGATCGAACGCTAGTGTGAAAGTAGCCTAATACGTTGTCCTCTGCAGGATTGTATATTTGGTACATTTTTTCTTTCTTGTCTTTTTCTTCAAAGTTGATGAAGTAAAGAATCGTTGGCGGAGCTGCAGGGACCAGTTCAGGAAGGAAATACAGCACCAGGGGCGTAGTGGTTCCGGGCCCCCTAAGAAAAGGCCCTATATGTTCCGGGAACAACTAATGTTTCTCTGTGAGGTCATGGAGCTGCGCCTGTAAGTTAATTATAAACACTGACAACTACATGTTTATCCATACACACTGTATGTTGACTATGTTGGTAATGTGATTTGTAATAATTGGTTAATTAGATTCCTCCTTTCATTAGCAAAAGTAGGTGAACAACATTGCAAGTGGATTTGAATTTGTTGCTATGGCCAGCTATGACACTTCTAATTTCCTCAATGTTGCTAAATGACCCCATATGTAGTATGCTGATTAGTTCATGTACTATGTGCTAAATGTATTTTGCTGATAGTAATATGTGACGTGAATATTTTATTAATTTACTTTTTCTTTTTGTGTGGGAAGAACGGAGGACAACCTAGAGGAGGAAGGTGAAAAGTCTGCTCCCCTGCAGTCAAGTGCCTCCGAGGAGGACATTCCCTCTTGCCCAGCTCAGACCAACAGTGTGCCCAAGGACCCAGCACGGCAGCCCCCCCCCCCCCTTCCTTTGGCTCTACCCAGCCGGGCCAGAAGACGGGCCATGCCTCCTGCCAAAGCTCTAATAAATACCCAGGTTCTGGACTATTTATCTAGAGCCCGGCAGAAGGATCCTTTAGACCTCTATTCCCGTAGCCTGGCCCATTATTTGATCCAGCTGTCTCCAGAACGATTATTGAGAACCAAATCGGCACTCAGAATCATTCTGGAGGCAAGACAATCCCCCACGGAGATGTTTGTGGCCCTCGAAAATTGGTGACTCCATGGGCACATGTTTGGCCCCTGCCCAATGCCAATTTCCCAGGGTTCACGGGGTCCCCCACAGTTCTCTCCTCCAGGGGATCATTATGGCCAACCTAGTCGGCAATATGGCCCCCAATATCAGGGGGAAAGTTTGTATGGACAGCCTGTCCCCTCCTCATCACAAGCTGGCCCATATCAATACTCTGGCCCCCCCTTCCCAACCCTCCTACCATGGCCCGCAGTTTCAGGCTGCCGCCCCACCTCACCACCTGGGCATTTTTTTAATTTGTAAGTTTTATTTTATATGCATTATTTGTTATTTTTTGATAATTTAAGCAAAAAATAAAGTTGACTATTTTGTCTGATAATAGAGTTTTATTTTCATGATTTTTATTGTTAGTTCTATTATATACAGTGCATAATGATATTTATGTAGCACCAACACATACACCACATTAATAATTGTACATTTTTACTATACATTAATATCACCCAAATATACTTACTATATAAACTTGTTTTCTCTATCACTTACACACACTAATATTAATGTGTGCACTCGGCCTAAAGGGTTATGCACAAAAAATACATAAAATATATCACATACATTTTTCCTTTATGATAGATGTGTTACGGCCAAAATGGTTATTAGAGAATGATCTCACATTAGGGCAGTAAAGTTCATACCTAAAATGGGGTATAAAACATGTATAAAAACATTTCTTAAGTGCAAAAATTTGGTTGTAGAACGGATAAGCACAGAAAAGTATTTCTGGGTATTTTACTTTAAACTTGATAACCTGAAAAAGGGGTAAAAATAGCTTAAACATGGTAAAACACACAATTATAGTGGAGAATTCTTGAAGTAGGTGGATTCCTGACAGAGTCCTTGCAAAAGAACTTAGAGAGGGGCTCAAAAACAAAAACAAGAAGAGAAGTCCTCTCAAACAATGGCAGCTCCTGCTCCATATTAGTGATTATTGAACGGCCTACTTAGTTGTAGGGATCCGAACAGGAAGACACGTCTGTCGGAATAGGGCTCCCAGAATCAGGGGATGATCCTTCTGGTTGTCCCTCCATCACTCTCTGCTTAGGTGTAGATGGCAGACCAAGTTCCTGCTTCACCTTTTCAAAGATAGGGGGCAGTTCTCTTTTCTCTCTATAAGCCAGCCCAACAGTAGGGTCACTCCTGGTCACAGGATTTGATTTCTGAGTTGATTTCTGTGTTGAAGAACCAACAGGCTCCTCTCCATAGTGGGGGATAGCAAATCCCTGACATTTCTGTACAGCCAGTTGTTGTAATAGCATAGCACAGTCCTCTGTAGCAGTAGTGAGGTTTGGTGGCTCGGGCCTTTTTCTTCTAACCCTTTCCCTTTGGGGTTTAGGTTTGGTGTCAGGATCTCTGGTAACAATGGCGGGTTGCCAAAGGATGTTAGTTCCTGCAAAACCAGTGGCGTATTGGTTCTGTGTAGTACTGGGTGGTATATACTTGGCTTCAGGCCGCATGGGGCGGTAGAAAGTTTCTTTTCTGACTCTTCCTCAGACTCAGAGTCCTGAGTAGGCTCCTGGGGCTCTGTAGGTTGTCCTGGCCTGCGGACTGCAGTGGCATAGGGTCCAAGTGTACCCTCTGCAGGGGTGAACTTGACCACTTCTCCAATATATAAGCTATGTAGCCAAGGGGGAAGTTCTCGATCTGTTGACAAATCGCGGATTAATCCGAATCCCCGCTGCTTGCAAAAATCCATCACTCGGCCCAGTTTGCGTACTGGTACCGGGAAATCCTTTACCGGTGCCTCCAACAGTTTGCGGGTTAGTCCCTCATTATAAAGCGCTGTATGTTCCATAGTGGGCCACGCTATGGTGGGAACATCCTCAGACTGACCGGACCTTTTCGGTTATTTTCAGAGACTGGCGTCGCGGGTGCATTCTGATCTGCACTGCTGTTTGCAGACTCTGGGCCGCGGTCTCCACTACGCTCCCTCCAGTGACGGTCCCACAACTCCTGCACACGAACCTGCAGCTCCGGAGTCATGTCTGTGGGGGTCCAAGTCGGAGCGGTGAAGGGTTCTGTCCAGATTCATTTTCAGGTGCGGAGCGCTCTTGTCTTTTGGCCATGCTGCTCCGGCACTTTGCTTCTCTCTCTCTGCAGCAATTGGCGCTTCTGCTTCTAGCATGCGCACGCACGTCACGCTCTTCCCAAGTACTAGGCCTGCCTCCCAGGTCTGTCTGAATGACAGGAGCGGCGCAACCATTATCCACCACACGAGGGTCTCGGTGAGTCAGGCTTTTGGCACAACACCGGTCAATATTTCAACTGGGTTTGGTTGTTTGTCTTTTGGGTATAAAAATGTTCATAGGCATCAGCGCTTTTGACCCAACATTTAACAGGTAGGCACATTGATATGCCACACATAGTTCCGCCCATTTTGTTTCTATGGTAGAACTCTTCATAGGGCAAAAAGGCGGTGCTGCGTTTGCATACAGGGCTGTGCTTTGACCAGACAATTTTGCATAAAGGGGCGGCACAATATTTTCCCGCTCTTCAGGGGGTGTCACCAACTTGTACACAGTGATGACGCAGTATTTCCTTTTAAACAAGAGCTCCGGTGGCCATATTAATTGCATAGAAACCGTCTATTCACTGACAGTACGCAGTTATAGTGACACACAAATGTTGGATTTTCTCACTTTTAACACTGCAATTTTGATGCTGGGGACTAGTTTAGCACCTCCATATGCTTTTCAAGCAGTTGGAACAGTTCTGTAGCCCAAAACAGCGCACAATAAGCAAAATTCTCTCAATCAAATATAGGGGCTTATTCACATGCGACAGTCTCTCAAATATGGTGTAAGGATAATATCCTGTTCATGACGCCAATAAAAGTTATGCAGCCAGACCGTCGCAAGGGCAACACGTTAGGTGCACGGTGGACCAATGAGGGGCCAAATAATAACACACAGTTCATCAGTTTACTCACAATTAGCAGAAAGCCTCCCTGGGCTGGCAGCACAGTGTTGAGGTGGACAGCACAAAATCCTCCGGGGCACGCTCTGTGGTAGGAAGCATCAGCCAAGATGGTGGTTGAGGTGCCCTTGATGTTAGGGGTGCTTAGGGTGCTTGTTGCGGCTGAGTCCCTTGATGGTTTTTGTCGTGACACTAGTACCATTAATGGTGGTACAACCAATAGTGGTAATAAGGAGGTAGACAGTGGTAATATGCAACTCACAACTTTTACTTTAGATGTCTTTGGTTGCAGCAGTACAATGCAGTTTCTTGATGGCACAGAGTCGATTCTACAAATCCACTGTTTCTAGGCTTTTCAGGTTTTTAGTTTTGGGAGCAGTGGGTTAGGTGTACCTGGTTCCGTTGATGTGTGGGATCCTATTCCTTGTCTTTCCCTACAAGCTGAATATTTAGACAGGAAAACTCAACTGTCTCTCAGAAGTTTGTTGTGGATGCCAGAAGCTATAAATCCTCCACCATGCAAAGGTGTCTGTGGCCCTCAATAATGGCTCTTATCACCGATGATTCCTTAGGAAAGCTTGTTTCTTTTCCAGGGAGGCAAACTCTTCTCCTACTGCGCAGGGATGCAAGTCCGAGTTATGAAAAAAATAATATAGTACTGAAAATCTGATATATAACTGAGCTAAGTAAGTTTTATGCAAAAGTAATATATATATTTCCTCATTGCCCTGGTTCTTTTCTGGCCCTTTGTTTACATGCAATAAAAACACTCTCTGCCCCCCCCCCCCCCCCCCGCTCTGCTAAGGGAGTGGATACAAGTGCTGCCCTGAGTGATATGTCTGCCTACTGGGAGACTCAGCAGCATGTTGTATGTGTAGGACTACAAGTCCCAGCTGTATAATGACACTGCTAATACACACAGGATCTTCCCCCTACCTTCTTGTGCAATATTCTCTCTAGTATGTCAGCTCCAGTGCCCAGCATTGTCTCCTCACTGCCTGCAGAGCTGTGCAGCTGTAGGGGTTAAGAATCCTAGCAGAGAGTAGACGGCAGTGAAGGGGGCGTGGCCAGCACAGTGGTCTGGTTTACAGGCTTGTAAACGATCTCTATCAGAGCAGGGAGAGAAGCTGACATCACAGGTCATGTGACCCTCAGTGAAATCTGAGAAACCAGTCACTGGAGATAAAGTGAGTGAATTGGAAAGCTGTTATATTTGCTTAGTTAGGAACATAGAAAGAACAAAAAAATAACTCGGATAACCCCTTTGATACAAAGTCATGCATTGCAACATAGTACTGTTGACAAGGTAAAAAGTGCTTTTAAGCAGTGCCCACACACGTAGAGGGACGCTGCACACACAGGTGACATATCCTCATCTTTATAGCCAGGATTAGAAAAATTAACCCCCGCGGAAGTTGCATCTGGTGTGACTAATAAATGACTTGGTAGTACCAAATGACGGTATAAAAAGTGGCGGGGACAAGGGTTCTTTTATATACAAACCGGATTCCCAAAAAGTTGGGACACTAAACAAATTGTGAATAAAAACTGAATGCAATGATGTGGAGACGGCAAATGTCAATATTTTATTTGTAATAGAACGTAGATGACAGATCAAACGTTTAATCCGAGTAAATATATCATTTTAAAGGAAAAATACGTTGATTCAAATTTTCACGGTGTCAACAAATCCCAAAAAAGTTGGGACAAGTAGCAATAAGAGGCTGGAAAAAGTAAATTTGAGCATAACGAAGAGCTGGAAGACCAATTAACACTAATTAGGTCAATTGGCAACATGATTGGGTATAACAAGAGCTTCTCAGAGTGGCAGTGTCTCTCAGAAGCCAAGATGGGTAGAGGATCACCAATTCCCACAATGTTGCGCAGAAAGATAGTGGAGCAATATCAGAAAGGTGTTACCCAGCGAAAAATTGCATCTATCATCATCAACTGTGCATAACATCATCCGAAGATTCAGAGAATCTGGAACAATCTGTGCGTAAGGGTCAAGGCCGTAAAACCATACTGGATGCCTGTGATCTCCGGGCCCTTAAACGACACTGCACCACAAACAGGAATGCTACTGTAAAGGAAATCACAGAATGGGCTCAGGAATACTTCCAGAAACCATTGTCAGTGAACACAATCCACCGTGCCATCCGCCGTTGCCAGCTGAAACTCTACAGTGCAAAGAAGAAGCCATTTCTAAGCAAGATCCACAAGCTCAGGTGTTTTCACTGGGCCAGGGATCGTTTAAAATGGAGTATTGGCAAAATAGAAGACTGTTCTGTGGTCAGACGAGTCACGATTCAAAGTTCTTTTTGGAAATCTGGGACGCCATGTCATCTGTACCAAAGAGGACAAGGATAACCCAAGTTGTTATCAACGCTCAGTTCAGAAGCCTGCATCTCTGATGGTATGAGGTTGCATGAGTGCGTGTGGCATGGGCAGCTTGCATGTCTGGAAAGGCACCATCAATGCAGAAAAATATATTCAGGTTCTAGAACAACGTATGCTCCCATCCAGACGTCATCTCTTTCAGGGAAGACCCTGCATTTTTCAACAAGATAATGCCAGACCACATTCTGCATCAATCACAACATCATGGCTGCGTAGGAGAAGGATCCGGGTACTGAAATGGCCAGTCTGCAGTCCAGATCTTTCACCTATAGAGAACATTTGGCGCATCATAAAGAGGAAGGTGCAACAAAGAAGGCCCAAGACGATTGAACAGTTAGAGGCCTGTATTAGACTAGAATGGGAGCGCTTTCCTATTTCTAAACTTGAGAAACTGGTCTCCTCGGTCCCCAGACGTCTGTTGAGTGTTGTAAGAAGAAGGGGAAATGCCACACAGTGGTGAAAATGGCCTTGTCCCAACTTTTGGGGGATTTGTTGACACCATTTGTCAACATATTTTTCCCTTAAAATGGTACATTTTCTCAGTTTAAACTTTTGTTCCGTGATTTATTTTCTATTCTGAATAAAATATTAGAAGTTGGCACCTCCACATCATTGCATTCAGTTTTTATTCATAATTTGTATAGTGTCCCAACTTTTTGGGAATCTGGTTTGGACAATAACACACTGCCGGGCAGAGGCTTCCACCCAGCAGTGTGTTCGATGATGTCACTGGCTCTGAAAGACAGGCTTTAGCTCTGCCCTAGCCATTTAACAGGCTAGGGCAGCACTAAAGCCCGCCCATTAGTGCAGTTGACGTCACCGGGCTCACTGCTGGGTGAAAGCCTTCGTCTGTCTGCCCCATGGAGAGCCTGGTTCGTCACCGGCACGCCTGAAAATGCCTTGCCCTGCGCGATTTAGCACAGGGCAAAGGAGAGCATCGGAGCATGAACTACTCCGATGCTCAAGTCAGGGGGGCTGCCGGGGTGAAAATGGGGATATGTCTGGGTTCAGCTCTTAACCCGGACAACCCCTTTAAGTACTTATACATACCGTAGAACAGGTAAAGTTCAAAATACACACGCCACTGACCAAACTGTTATTTATTGGCAAACAGTGGGTCATTCATGTATGAGTCTGATTATATAGTCTTACCTTAACCACCTCAGCCCCCCCAGCTTAAACCCCCTTAATGACCAGACCACTTTTTACAATTCTGCACTACACTACTTTCACTGTTTATTGCTCGGTCATGCAACTTACCACCCAAATGAATTTTACCTTCTTTTCTTCTCACTAATAGAGCTTTCATTTGGTGGTATTTCATTGCTGCTGACATTTTTACTTTTTTGTTATTAATCGAAATGTAACAAATTACATTTTTCACTTTCATTTTTTTTTTGTCAAACGACATCTATATATAAATTTTTCGCTAAATTTATTGTTCTACATGTCTTTAATTAAAAAAATGTTTGGGTAAAAAAAAAATGCTTTGGGTAAAAGTTATAGCGTTTACTAACTATGGTACAAAAATGTGAATTTCCGCTTTTTGAAGCAGCTCTGACTTTCTGAGCACCTGTCATGTTTCCTGAGGTTCTACAATGCCCAGACAGTAGAAAAACCCCACAAATGACCCCATTTCGGAAAGTAGACACCCTAAGGTATTCGCTGATGGGCAGAGTGAGTTCATAGAACTTTTTATTGTTTGTCACAAGTTAGCGGAAAATGATGATTTTTTTTTTCCCTTACAAAGTCTCATATTCCACTAACTTGTGACAAAAAATAAAAACTTCCATGAACTCACTATGCCCATCACGAAATACCTTGGGGTGTCTTCTTTCCAAAATGGGGTCACTTGTGGGGTATTTATACTGCCCTGGCATTTTAGGAGCCCTAATGTGTGAGAAGTAGTTTGAAATCAAAATGTGTAAAAAATGCCCTGTGAAATCCTAAAGGTGCTCTTTGGAATGTGGGCCCCTTTGCCCACCTAGGCTGCAAAAAAGTGTCCAACATGTGGTATCGCCGTACTCAGGAGAAGTTGGGCAATGTGTTTTGTGGTCCCATTTTACATATACCCATGCTGGGTGAGATAAATATCTCGGTCAAATGCCAACTTTGTATTAAAAAATGGGAAAAGTTGTCCTTTGCCGAGATATTTCTCTCACCCAGCATGGGTATATGTAAAATTACACCCCAAAACACATTTCCCAACTTCTCCTGAGTACAGCGATACCACATGTGTGACATTTTTTGAGCCTAGGTGGGCAAAGGGGCCCACATTCCAAAGAGCACCTTTAGGATTTCACAGGGGATTTTTTACACATTTTGATTTCAAACTACTTCTCACGCATTAGGGCCCCTAAAAAGCCAGGGCAGTATAACTACCCCACAAGTGACCCCATTTTGGAAAGAAGACACCCCAAGGTATTCCGTGAGGGGCATGGCGAGTTCCTAGAATTTTTTATTTTTTTGTCAAAAGTTAGTGGAATATGAGACAAAATCATAATTTTCCTCTAACTTGTGACAAAAAATTCTAGGAATTTCCCATGCCCCTCACGGAATACCTTGGGATGTCTTCTTTCCAAAATGGGGTCACTTGTGGGGTATTTATACTGCCCTGGCTTTTTAGGGGCCCTAATGCGTGAGAAGTAGTTTGAAATCAAAATGTGTAAAAAATGCCCTGTGAAATCCGAAAGGTGCTCTTTGGAATATGGGCCCCTTTGCCCGCCTAGGCTGCAAAAAAGTGTCACACATGTGGTATCGCCGTACTCAGGAGAAGTTGGGCAATGTGTTTTGGGGTGTCATTTTACATATACCCATGCTGGGTGAGAGAAATATCTTGGCAAAAGATAACTTTTCCCATTTTTTTATACAAAGTTGGCATTTGACCAAGATATTTTTCTCACCCAGCATGGCTATATGTAAAATTACACCCCAAAACACATTTCTCTACTTCTCCTGAGTACGGCGATACCACATGTGTGACACTTTTTTGCAGCCTACATGCGCAAAGGGGCCCAAATTCCTTTTAGGAGGGCATTTTTTAATATTTGGATTCCAGACTTCTTCTCACGCTTTAGGGCCCCTAAAATGCCAGGGCAGTATAAATACCCCACATGTGACCCCATTTTGGAAAGAAGACACCCCAAGGTATTCAATGAGGGGCATGGCGAGTTCATAGAAGATTTTTTTTTGGGGGCACAAGTTAGCGGAAATTGATTATTTTTTTGGGTTTTTCTCACAAAGTCTCCCTTTCCGCTAACTTGGGACAAAAAGTTCAATCTTTAATGGACTCAATATGCCCCTCAGCAAATACCTTGGGGTGTCTTCTTTCCGAAATGGGGTCACATGTGGGGTATTTATACTGCCCTGGCATTTTAGGGGCCCTAAAGCGTGAGAAGAAGTCTGGAATATAAATGTCTAAAAAAATATACGCATTTGGATTCCGTGAGGGGTATGGTGAGTTCATGTGAGATTTTATTTTTTGACACAAGTTAGTGGAATATGAGACTTTGTAAGAAAAAAAAAAAAAAAAAATCTATTTCCGCTAACTTGTGCCAAAAAAATGTCTGAATGGAGCCTTACAGGGGGGTGATCAATGACAGGGGGGTGATCAGGGAGTCTATATGGGGTGATCACCTCCCCTGTAAGGCTCCATTAAGACGTCCGTATGTGTTTTTCGGATCCGATCCATGGATCCGTAAAACACATACGGACGTCTGAATGGAGCCTTACAGGGGGGTGATCAGGGAGTCTATATGGGATGATCACCCCCCTGTAAGGCTCCATTCAGACGTCCGTATGTTTTTTACGGTTCCACGGATCCATGGATCGGATCCGCAAAACACATACGGACGTCTGAATGGAGCCTTACAGGGGGGTGATCAGGGAGTGTATATGGGGTGATCACCCCCCTGTCATTGATCACCCCCCTGTAAGGCTCCATTCAGACGTCCGTATGTGTTTTGCGGATCCGATCCATGGATCCGTGGATCCGTAAAACACATACGGACGTCTGAATGGAGCCTAACAGGGGGGTGATCAATGACAGGGGGTGATCAGTGAGTCTATATGGGGTGATCAGGGGTTAATAAGTGACGGGGGGTGTAGTGTAGTGGTGTTTGGTGCTACTTATTACTGAGCTGCCTGTGTCCTCTGGTGGTGGATCCAAGCAAAAGGGACCACAAGAGGAACAGGTAGCAGGTATATTAGACGCTGTCATCAAAACAGCGTCTAATATACCTGTTAGGGGTTAAAAAGATCGCATCTACAGCCTGCCAGCGAACGATCGCCGCTGGCAGGCTGGAGATCCTGTCTCTTACCTTCCGATCCTGTGAACGCACGCGCCTGTGTCTCGCGCCTGCATAGATGCGTCACTCTGCCTGGGACAGCCGCCTCCGGACCTGCCGATTTTTCTCATGCTTTGCATGCTTTGCACTCGCGCGGAAAAATCGTGCATGTTCCTGCAAGCACCCGCATCTTTTTCCGCAACGCCCGAGTGAAAGAGGCCTAACTGTTGCTTTTTTGCCACAGTTTTTTACTGAGTTTTGTTGCAGCCACTCCACTGAATTTTCGGGTTAACTCTGCCATCAGTTGACACAAGAGCGTTGCTACAAGCGGCTCTGTCACAGGATGGACACCAGCAGCGCCCAGTGACCCCCATGGACTATATGGGCTGAGGCTTTTTGACTGAATATATGACAGTGGCTGCAATGTAGCAGAGGACACGACTACTTCGGTCAGAACAGTGGAAACCACACAGTGGTAAGGCTGAGTTCACACTTCAGTTATTGTGAGCCAAAACCAGTAGAGATCAGGTGTAATGGTAAGATATTCATCTGTTCCTGGTTGTAACGCACTATCACTGATGGAAATAACTGGCTAAAGCCTCATTCACACCTCAGTGTTTTCATCAGTGATTTTGAGCCAAAACCAGGACTAGCGCCTCCACAGACAAAGGCCTCATACACACGACTGTATGTGTTTTGCGGGCCGCCAAAAAAATGGATGATGTTCCCTATGGCATCTGTTTTTTTTGCTGATCCGTTTTTTTGGGCAGACCCATTGTAATAATGCCTATCCTTGTCCGCAAACTAGAAGAAAATAGGACATGTACAATTTTTTTTGCGGAGCAACGCAATGGACATACTGATGCGGACAGCAGACAGTGTGCTGTCTGCGTTTTTTGCGGACCCATTGAAATGAATGGGTCCGCATCCTATCCGCAAAAAAAAACTGAACGGACACGGAAACAAAATACGCTCGTGTGCATGAGGTCATAAGGTGTAAGGGAAAGCTCTGCTTCTGTTCTGTGTTTAGAGCCACACCTGGTTTGGGCTCACAATCACTGATGGAAATCACTGACCGAAAACTGACCTGTGAATGGGGCATTAGAGTACAGCTACATGGCAACATGAATGTTGTGCGACATTTCATATAATATATTTCAGTGGTGTCACAATGCGACATGCTGCGACATAGATACAACAGTCACACACAAAAAAAGTGTAGACAGAGCCTTAATTCATGTAAAGGTAACTACAAAGGAAAGGACTTCCCACAGCCAGTGACTTAGATCACCAGTGAAGCGGGCATTTTCCGGAGCTCGTTGCCATGGTGAAGCCGATTGCTAGAGGATTACACCTTACCCCTCCGCCAATTGGCTGTCCTGGACACTCCCCTCCGGCAACACCACCTGGGAGAGCCAATCATATGTCAGAGGCGGGCCAGATTTCATAAGCGCACACTTTCTTAGGACCGCCTTGAGGCGTTTGGTACACTACTCAGGCAGACATCTTTATGGTGGGCAAATCTGTCACCCTCCTACTACTCCGTGTCCTAATGCGGTCGGTGACATCATACAGGACATAAGGGGCCGCCCGGGAAATCCCGGCTATGTGTAAAACAGCCATTCCTGAATATAGAAGTCGTGCAGTCATGTTTATTGAGTAACACACGGAGTGCTCCAAGCCCCTGTCCTGGCGCACGTACAAAGCTATGCGTGACGTCAGTTCCCTTATTAAACAGGGAGTCCTCGTCGTCCGTTCCTGCCCCTCGTGACGTCACGTCAGAGCCGCGTCCTTCTCCTCCAGCCGAGCCCCCACCTGTACCCGGCAGCTGTGTGACCGAGACAGCGAGTCCGTGAGGTGACCGAGGACAGCGGATACCGGGGGTGAGTAGTATGCCTGCGGCCCACTCATGTCCTACCGTGGAGATATCCCATTCAGCAGTGGCCGTCTGTGCCGCCATGTACAAAGGACAGTCCTTACTGGGACACTAGTGAGATGCAGAGTGATCATTACTTCAGCTTATGTGTCACTGGAAGCAGTGTGCTGTCATTCCCATGGTCCCCGGGCAGGTTATTCTCCACATCTGTGGGTTAAGGTTGGATCACTTGATGGACACTTAAAGGGGAGCTCCATCAGCGAGTGTACCCTCAATCCCACAGTCCTGGGGAAGGTTTATCTCCACTTTTGTGGGGTAAGGTAGGGTTGATACATCAGCACCTGTCATCTCATTCCCACAGTCCTGGGGCAGGCGTCTCCATTTCTATTGGGATCTGTGGGATAAGGTAGGGTTGGTGCACACTTAAAGGGGAGCTCCATCGGCAGGGCAGTTATCACTAAGGGCTTGTTCACATCTGCTTTGGGGTCTCTGTCACATATTCCGTCCGTACGTAGAGGGACCCTGCATGCAGGACCTTTTATTTTTCTCTCCGCTAATAAAGTGGACTCCTAAACAGAAACTGCACGGATCCCATTATGGCCGGTGGGATCTGGTTGGTTCCTTTCAGTTATGTGCGGAATCGGGCTGTTCTGTTATTTTCATTCTTCTGCTCCTGTACCGTAGCCGGGTGATGGAAATCCATAGCATTGGTGTGAACTGCCCCTGATATTGTGCTGAATTATATAGGTTCCCCGTATAAACATGGGAGACCCTGGTCACCTCCGTGCTCACCTCATACTGTGACAAGGGGGTATCTCGGGTCAGTGTACCAGCCATTAGAAGCTGACTTCTTGTAGGACAGGAGCGCTCCGGCTGGACCAGGAATGTAGACAATTGTATTTGGGCTTCACTTTGCAGAGTGTGGATCATCTCGGTTGGGAGCATTTTCCTCATCAAGTGACTGGCAGTCGCTGGCATGTCAGAGGGGAGGAATCAGGACCCCGGACAGTTCAATGGTGGCGGAGGCAAAGTGCCACCTCGAGGCACTGAGAAAAAAGGCTGTAAGTATTGACTTTACTCCTCTTGGGAAACCCTGCTGCCGTCAGCAGACTTGTCTCCCTTGGCTTTTTGTACCATCAGCCCGAGCTGCCCCCATTAGCGGGTACGTTCATACTTCCATGGTATTCCAGTAGGACAGATATCTGGCGGGCAGGACCAAGCTCTGACCATCTCCAGATCTCATGGTCTGTAGCTGGAGGCTCATATCCACAAATCATTTCATGGTCACTTTGTGTTCCTTCCACAGCTTGGGCCTCATATATGACAAACGTCCCGACCCTGATTGTCATGATTGGGTTGCCTGCTAGAGGGAAGACGTACATGTCAAAGAAGTTAACCCGATACCTCAACTGGATCGGTGTGCCCACAAAAGGTAGGTCTAGTAAGTGTAAGAAATTCCAGGAGCCTGTAATGTCTTTGCGGCTCTGGAGGTGTCCTCCTTTCTGTTTCGCACTTTAGACAAAGCTCAGTTGATGTTCCTCAGACTAGCTTTGCATCCTGATATCTGCTGCCCTCTCTGTGCAGGATATAAGCTGAGCTCTGATACGTAGCTTTATATGATCTGAAGAGAGACCCCCAGCTGTATACCCTGAAGAGGCGAAACAGCACCATTTTACTTACAGCTGCCTAACAACATGGCTTCCGTTGCAGAGAAAATTAAAGTGTGTTTTTTTTTTTTTTTTTTTTACTGATCGGTGGGGGCTGCCGATCAGCTGTTTCAGAATGCATCGGCGCTCACAGTAGTGCAGCAGTTGTCTTGCAGCTTACCAAGCACAGCGCCATACATTGTATAGTGGCCGGGCTTGGTATTGCAGTCAGTCCCCCATTCACTTCTATGGGGCTGAGCTGTACCTAGCCCAATCGACACATGAACGTGACATTTGAGTGCTGGGAGCGGGGGGCAGTATGCAAATAAAAATTGGCGATGTGCCATACTACTCATGTATTAATGTAATCCGGAATTGTGGTGATAGATTCCATTTAACAGGTTAGTGATGGGCCTTTCGTGCAGACCCCCCAACATGGCTGGACCTGTGGAGGACATCATACTTGCCTATCTGCTTCCGCTGGGTTCTGGCATCTTCCCCTGCTGACGCTGCAGATCTCAGGTCTCCAAAGTGACGTGTCCCCATGCTTCACATGACCTAGCAACATTATGCATGGTGGTAGGGCATGTCGCCACTGCGGCCAGTCGTTGGCTTCAGAGGTCATGTGACCTCTGCAGTGAAGGAGTCTGAACCCAGCTTCAGGGGTCAGGCAAATATCATTCCCTACACAGGTCCGGTGGTCTGCTTTAATAAAGCAATAGGAAAGTTCTTTTCTCTAGGCCTTTCCATAGAAGGCTGCACAGTGGTGACCTAGAATACGTGTGTATAGCACTGGCAGGGCAAAAATGTACATAATTACTCACACCATGTACCGCACAGACCTTCCTCCCTTTTAGACTGACTGCTGGTTAGCATGAAACATGCATCATCTTATTGTCTTATGGTGCTTTTAATGTTAGAGCAGCCAAGGACAGTTAAAGGGGTATTCTGACCATGATTGAAATGGCCCTTTATGTTTAGATTTAGACGTCTGTGAGAAGTGATGAGTTTGGGCGCTCTATGGAGTCCATCGGTGTGGACATTAAATGAACTAAAGCCAGGCATTTACCGAGTGTACGCATTTTGTAACTTCTGACCAGAACGGCTGATCTCGGCAGAATCCGGTGACGAGGTGAAACAACCTGGACAACCTCTCCACGCGCCGGACTCGCAGCGCGAGTATGCACTGTAGCAGCTCCCGTCCTGATCTCCCAGCACTGCCGGGGTCTCGTAGCATTATATTGATTTATGAAGCTATGTAACCCTTAGGCCCCTTTCACACGAGCGAGTCTTCTGTGCGGGTGCAATGCGTGACGTGAACACATAGCACCCGCACTGAATCCTGACCCATTCATTTCAATGAGTTTGTGTACATGAGCGTTGTTTTTCATGCATCAGTTCCGCGTTGCGTGAAAATCGCAGCATGCTCTATATTCTGTGTTTTTCATGCAGCCCTGGCCCCATAGAAGTGAATGGGGCTTCAGTAAAAAACACATTGCATCTGCAAGCAAGTGCGGGCACAATGCGTTTTTCACTGATGGTTGCTAAGAGATGTTGTTTGTAACCCCTCACGCGCGTGAAAAACGCATCAAAAGCATTGCACCCGCGTGGAAAAAACTGAACGCAATCGCAGACAAAACAGAACTTGCTTGCAAAATGGTGTGAGTTTCACTGAACGCATCCGGAGCCAATCCGCCACGCTCGTGTGAAAGAGGCCTTTAGAGTTCTGGAATGTTTTGGATAAGGCTACATTCACACGTCAGTATTTTCCTATATCCCGATTTTCGGTCCGTTTTTTGCGGATCCGTTGTTCCTGAAAATGTTTCCGTATGTCATCTGTTTTTTGCGGATCCGCAAAAAACGGAAACATGTATAAAGTTCAATAATCAAATAAAGTTGTTTGGATTTCTTTGAAAAAAAATTGAAAAAAATAAATAAAAATAAAATAAAAATTGTTATGTGTTTCCAGGAACGGATTCCGCATAAAACGGATGACATACGGAATGACATCCGAATGTCTTCCGTTTTTTTTGCGGATCCATTGACTTTGTATTGTACCAGGATCTGAATTTTGCGGACAAGAATAGGACATGTTTTATATTTAAACGGACATGCGGAACGGAACAACGGAAACTGACAGCACCCATTGTGCTGTCCGATTTTTTTCCAGGACCCATTGAAAATGAATGGGTCCAGATCTGGTCCTGATCTGTTCCGCAAAAAACGGAACAGATCAGGAAAGAAAAAACGGACGTGTGAATGGACCCCAACACTGACATAATGCTGCAGAATCTGCTTCTTCTGTCCCAGGCAATGTCCTTCATTGCCTCCTCTGATGTTTGTTTCTCAGAAATGCACCTTAAAGGGAACCTGTCGCCGGGATTTTGTGTACAGAGCTGAGGACATGGGCTGCTAGATCACCGCTAGCACATCCGCAATACCCAGTCCCCATAGCTCTGTGTGCTTTCATTGTGTAAAAAAAACGATTTGATACATATGCAAATTAACCTGAGGTGAGTCCTGTCCCCGACTCATCTCGCGTACAAGACTCATCTCAGGTTAATTTGCATATGTATCAAATCATTTTTTTTTTTTACACAATAAAAGCACACAGAGCTATGGGGACTGGGTATTGTGGATGTGCTAGCGGCCATCTAGCAACCCATGTCATCAGCTCTATACACAAAATCCCGGTGACAGGTTCCCTTTAATCGCCTCTTGTTTTGTATCGAAGTAGGTGGTTTGGAGGCCTTTAGAATGGAGGTCGGCTTTGCGGCATACAAATCCCACTCCATGAGTACTCTCAGGAGTTCTGCTGAGGATGTCCTCAGGGGGTGGCATGTGGGCGCAGGAACCCTGACTTCCAGTCTTTAGAGAATATTTTCTGAGAAATAAACCATCATAGGAGGCAAGTAAAGACCTAATTGGGTCATAAGGAACAGAATAGTCAGAAACTCCAGGTGGTTTGAGGGCAATATCCAGCTGACAGCTTCACTTTAATATTTTTTTTCTTGTATATTACTTTTGCCTGTTTTTAGTATTTTCTTTTATTCTTGTTGAAGCGAGGACAGTTTGACTATTCATCTTTCTTTCTAGTGTTTAATCTAGGGGCATATCGTCGGGAAGTGGTCAGATCCTACAAGTCTTATGAGTTTTTTCGTCATGACAATGCAGAGGCCATGAGAATTCGCAAGTAAGTTGAAATGTGGCTTGCTTTTTTTAAAGCTTCCTTTTTTTTTTTTTTTTTTTTTTTTTTTTTTGGCAGAGGGTGACACTTTGCCACATCCATTATACATTCCTGCTAGTATGGGGAAGAGTATGCCTATGTTCTTAGACGTCTATGTGGATTCATTATCATTGGCTCAGTCGATTCATCCGATTTCACAGCCTCATGGATTTTTCTGCAGTCATGAAGAATTCCATCCATATGAATGTATAAGTCTAGTTTCCGACGAGCGTGTCCTGTAGGGATACTGTGCTCCAAGTGTGAGCGTGATTTCCCATTGTGGACACTGCTCGTTTCGCAGGAGAGCACATCATTATAATGCTGTGTGTCTCTGCACAATCTTACAGAGTTACACTGACAGCATTATGTCAGTATGATTCAGTAGATGCAAGTTCAGCCTTAAATATCAGTGCGCGATTCCCGCACAGGGCACACTCGTCTGAAAGAGGCCTAATACATATGCCTAACTGTACAAGTGTTCCATTCCCAGATTGGCTATGTTAATCATTCTGTGTGTAGCTGCAATAATTGACCTTTATTGTATATCTTATATTGCAACCATTGTCATTGGATATCACTTTGCCACATCCACCGTAGATGCGAATGGTGCCTGGCGTAACCCTAGTGACTTACAATGGAGTCCGTTAAGGTTTCTGGCATTAATACTGCCATATGTTGCACTATTCTGGCCGTGAAAAGTGGTGGAAACCTTGATGGAAGTCCTAAAAAAACTGTGCGCAGTGCACTTCGTGATTTGTGATGGTATTGGAATGGATAACTAAAGACTTCTACTGTTCACCAACATCTAATCTCACTTTTCTTGTAGGCAGTGTGCTCTGATCGCCTTGGAAGATGTGAAGTTTTATCTAACAGAGGAAGGAGGCCAGATTGGTGTAAGCTAAGAATACATGCGTGTGAAAAAGCATGGACACGCCATGTAAAGACATTTTGTGTAACATGACTGCATCAATATTTGATCTTGCTTGCTGATTGACTACATGCGTCTGGGAAGTTGGCACTTATCTCTGCAAGGACATTCCTGAACGTCCTTGCTGCATACTAATCGTGAAGCCGCAGGAGTAGGGTACCCCATAGAGAAGGCAAGGATGGTTTTTGATAATCCCTGCCTTCTCCATCGTTCTCCAACTCAATAAACGCTGCGTATACAGATCAGGAGGCAGTAATTTCCTGCTCTACTCCTAGCAGTCATGTGATCGCTGGGTGTCTGCATGAGCTGCTGGGTCTTAGCAGAGCTCTGCAATGAGGCTGCACAGCCTTTTACAACCTCCTCTGGAGACTGTATTCCCCCTGCAACTGGGGCTAATAAAAATACGTGTAAAATAAAATAGTAATAAAAATGCCACCATGCCCCACCCCAATAAACATAAACCCTTATATGCCGTATATCAAAAAGACTGTTATAGAAAGGGGGCATAATTTTAGTTGCACGTTTTGCTGTTAAAATGAAAATAAAATGTGACCAACATTTTCCCCTTTTTTTTTTTTTTTTTTTTTAAACGTAACTATAAACAATGAAAATCAAATAATCTCAAATACCATTTATTACAGTTTTATTTATTTATTACATCACCTTTATTATTTTCTGTTTGGTGATCAAGTATTGGTTTGTCCACATACAGCTTTACATGGGGTGTCCTTCATTTTACTCTTTACTGTCACATTTTTTGGCTAGTATACTATTGGTAGCGTAAATGCACCTCTGTATGTCAGCACAAAAAGAATGAAGAAAAATTCATGCAGGGTCTTTTTTCTATTTTTTTTTTTTTCTGGCGGCATGTCTTGTATATGGAAATAATACAGAGGATGAATGCTATGTAGTGAGGCAGGGCTGAG
The DNA here is from genome assembly GCF_014858855.1 of Bufo gargarizans. Classification (NCBI taxonomy): domain Eukaryota; kingdom Metazoa; phylum Chordata; class Amphibia; order Anura; family Bufonidae; genus Bufo; species Bufo gargarizans. The sequence continues at coordinate 411,004,544 of NC_058082.1, read as the reverse complement.
ACGAGGGGCAGGCAGGGGTAGCATTTGTGTGCCAGCTCCTTCACTTGTACCTGCCCTCCTACATTTGAATACATTCCTACGTTGGCAGCAGTGCCAGCGAGTGGCTCCTCATCAGTCACTTCCTCTTACAGTACAGGAATGAAGAAAGCAGGTATTGAGGGCTCTGGGGAACCCGACGTAAGGTCACTCTTCCTGGGGCACTGTACCGTGAGTCGCATCTTCTACCCCTAAATGTTACCAAGGACCTTGCTGGGATCTTCATGAATGCAATGATATGCTAAACTATAGTCTTGTGGGATCTGATAACCACTACACGCACCTCAGATATACCTTTCCTTGAGGACCGTTTTGAGGTACCAGTCCTAAGGAGAAGCACATTCCACAACCCATCTACAATAAACCAACAGGGGTGTTGAAAGGTCACTTTTTTATTTCCTAAATGTAGGTGCATATTAAACGCTCCCCCATCCCCATATTTGTGATTACTACGTGGCTTCTCTACCTTATGTGTCAGAGCGCTGTGTCCCCCCCTATGAAAGCTTAACTAGATGCCTCCTCAGCTATGACAGATGCTCATCTTTCATGTGAGAAGGAACTGTCCAAAGTGGGCAGCACATTTACAGTACATGTACACAGCAGCGTGGTTTATGTGGATTATCTGCACCAAAATCTGCATGTGTTACTTGCGAAAAACCAATTGATTTCAAAATTCTGCACACGGTGTAGATGAGATGTTTAAAATCTCATCTACTTAGATGGTACTGTATTGCGTTGTGGATTTTCCACGTAGTCTGCACCATGTGCGTGTGGCCTAAAAGGGGCTGGGCAACTATGGGAAGGTTTTGGCAAACCCTCCCTCTTGGGCAGGCCTGCGAAGGGTAGCGTACTTACCTACTTCCCATTATTTCTCTCCCCGGTTGTGGCTGGTCCACTGTGCTCCAAGGATGTCAACTTCCGGGGAGAGAAGGTCTGCCCAAGGTATGGAGGGGAAGGGGGGTTTGCCAAGAACCACCAAAGGTACACTTAAGGAAAGAAGGAATGTTGGGCCACGGTAAGCAATTGATTGAGCTAAAGAAAAAGCTTCTTTTTATCTATACCCAGGTTTTTGACGCCACGAATACCACTCGGGAAAGAAGAGATCTTATTTCAGACTTTGCCAAGGAAAATTCTTTCAAGGTAATATACATATACATACATATATATATTGTGCATGGGCTGGAGAATTACCTTTTATTGAGATTGTAGCCTCAATCACACTTGTATATTCCGTATCCATAAGCCAAAACCAGGAATGAGTTTCTCTTTACATACTGCAGGTGTGAATGAGGCTTTACAGTCTGTTTTCTCTCCTTTTTATTTAAAGGGATTATCCAGAATCTGAGAGAAAAAAATTAAAATGGTGGCAAATCTTAGGGAAAAAAAAACACTACTTGCCTCTTTCCCCCAGTGGTCCAGCGTGCCATCTCTGGTGATCCTTACATTGGGCCAGCATGTGACTGTGGCAGCCAGAGTGGCTGGTCGGGAAAAATACGCCACCGCTCCATTGAGTTCTGTGGGAGCGCCGAAGATAGCTGAGCACTGTACTCTATCTCCGGCACTCCCATAGAAATTAATGGAGCAACGGTGCACTTTTCTGACTAGCCGCTCCATCCATTTCAAGGGGGCTCCTTAGGGTACGGGGCCCCCGCTCTTGTGATCAGTGTTGGTCTCAGTGGTAGAACCCCTTCCAATCTGATAGTTGTCGCCTATCCCGTGGATAGGGGATGTCTTATTATAACCGAATACCCCTTTAATATATTAATATTGGTTTATCGAATTATACATAGTTATATCCTATAACCTGCATAGTGATTGTGCGGTAGTGAACTCAATAAGGAAAGTAATATTTCCTTATTGTAGGATATTGAATATCATCTATATCCACCATTTCTCAGGTGGAATGTAAGGTGATTATTATGCAGATAATACTACATTTTGAAAAAAAAAGTTCACCAAGAACCACTAATCCAAGACACTAATGGTAAAACGATAATATCGTAGCGTTTTCTGCAACAAAGTCTGATAGAAATCCAGCGGAGAGCACAGGGGTTCATCTCCTGCTGATATCTTTGGTGCCGAACCGAGGTGGTTGTGCTGTGCGCTGCGATTGGCCAGCAGTGCAGCAAGGGACACGCCTCCTACAAGAAATCAGTCAGAGGGAGCGCAGACACCGGAGCCTATACCGGGCGAACGGAGCGGCGCCCAGACTTACTAGTAAGTGCAGGAGGACCCCTGGGCGCCGCTCTGCCCACAGGTATAGTTAGTTTTTAGTTTGTAGAGTAGTGAAAGGTCCTCTTTAATATGCAGTTGATATGTGTTTTTTTTCATCTCATAATATCATCTATAAATGAGATTAGTCAACCTGGTTATATTCAATATCCGCTGCCTGTTATTAATCTCCTCCTTTCTTTGGTTTCTGCTATTAAGGTTTTTTTCGTGGAGTCCGAATGTGATGACCCAGAAGTAATTGCTTCTAATATCCTGGTAAGTGTAACATAGACCATTTAAAGGGAACCTGTCACCTGGATTTTGGGTATAGAGCTGAGGACATGGGTTGCTAGATGGCCGCTAGCACATCCGCAATATCCATTCCCCATAGCTCTGTGTTCTTTTATTGTGTCATAAAAACGATTTTATATATATGTAAATGAGGCTACTAACGTTTCAAGAGCCCAGACACGCCCACTGTGAAGGAGCCCAGCACCGCCCCACATCCTCCGAATCTCCTCCTTGCTCCCCGACGTCACAAAGCTAGAGCCCCGTAATCTCACGATGCGCAAGCTAGCGCATGCGCAGTGTTGGCATAATGTTTCTTCCCTGTGCTGGCATCAGCCTCAGGGAACGAACTGCGCTTGCGCATCGCGAGATTACGGCGCTCTAGCTTTGTGACGTTGGGGAGCAAGGAGGAGATTCGGAGGATGCTGGCCGGTGCTGGGCTCAGAGTCAGAGAACGCTGGACTCATCTCTCAAACATGGAGGAGACAGGACTCATCTAAGGTTAATTTACATATCTATAAAATATTTTTTTACACAATAAAGCACACAGAGCTATGGGGACTGGATATTGCAGATGTGCTAGTGGTGATCTAGCAACCCATGTCCTCAGCTCTATACACAAAATCCCGGTGACAGGTTCCCTTTAACCAGCGTAGTTCTGGGACACTCGGCCTGCCGTCGGCATAAACCTGTTACTGAAGGTCACCTTTCAGGAGCTGAGGAATTTTCCGCAAAGTAGCAGAGACCAGCACGCTCTAGTTTCTTGAGATCCTCATGAGCTGCTGAAGGAAATGGAAAGTACTCGACAGTAACCTTGCCTTTACTGACAACGTCTGCGTTTCGGTGTGAATGTTGTCATAAATCTTAGAGAGGGCCTGTCGCCCGCAGCACAGGCTGAGGTTCATGTCCCTAGATGTCAGGATTATGGATAGTCTAGTGTGGTATATTCCTCTGTGCTGCAGAAGGCAGGGGTCACTTTGTTTGAACTCCATACGTGCCCATTAGTGTTGAGCGAATCAAAGTCAAACATTTTGTGATTTTTCGTGAAGCGAATTTCAGCAAAGCAGCCAAATCAAATTTTCCAGAACTTTGCTCATCGCTAGTGCCAATGGGTAATGTGGTGACTGCAAGCAGTAGGGTTGTCTCTGTTCTGTGTACATATGGTTATATGGATCAATGCACTGAAGTCCTAGGACTGTTATGATAAGTGTGTAGTGAGGTTTTTCTCTCCCTTCCCCTAGTTTTCCTTCTGGTCCCTTTCCATCAGGAAGGAAATGCTTGTTCCCGATAATTGGCCTGTGTAAAGGTGCAGCCGATCACCCAATGTCTGAGCAAACACTTGTTCATCGAGTGAAATTATCCTTTATGCTGAAACCAAAATTTTCAGCTCTGGGCAGCAGATCCTTCTGTGTAAACTGCGATCTACTGCCCAGAAGCAATGAATCTGTAGGAGATGAGCGATGGCAATAGCGCGTCCTCATTACAGTGGAGGTGATTGCTGCATGTAACTGCAGCTCTCACCTCCCCTGGCAATCAGGCAGTTATGTGGAAGGAACAGTTCCGTCCTCATTATTGCCTGCTCAGTTGGCACACATAAAATTTGCCTTTACATCCTCAAAACTGTTGGGTACGACTTATTAGCGAGTGGGATCTCAGTTTAGGCTCTGTTATTAAATTTTTGTCAAATTTGGACTTAAAAAAATAGTGCGGCAGGGAGTGTTTGCCGTCATAACCACAGTAAAAAGCATTCTCCAAGATACAATGGATCTATACAAGATGGCAGAACCTTTTAGCAATGATTTGTGGTTTCCGTTATAAACAGAAGCCAAAATGCAGATGTGAACAGAGCCTTAGACTTCAAAGTCTGAACTGAGGTGTGTACAAACCTGTTAGTACAGAGAAAACGGATATTTTATACCACAAGTCACTAAATACCGCTGTTCGGTGATCTGTCTATACAAACGATAAAAACTAGTACCAGATAAAGACATGGGTTCCTTTTTCTATCATTTTATTCTTTTTTTGTTTCCCATATAATGCTAACTTGCCACCAATATTCTAGCCGTATAATTTGCGTTGTTTTAGGGCAGCTGGGTGATGCCATCCCTGTCTAACCACCAGCCCAGAGATTGGTTCCCTGAATAGTGAGGATGCCGGTCTCTCCTGTGAACAAGGATTACATTATCATCTACGCTGCTGTGAAAAAGTACTTGCCTCCTTCCCAATTTCTTATTGGTAACAGAAGATTCTTTCAGATCCTCAAACTACTTTTAATATTAAACAGAGATAACCCAAGTGAACACAAAATGCTGCTTTTCAATTATGACTTTATTTGTTGAGGGAAAAATGAATTTGCCCTTAAAGGGATTCTGTCGCCTCTTTTTAGCCTATAGAGCTGCAAACATGCACGGTTAGATGGCCGCTAGCATGTTCCCAATATACTTGTCACATAGCGCTGTTTGTTTTTATTGTGTTTAAATATTTTTTTTATAGATATGTAAATGACCCTGGTAAGGAGCCCAAGGGGCAGTACTAACCTTCTTGGAGCCCAGCCACGCCCCCTGTGAAGCTTAGCACCGCCCACCGCCTGCGTCCTCTGAATCTTCCTCCTTACTCACAGTTAGATTGCCGTAATCTCGCGATGCATGAGCTCGCGCATGCACAATGCCGGTAGTGTTCCTTCCCTGTGCTGTCATCAGCCTCAGGGAAGGAACTGCGCATTGCGAGATTACGGCAATCTAACTGTGAGCAAGAAGGAGATTCGGAGGACGCAGGCGGTGCTGGGCTCCAAGAAGGCTAGTACAGCCCCTCGGGCTCCTTACCAGGGTCATTTACATATCTATCAAATTAATTTTTTTAACACAGTAAAAGGACACAGCGCTATGGGACAGGTATATTGCGGACATGCTAGCGGCGATCTAGCCGTGCATGTCCGCAGCACTATAGGTTAAAACAAGGTGGCAGAATCCCTTTAACTTCAGTTGGCAATTGGTTCAGTTTCACTAGCCACACCTAGGTATGATTACGGCCAGACCTGTTCAGTCTAAACATCACTTAAATAGAACCTGTCTGGCAATGTGAAGCAGGCTAGAAGATCTCAAAGAGCGGTCCATGATGCCACATTCTAACCTACCAGTTTGGAAAGGCTTACAGAGGCATTGCTAAGGCCCTCCACAGAGCCGTTATCTGCAAAATGGAGTAAGGGTAGTACAGTGAGGAACCTTTTCAGGAGTGGCTGACCTTCCAAAGCTTCACCAAGGGTGCATCAATGACTTATTCAGGAGGTCTCAAGACAACCCAGATGAACATCTGAAGATCTGCAGGCCTCACTTGCCTTAGGCCTCATGCACACGGCCGTTGTTTTGGTCCGCATCTGAGCTGCAGTTTTTGCGGCTTGGATGCGGACCCATTCACTTCAATGGGGCCGCAAAAGATGCGGACAGCACTCTGTGTGCTGTCTGCATCCGTTGCGCCGCTCCATGGCCCTGCAAAAAAAAATATAACCTGTCTTATTCTTGTCTGTTTTGCTGCCGTGTGCATGTAGCCTAAGTTAAGATCGTTGTCCACAATTTGACAGTAAGAAAGATACTTGGTAGAAATAGCATCCTTGGGAGACCTGCAAGGCCAAAACCACTGCTTACCAAAAAGAACAATAAGTCTTCTCTCCTATTTGCCAAGAAGCATCTTACTCATGGAAGACATAGGTCCTATTATATCTGGCATAAAGCTAACGCCACATTCCGTCATAAGAACATCATCCCAACAGTCAAACGTGGTGGTGGTGGTAGTGTGGTGATCTGCGGCTGCTTTGCTACTGTATGAACTAGACAACATGTCATAATTGATGGAAGCAGGAGTTCTCCAAAAATCCTGAAGGAGTGTTGACGTGTCAGTTTGTGACCCAAGCAAGTACACACAAGCAAGTTCACTGCTGAATGGTTCAAAAGAGGCAAAATTAAGGTTTTGTAGTGGCCGAGTTGAATCCCATTAAGATGTTGTTGCAAAATCTAAAACATGTAGCTCGTACTTGAAAACCCTCCAGTGTAGCAGATTAAAAAGACTCTTAGGGAGGGTTCACATCACATTTTTGTAATATACGTTAACGGAGGCTTCAAACAGATGCTATACTATGGCATCTGCAGCACTCGTCGATTTGTAGCAAATATAGTGTGGATTTATTCCATAAAAACAGCAAGAGAATGCGACGTTTCGACCATTCCTGGTCTTTTTTTCAAAAGAGCGGGAACGGTCGAAACGTTGCATTCTCTTGCTGTTTTTATGGAATAAATCCACACTATATTTGCTACAAATCGACGAGTGCTGCAGATTTTTTGTATTGCTATTGATGGTGGATCAACAGCCAGGATCCTGATCTGCTTGCACCATCATTACCGCGGTCAAGGTATTGTGTATGGTCTTTACAATTGGCTCATTTTGGATATAGGAGTGCTGCCGGACTTCTCTTTATATACTATGGCATCTGTCACCATAGGGTTTCATTGTAAAAAGAAACAAAAAAGTATGTTAATGTATACGTTTCTTTGCAGGATGGGAAAGTGTAGTGTACCATGTTTTTCCAGCAAAAAACATATATATTTTTTAATTTTTTTACACCAGTTATTAGGTGTAAGGGGGGCTTTTATTTTTTCATATGGGTGCCTATAGGTTTTGAATATGTCTTCCATAAATGGAATGATCATTTGACCCCCCTTTAGGACATCCACCGTACGTGTACAGCAGATGGCACCTGATCCATTCTTCATAGCTGCTGGGTTTTTGCTGTTTGTATTCCCCTTAGGTGCCGTAGTCCGTTGTGACCAATGCATCTGAGGCGCCTTTCCCTGGGAGCACTGTTCTCTTGGGGCTTGAATGGCTTTCCTACGCTGAGATCTGGGAAGCCTGTCATTTGTAGTGATAGGCTGGACCCTGTGGGAGGCTACCAGCCCTATTATAGGTACATTACTATGTAGGCCTGCAGGTGGCAGTGTTCCATGGGAATATACTGAATTTATCATACACTACTGTATTACCGGTAAATCACAGTAGTGTAATGCTTAAAAAAAAAAATATATATATATTATATTAAAATAACCTCCTTTCCCTATAATAAAAACATATTTATCCCATGTGGTGAAACTGTACCGGAAAATAAAGATCAAAATGGCCAATTCAACGCTTTTTAATCACTTCACCTCCCCCAAAAAATTGAACAAAAAGAGATTAGAAAGTCAAACACCCCCCAAAATGGTATTACTGAAAACTATAGATGACCCTGCAAAAAATGAGCCCTCACTCAGCTCCAACGACGTAAATATAAAAAAGTTATGGAGGTCAGAATATGGCAATGAAAAGAGAAAAATAATTTTTTCTAAGATTTAATTTTTTTAGGTATTAAAGCACAAGAAAAACGATATAAATGTGGTATTGTTGTAATCATACAGACCAAGGGAATGAAGGGCACAGTTTGGTTTTACCTCATAGGGAACATCGCTAAAACGAAAACCATAAAACTATGGCAAATTATTTTTTATTTTTTTCCAATTCCAGCCCATTTGGAATTTTTTTTCAAGCTTCCCTCTACATGATATGCAATATTAAATGGTGCAGTTAGAAAGTACAACTTGTCCTGAAAAAAACAAAAACCCTGATACAGGTGTGTTATGGCTCTGGGAAGGCAGGGAGTGAAAAACAAAAATGGAAAATCGCTGCATCATGAAGGGGTAAAATCTGCTTATTGTGCTTACTTATGTTTTTATCCCATATTAAACTTGTTTGGATGATATGAAACCTTTTATGTTACAAATGATCAAAAATAGAATAAATTTGGTGAGACAGATACTTTTTGATAGCACTGTATCAAATCTCTCAAGGCGGCTCCTGGGGACCTACCCTCCTCACCAGATGTAGAGTCCTAACACTCCCTTGACTCAGACTTTTTCCCATTTAGGCCCCTTGCACACGTTCCGTTTTATGCGTTCCGTATACGGAACCATTAATTTCAATGGATACGCAAAAAAACGGAAGGTACTCCGTATGATTTCCGTTTTTTTGTTCCGTTTAAAGATAGAACATATTATTGTCCGCATAACGGACAAGGACTGTACTGTTCTATCACGGGCCAGCTGTTCCGTTCCGCAAAAAACGGAATGCACACGGACGTCATCCATATTTTTTGCGGATCCGTTTTTTGCAGACCGCAAAATACTTAAAAAGCTATACGGTCGTGTGCAAGAGGCCTTCTACTGTTTGAGTGCTGTGTGCAGAATCACCAGTGTATCTCTGAGATTCAACTTCACACTGCTCTCCCCTGCCTACTGCTTGTTAATGCTGACACACGCAGCAGGTAGGGGAAAAGACTGGAGCTGCATTACATAGAATACACTGAGACTCTAGAGTGTGAATTGAGACATAACTTCTATGTGTGATCTGTCACTTGCTGCACTTATGTAGATCTCAGATCAGAGCGAGTGCAGTGTGATAAGACTGTAGGCTGCATTAGGAACTGTATCGGAGAAGAAAAGAATCGCCTTGGCAGGCAAACCATAAATGGCACTTTTTTTTTTTTTTTTTTCATAGGTTTTTCTCACAGCACTTCGCTCTGATTTGTACTAGGAGCCACATAGTTGTTCAGCATCACAGCAAATACAGAAAATGTGTTCTATGAATAAAAATACATGAAATATATTAATGTTACTATCTGTTTAATTCCAGGAGGTGAAAGTGTCTAGTCCTGACTATCCTGAAAGACATCGTGAGAATGTCATGGATGACTTCCTTAAGAGGATTGAATGCTATAAGGTTACTTACGAGCCACTGGACCCAGATTCTTATGACAAGTAAGAGGAAAATATGCAGCATTATGTGTAACATAATTTAGGATTTAACGCGCAGGTATACTGGTCATACATTGGAGTAAATCCACTACTAGATGTAACCTGTAAAAAACAAAGGCTTTTCTTCCCATAAAACGACTTGTGTGTTGCCAAGAAACAGGTACAAGGGTAATAGAAAGTCAAATATTAGTATAAAGGCAGAAACGCTGGATCTGGGATCTCTCGCTGCAAGCTGTCAGGTATTTCTGGCTAACTACCACAGCAACCGGAAAAGAGCTGAAAGAACACTAAACCGGTCATAGTCCCCCATGATCAGAGTTTTGTATGAATATAGGAGCTGATAATATTACTTGCACATAAGATTTTCCTAGATTATGTGATCATTTAAAATGCTTAAAGGGCTTCTGTCACCCCCCTAAAGCCTACTTAAAATCCTTATACTGTGATATATCAATATATAGTGCTCTTACTCATTTTCGTTCAGTAGTTTCTTAAAAAAACAGACTTTTATAATATGTAAATCACCTGTCTACCAGCAAGTAGGGCAGTTACTTGCTGGTAGCAGCCGCATCCTCCTTTCATAAAGACGCCCCCTCCTCATGTTGATTGACAGGGCCAGCGAACGCGCTCGTCCTCTGGGTGGCCCTGTCTGCGTTCAAAATTTCGCGCCTGCGCCGTACCTGTCTTCAGTCGGCGCAGGCGCACTGAGAGGAGGACGCTCGCTCGGCCGCTCCATCCTCAATGTGCCGATGACGTCACATCTACACCCGGCGCAGGCTCACTGAGGAAGGAGCGGCGAGCGAGCGTCCTCCTCTCAGTGCGACTGCGGTGACTGAAGACCGGTACGGCGCAGGCGCGAAATTTTGAACGCATAACCATGTTATAATGGAAAATAATAAAGTAAATTGGGTCCCGGGTAACTCATCCCTCGTCTTCTTAGCAACCATGCGTGAAAATCGCATTGCATCCACACTTGCTTGCCGATGCTTGCGATTTTCACGCATCCCCATTCATTTCTATGGGGCCTGTGTTGTGTGAAAAACGCAGAATATAGAACATGCTGCGATTTTCACGCAACGCACAAGTGATCTGTGAAAATCACTGCTCATCTGAACAGCCCCATTGAAGTGAATGGGTCCAGACTCAGTGCGGGTGCAATGCGTTGACCTGAATCATTGCACCCGCGCCGAATTCTTGCCCCCGGGTGAAAGGGGCCTTAGTAATCTGCTCAGGGGTGAGGACAGCAGGTATATGCAGCTGTCGCTGGGTCCTGTTATTAACAGCTGTCTAATGGAAAGCACTGTGATCCTTGCCTTGTTGTAAAGCTTACACTATCAGACTTGGCTCAGACGCATTTGTGAGTAGTGCTGCCATGTTTTGAGCTGTCATTTAAGTGTAACTGTAATTTAATATGATCCAGAATAAGCAGTGGTGTGTACAGGGAGAATGATACTATATCTGACAATTAATATCACTTGTAGCTTTAATTTTTTTCCCCCAGAAATTTCCCCCTCTGCATATTCTGTCTTTCATTTTCAGCAGCCCCTAGGGTAATGGGGTTGAGACTAGCTTCTATGATGTGTCCTATACACTGCACACAGGAACTAGAGGAAATTCTGCTCCCCGTCACTACAGTATATCTTGTATACAGAGAATCAGCAGCAGCATGGAAGATATTCTACAGAAGTACCAAGCAATGTAGATGTGAATCCAGTGGGGACCGTAAAACACGTGTTAGGCTACTTTTACACTTGTGTTCAGAACGGATCCGTCTGGTCTCTGCACAGACGGATCCGCTCCTATAATGCAGACGATGGGATCCATTCAGAACGGATCCGTCTGCATTATAGTTTAGAAAAAATTCTAAGTGTGAAAGTTGCTCAGACGGATCTGTCCAGACTTTACATTGAAAGTCAATGGGGGACTGATCCGTTTGAAATTTAGCCATATTGTGTCAACTTCAAATGGATCCGTCCCCATTGACTTACATTGTAAGTCTGGACGGATCCGTTTGCCTTCGCGCGGACACCCGAACGCTGCAAGCAACGTTCAGGTGTCTGCCTGCTGAGCGGAGGCCAAACGCTGCCAGACTGATGCATTCTGAGCGGATCCGCATCCACTCAGAACGCATTGGGGCTGTACGGATGCGTTCGGGGCCGCTTGTGAGAGCCTTCAAACGGAAATCACAAGCGGAGCCCCGAACGCTAGTGTGAAAGTAGCCTTAAATGCAGCATCTCTTACTGCCTTGATGCTTGTTTGTAAATGCTAATAACATAATACATGTCGCTCCGCTCCAGCTCCTTTCAGCAGTATTCTGGATTCAGTCATGTTAACACCTGATCTAATGGGGTCAAGTGTGCCACTTCAGTCAAATGCTGGCCTTTGCAGTGACAAGTCCCTAAGTAGTAAGTGACCCTTGGGGATCCATCGCCACTGAGCACAGTCATTGGCTGCAGCAGTGCACTTGACCTCATCGGTCTGGAAGTCTACAGGATGAAGACCAGAAGACTACTGAAAGGAGCCAGAGTGGCAGGGAGCCGGTGAGCATGATTTTATTTATTTTTTACAAATACAACATATTGAAGCTACCAGTTTAGAAAAAAAAAAATCCCAAAGCTGGACAGCCCCTCTTACTGCCCATGCCTTATCCACCAATGGGAGTTTGGTATAATGTGTTCCTGTGTGGTGGACAGGCTGGATCTGGAAAGTGACTTAGCAAGTTTAGAGGCTGCAAACGGGTGACTGCAGGTGGAGATGGTTTTCCTGCAAACAGACAGAGAACGGTTTGGAGCAGCAGGTGGAGTTGCCACAGAGCCTCCCCACAAACTGCATGAGAAGCTGCTTGTCTGCCCACCCCTGTATCAGATGTTATAAGGCAGGAGAGCCCACTTGTCACCTGAAGCTTGGGCTGTCTACACCTGTACCATAGTTGTGTAATGTTCAAGAACCGTAACTCTCAGAGAAGACTGTTTTGAGGCTGTTCTACCTTTTTTAGCAGTAGTTAGTAAAGACTTTGTTGTTGCACTAAACCTGAACGTGTCCTTGCCATTATTATGGCACCCTCACCTTATCTATATCACATGCTTTCGGTCCTCTCCTTTCACTTCAGTTTCTGTGTAAAACTGGGTCATTCCTGATTCAGAGCCAGATGGTCCTACAGTTTCTTGTTTGCCTTGTGTTATTGGTTGCAGGTATGGATCTGTGAATATACAGGTGAAAACCGAACCATGAAGGTGGAGAGTTGTAACTGCTGCTGAAGAATTGTGTTTAGCAGTCCGTCGGACACCGTGTACTTTATGTGCTGAACCTTTTTTATGACTATATAAATATGAAACCTATTTCATTTTTTTTCCCCTATAGGGACCATTCTCTTATAAAGGTTATCAATGTGGGACAGAGATTCCTGGTCAACAAGGTGCAGGACTACATACAAAGTAAAATTGTCTACTACCTCATGAACATTCATGTACAGCCTCGGACCATCTACCTGTGCCGACATGGCGAAAGTGAATGTAATCTAGCTGGGAGGATTGGAGGAGACTCTGGCCTCTCGTCACGAGGAAAACAAGTAAGTACATGTACAATATACTTATGTTAGAAGGATAACCAAAGTTCTTTGTTGTCTGCAAATAAGAACCACAGTGCGGACACCACAGCTGACATTTGGATGAAAATACCTTGTGTATGGAATTGCTCTAGTGCTGATATGGAAATGCTTCTTACTGGAGTATATCTTATTCATGTAGTTTGCCAAGGAACTCCGAAAGTTTATTGAACAGCAGGAAATTGCGGACCTGAAGGTGTGGACCAGTCAACTGAAGAGAACAATTCAGACAGCAGAAGCCCTTGGGGTGGCTTATGAGCAGTGGAAGATTCTGAATGAGATTGATGCTGTAAGTGGATTGTTAGGTTTGTGAAAACCAGACACCTTTTTAATTCTTTTGTAAAAGATGGCCCTTTCAAGTACTGCCTGCATGTCTATTCAGACCCTTCACTCAGTACTTGGTTGAAGCACCTTTAGCAGCGATTACAGCCTCCAGTCTTCTTGGTTATGATGCCACAAGGTTTGCGCATCTGGATTTGCAGGTTTATCCTATTCTTCTTTGCAGATCATCTCAAGCTCTGTCAGGTTGGATGGGTTCTATTGACGGGAAGCTATTTTCAAATCTCCCCAGAGACTTTCATGTGTCTTTTAATGAGGATAGGATTCTTTTTGGCCGGTCTCCCATAAAGCCCAGATTGGTGGAGTGCTGCAGTGATGGTAGAAGTTTCTGCACACAGGATCTCTGGAGCTCAGCCAGAGTGACCATTTTGTTTTTGGTCACCTCTGTTACCAAGGTCCTTCTCCCCGATTACTTGGTTTGGTGTGCGGCCAGCTCTAAGAAGAGTCCTGTTTGTTCCAAACTTTTAAGAACTGCTGTGCTCTTTGGAACTTTCAGTGCAGCAAAAAAACGTTTGTACCCGTATCCAGAACTGAAGCTCCACACAATCCTGTCTCTGAGCTCTGCAGGCAGTTCATTTCTTCTGATATGCCCTGTCAGGTGTGAGACCTTATATAGACGGGTGTGTCTTTCCAAATCATGTAAAGGGTCTGAATGGTTATGTCCATGCAAAATGTTAGTTTTTCTTTTTTTAATAAATGAAATTTCTAAAATTCTGTTTTCATTTTCTCATTATGGGATATTGAGAGCAGATTGATGGGGAAATGTGATTTATATTTTTTTATTTTAGCAAAAGGCCACAGCATAAAAAATAAAATAAAAATGAAAGGGTCTAAAGACTTTCTGAAAGCATTGTATGTTCTTATAACATTGGTTGGAGGAGAGGCAAGGGTTGACTAAGCTTTCTTCTTGTCTGGCCCACTGTTTTAAAATTTTAGGTGTCCTTATCATATCCTAAAAGTATTTGTGAACATGTTAGTTTGTGGATCGCTTCCATCGTCTAAACAAACTTTGCATAAATCAGCAGTACAAGAGGGAAAAATGCCTTTTTCACTTATGAGCCATTCCCTCCCCCAACCCTCGCCTCCTGTAGTGATTATTCAGTCTTAAAGGGCTTGTCCACTCCTCAGTATAAGCCATCAATATCTGCTCGGCGGGGGGCTAATACCCTGTACCCCCACCGATCAAGTATTTCACAGTAGCTCCGGTATTGGAAGTTTGTGCTGGAACTACACAGCTCAGTCCATTGTTTAGTGGGCTACCGCAGCGATACTCTCTTTGACATGAATGGGAGCAATGCTAGTTACCAGCTCCGTCCACTGCACATTGGACTGAGCTGTGTAGCTTTAGTGCCAGAGCTAATCTGAAGCAGCTGACTAGTGGGCATGCAGGGTCTCTGACCCCCCGCAAATCAGATATTGATGACTTATCAATGGTAAAGAGCAGCCTCATTAATTCACTTCTAATATCCATCTTGAGAGACAACCATGCGGCCTATAGAAGTCTGTTTAGGAGGAAGCAGTTGAAGAGTGCTGAATTCACATCTACACTGCTCAGTGCTGCTGCATATGAGGGTGTGCTACAGAGAGATCGGGGAGCATGAGCACCTCTTCTGTGTATGCTGTGTATGTTAGATCTCATAGCATCTGCTGTTCTTTATTTTTCCTTTTTTATTGTTAGGGGGTTTGTGAGGAGATGACTTATAAGGAGATTGAGGAAAAATACCCAGAAGAGTTTTCTCTGAGAGATCAGGATAAATATCTCTATCGCTACCCAGGAGGAGAGGTGAGGTTTATAAATCTCTTTACGCGTTTGTACTGTCATTTTAACGGCTTAAAGCAAAGGATGAAGAACGCTTGTTTGTTAGAGAACTGCATGTGAAGTCATTCTGGCATCTGTTTCTATTTTACCTTTCTTCCTTTATGAGCAGGACTGCCGCGCTGTGGGGGAGGCCGGTGTTCTGCTGACCGTCTGCAGTTCCTATACTAGAAGCATACATTTCTGTAAATGCTGCTCTCAAACATAAGAACATCACCTTTTACACATTTAAAGGATAACTGTCATATTTTATTTTTTTGCTAAAGTGTAGGGCAAGTGATAGGTAGCAATTTTGCAATAGACTTTATTTAGCCAAAACGTTTATTTTTGGTAGAAAACTGGGTCTGAAATGGCCCTTAGCAGCACTCTTCAAAAGAGCGTTGCTAAGGGCCATCCATCTATTAGAAAAGACGGGCTTCCCTGGGAGACAGAAGGCTGGGCACTCATGAAGCAGTGTGCGCAGTGAGGCGGCTGCTGCTTCATGAATTATTATCACGGGGATCGCAGGTCAGTGAATGTAACCGAGCATTACATTGCATAGAAAGGGGGAATATAAATGTAATTTTAACTCCTAAGACTCCTGTGCCCAGCCTTCTGTCTCCCAGGGAAGCACGAGTCAGCAGCACAGCGTCTGCACAGCCCTTCTCCCCTTTTTTTTTTTATAGGAGACAGATGGCCCTTAGCAACGCATATTTGAAGAGTGCTGCTAAGGGCCATTTCAGCCCCAGTTTTCTACCAAAAATTAACGTTTTGGCTAAATAAAGTCTATTGCTAAATTGTTACCCATCACTTGCCCTATACTTTAGCAAAAAATAAATAAATATGACAGTTATCCTTCAAAGGTGTTATCCAACCCCAATGCCTCCCTAGCGTCACCCGAAAGAGGGGAGATGCAGCGGGCGGCGTCAGAAGCGCCGAGGGTGCCGGAGAGCCAGATAAGTACAACCTCCTGTGAGGGGCCCGGGTGTATGGGGAGGCATTTTAGGGGTTGGATAACCCCTTTAAGGTAAATCTGTACTTTTAATATTGAATTTGAAATGTTGTAGAGTACAAAATGAAACCAACATAAAAAAAATGTCATATACTGTATATGTGGTGCAACCCATTAGGCACATTTGATTCTTTTTTTTATAGCTCCTCTTAGCCATTCCCTCTTTTCTAGACAGACTTAGAACCTCTGTTATTTGAACACCTTTCCTGCCTTTCAACAGTTTTTAAAATTCTGACAACCTAGAGAATACATTCACCTATTGCATATAGAGATTTCCTAATATGTTTTCATTATGGGACCATTCTCAAAATAACCTGCTGTATTAAAAGGGTTGTCCGGTTTCCAAAATTGATGACCTATCATCAATATCAGATCGGCGGGGGTCCGACTCCAGGTAACTCGTTCGTTCAGCTCAATCCTGTGAGCACTGTGCTCTCTGCGCTATTTACCTGCTCGCGGTTTACATTGCATTGGTGAGGAGATGTAATTACAGCTTCTCCATCCCATTCACTTCAATGGCAGAGTAACTGCTCCATCCCATTCACTTCAAGGGCACAGAGTGTAACTGCTCCATCCCATTCACTTCAAGGGCACAGAGTGTAACTGCTCCATCCCATTCACTTCAAGGGCACAGAGTGTAACTGCTCCATCCCATTCACTTCAAGGGCACAGAGTGTAACTGCTCCATCCCATTCACTTCAAGGGCACAGAGTGTAACTGCTCCATCCCATTCAATTCGAGCTTTACCTACACCTGCTTGCCGCTGCAATGTCGATGGCGAGCAGGTAAACAGTAATAAGAAGGAGTCGGACCCTCGTCAATCTGATATTGCGTTTTCGTTTTGCGCTCCCTGCCTTCCCAGAGCCATAACTTTATTATTTGTCTGTTCACATAGCCATATGAGGGCTTGTTTTTTGCGGGACAAGTAGTACTTTCCATGCCACCACTTACCGTATTTTTCGCCCTATAAGACGCACCGGCCCATAAGGCGCACCTAGGTTTTTGAGGAGGAAAATAAGAAAAAATATATTTTTAACCAAAAGATGTGCTTTTGGTGGGTTTTGAACTAATGGTGGTCTGTGCATGACACTGTTATAGGGGGATCTGTGGATGGCACTGTTATGGGGGGGGAGATCTGTGGATGGCACTGTTATGAAGGGGGGGAGATCTGTGGATGGCACTGCTATATATGTGTCACCCACAGATTCCCCCACCCCATAACGGTGGCATCCACAGATGCCCTAATATACCGGAGCTAAACCTGTGGGAGGGG
Organism: Bufo gargarizans; assembly: GCF_014858855.1. NCBI lineage: Eukaryota > Metazoa > Chordata > Amphibia > Anura > Bufonidae > Bufo > Bufo gargarizans. The sequence goes on along the minus strand of NC_058082.1, from coordinate 410,987,153 downwards.
CCGGTGTCATGCAAATGCGGCGGGACAGTGCGGTCACTGTACTCCGGCCCCGCCGCTCACTCACTTCCTTATTGCCTAAACCTTTTATCATAATAACTTTAATTGAAGTTCCGATCCCCAGCCCCATCTGTACTACTTACTAAATGTCCTGTATGTTTTTAATAATGTGGAGGGTGCACTGCACCACCAATGGTAATTAACATTTAATACAGGAGGCGGGTGTGTCAACGCAGAATCACATAGCCGGCACCCAGTCTCTGACAGCGAGCTGCGATCAGCGTCAGCAGTTAACCCCTCAGGTGTGGCACCTGAGGCGCTAACTGCCGCTGATCGCAGCGTCCTGTCATATAGGCTGGGCACCGCCTCCTGTATTTGTATTAGACGTTATTTATCATTGGTGACGCAGTGCGCCCGCCACTCCTCCTCCCGTCTCTCAGCGTGACACAGGGGGGGAGGGACAGAGTGACTCCTTCTCCCCTGTGCTGCTGAGGGAACATGAGCGTGCTGACAGCAGCGCGCTCTGTTCTGTAATAGCAAGCTGGGCGCATTATCGGTATATGGGCAAGGTTAGATGCTGATATTGATAACTTTATGGGAGTTATTCATGATTTTTAATCGGTCGATCCCTAGTTCCCATAGGGAACTATAACAATCAATCGTCTGATTGCTATTATTATAGACTCCTAGCATTGGAATGTATGATGATTTTACTAGTTTCCTATGGAGCCCTATTACAGGCAAGGGCTTCATAGGAAATACTATGCAGCAGCCTCCTGTCATTCATAAAGACAGGGGCTGCTGCATACACGCTCCGGCTCCTCCGATCGCCACACGGGGGAGCTGGAGCATAACCGAAAGTGCGCACCTTCCGTTTCAGCACGCTCAGATGCCACGGTCAGGGTTAAATGTGTTAATTAGTTTCACTCCAGATTCATCACTGCAATCTTTTTTTTTTAAAAAGTCAGAAACTCACTCCAGTAGGCGTGGTGGAGTAAAAAAACATGGAGTAGCATTTCTAGACAGTGTCCTAAAGATGCTACCTATGCCTTTTGATAAATTTACGAGTTTACTCCTGCTGCTGAAGCAAACATGTTTACTTCGGAATTGCCATATATGCCGTTGTCTTAAGAGGCTCCAGTGGTGGAGATTTTCATGACAGTTTTTGTTGCCTTGATTTGGTAGTTTGCTAATATATTGTAACATTGTCTCCAGTCCTATCAAGATCTAGTTCAGCGCCTGGAACCTGTCATAATGGAATTGGAACGTCAGGGGAACATCCTGGTCGTTTGTCACCAAGCTGTCATGAGGTGTCTTTTGGCTTTCTTCCTGGATAAAAATGCAGGTAAGGAGTAAAAGCTATTACTCTGGGCTATAGTTGGCAGACTACTTGTATACGTCCAACAAAATTCACAACGTGCATTGCAGGTTGTCTAGAATATGAAGGGTGCAAAGTCAAAGGCTTTTCAGACTAGTAGGCAAATTGCAGGGGTGGGACCTGACCTGCATAGATATGCCATAATTATCCAAGATTGGAATACCCCTTTAACCCCTTAGTGACCAAGCCTGTTTAGGCCTTAATGACCAAGCCAGATTTTGGAAATATAACGTGTCACTTTAGCAGAGAATAACTTCGTAAAGGTTTTGCACATCCAAGTAATTCTGACTGTGTTCTCGTCACATATTTACTTGTATGTACTTTACTTAGGTGGTAAAGTTTACCGATAAAATATGTGTATCTTTATTAAAAAACTTACAGGTGCCCAGGCAGCTCTGCCTTATCGTCGCTTCCACCCACCCAGTCTTTCCCTCTGCCTGCCCATCTTACTTCTTATCTCGCCGAGATCCCGCGCCTGCGTGCTGAGTCCGTCGGCCGGCGCATGCGCACTGAGATGTCCATTCCTGGTACGGCATCACAGTAATTAATGTGCATGCGCCGGCTAACTTTGTCCGTTAACCGCATTAATTACTGTGATACCGTACCAGGAATAGACATCGCAGTGCGCATGCGCCAGCCGACGGACTCAGCGCGCAGGTGCGGGATCTCGGCGAGATAAGAAGTAAGAAGATGGGCTGGCAGAGGGAAAGACTGGGCGGGGGGAAGCGACGATAAGGCAGAGCTGCCTGGGCACCTACGAGGTTGACTCCGCCCCTGGATAAGATTGGTTATAAAGGTAACGTTTTTATCAACTGTAATGCTGCTAGAAAGCTATGGGAAGGGTTAAAAAGGTGAAACTGTGATGACGGACTCCCTTTAAGGTGAAAAAAATTATATATATATATATATATATATATATATATATATATATAATTTTTTTTTTTTTTTTTACAAAAGTGTCTATTTAATGACCTTTTTTTCTTCTTCTAGAGAGTACATAAAAATGAAGAAGTACTCCCTAAAAGTATCACCCTATTGTGGCCCTAATCGTATGTCTTGACACACGGCAGGGCACAAACATAAAGGAGCACCCAGTGGCTTTCAGAACACATAATTTGCTTGAAAATGTTTTAGGCCCCATTGCACACTTGTAATGGTGTTGAGCTGTTAAAACAATAGAACCCCCCCCAAATGACCCAATTTTGAAACCTAGACCCCCTAAGGTATTCATCTAGGGGTGTAGTGAGCTTTTAGACCCCCTAGATTGTTGTAGAAATTAATGCTAAGCAGGCACAAAAGTGTCAATTAAAGACAGGTTTTTTTCTACAGAGCACATGAAAATGAAGATGTACACTCCAAAATGTATTGCCCCATTTCTCCTGTCTTCAGAAATTGTCACACGGCAGGGGCCAAACATAAAGGAGCACCTGGGGCCTTTCAGATAATAAACTGAAAATGATTCAGGCCCCATTGCACACATGTAATGGTGTTGCGCTGCAAAATGATGGAAAACCCTTATAAATTATCCCATTTTAAAAACTAGATCCCTTAAAGCATGCATCTAGTGGTGTAGTAAGCATGCTGAGTGCAAAATTATTATAGGATGAAATACTGAGTATATATGGTTTTATTCAAATTAAGAACATTTTCACAGGAAATTGGAGAAAAAATATTTTTTTGATAGGTAACGCTGTTACTGTTTTTAGACATCCGCCACATTTTTATCTTTGCTGTGCATACAGATGAGAAGTGAAGCTGTGCACTTATAAGGGAGGCAGATTTCTAAAAAGGCATTTGCCTGTACATATGACTATGTCCCGCCAAACTGAAAAAAAAAACGGAAAAAAACTGAACTGTAGTCAAAGGCAACAAGTCCAAGAAAACTGAGCAAATTGTCTCCAACTATGTTGCAAATTCCAGTTTGTTCACAAGATACAGGAACATCCATGGGGCTGTAATGACAAGCTGACATACAATGACAGAGACTGGTCGCACAACATCTCTTTAGCCCCATCAATCCCTATATGAGAGACGAATGTGCCAAGTGATGCAGTGCACTAGAACAGGTCCCTGCCTGGCAAGGTACAAACCCCTATGTACACAAATAACCAATCACCTACAGAATATATAAAAGAACAGTGTCCAGAACCATCTGTAGAACAGTAATGGGTCACTAATCCCCAAAATGCTGTCAGTATTTCTAGACGTGTTGTGGGGTGTAAGAGGTCTACTAAAAACAAATTCTTAATAAAGCCCTTAGTGTACTGGTAAGAAACATCTCAATCATTAGAGATCCTCCGAATAAAAAAATATCATGTCAATATCATGATACAGTAATGTGAATGGAATTTACAGCTTTGTGTGGCAGGACATAGTCCTAAAAAAAAAAAAATTCAGAAAAAAAAAAAAATCAGAAAAGGTACATTTTGTCTAAAAAAAAAAAAAAAAAAGTTCCACAACACACCCTAAGGCCTCTTGCACACTGCCGTGTTTCACAGCCGTGTGCGGGCCGTGGAACCGCGGCCTGGATCCCTCCTGAGAGCAGGAGCGCACGGCGTCACTGGTTGCTATGACGCCGTGCGCTCCCTGCTGCCGGCAAAGTACAGTAATACACTGGTATGATCTATACCAGTGTATTACTGTAATGTGCCGGCAGCAGGGAGCGCACGGCGTCATAGCAACCAGTGACGCCGTGCGCTCCTGCTCTCAGGAGGGATCCAGGCCGCGGTTCCACGGCCCGCACACGGCCGTGAAACACGGCAGTGTGCAAGAGGCCTAAGGCTGCGTTCACACGGGCGAGATTTCCACGCGGGTGCAATGCAGTAGGTGAACGCATTGCACCTGCACTGAATCCTGACCCATTCATTTCAATGGGTCTGTGCACATGAGCGTTTTTTTTCATGCATCACTTCTGCAATGCTTTAAAATCGCAGCATGTTCTATATTCTGCGTTTTTCACGCAGCCCTGGCTCCATAGAAGTGAATGGGGCTGCGTTAATAACGCATTGCATCTGCAAGCAAGTGCGGGTGTGATGCGTTTTTCACTGATGGTTGCTAGGAGATGTTGTTTGTAAACCTTCAGTTTTTTATCACGCGCGTGAAAAACGCATCAAAACACATTGCACCCGCGCGGAAAAAACTGAACAACTAAACGCAATTGCAGCCAAAACTGACTGAACTTGCTTGCAAAATGGTGCGAGTTTAACTGAACGCACCCTGAACGCATCCGGACCAAATCTGTCACGCTCGTGTGAACTGAGCCTAAAAGGATCCCTCACTCCCTGGAAAGCCCACAAACTAAGCAGAAAATGAGAATAAATTGACTTTTTGGTATTAAATAAAATTAATAATTAGCACCCGTATGGTATGTCTCAAGACGGGGGTAATTGCAGAGGCCTGGTTGTGATGGGCAACTGGGGCTGTAAAATCTGGTGTCCCTCCTCCTTCCATGTTTGCTACACACCCGGCATCTTTTCTGTGGATACGTTTTGCTGGTAGTGGCAGGGACGGGGTGAAGGAAGTGGTGTTCTGAAAGCCTTCGAACATCCTCAGATTCAAAGGTTTGCCCAGGTGCGGGGGACTCAAACAGGAGATTATCAACCACCTTCTGGTTCCTTGGGCCTTTTTAAATAAAACAAAACTATTATAGGTAGCAATCCGAATGAGGTAGATTGCTACCTTTTTATACCAGGCCCTGTTTTTTGCTTCACCAAGTAGGGTTGAAGCGCCTGGTCCAAGAGGTCTACACCTCCCATAAATTTATTATAATCTTACCGGTTTGTGTTTTTCAGCAGTAGCACCCATCTCCCTAACTGCTACTGTGGTGTCTGCGTGCACGGTGGTCAGCATGTAGACATCCTTCCTGTCCTTCCACTTCAAGCAGTTAATCACTTGCAAGGGAAAGGGATGTTCCTCTCTCCAAACAATAGGACACCAGCGGTTGTGGGTATCCCACTCTATTTTTATGGACTGTCCCACAAACCCCTGTGTTTGCATTATGGAGGGATTTATAAAACGGTATGCTGGTATAAAAATTCAGTGTACACGTGGTACCCTTTGCAGAAATGGCGCCAATAGATCCCACACAATTTTTTTTTTTTTTCCCGACGTCCCAATATTTTCGGGGCAGCCTGGGCGGTTAAGTTGGGAGTCTCTGCCCTCATATACAGACAGACCGCAGGTGTAGCCGGTTGGGCTCTCGCACACCTTTATATAATTTTACCCCATATCTGGCACGCTTGGAGGGAATAAACTGACAGAAGGATGGGCGGCCTTTAAAACTAAAAAGGATTCATTAACAGATAGATTTTTATCAGGGGTATATAATTTTAAGAATAAATCCTTAAGGAGGAAAATAATGGGTCTCCATTTATTTAGCCGGTCATAGGCTGGGTCAGTTCTGGGGGGAGACTTGGACTTCATAGCGGTTTCAGGACATAACTGCTGCAAACACAGTGGTTGAGTGGACAGTACTCGCAGCTCAATAGGATAGGACAGATGGGCTTTTTTTTTTTTTTTTTTTTTACAATGCCCATGTCCAGGGTAAGCCCCAAAAACTGGACTTTTGTACAGCAAACCGCCCTGCCCAATTAATTCCAGGACTTTATCGTCCACAAATAAATGAAAAAAAATCATAAGGGTTAAAATTGGTGACGTCCACGTTAATTTGGGGAGTAAATAAAAATGAGGGTATTTGGTGGGGAAAGTGATGAATCGGGAACTCGCGTAGTAGAATGGATGGGAATGCTGGGTGGAGAATGAGAAGAGGTGGCGACTTCTACCACCATAGGGCTATGGGGTCTGTTGATGGAAGCAGAACTAGAGTCCCCGCTATCAGAAAATATTCCCGCCTCTGAAGCGGTGTCGGATTCAGAGTTTTCAGAGCATAGAAATTCGTATGCCTGCTCCGCACTGTATAATCTTTGAGCCATTTTATTTTTACTAAAAAGCTCAGAAAGAAAAAATAAATTATTATATATATCCCACCATAAAAATTAAAAGTAAATGTTCGCTAGCATCAGTAGCGGTGTGCCCACAGACCGACTAACAAATGGACAGTGACAGATGGCCTCTGACCGCCAGTGACAGACTGACACTGTCCCTAATGAAAGGAGGTAACTGACCGTCCCTAATGACGGACGCCCATTGACCAAATGTAACAGGCACTTAGGGATGGACGCCCACTACCTGCCACTTACGGATAGACAGTTTATAAATTAATCTTTTTTTTTTTTTTCCCACAGTAAATCGCACAGCCAGGACAGTGTGATCTCTCCTCACAGAAGTGCACTGAGAGGAGAGAGAAGCATAGCCCATGTCCTGGCTGTGTCAGTAAGTATAATGGATGTGATCTCCATGATAGGGTTATCATGGAGACCACATGATCAGGGATCAATAGTAATGGTTCCTGATGGTTACTTTGCTGAAGGCAGATCCTCAGCACAGTACCCAGTGCACATGTCTGCGCCATTTTCTTCTTTTTTTTTTTTTTTTATTCTTCGGGAAAGGGGGGGTCCTTCCCTTTATTATAACTTTTGGGGGCCATATTGCCCCGGGCGGGGTGCTGGGGGACCCGATTGGGGCATAATTCATTACTCCTGAGGAGAGAGACCTACTGTTGTTAAGGTACTGGGGGGTGGGGTAAGGTTCGGGACCCAGCTTTCCCTTATGGGGGACCCAATCCTCGCACCGGAGACTTTCTCCCTCCTCTCTTACATGAGGGGAGAGAGAAGGTTTACTGCCGGCAGCATTTTCTGTGATCGCCGGTAGCTGCCGGAAGGAAGCACCTGCGCTTTTTTATAGCGCTAGCTTGGGCTGAAGTGCTACTGTAAAAAGGCGGCACTATCTTCCATATCCGTTCCGTTTTTGTGGAACCATCTATTGAAAATGTTATGCCCAGCCCAATTTATTCTATGTAATTACTGTATATTGTATATGCCATACGGAAAAACGTAACGTAACTGGAAACGCTACTGAAACCACTCCGGCCCCATTCACTATAAAGGGGGTGGGCTGTAGGTCCGGCCGCAGCACTGCAAACATTACAGCACTCTGCGTTTTTTTTGTCCAGCTGCCTATTGGCATGTTTGCCGTGCCGCGGCCAGATTCCCCGCCCGCCCCCATTATAGTGAATGGGGCCGCAAAATTCAAGGTCCCATAGGACTAAGGCCGCTCGCAACTTTGTGTCCGCCCCTGGATCCTCCAAGCTACCCGCCGAGGAAGCTACAATAAAAGAAACTTTATTTCTACTCTCTCTCCAAGTTGCTAAGGCTACTTTCATACTTGCGTTTGGCGTGGATCCGTCTTGTATCTGCACAGACGGGTCCGCACCGATAATGCAAGCTGCCTTTTAGTGACTGTTTAAAAAACGCAACGGAGAACAAATGCAGCCAAACTGATGCATTCTGAACGGATCCTTATCCATTCAGATGCATTGGGGCTGAACTGATCCGTTTTGGGCCGCTTGTGAGAGGCCTGAAACGGATCTCACAAGCTGACCCAGAAACGCCAGTGTGAAAGTAGCATGACTGCTGGAACACAGAGAAAAACCTCAATCACACATGTACGTCAGAAGCCGTCTCTTTAAAGATGGCACCCACTCTGGAGCCGTGGGAGCACCTTAGCCGCCGACTGACTGCTGTTTTGCACGGCAGACACCCGGGGCCAATGTCTGCGATTGTGACCATCTGAGAGTTGAAAACCCGGGATACTGCGCTCCTGGGTCTCTCTGAAGAAACCAGGGCTTTTAGAGCTGTAGTACCTATGGAACCCTGCAGGTGGCAGGGCTCCATAACAAGATAGCAAATCTGTGTGTTGCAGAAGAAAGCTAATGATTTCTTATTAGTCATTTAGGGTGAAAGTTTAAAAAAAAAAAAAAAAAATTCTAATTGCCTCAGTTTTCTCATAATTAAAATAAAAAAATCACAAAACACACGTACTATTAAAATATAAATGTATATAGGGTAAAAACAAAACTCTGTAGATGTAACTATAAAGTTGTTTTTTTAAGGATTAAAAGCTGTATAAATGTAGTATCATTGTAATCATACTGACCCAGAGAATGAAGATAACATTCCAGTTGTACAGTACAAAAATTCCACCCATTTGGAATTTTTTCCCAGCTTCCCACTACATTGTATGCAATATACATTGATGCCATGAGAAAGTACAACTTGTCCCGCTATAACAAGCCCTCATACAGCTATGTGGATGAAAAAATAAAACGGTTATGGTCTCGGGAAGGCAAAAAAAATTAATAAAAAAATCTACTGAAAGGGTTGACTCTGTCACTAAGGGGTTAAAATGCATTAATTATATTCAGATATAAATTCTAAATCTACAATAAAAAAGTGGCCTTTTTGGGCGGATTTCTTCAATTTGAATGTTAGTGTTTGGAGTGGGGGATGGTCTTAAAAGAAGAGTCATTTCTTGACTTGTTTGCTCCTTCATTTGGCAGACTATTGTCTACATATTGTCCTCTGTCTCTAGAAATAAGACGTTTCTTTACTGTAGACATGAATTGCTATACTGTACAATTTGCTTGCAAGCGGCCTTTTCTTTCTCTTGCAGATGACTTGCCTTACCTCCGTTGTCCCCTGCACACCGTACTGAAGCTGACACCAGTGGCTTATGGTGAGTAGTCCTTCATTAGATAGTTTGCATTCTTTAGTCATGTCCCATAGTCATGTCAACGGATTCTGTTTTGCATTTAAGGCTGTAAAGTAGAAATGATCAACTTAAATGTGGATGCAGTGGACACGCACCGAGAGAAGCCAGCGGTAAGTTCCAAACCTTGAGCGTTGCAGTAGCTTTAAGGTTATGTGTCGGGTGACATTTCATGTAAGGTGTGTCATTGGTGTCACAACGTGACATACTGCAACAGCCACGAAAAATCTAGGCATCGTGGAATTTGTGTCACCTTAACTCCATTGACTTTAATGTAAGTAGTGCGCGACATGCTGCGACTCACCCGCGACTTGGCTGTTTTTCACAGCGAGATTACATTATTTTTGTGTCGCCGAACCCTTATGGTTAGAAAGTACAAAAGCACATTCTTTATTGTCCTGCGTATCACATTAAGGCTCCATTCATACAACCGTGGGATGGCTCCGCCGATATTGCAAACCGCAGACCTGTAAAACACAGGCACCAGCTATGTGCGCTCCTCATTGCGGTGCGGACCCACTGACTTCAATGAGTCCGTGATCCACAAGATGTTCTATCTTTTGCGGCACGGAGGCACAGACCTGTTTATGCTAATGATTCAAGTGCACTATGGGCAGGCCGTGCCATTTTGGTCACCACTGAGTGCATCCTGAATATGAAATTCTGCGCTAGTTGTTCAAACGTCGGCGTATGCGCAGAGCAGTCTGCGGTTCTTTTTGACTGGCCTCCATGCACTGTATTGCACATGTGCCAAACAACCAGCCCTACAAGGCATTATGCTTAGCTGAGAAGTGATTTTTGAGATGACAGACTCCCCTTAAATATCAGCTGTGTAAAAATATTTTCATGATTTTTACGTAAAAAAAACCTTTTGTGATTGGTTGATCATTCTTTAGAAAGGGAGAGAGAGACATGATTCTGTTCTGTACAGGTTTAGATTAAATTTTTTTTTTTACATTTTTTTTATATCCAGTAATTCACTTAACTAATTCAAGGGAATTTAAAGGCATCACAGAATTTTTCATGAATCAGAAATAAAGTTTTTGGCCCATTTTCATTCTTTTCAATAAAAAAAATGAATTTTTGTCCACTTTTAAAGCAAGTAAAGACCTTGTTACGGTTCAGGAACATTCTTTTTTAGATTTTTGTTATCTACCTATTAGTAGGTATTAGCATTAAACTTTCACTTATTTATGCACGATTTCGTCAATTTTTAGGTAGTATAACCATGTTAAATAACGAAAAAAGTGGCAGACTGAACTGGGGAGGTTAGACCCATTACCTTGGGGTGAGATTTATGGCAACATTAAGAAGGCCTCATTAGCTACTCAACATCGGTTGATCCAATTTTTAAAGTTGTACATCAGCTTTATTACACCTCCAGATTTTGTTGTTGGAAGTGCGGTTCTCCTGATGCAGGCTATGTTCATCTCTTCTGGGAATGTCCTATTGTACATCAATTTTGGAGTGCTGTGTTGTTAGAATTAGAGAGGAAAATTAAAACTATAGTGAACCCTTCACTCAAAGCAGTTTTTTTATTTACCTATGTATGTAGGTAATTAAAATAAACCAATACATCCTCTTTGTAAAAAAGGGTACATGCTAGGTAAAGTATTGATTGTGAGAAAATGGGGCTCGGCAACCTGCCCCGCTCTGTTGGAATGGAAGCATTTTATGACTAGAATACGGGACTATGAAGTTGACCTGGGGTGTTTGGTAGGGGAGGTTATCCTCTCTCCCGCCCATCCCCACCCCTACTGGAGGGTGGGGGAGTGCTCGGACTTCGGTGCCCTACTCGGTGACAGCCTGGGGTTGGGAGGGAATGGGGGGGGAGGGTATTAATTAAAGACGTTGGTGTTTTAAATGTGGTATATTTTGGCTATATGATGTATTACAATGCTATGTAAACATGTTTGTATGAATTTCCAAAATGAAGAAAAATAAATAAATAAAGTAAACTCCTGACATGCCCCAAAGAATCACCTATGGACATGGCATGAACGATAACTACAATTAATTTCTTCAGTTTTTTTATTCTAATGAGTATTTCTTGATTTACACCTTCTTCTCAGGGCACCTTTGATGTGAATCAAGCACCTATGCGAATGAGGCGGAACAGCTTCACTCCTCTGTCCAGCTCTGACACGGTCAGACGACCACGAAACTACAGTGTTGGGAGCCGCCCGCGTGATCCAGTGGGGACGGAAAGATTCAGAATGGCCCCTGATGGGTCTGACCGCCCGCTGAAACAGGTCCGTGTCCTTTCTTGAGTCGCCTCACAAATGATCATTTACTGTCATGCCTGCTTCATGAGATGTGGTTGGGAAATCTACAGTAGGTTATCCATGCCTGGAATAGGCACCTTTTATATGTGGTTTGACCTGACCAAATGTATTATAGCGTAGCAAAAATATCATCAAAGCATCATCATGCAGTAACTCTTCATGATGTTTTACCTCATTGTGCATAATGTACATTCAGTCAGGCAGATCTATAAGTGTACGGTGTAGAATTGGGAACCTCATCCAGACGATGATATGGCAGAATTCATATCTTCCAGGAAGGCAGTTAGACAAGGCTGTGTAAAGTACAAAATATTTTTTTTCACTTATTTTTTTATTTTTTTCATTATCCTGCAGCGTTCTCTGGAAACCACCTACATGTGAGTATTATCCAGGTTTTATCCTTTTTGTTTCTGAGATTACCTCCATTAGGATTGTAAAAACTTGTGAGGAAACATTTCTACTTTAAATCTAAATGCAATATTAATGACATGTTAAAAATAAGTGTCCGAGCTGATTGGTTTTTCATCAGTAAATCTGCTCCCTCTCATACAGAAGCATTTTTACTGCTCTGTCGAGCTTCTGTTTTGATGGCAAGAACAGCATTGCGGTGCTCATTCTAGGAATCTGAAAATGTGCAAAGGGTGAATCCTAACCCCTTCCCACACCTTGCCATAAATGTACGGCATGCCAAGTAGCTCCACTGTTACATGCAGCTGATACCTGCTGCTACAGCGAGATCGGAGCTAGCATTAGTTCTAATACACTGAGTCTCTCTGAAGAGAGACAAGTGACATGGCCTGGGAGCAGTCCTTTATGGGATAAAAAACCTCTGCCGTACATGTACAGCAGAAGTCCGCACTTTAAACATGGCCGCCCACTAGGCTTCTGTCTTACAAGACAGGTATGGTTATGTTTAGGGCAGTCTGCCCTACATGGTTGTATGCTTACTTTGAAACTGATTTTAGAGGTGACCAACTCCCTTTAAAGGGGTTGTGCAGAACTTTAAATATTGATATATTATCAGCATAGGTCATTAATGGGAGAACGGTGGGTCAAGTGCTACGGCCTGATCGTTTTATAGCAGCTGTTCTTGGTACTGCAGCTCAGTCCCATTCACTTCAGTGGGACTGATCTGCAGAAAGGAAAAGGCTGCAGCGCTTCCCAGGAATCCGACTCCACCAATCAGATATTAATCTGTCCCAAAAATCCCTTTAATATGCAGTTCACATCCAGACACCACCTTCTGGCACAATACTGTATAATAGCAGGTTAGACAACTCCTGAGTCTGTACAGATAAGGCCTCCCTGGATTAAGGTCCTCTGTCACCCAGTGCAGAAAGCAACGCCTGCTCGCTGTAGAGTTGCCCGTACTGCCTAGATGGCTTAATACTTGAGTTGTACTTTATTGGTTTTATTTTATGTTAGTTTATTATTTTTTATTAGAAACGTATACTTGCTAATATAGTGGGTTTTTTTCCCCCACAGGGGAGCAGCTGATACTAATGGTTGTGATGCCTTTCAGTCTCTCTCTGCCGCTGTGTAAATGGCTGAAGATTCTGCCGAATGTTCTTCTGTTTCATCCATTTAGTCTGTTTCATGGTTTATAACTGCTGCGCATGTCTCTTCCCATTCAAGAGGCCTTTCTCACACACCGCTTTCGGCTTTAAAGCTTAAAAAGGTTCTACATGTATACTGTCTATAGTGTCACTCAGTGTGTGAAGACTGAAGAACGACCTTGGATATGGAATTTATAAGTATCTGCAGGAACCAGCTGTGGGACTTGATGAATGGCATCGTATACCAGCTTGTTCTTTACATTCTAGCTACAGAAAACATCTTCTGCTCTGTGTAAATGCAGTTGTCTGTCAGAGTATTATAAATCTATGTATAGTGTATTTAAGGCGACACCCTTTCCCCCCGGATCAAGAAAGAAATTCGCATGAAATGGAGAATGAACAGAACCCTTACCTGTTGCCCTTCTTTTCAGCTCCAGATCAACCAGTTTCCCGGCTCCTCTTCTGCCATCAAAGATGGCCATACTGCTTCTCAGGCTATTTGATGCAAACTGCATATGGTGGTCGGAGACACTGCCTGCTGCTCTGGGATTGGCCAGCGTTGCTCACATGAGTGCTGCTGGCCAATCCAAGAGCAGGTCTGGACAAGCGGGAAGCATCTTGGACTACTGATCCGATCTTGGATAGTGGAGAAGGCATCTAGGAATCTGCAGCTGTAAAGATGAGAGGAGGTCACTATGTAATGGATTTCTGTTCGTTACCAAGGAAATATATATATATTTTTTTTATTATTATTTTTACCTTGAACAGCAGGATTGCTTTTACTGGAAAACACAATTCTTGTGCCAACTGGTGTTATTGATGCATATCTGGCATTTTAGGGGCTATTGGGAAAGTTGAATTTCTGAATTCACCATTTAAAGGGATCCTGCCACCATAAAAATGCAGTGTAATGTACAAGCAGCATGTTATAGAGCAGGAGGAGCTGAGCAGATTGATGTATAGTTTTATGAGAAGTTATTCAGCTAGGCTTGTAAATTGTACATTTATATCTTTGCCCTTGCTATACTTAGGAGTCCATTGCCATCTTGTCAGTGGTAGACAGTCTTTCCTGTGTGACTGCATACAGAAATAGCTGTCAGTCACTGAATGGGACCGCCCACTGGACTCCTAAGTACAGAAAGAGCAGAGATTTCAATGGACAAGTTACACTGTATCTCTTTCCATAAAACAAAACCTCCATCTGCTCTATAACACGCTGCCTGCAGATTGCAATGTATTTCCCTGATGACGGGATCTCGGGTGGCTGTAGGCAATTGCTGCTTGGCAGGGACATTCTGTAGTAAGCAGAACTACTGCTTGACTTTGCATTGCTGGATCCTGTTCTTAGATTATTATCAGTACTATACAGTCAGATGCTACAGGGTTGCCAGCCATGTGTAAATTTGCAGACTGTCCACACCCAAAAAAAAGTTTAGTTCTTTTCCTGCTGTTCATAGTGTCCTGCAGAACAAAAACCCATCTGTGATTTTTTATTTTTATATATTTTTTTTGTACTGCACGATGCAAGGTGTCCCATCTGGGGGGCGTACACTCTACAGCTCCACCCCGAGGTGTAGTCCAGGGAGAGCACTAGGCAGGGACATGTGAGGAGGTCTGTGAGACGGAAGAGAGGAGGTGACTGAAGGGGAGGTGACGGTTCTCATATGGTGACAGGTGCTGTATAACCAGTGGGTAGCAGGGTGGGCTCATTGATCAATTCAGCACACTTCGGAGGCACCAGCAGTATGTTTTACTTTAACATTGACATTCACTTGGTTCAGTCTCCCATCTTTGTCTCCTATTGAGGATTGCCAGCAGTCTGTAAATTTACAGACTGTCCGCCAAAAGGAGTGCTCCAGCACTGATGCCAACGTCGCTCCCTGACAGCCATTGTTGCATGGCAGCTGCGGTGATGCCAGTAAGTACAGCACACTGTCACTGCTGCTAGGTAAAAATAGTCTTGGCACTGGGGCGACAGGTGAGAATTGTGGGGATTTTTTCAGACACTGCTGGCAGTTTCTTATTTTTTTTATTTTTTATGGGGCAACCTGTGTAATTTTGGGATCTTGTGTGACTCATGGGCATGATGGTGGGGTGTCGTCTGCAAAAAGGGGTTACATTTTTAATATATGAAAAAGCGACAGAGCTATACAAGAATTAACGTTTAAAATTAGGCAAATATTGCAGAAATTGCTTTAGTCAGTGTAAAGCTAGACTCTACTGCAGCCATTCTTAGTAGTGATAATCGGGAGCATGGCCACATTTTATTAAAGGGATCTGTCAGTCATTGTACTTGTACATGATTTTGTTTAGTGTCCATAGAGTGGTAAGCTCCTACTATGTCAGTGTAAATTTAGGTAAGTGGTCAATGTGTATTTGCAATATCTAGTTTGCTTGGCTTGTCCTCCCACAAATTGCTTATTAAACCTGATTCATACATTTGTTAAAGGGTTTGTTGGAGTACAGTTTTTAGTTTACCAAAGTGATTGGGGGTCTGTTAAAATAATTTTAAAAAAGTACCTTCCCATCCTGCTCTCGCTCCGATCGAGCACTGCCGCTGTGTCATATTTCCAGGCAGCAGCCAGTGACCTATTGTTTGGGTGCAGCCAATCACTGACCTCAGTGGTCTTGCACTGGATACTGCTGAGGCCAGTGACTGGCTGCAGAATATCACCGCTGCAAACAATACATCATTGGCTGCATCCTGGTAACATGACAGAGGCGGCACAGGTAAGGAGTTTTTATTATTTTACCAGCCCACCCCCATCACTTGGTTAAAAAAAACAAAAACCTTAGACAACCCCACTTTTTCTGTTCTATGCTCTTTACCTTGGAAAAATACTGCAGAAACTACTTTTGTTACTCTGATATAGAGTCCCGCCTTCCTTACCATTTCACCCCTTTAATATTTTAATGATGTGCCATTCTAAATCTTTTTTTTTTTTTTTTTTTTTTTTTTTTTTTATACGTATTTTTTAATTTTAGAATGTGCAAAAAGGTTGGAATACACAAACACCACACAAATTTTACACAAGTCAAACGTTTGTAACTTTTAATCACTGTAAATGGTTAATTCAAACACGGCACGTTTCAATGTTCTTGCTTTCATATAGGTTCATTTGGTAACAGCGATGTCATATTAGTTTCAGGAGTACCTGACCTGGACCAGTGGCACTTGATCCAGTGTGGTTTGTATATTTAAGAAGATTACATGTGTGTGTAGGTGTGTATGAGCTTAAGGTTGCTGGTGAAACTGAAGTAGTTGTGTAAGGAAGATGAGTGTATAGTGGGTATTTATACTATATGTCATGCCGCTGGTCCGAAGACTTTTTTTTTCTGTAAAATCTGCAGTTATTTCTGTGATTGTTGTAATATACTGGTGTTTTTGTTGTGTTTACTGCTGGGTTACACTTGTTTCCTCTCAGTTTTATACGACTTCTAAGAACTACGCTGAATGGAACCAATGTTTCTGAGCATACATTAAGTAACTATGGAGTATTCCTTTTATAATAGCTGTGATAGCTACTTTAAAAGGGTTCTCCAGGAACTATTTGAAATGGCCGCAAGCATCCTGTCCTGACTAGGGATGAGCAAACCCGTGGAAGTTCAGGTTCGCTGGGTTCGGCCAAACTTCAGGTCAAAGTTCGGGATTGGGACCCAAAATTGACCCCAAACCGGGACCCCATTGAAGTCAATGGGGACCCGAACTTCACTTTCTTATTTTCCGTTAAAACATGGTTACGGCAGAAAATAATAGCATTCTTAAGATAGAATGCAAAAGAATCTGGTAATTTAGGGTTTAAAAAAAAATAATAATCTCACTTCATCGCGCTGCCACAGTGTCTTCTATCTTCTTTCAGTAGGACCTGCGCTGACTAGTGTTGGGCGAGCACGCTCGGCCGAATATAGCATGTGCTCGAGCCAGTGTATTTAAATCTAATTTATCCTCTATTTCTGAAAAGTTTCTGGTGGGAATCGAACTCGCAACCTTCTTCATTACAGCCAAGAATGTTAACCACTACACCATAGAGCTGCATGGCCAGTTACTGAAAAATACTTAATAATAGAAATACTTACTAGTAGTAGGAGTTCGTATACCGTCAGAAACTTTTCAGAAATAGGGGCTAAATTAAATTTATATATTTTATATTTTTTTGAGTAATTGTAAAAATGTGTAATTACAAAAAAACATTATATATATATATATATATATATATATATATATATATATATATATATATATATATAATACTTCTGCTTATATATGAATGCATAAGATGTGGGAAACTGCTACTGATGTTTTGGCCATAATATATTATAAATATATATTATAAATATATCATATATGTAAATATATCATGGCTAAAAACTCATATATAAATTACATTTTGCCTCTATTTCTGACGGGATTCAAACTCGCAACCTTTTACGTTACAGCCCAGTATGTTAACCACTACACTATAGGGCTGCATGGCCAGTCACAAAGAAAAAAATACGAGACTTCTGCTGTATAGGAATACTTACTAGTATAAGTATTCCTATACAGCAGAAGTCTCTTTTTGGCATGCAGCTCCATAGTGTAGTGGTTAAGATTCTTGACTGTAATGTAGGTTGTGAGTTCAAATTCCGCCAGAAACTTTTCAGAAATTGAGGCTAAATTAGATTTAAATACACTGGGTGTCCCCAAGCACTGACTCCATATATGGATATAGCTATATATGGAGTCAAAGCAGGGACTCCTAAGCCAAACTAAAGTCCCAACACCCTCCTTTAGAGAAGGGGTGCCTGATTTAATGCTTGGGTTCTCCCAATGACTTCCGGGTGCTCTGTAGAGCAGTGTTTCCCAACCAGTGTGCCTCCAGCTGTTGCAAAACTACAACTCCCAGCATGCCCGCACAGCCAAAGGCTGTCCAGGCATGCTGAGAGTTGTAGTTTTGCAACAGCTGGAGGCACACTGGTTGGAAAACACTGCTGTAGAGCACCTGAGCATCGGGAAGTGTTCTACTCGAGCATCGGAGCACACAAGCACTTTGGTGCTCGACCAACACTAGCGCTGACGTCACCGCGCTCACCAAAGATGTGATCCTGCCTATAATATGCCATCATGGCTGAGCAGCCTAAAGGAGCACTTACTAATGTATAGTATGTGCAAATGATGGAGCATAGTATGTGGTGAGGCCCCTAGGCAGCTCTGCAAGTGAAGGCAACCAGTCCTGCTTACATTGTATGACAGGTTGCTTGCGATCATTTCTGAAGAACCTGATTTAGGTAACAGAATGGTTTCATTTACACAGATATTGGTTGATTCTGTCTACTGTAAATTTTTTGTCAGTTAGGGCTCATTCAGGCAGCCGTATGAATGAGTCCCCATTCGTTCCGCAATCTTGCGGAACAGGTGCGGACCTATTCATTTCAATGGGGCCGCAAAAGATGGGGACAGCACACAGTGTGCTGTCCACATCCGTGGTTATGTTCTGCAATCGCAGACAAGAATAAGCATTTCATGGGACCCATGTTTTGCGGATCCGAAAACCACTACGGCCGTCTGAATGCGCCCTTAATAAGTGAATCTGCAATGCATTTGAAGTAAGAGGAAATGTATAAAAACTGTTTAAGGGCTTGTTCACACAGTGCGTTTTTCAGTTTTTTTTTTCTATTACAGCTAAAACCTTGATTGGATCTATAATGATTTTCTGGCAATTTTTTGGTTTGTTAATTATTTATTTATTTTTATATACAAAATTCTAAACAACAACAAAGAATATTCCGGCGTTTTTACCCCTATAGAAGTGTCACATCACCAGAGGACATGTCAAAAGCATGAACATGCTGCTTTTTTAAATAAACGTCAGACCCAAAAAATCCCTTGTCTCGTGCGTTTTATATTTCTGAAAGAACTTTAGCTAACATTTGGAGCTGGCATTTTTACCACAAAAAAATAAATAAAAATGCACCAAAAAAATGCAGGTACAAAAACTCCACAAAAAATGCAAAAGTGCACAAAAAGGCCATTAAAGTGCATGCTCCTCCTAAGGGTATTTACACTATTTTTTTTTTTTTTTGTCAGTTACTTTTTCTATTGTATAAAAAAATAAAATAAATGACAATTGCCATTTACAAAAATTGCATAAAATGCATTTAAAAAATTTGATACATCCTTAGGATTTTTTCACACAGGTTATCATTTTTTATTTTTTTATTTTTTTTTCACAAAAAGTAAAAAGTACCATATGTTTTACTGCTTTTTCACATTTCTTTTTTAAATCAGATGTCCCAGGCATTTTTTCTGGTATGGTAAAAAACACCATACTTAGAGCATGGTGCGGTTGTCTAAAAACGTACAATGCAAAAATAGCCAATAAAAAAAGGGAAAAAAACGCTTTGTAGTGCATTTCATAATTCACAGTACATTTAAAATGAACGTTTTGACATAAGAAAAAATGCAAAAAAGTGCAAAATGCAAAATTAGACTGTTTAGGTTCCAGTCCTGGTTTTGATATCCCATAAAAAGCTGCACTATCGCATTGTGTTAGCAAGCGCTAAAGGAGAGGAAACGTGTATTTATTTTGCAGCTGACTACGCACAATTTCTGGTGAATCTGTGTGGCTAACCCTTTCATTAATGAGAATATGACCCCTAAATGAGTTCAAAATCATGAAAATGAAATTAAGGCTTTTTGGTCCGGTTATTCTGTGTCAGCAATATCAGATCGGCAGCTGTCCGGCACCTCTGGCGATCAGCTGTTTGGAGGGTTCATGGCACTAGTGAATGGGACGAGGCGTTGTAATTACACTGCCCCACCGCTACAAGGGAGACAGTGTGCAGGTAAACATTCAAGAGGAAGCACAAACACCGCAACCCCCTTCAAAGAGCTGATCACAGGGGACCCCCGTTGATCTGATATTGCTGACCTGTCCTGAGGATAGTTTCATCAATAACCTGACACTGCACAACCTCTTTAAAGTTGATTTCCTGATGATGTGATTGCTTCATAAAATATTTTCATTCCTGAAGGGGTTAACAGATATCTGAAGGTCCTTTTTTATTGTATCTAGTGATCATTGTATCTAGTGATCATTGTAATGTAACCTACCTTAATAAACAATGTGTAGCTACCATGGTTTCTGCTTTTCCTTGGGGGTGTACTGGCAGTCCTAAAAGATGCTCAGGGGTGTATGGAGACAGTGCTTCATGGGAAAACCGTATGCAAATTAGCTCCTATCAGGTCAAACCATAAATCCATCTGTACAACCGCTGTGTTTTAGGGGTTCTAGTACCTCATCAATGCGAAGCAGGGTACTGATAGACTGGATAATATACCTCAGGGGCAGTACTGGCTCTTATTCAAGAGACTCGGCCAGCCAGTACCCTCCTTTGTATTGATGGGGGCCAAGAACCAATGATACCATCCAATAAAGAAGAAATTCAGTAGTATTCACCAATTATGCAAAACTACCTATTTTACTAAAGCCACAGAACGAGGAGGAACATAGCCCACAGACATTTTGCTTGCTTCGAATATTCATCAAAGCTTCAGCTCCCTAAACCCTGTCTGCTTGTATACAAAGCAACTTCGCTTTTATGAGGCAATCAACTTACAGCAGATACATTGTTGGCAATGCCAAAGTAGACAATCGGCACAGGAAAAACACTATCGTACCCTAAAAATTTCTAAAGGTTGTTACCATCATTCAAACCAAGCATTCTTAGGGTATGGGCACACGGTCAGGTTTCTGCATGCAGTTTTGAAATTCAAAACCAGGAGTGAATTTTTAAAATAGAGGCAAAGTCGTATCTGTCCTTTTTTTCTTTCCTGTCTGCAACATGGACAAGAATAGGACATGTTCTATAAATCTCAGCACGTATACTTGCTTCACTGTTCTCAAAACTCTCATAGAACTTAATGGAGTATGCTGGGAGTTGCAATTTAACCGCTGACATGTCATAAATAAACTACACTTCAGTCTTAGGCCTCATGCACACGGCCGTTGTTTTGGTCCGCATCCGAGCTGCCGTTTTGGCGGCTCGGATGCGGACCTATTCACTTCAATGGGGCTGCAAAAGATGCGGATAGCACTCAGTGTGCTGTCCGCATCTGTTGCGTGGCCTCGCAAAAAAAATATAGCATGTCCGTTTTGCGGATAAGAATAGGCATTTCTACAATGGGCCGCCCGTTCCGCACACGGGCGGCTTCTGTTTTTGGGGGATCCGTGGTTTGCGGACGGCAAAAAACGGCACTGTCAGTTCTCAGGTGTCTGTGCTGTAAACCGTCCCTTTTATCAAATAATTTCTCAAATTCCTACAGCATATAAAAGATGATTGTTGTTTTCTTAAAGTGTAAAATCAATAAAGCAATGTTATTAGACTACATAGACATACAGATCTTCTTTGGCTGTCCTCTATATATTATATACAAATGTATTCTAATATTATGTTATATTATTTATATAGTCTATATATCTATTTCTTTTTCTTCTTTCTAGTGTTTGCTCCTGGCGTCCCAGGCTCCTTTCCGGGTAGCATTTTTATGTATAAATTTTTTAAGGTAATTTATGGTGGTATAAGAATTTCAATACCGTATATAATTCATCATTTGTATTCTGATGATATAGCTTTCTGAGTTATTATTTATAGTATTTATTGGCCAATAAATCATAGTATAGAATATTATCTTTCCTTTATCTCACCTTTTTTATATTCATTATTTTTATTCACTTAACATAATTATGAGTGAAATTGATTACACTGGTTGATATGGTGTTGTATTAATTATGTTCATTTCATGACTGACACACTTTTTTATAAAATTTTCTCAATTTTTTTAGTTTTTTCTTCTACCCTTTTTTTTCTTCTATCCTTCTAAGGTCTTGCGCTTTCTGTCATTTGGGGCACGGACACGTTCTATGATGAGCGCATGCACATTTAAAGCAAATTTATGCTTTTAATAATTCATTATTTATTGTATAATTTATATATTACATTTTAATCTACGGATAATCATGAAATCTTTATTGTAATTAGTTTAATCATGATATTATATTATAATCATGTTTCTACTTAAGGATTGATTTCATATATTGATATTCTAGCATTGTGGACCTATTTCAGTGTATTAATCATGTCAGTTTCATTATTTGGTATAAGTTATATCTGCTTTACCAGTGTTTTTATTGCATTATTTCAAAGTGCAATTGTGCTCTAAATGGAACGCATGTGCATTCCATTTCGAAAATGTGCATTTCCTTTTTCTGGTCACATGTCTCGTCATGACACTTCCGGTTCGTGGCAATCTTGCGCAGGCGCAGCGCACGGCCTTGGCGAGCACACAATTGTCTGTCTTTCTCTTTTTTTACACAGGCTATTATACTCAATTATTAGTCATTATTAATTACATAGGTGTATATATAGGACACTGACATACAGACCTTTACCCCTGAGGAAGCTGGACTTTATCAGCGATATGCGTGGGGCGTTTTTCTATTGACTCAGGTCCACCTATATAGTCCAGGCTTTGTACCTTTAGTACTTTATTCAGGGGACACTGATTAGCCTATTATTAGGGGAGCTTTTCCAGAGAGCAGAACCCCTTTACAGTAATTCAGGTTCCAGGCTAATAATAAAGACACAGTCTACTTTTCTGTTTCATACTGCAGTTTATTTTATTTCACATCACAGGTTATCTGGATGATGTTCCCAAGTGTCACCACCTAAAAGAAAACGACAGACATTAGGAAAAGACAGAATTAATGCTCCATTCATGTATGATAGTAGACTTGTAGAAAAGAGTCACACCACCTGCAAAGAAGCCCTTGACGTAAACTGCTGCCTATTACTGACTACCTTTTTATTTTTCTGAATAAGGAATTGATCAAATTTATGGTATGGCCCTGAAACAATATATATCATATTATTATCTCCGAAGGAGCTACAGATTAGAAAATCAGGGAGTAACTTTGAATAGAACGGGGTATGGGTCTTTTTTTTTATATATTACAATATCATCATGTTATCCCCTTTCCCTAAACATGACCACCAGTTGGATATAATGGGGTACCAGATGGAGGGTAGGCTTGCATGAGATCTCTGCTGTCATTGCCAATATTTCCTCTAAACTAAGGAATCTGAAAAGGTATCTAGTACTATACAAAAAAAAATCCATCACCCCCTTTATGTTGCCCTCTCCAGCGATGTCTGATGTAGTTCCTGAAAAATGTATGGCTTATTAGCTGCGCTGGCATCCACTGTGAGGAAGGAGACTTTGTGGTCATAAGCTGTGGGGACAGCCCCACAAATGATTGACTTTCTCCATTTTACTGTGCATAGGGAGAAAGCTACCGATCATCAGAGGGTTGATGGGGCTACTACCACAGATCAAGAATATGAGGATTCCTATCGGACAGCATTTCTCAGAAACTACATTATAGACATATATAACGCAGACAAGGCTGGACTGCCCTAAGGGAAGCATAAAGGAGGTGACAGATTCTCTTTAAGGGCTCATGCACACGACCGTATGTATTTTGTGGCCCACAAAAAATACAGATGTCGTCCATGTGACATCCGTATTGCTTCTGTTTTTTTTTGTAACAATGCCTATCCTTGTCCGCAAAACTGACTAGAATAAGACATGTTCTATCTTTTTTGTGGAACGGCCAGGCGGACATACTGAAACGGAATGCACACAGTCTTTTAATTATTTATTTATTTTTTAATTTTTTTGCGGAAGGTTGGTGTTGTTGGGATCTCTATGCTTTTTAATTTGAGGCTGATCTCAAGGTTTTCCGTTCTGCACTCCTCATTAAACCAAATGTTGGGGTTATATTCTTTTTGTTTCAGGTGGCTATACTTTTTCAGGTCAGCCATTTCTGCCATGGTGTAAAATATATTATTTAGATCTCTTACAGTTTGTTTGACTCCTTTTGGGTTTATCTCAAACCATGTTGTTGAAGTAGTAGAGAATCCCTTGGATTTCTGGTTTATTGTGCACGTCTTTATATCTCTGAGCCTATGTCTTGGACCACTTATAAGATGGAGGTAGTGTGAAGAGCTCCGCCTGCTGAGGTATTTGTCCTGGTGGTTGTTTGTGGACTTAATATATAGGGATGCTTGGTTGTGATAAGACAAGTGCGATTGTGGGCTGACTATGAAGGCCCCAATGTTTGCGGGGTCCATGTCTGTAATGGATAGTCCACTACGCTGCTACCCACATGGGAGTTTAATGTAGTCCTTCCTAGAGAGTCTCCATTGGTGCGACCGTTGAGAATGTGGAGTCCTAGGCTTCGGCAAAGATTCAACAGTTTTTTGCCACTTTTATTTACCTTGCTGTTGTAACTGTTCCTTTCTGTATGTACTGAGCTGTCGGTCTGTGCTCCATATATATAGATGTTTCCATCTGTGGTCAGGTAGTCTCTTTCCTTGCCTGTTCTGGCATTGAGGTCTCCCATGATAAGAACTTTGCCCAGGGTTTGATAGTGGACGGCTTCCCTTTGCAGGATCTCAAAGCATTCTGGGTTGTAGTAGTGGGACTCAGGTGGTGGTATGTAGGCCGCACAGAGATAGATGTCAGACTGGGAGGTGAGGATGGAGCGGTCTATTCTGATCCAGATATGACTGTTTCCCCGTTTCACTGGTTTGATCTGCTCATGGAGCTCCACTAGTATTCCTCCCAAACAGTGGCCAAGTTTGGTGGTTTTATTTTTTAGCGCCGGGATAGACATTTCCCTGTATCCAGTGGGCTCCAGGGACTCACTCTCTACCTTAGTCCATGTTTCTAGAAGGATGTGAATGTCGATGTTTCTCAAATTCGGGGTGAAGACCTTGGATGTTCCAGCTGCTGATTATAAAGGATGTCATAGCTGGTTCTTTTACCTTGTAATGAGCGGGTTTCATAGGACGAGCTGGGGATCTAACTGGTTCTGGTATGATAGATAATGCTTGTGTTGTCCAGTCACTTGAATGTTCTACATAAAATTATAAGCAGGTTTTTTTTTATCTCATCTAGGTCTCTGCTCTGTATTTCTCTGTGTGAGGTGGGTGGTTTCCTCCATGGTTTTTGCCTCTGGTGGACCATGTTGGGGTACACGGCCTTGTTTCCTGTTTGTGGTGTGGCGTTTGATACTTGAGGTCTTTGTGTTGTCGGTGGACTTTCCCTGTTGTCTCCAAATTGGCCTGTGTAGGGTCTAGGCCAGGATATTCTGTTTAGTACAATGTCTTCATTTATTTGGCCAGGAGGCTGACTCCTTGCTTATTGAGGTGTTTGCCATCATATAGATGAAGGCGGTTGATGGCGGGGAGTTGTGCCAGGGTGTCGTTTGGCACAGAGTTGATCTTAGCTTCTAGTTCAGTGTTAATGGTTTGGATGGTATCGTTGGGCACATCCTTTCTGGGCAGCAGGGATGACACTATTATTTTATTGGCCGGGAACTTCTGTTGTGCATTTTTTCTCCGCTGGGTCAGTTCCGCGATCTGCTGCTGATGGTCTTGAAGGTTGTTTGTACCCGTATGTATAATGATATTGGTTGGATTGGTGAAGTGTTGGATCGTTTAACTGCTGTGACTTGTTCGATCATTGCACAATACATTTTTTGAACCCATACTTTTGGGAAAAGCTGCCTCATGTTCTAAGTACTAACAAATACATACAAGGCCGTCCATAACCTGTCCCCTCCCTACATCTCTGAGCTACTTTTCCGATACATCCCCACACTCACTCTCCGATCCTCACAAGACCTCCTTCTCTCCTCTCCTCTTATCGCCTCTTCCCACAATCGACTTAAAGATTTCTCCCGTGCATCCCCCATACTCTGGAACTCGCTACCCCAGCATAACAGACTCTCACCTACAGTGGAATCCTTCAAAAGAAACCTGCAACCCCACCTCTTAAGACAAGCCTACAACAAGTGACTCTGCTGCCTCTATACCGCCATGACCAACTTCACCCGCACCTTCTGTGTCCTTCTCCCATACCATGTAGATTGTAAGCCCTCACGGGCAGGGCACTCCTCTCCTTCTGTACTAGTTTGTAACTTGTCTTGTTTATGATTAGTGCAATTGTCTGTATTATGTATGTATACCTATGTACAGCGCTATGGAATGAATGGCGCTTTAATAATAAATAATACTAATGTTCAGGTATTTCCCAATGGAGTCTATGATTATTCCTGCATCCAGACATTGGGGATTACGGGCCACTTGCTGTTTTGTGAAGGTTTTCTGGGTGCTGTTCGGTCCTGTTACTGGGTCTTCATGTTAGTTTGTGCTTGGGGTTCTAATAATTGTTGGCTCTGTCTCCGCGAGTAGCAATGCACTATTGGTTTGTGTGGTTACATTCATTTCTGGTGTTGTTAATGTGTTACGGATCTTTGGTATAAAGTTCTGGATGCTGGTTGTCATTGTGTCTGTGCTCCTCCCTGACCCCCCCCCCCATTCCTGATTTATGTATCTGCGTCTTTATATCTGTTATCTCTTATAGCTTTCTATTTTCTTGTTGTAGGGCATGCAGTTTACATTGCATTTCTCCCAGAGCTGCTGTAAATTCATATTTGAGTTTGTTTATTTCATTAAGTGCTTTGTCATTTGCATTTTTGTCACTTCGGTTTCTTTGAAGTTCTTCCTTGAATTGAACAAAGTCTCTTTCTAATTGAGATAAACAGTTTCTGAGAATTCCGGGTGTTGGGTGGGAAGCATCCTCACCTAAAGCCTCAGGGGGCTCTTTGGGGGCTGTCTCTGGTTATTATTCTGACTTGTATTTTTGGGCCAGCTTTTTGATATGAGGAAAGGTTCTTTCAAACTGTGTTAAGTTGTCCTCATTGCCTTGTATCATGATGGTGGCGGTGTTGTATAGATTTATGGTGAGTACAGTGTCCTCCTCATCCCCCTGTTTTCTTTATGCTGATCTGTTGGCCCCTGTTGATGCCGCACTTTGATATGTTAATATACAGGTCCTTCTAAAAAAAAATTGCATATTGTGATAAAGTTCATTATTTTCTGTAATGTACTGATAAACATTAGACTTTCATATATTTTAGATTCATTACACACAACTGAAGTGGTTCAAGCTTTTTATTGTTTTAATATTGATGATTTTGGCATACAGCCCATGAAAACCCCAAATTCCTATCTAAAAAAAATTAGCATATTTCATCCGACCAATAAAAGAAAAGTGTTTTTAATACAAAAAAAGTCAACCTTCAAATAATTATGTTCAGTTATGCACTCAATACTTGGTCGGGAATCCTTTTGCAGAAATGACTGCTTCAATGCGGCGTGGCATGGAGGCAATCAGCCTGTGGCACTGCTGAGGTGTTATGGAGGCCCAGGATGCTTCGATAGCGGCCTTAAGCTCATCCAGAGTGTTGGGTCTTGCGTCTCTCAACTTTCTCTTCCCAATATCCCACAGATTCTCTATGGGGTTCAGGTCAGGAGAGTTGGCAGGCCAATTGAGCACAGTAATACCATGGTCAGTAAACCATTTACCAGTGGTTTTGGCACTGTGAGCAGGTGCCAGGTCGTGCTGAAAAATGAAATCTTCATCTCCATAAAGCTTTTCAGCAGATGGAAGCATGAAGTGCTCCAAAATCTCCTGATAGCTAGCTGCATTGACCCTGCCCTTGATAAAACACAGTGGACCAACACCAGCAGCTGACATGGCACCCCAGACCATCACTGACTGTGGGTACTTGACACTGGACTTCAGGCATTTTGGCATTTCCCTCTCCCCAGTCTTCCTCCAGACTCTGGCACCTTGATTTCCGAATGACATGCAACAGTCCAGTGCTGCTTCTCTGTCCAGGTCAGGCGCTTCTGCCGCTGTTTCTGGTTCAAAAGTGGCTTGACCTGGGGAATGCGGCACCTGTAGCCCATTTCCTGCACACGCCTGTACACGGTGGCTCTGGATGTTTCTACTCCAGACTCAGTCCACTGCTTCCGCAGGTCCCCCAAGGTCTGGAAGCGGTCCTTCTCCACAATCTTCCTAAGGGTCCGGTCATCTCTTCTCGTTGTGCAGCAGTTTTCTGCCACACTTTTTCCTTCCCACAGACTTCCCACTGAGGTGCCTTGATACAGCACTCTGGGAACAGCCTATTCGTTCAGAAATTTCTTTGTGTCTTACCCTCTTGCTTGAGGGTGTCAATGATGGCCTTCTGGACAGCAGTCAGGTCGGCAGTCTTACCCATGATTGCGGTTTTGAGTAATGAACCAGGCTGGGAGTTTTTAAAAGCCTCAGGAATCTTTTGCAGGTGTTTAGAGTTAATTAGTTGATTCAGATGATTAGGTTAATAGCTTGTTTAGAGAACCTTTTAATGATATGCAAATTTTTTGAGATAGAAATTTTGGGTTTTCATGAGCTGTATGCCAAAATCATCAATATTAAAATAATAAAAGGCTTGAACTACTTCAGTTGTGTGTAATGAATCTAAAATATATGAAAGTCTAATGTTTATCAGTACATTACAGAAAATAATGAACTTTATCACAATATGCTAATTTTTTTAGAAGGACCTGTAATGTCTGCAGAAGGCTGTGCGCCAGGCAGACTGCTTCTCAGTGAAGAACACTGCGTCTGTTTTCCTCTTCTGTGGCTCCTTATAAGTTAAATCAGCATAGAGGGTCTCTGGACTCTGTTTAATGGTGGAATCTTTTACAGCTTTTCTTGCTTGAGTGTTCCTCAGCCCTTCTGAGTATGTTATCTCAGGGATGTCTGATCCCCTGCTGGCTGAGCTCTTTTCCTCATCTACATTGCTTGACATTCCTTGTTTCAAAATGTGTTTTTCCATTTCTTAAATAATATCCTTATTTCTATGGAGTTTGGTCTCTAGCAATTTCTAGTGAGGTTGAGGGGGTTTTGGTGTTGGAGCAGGAGCCCTTACCTGTGGTTGCTCAGTTCTCTGGACTATGGATGATGATGGTGCTTGTTGTTTCCCAGATTTCGTCTTAAAATTTGCTCATTACAAGGTATAAAGTGATGAAAACTCAGGA